>NC_138794.1:0-700814 GCF_965178545.1 Coloeus monedula
CTCCGAGGTCTTTTCCAACCTTGATTCCGCTCTCAAGGCAGCCCCACGGAGGACCAGAACAAAAGGCACCCCCAGGCTGGGCCCCCCCACCCCACTGCGCATGCGCGGGCGCCCTGGCCGGGCCCCCACCCCACTGCGCATGCGCGGGAGAGCTGGACGGCTCCCCCCACCCCTACTGCGCATGCGCGGGCGCCTGCCGGCCCCCCCACCCCCACTGCGCATGCGCGGGCGCGCTGGCCGGGCCCCCACCTCACTGCGCATGCGCGGGAGAGCTGGACGGCCCCCCCACCCCCACTGCGCATGCGCGGTGCGCCTGCCGGCCCCCCCACCCCCACTGCGCATGCGCCGGCAGGCTGGGCCCCCCCCCACCCCCACTGCGCATGCGCCGGCAGGCTGTTGGCCCCCCCCCCACCCCCCACCACCTACTGCGCATGCGCGGGCGCGCTGGGCCCGTCCCCCCCACCCACTGCGCATGCGCGGGCGCCCTGGCCGGGACCCCAGCCCACTGCGCATGCGCGGGAGAGCTGGACGGCTCCCCCACCACCACTGCGCATGCGCGGGCGCCCTGGCCGGGCCCCCCACCCACTGCGCATGCGCGGGAGAGAGCTGGACGGCCCCCCCCCACCCCCACTGCGCATGCGCGGTGCGCCTGCCGGCCCCCCCCTCCCCACTGCGCATGCGCCGGCACGCTGGGCCCCCCCCACCCCCCACTGCGCATGCGCGGGCGCGCTGGCCCCCCCCCCCCCCCCCCCCCACTGCGCATGCGCGGGCGCTCTGGGCCCCCCCCACCCCCCACTGCGCATGCGCGGGCGCTCTGGGCCCCCCCCCCACCCCCCACTGCACATGCCCGGGCGCGCTGGGCCCGTCCCTGTGCTGGCACTGCTGGGGCACCTGCAGTGCTGGCAGCACCTCTGGGACAAGAGGGACACGGAGGGGCTGGAGCCAGTCCAGGCAAGGGAACGGAGCTGGCAAGGGGCTGGAGAGTTCCTGAGAGAGCTGGGAAAGGGGCACAGCCTGCAGCAAAGGGAGGCTCAGGCGGGACCTTGTGGCTCTGCACAAGCCCCTGACAGGAGGGGGCAGCCGGGGGGGTCGGGCTCTGCTCCCAGGGAACAGGGACAGGAGGAGAGGGAACGGCCTCAGGCTGGGCCAGGGGAGGCTCAGGGTGGATATTGGGGAAATTCCTCCATGGAAAGGGCGCTCAGGCCTTGGCACAGCTGCCCAGGGAGGTTTGGAGTGCCCACCCCTGGGAGTGCTCCAACACCTGTGGCTGTGGCATGGCATGGACGTGGTCAGCGGTGGCCGTGCTGGTGCTGGTTGCACTCAGTGATCTCCGAGGTCTTTTCCAACCTTGATTCCGCTCTCAAGGCAGCCCCACGGAGGACCAGAACAAAAGGCACCCCCAGGCTGGGCCCCCCCACCCCACTGCGCATGCGCGGGCGCCCTGGCCGGGCCCCCACCCCACTGCGCATGCGCGAGAGAGCTGGACGGCTCCCCCACCACCACTGCGCATGCGCGGGCGCCTGCCGGGCCCCCCCCCACCCCCACTGCGCATGCGCGGGCGCGCTGGCCGGGCCCCCTCCCCACTGCGCATGCGCGGGAGAGCTGGACGACCCCCCCAACCCCCACTGCGCATGCGCGGGCGCCCTGGCCGGGCCCCCACCCCACTGCGCATGCGCGGGAGAGCTGGACGGCCCCCCCACCCCCACTGCGCATGCGCGGGCGCGCTGGCTGGCCCCCACCCCACTGCGCAAGCGCGGGAGAGCTGGACGACCCCCACAACCCCCACTGCGCATGCGCGGGCGCCCTGGCCGGGCCCCCCCCACCCCCACTGCGCATGCGCGGGCGCGCTGGACGGCCCCCCCACCCCCACTGCGCATGCGCGGTGCGCCTGCCGGCCCCCCCCTCCCCACTGCGCATGCGCCGGCAGGCTGGGCCCCCCCCACCCCCCACTGCGCATGCGCGGGCGCGCTGGCCCCCCCCCCACCCCCTCCCCACTGCGCATGCGCGGGCGCTCTGGGCCCCCCCCCCACCCCCCACTGCACATGCCCGGGCGCGCTGGGCCCGTCCCTGTGCTGGCACTGCTGGGGCACCTGCAGTGCTGGCAGCACCTCTGGGACAAGAGGGACACGGAGGGGCTGGAGCCAGTCCAGGCAAGGGAACGGAGCTGGCAAGGGGCTGGAGAGTTCCTGAGAGAGCTGGGAAAGGGGCACAGCCTGCAGCAAAGGAGGCTCAGGCGGGACCTTGTGGCTCTGCACAAGCCCCTGACAGGAGGGGGCAGCCGGGGGCGTCGGGCTCTGCTCCCAGGGAACAGGGACAGGAGGAGAGGGAACGGCCTCAGGCTGGGCCAGGGGAGGCTCAGGGTGGATATTGGGGAAATTCCTCCATGGAAAGGGCGCTCAGGCCTTGGCACAGCTGCCCAGGGAGGTTTGGAGTGCCCACCCCTGGGAGTGCTCCAACACCTGTGGCTGTGGCATGGCATGGACGTGGTCAGCGGTGGCCGTGCTGGTGCTGGTTGCACTCAGTGATCTCCGAGGTCTTTTCCAACCTTGATTCCGCTCTCAAGGCAGCCCCACGGAGGACCAGAACAAAAGGCACCCCCAGGCTGGGCCCCCCCACCCCACTGCGCATGCGCGGGCGCCCTGGCCGGGCCCCCACCTCACTGCGCATGCGCGGGAGAGCTGGACGGCCCCCCCACCCCCACTGCGCATGCGCGGTGCGCCTGCCGACCCCCCCACCCCCACTGCGCATGCGCCGTTACGCTGGGCCCCCCCACCCCCACTGCGCATGCGCCGGCAGGCTGTTGGCCCCCCCCCCCCCCCCCCCACCACCTACTGCGCATGCGCGGGCGCGCTGGGCCCGTCCCCCCCACCCACTGCGCATGCGCGGGCGCCCTGGCCGGGACCCCACCCCACTGCGCATGCGCGGGAGAGCTGGACGGCTCCCCCACCACCACTGCGCATGCGCGGGCGCCTGCCGGCCCCCCCCACCCCCACTGCGCATGCGCCGTTACGCTGGGGCCCCCCCACCCCCACTGCGCATGCGCCGGCAGGCTGTTGCCCCCCCCACCTCCCACTGCGCATGCGCGGGCGCCCTGGCCGGGACCCCACCCCACTGCGCATGCGCGGGAGAGCTGGACGGCCCCCCCCACCCCCACTGCGCATGCGCGGGAGAGCTGGACGGCCCCCCCCACCCCTACTGCGCATGCGCGGGCGCCTGCCGGCCCCCCCACCCCACTGCGCATGCGCGGGCGCGCTGGCCGGGCCCCCACCCCACTGCGCATGCGCGGGAGAGCTGGACGGCCCCCCCACCCCCACTGCGCATGCGCGGTGCGCCTGCCGGCCCCCCCCCTCCCCACTGCGCATGCGCCGGCAGGCTGGGCCCCCCCCCCCCCCCCCCCCCCACTGCGCATGCGCGGGCGCTCTGGGGCCCCCCCCCCCACCCCCCACTGCACATGCCCGGGCGCGCTGGGCCCGTCCCTGTGCTGGCACTGCTGGGGCACCTGCAGTGCTGGCAGCACCTCTGGGACAAGAGGGACACGGAGGGGCTGGAGCCAGTCCAGGCAAGGGAACGGAGCTGGCAAGGGGCTGGAGAGTTCCTGAGAGAGCTGGGAAAGGGGCACAGCCTGCAGCAAAGGAGGCTCAGGCGGGACCTTGTGGCTCTGCACAAGCCCCTGACAGGAGGGGGCAGCCGGGGGGGTCGGGTTCTGCTCCCAGGGAACAGGGACAGGAGGAGAGGGAACGGCCTCAGGCTGGGCCAGGGGAGGCTCAGGGTGGATATTGGGGAAATTCCTCCATGGAAAGGGCGCTCAGGCCTTGGCACAGCTGCCCAGGGAGGTTTGGAGTGCCCACCCCTGGGAGTGCTCCAACACCTGTGGCTGTGGCATGGCATGGACGTGGTCAGCGGTGGCCGTGCTGGTGCTGGTTGCACTCAGTGATCTCCGAGGTCTTTTCCAACCTTGATTCCGCTCTCAAGGCAGCCCCACGGAGGACCAGAACAAAAGGCACCCCCAGGCTGGGCCCCCCCACCCCACTGCGCATGCGCGGGCGCCCTGGCCGGGCCCCCACCCCACTGCGCATGCGCGAGAGAGCTGGACGGCTCCCCCACCACCACTGCGCATGCGCGGGCGCCTGCCGGCCCCCCCCACCCCCACTGCGCATGCGCGGGCGCGCTGGCCGGGCCCCCTCCCCACTGCGCATGCGCGGGAGAGCTGGACGACCCCCCCAACCCCCACTGCGCATGCGCGGGCGCCCTGGCCGGGCCCCCACCCCACTGCGCATGCGCGGGAGAGCTGGACGGCTCCCCCACCACCACTGCGCATGCGCGGGCGCCTGCCGGCCCCCCCCACCCCACTGCGCATGCGCGGGCGCGCTGGCAGGGCCCCCACCCCACTGCGCATGCGCGGGAGAGCTGGACGACCCCCCCCCCACCCCCACTGCGCATGCGCGGGCGCCCTGGCCGGGCCCCCACCCCACTGCGCATGCGCGGGAGAGCTGGACGGCCCCCCCACCCCCACTGCGCATGCGCGGTGCGCCTGCCGGCCCCCCCCACCCCCACTGCGCATGCGCCGTTACGCTGGGCCCCCCCCACCCCCACTGCGCATGCGCCGGCAGGCTGTTGCCCCCCCCACCTCCCACTGCGCATGCGCGGGCGCCCTGGCCGGGACCCCACCCCACTGCGCATGCGCGGGAGAGCTGGACGGCCCCCCCACCCCCACTGCGCATGCGCGGGCGCGCTGGCTGGCCCCCACCCCACTGCGCAAGCGCGGGAGAGCTGGACGACCCCCCCAACCCCCACTGCGCATGCGCGGGCGCCCTGGCCGGGCCCCCCCCACCCCCACTGCGCATGCGCGGGAGAGATGGCCGGGCCCCCCACCCACTGCGCATGCGCGGGAGAGCTGGACGGCCCCCCCCACCCCCACTGCGCATGCGCGGTGCGCCTGCCGGCCCCCCCCTCCCCACTGCGCATGCGCCGGCAGGCTGGGCCCCCCCCACCCCCCACTGCGCATGCGCGGGCGCGCTGGCCCCCCCCCCTCCCCACTGCGCATGCGCGGGCGCTCTGGGCCCCCCCCCCACCCCCCACTGCACATGCCCGGGCGCGCTGGGCCCGTCCCTGTGCTGGCACTGCTGGGGCACCTGCAGTGCTGGCAGCACCTCTGGGACAAGAGGGACACGGAGGGGCTGGAGCCAGTCCAGGCAAGGGAACGGAGCTGGCAAGGGGCTGGAGAGTTCCTGAGAGAGCTGGGAAAGGGGCACAGCCTGCAGCAAAGGAGGCTCAGGCGGGACCTTGTGGCTCTGCACAAGCCCCTGACAGGAGGGGGCAGCCGGGGGGGTCGGGCTCTGCTCCCAGGGAACAGGGACAGGAGGAGAGGGAACGGCCTCAGGCTGGGCCAGGGGAGGCTCAGGGTGGATATTGGGGAAATTCCTCCATGGAAAGGGCGCTCAGGCCTTGGCACAGCTGCCCAGGGAGGTTTGGAGTGCCCACCCCTGGGAGTGCTCCAACACCTGTGGCTGTGGCATGGCATGGACATGGTCAGCGGTGGCCGTGCTGGTGCTGGTTGCACTCAGTGATCTCCGAGGTCTTTTCCAACCTTGATTCCGCTCTCAAGGCAGCCCCACGGAGGACCAGAACAAAAGGCACCCCCAGGCTGGGCCCCCCCACCCAACTGCGCATGCGCGGGCGCCCTGGCCGGGCCCCCACCCCACTGCGCATGCGCGGGAGAGCTGGACGGCTCCCCCCACCCCTACTGCGCATGCGCGGGCGCCTGCCGGCCCCCCCACCCCCACTGCGCATGCGCGGGCGCGCTGGCCGGGCCCCCACCTCACTGCGCATGCGCGGGAGAGCTGTACGGCCCCCCCCACCCCCACTGCGCAGGCGCGGTGCGCCTGCCGGCCCCCCCACCCCCACTGCGCATGCGCCGGCACGCTGGGCCCCCCCCACCCCCACTGCGCATGCGCCGGCAGGCTGTTGGCCCCCCCCCCCCCCCCCCCCACCTACTGCGCATGCGCGGGCGCGCTGGGCCCGTCCCCCCCACCCACTGCGCATGCGCGGGCGCCCTGGCCGGGACCCCACCCCACTGCGCATGCGCGGGAGAGCTGGACGGCTCCCCCACCATAACTGCGCATGCGCGGGCGCCTGCCGGCCCCCCCCCACCCCCACTGCGCATGCGCGGGCGCGCTGGCAGGGCCCCCACCCCACTGCGCATGCGCGGGAGAGCTGGACGACCCCCCAACCCCCACTGCGCATGCGCGGGCGCCCTGGCCGGGCCCCCACCCCACTGCGCATGCGCGGGAGAGCTGGACGGCCCCCCCCACCCCCACTGCGCATGCGCGGTGCGCCTGCCGGCCCCCCCCACCCCCACTGCGCATGCGCCGTTACGCTGGGCCCCCCCCACCTCCCACTGCGCATGCGCGGGCGCCCTGGCCGGGACCCCACCCCACTGCGCATGCGCGGGAGAGCTGGACGGCCCCCCCACCCCCACTGCGCATGCGCGGGCGCGCTGGCTGGCCCCCACCCCACTGCGCAGGCGCGGGAGAGCTGGACGACCCCCCCCAAACACCACTGCGCATGCGCGGGCGCCCTGGCCGGGCCCCCACCCCACTGCGCATGCGCGGGAGAGCTGGACGGCCCCCCCACCCCCACTGCGCATGCGCGGTGCGCCTGCCGGCCCCCCCCTCCCCACTGCGCATGCGCCGGCAGGCTGGGCCCCCCCCCCCCCCCCCCCCCTCCCCACTGCGCATGCGCGGGCGCTCTGGGCCCCCCCCCCCCACCCCCCACTGCACATGCCCGGGCGCGCTGGGCCCATCCCTGTGCTGGCACTGCTGGGGCACCTGCAGTGCTGGCAGCACCTCTGGGACAAGAGGGACACGGAGGGGCTGGAGCCAGTCCAGGTAAGGGAACGGAGCTGGCAAGGGGCTGGAGAGTTCCTGAGAGAGCTGGGAAAGGGGCACAGCCTGCAGCAAAGGAGGCTCAGGCGGGACCTTGTGGCTCTGCACAAGCCCCTGACAGGAGGGGGCAGCCGGGGGGGTCGGGTTCTGCTCCCAGGGAACAGGGACAGGAGGAGAGGGAACGGCCTCAGGCTGGGCCAGGGGAGGCTCAGGGTGGATATTGGGGAAATTCCTCCATGGAAAGGGCGCTCAGGCCTTGGCACAGCTGCCCAGGGAGGTTTGGAGTGCCCACCCCTGGGAGTGCTCCAACACCTGTGGCTGTGGCATGGCATGGACGTGGTCAGCGGTGGCCGTGCTGGTGCTGGTTGCACTCAGTGATCTCCGAGGTCTCTTCCAACCTTGATTCCGCTCTCAAGGCAGCCCCACGGAGGACCAGAACAAAAGGCACCCCCAGGCTGGGCCCCCCCACCCCCACTGCGCATGCGCGGGCGCGCTGGCCGGGCCCCCACCTCACTGCGCATGCGCGGGAGAGCTGGACGGCCCCCCCACCCCCACTGCGCATGCGCGGTGCGCCTGCCGGCCCCCCCACCCCCACTGCGCATGCGCCGGCACGCTGGGCCCCCCCCACCCCCACTGCGCATGCGCCGGCAGGCTGTTGGCCCCCCCCCCCCCCACCACCACCTACTGCGCATGCGCGGGCGCGCTGGGCCCGTCCCCCCCACCCACTGCGCATGCGCGGGCGCCCTGGCCGGGACCCCACCCCACTGCGCATGCGCGGGAGAGCTGGACGGCTCCCCCACCATAACTGCGCATGCGCGGGCGCCTGCGGGCCCCCCCCCACCTCCCACTGCGCATGCGCGGGCGCGCTGGCAGGGCCCCCACCCCACTGCGCATGCGCGGGAGAGCTGGACGACCCCCCCAACCCCCACTGCGCATGCGCGGGCGCCCTGGCCGGGCCCCCACCCCACTGCGCATGCGCGGGAGAGCTGGACGGCCCCCCCACCCCCACTGCGCATGCGCGGGCGCGCTGGCTGGCCCCCACCCCACTGCGCAGGCGCGGGAGAGCTGGACGACCCCCCCAAACACCACTGCGCATGCGCGGGCGCCCTGGCCGGGACCCCACCCCACTGCGCATGCGCGGGAGAGCTGGACGGCTCCCCCACCACCACTGCGCATGCGCGGGCGCCCTGGCCGGGACCCCCCCACCCCCACTGCGCATGCGCGGGCGCGCTGGCCGGGCCCCCCACCCACTGCGCATGCGCGGGAGAGCTGGACGGCCCCCCCACCCCCACTGCGCATGCGCGGTGCGCCTGCCGGCCCCCCCACCCCCACTGCGCATGCGCGGGCGCGCTGGCCGGGCCCCCACCTCACTGCGCATGCGCGGGAGAGCTGGACGGCTCCCCCACCCCCACTGCGCATGCGCGGTGCGCCTGCCGGCCCCCCCACCCCCACTGCGCATGCGCCGGCACGCTGGGCCCCCCCCACCCCCACTGCGCATGCGCCGGCAGGCTGTTGCCCCCCCCCCCCCCCCCCACCACCTACTGCGCATGCGCGGGCGCCCTGGCCGGGCCCCCACCCCACTGCGCATGCGCGGGAGAGCTGGACGGCTCCCCCACCACCACTGCGCATGCGCGGGCGCCTGCCGGCCCCCCCACCCCACTGCGCATGCGCGGGCGCGCTGGCAGGGCCCCCACCCCACTGCGCATGCGCGGGAGAGCTGGACGACCCCCCCAAACACCACTGCGCATGCGCGGGCGCCCTGGCCGGGCCCCCACCTCACTGCGCATGCGCGGGACAGCTGGACGGCTCCCCCACCCCCACTGCGCATGCGCGGGCGCCTGCCCGCCCCCCACACCCCCACTGCGCATGCGCGGGCGCTCTGGGCCCCCCCCCCCACCCCCCACTGCACATGCCCGGGCGCGCTGGGCCCGTCCCTGTGCTGGCACTGCTGGGGCACCTGCAGTGCTGGCAGCACCTCTGGGACAAGAGGGACACGGAGGGGCTGGAGCCAGTCCAGGCAAGGGAACGGAGCTGGCAAGGGGCTGGAGAGTTCCTGAGAGAGCTGGGAAAGGGGCACAGCCTGCAGCAAAGGAGGCTCAGGCGGGACCTTGTGGCTCTGCACAAGCCCCTGACAGGAGGGGGCAGCCGGGGGCGTCGGGCTCTGCTCCCAGGGAACAGGGACAGGAGGAGAGGGAACGGCCTCAGGCTGGGCCAGGGGAGGCTCAGGGTGGATATTGGGGAAATTCCTCCATGGAAAGGGCGCTCAGGCCTTGGCACAGCTGCCCAGGGAGGTTTGGAGTGCCCACCCCTGGGAGTGCTCCAACACCTGTGGCTGTGGCATGGACGGACGTGGTCAGCGGTGGCCGTGCTGGTGCTGGTTGCACTCAGTGATCTCCGAGGTCTTTTCCAACCTTGATTCCGCTCTCAAGGCAGCCCCACGGAGGACCAGAACAAAAGGCACCCCCAGGCTGGGCCCCCCCCCCCACTGCGCATGCGCGGGCGCGCTGACCCTAACCTCCCCTCCCACTGCGCATGCGCGGGCGCCCTGGCCGGGCCCCCACCCCACTGCGCATGCGCGGGAGAGCTGGACGGCTCCCCCACCCCCACTGCGCATGCGCGGGCGCCTGCCGGCCCCCCCCACCACCACTGCGCATGCGCCGGCACGCTGGGCCCCCTCCCCCCCACTACGCCTGCGCGGGAGAGCTGGCCGGGCCCCCTCCCCACTGCGCATGCGCGGGAGAGCTGGACGACCCCCCCCAACCCCCACTGCGCATGCGCGGGCGCCCTGGCCGGGCCCCCACCCCACTGCGCATGCGCGGGAGAGCTGGACGGCTCCCCCACCACCACTGCGCATGCGCGGGCGCCTGCCGGCCCCCCCCACCCCCACTGCGCATGCGCGGGCACGCTGGCAGGGCCCCCACCCCACTGCGCATGCGCGGGAGAGCTGGACGACCCCCCCAACCCCCACTGCGCATGCGCGGGCGCCCTGGCCGGGCCCCCACCCCACTGCGCATGCGCGGGAGAGCTGGACGGCCCCCCCCACCCCCACTGCGCATGCGCGGTGCGCCTGCCGGCCCCCCCACCCCCACTGCGCATGCGCCGTTACGCTGGGCCCCCCCCACCCCCACTGCGCATGCGCCGGCAGGCTGTTGCCCCCCCCACCTCCCACTGCGCATGCGCGGGCGCCCTGGCCGGGACCCCCCCACCCCCACTGCGCATGCGCGGGCGCGCTGGCCGGGCCCCCCACCCACTGCGCATGCGCGGGAGAGCTGGACGGCCCCCCCACCCCCACTGCGCATGCGCGGTGCGCCTGCCGGCCCCCCCTCCCCACTGCGCATGCGGCGGCAGGCTGGGCCCCCCCCACCCCCCACTGCGCATGCGCGGGCGCGCTGCCCCCCCCCCCCCCCCCCCCCTCCCCACTGCGCATGCGCGGGCGCTCTGGGCCCCCCCCCCACCCCCCACTGCACATGCCCGGGCGCGCTGGGCCCGTCCCTGTGCTGGCACTGCTGGGGCACCTGCAGTGCTGGCAGCACCTCTGGGACAAGAGGGACACGGAGGGGCTGGAGCCAGTCCAGGCAAGGGAACGGAGCTGGCAAGGGGCTGGAGAGTTCCTGAGAGAGCTGGGAAAGGGGCACAGCCTGCAGCAAAGGAGGCTCAGGCGGGACCTTGTGGCTCTGCACAAGCCCCTGACAGGAGGGGGCAGCCGGGGGGGTCGGGCTCTGCTCCCAGGGAACAGGGACAGGAGGAGAGGGAACGGCCTCAGGCTGGGCCAGGGGAGGCTCAGGGTGGATATTGGGGAAATTCCTCCATGGAAAGGGCGCTCAGGCCTTGGCACAGCTGCCCAGGGAGGTTTGGAGTGCCCACCCCTGGGAGTGCTCCAACACCTGTGGCTGTGGCATGGCATGGACGTGGTCAGCGGTGGCCGTGCTGGTGCTGGTTGCACTCAGTGATCTCCGAGGTCTTTTCCAACCTTGATTCCGCTCTCAAGGCAGCCCCACGGAGGACCAGAACAAAAGGCACCCCCAGGCTGGGCCCCCCCACCCCACTGCGCATGCGCGGGCGCCCTGGCCGGGCCCCCACCCCACTGCGCATGCGCGGGAGAGCTGGACGGCTCCCCCCACCCCTACTGCGCATGCGCGGGCGCCTGCCGGCCCCCCCACCCCCACTGCGCATGCGCGGGCGCGCTGGCCGGGCCCCCACCTCACTGCGCATGCGCGGGAGAGCTGGACGGCCCCCCCACCCCCACTGCGCATGCGCGGTGCGCCTGCCGGCCCCCCCACCCCCACTGCGCATGCGCCGGCACGCTGGGCCCCCCCCACCCCCACTGCGCATGCGCCGGCAGGCTGTTGGCCCCCCCCCCCCCCCCACCACCTACTGCGCATGCGCGGGCGCGCTGGGCCCGTCCCCCCCACCCACTGCGCATGCGCGGGCGCCCTGGCCGGGACCCCAGCCCACTGCGCATGCGCGGGAGAGCTGGACGGCTCCCCCACCCCCACTGCGCATGCGCGGGCGCGCTGGCCGGGCCCCCCACCCACTGCGCATGCGCGGGAGAGCTGGACGGCCCCCCCCACCCCCACTGCGCATGCGCGGTGCGCCTGCCGGCCCCCCCCCTCCCCACTGCGCATGCGCCGGCACGCTGGGCCCCCCCCACCCCCCACTGCGCATGCGCGGGCGCGCTGGCCCCCCCCCCCCCCCCTCCCCACTGCGCATGCGCGGGCGCTCTGGGCCCCCCCCCCACCCCCCACTGCGCATGCGCGGGCGCTCTGGGCCCCCCCCCCCACCCCCCACTGCACATGCCCGGGCGCGCTGGGCCCGTCCCTGTGCTGGCACTGCTGGGGCACCTGCAGTGCTGGCAGCACCTCTGGGACAAGAGGGACACGGAGGGGCTGGAGCCAGTCCAGGCAAGGGAACGGAGCTGGCAAGGGGCTGGAGAGTTCCTGAGAGAGCTGGGAAAGGGGCACAGCCTGCAGCAAAGGAGGCTCAGGCGGGACCTTGTAGCTCTGCACAAGCCCCTGACAGGAGGGGGCAGCCGGGGGCGTCGGGCTCTGCTCCCAGGGAACAGGGACAGGAGGAGAGGGAACGGCCTCAGGCTGGGCCAGGGGAGGCTCAGGGTGGATATTGGGGAAATTCCTCCATGGAAAGGGCGCTCAGGCCTTGGCACAGCTGCCCAGGGAGGTTTGGAGTGCCCACCCCTGGGAGTGCTCCAACACCTGTGGCTGTGGCATGGCATGGACGTGGTCAGCGGTGGCCGTGCTGGTGCTGGTTGCACTCAGTGATCTCCGAGGTCTTTTCCAACCTTGATTCCGCTCTCAAGGCAGCCCCACGGAGGACCAGAACAAAAGGCACCCCCAGGCTGGGCCCCCCCCCCCCACTGCGCATGCGCGGGCGCGCTGACCCTAACCTCCCCTCCCACTGCGCATGCGCGGGCGCCCTGGCCGGGCCCCCACCCCACTGCGCATGCGCGGGAGAGCTGGACGGCTCCCCCACCCCCACTGCGCATGCGCGGGCGCCTGCCGGCCCCCCCCACCACCACTGCGCATGCGCCGGCACGCTGGGCCCCCTCCCCCCCACTACGCATGCGCGGGAGAGCTGGCCGGGCCCCCTACCCACTGCGCATGCGCGGGAGAGCTGGGCCCCCCCCTTCCCCCCACCCCCCACTGCGCATGCGCGGGCGCCCTGGCCGGGCCCCCACCCCACTGCGCATGCGCGGGAGAGCTGGACGGCCCCCCCCACCCCACTGCGCATGCGCGGGCGCCTGCCGGCCACCCCCACCCCCACTGCGCATGCGCGGGCGCGCTGGCAGGGCCCCCACCCCACTGCGCATGCGCGGGAGAGCTGGACGACCCCCCAACCCCCACTGCACATGCGCGGGCGCCCTGGCCGGGCCCCCACCCCACTGCGCATGCGCGGGCGCGCCAGCCCAACCCTCCCCACTTTGTGGTTTTGGATGTGCCGTGCTTAACTTGGCCTGCCTTTCGCATGATCAGTGTCCCTGGAGCTCCTGGCTTTGTGGTTTTCTCAATCTTAACCCTAGGCGTAACCCTAACCCTAACCCAAGGCCTAACCCTATCCCTAACCCTACCTTGAGCCAGAAATCCGGCAGAGTGTTGTGGCAATTCTGAGCAGAATGACAAAGAGGGAGCAAGGTTTGGGCTGTGTCCTCCTCACCTTGGTATGCCTTTTGCATGCTGAGTATCCCTGGAGCTCCTGGCTTTGTGGTTTTCTCAACCCTAACCCTAGGAGAACGCCTAACCCTAAGCCTAACCATAGATTGAGCCAGTAATCGGGCATCGGTCTGTGGTGAGTTCCGAGCAGAAAGAGGAAGAGGGAGCAGGGTTTTGATGTGCTGTGCTTAACCTGACCCGCCTTTTGCATGGTTAGTGTCCCTGGGTCCCCTGGCTTTGTGGTTTTCTCAATCCTAACCCTAGGCAAAACCCTAACCCTAACCCCTAACCCTAACCCCTAACCCTCACCCGAGCCCCTAACCCTAACCCTTGCAGAAAGAAGAAGAGGGAGCATGGTTTTGGATGTGCCACGCTTAACTTGGCCTGCCTTTTGCATGATCAGTGTCCCTGGGTCCCCTGGCTTTGTGGTATTCTCAATCCTAACCCTAGGCATAACCCTAACCCTAACCCCTAACCCTAACCCTATACCGAGCCCCTAACCCTAACCCTTACCCTTGCAGAAAGAAGAAGAGGGAGCAAGGTTTTGGATATGCTGCTGTCACCTTGGTAGGTCTTTTACACGGTTAGTGTGCCTGGGTCTCCTGGCTTTGTGGTTTCCTCAATCCTAACCCTAGGCATAACCCTAACCCTAACCCCTAACCCTAACCCAAACCCGAGCCCCTAACCCTAACCCTTGCAGAAAGAAGAAGAGGGAGCAAGGTTTTGGATGTGCCGTGCTTAACTTGGCCTGCCTTTCGCATGATCAGTGTCCCTGGAGCTCCTGGCTTTGTGGTTTTCTCAACCTTAACCCTAGGCGTAACCCTAACCCTAACCCAAGGCCTAACCCTATCCCTAACCCTACCTTGAGCCAGAAATCCGGCAGAGGGTTGTGGCAATTCTGAGCAGAATGACAAAGAGGGAGCAAGGTTTGGGCTGTGTCCTCCTCACCTTGGTATGCCTTTTACATGCTGAGTATCCCTGGAGCTCCTGGCTTTGTGGTTTTCTCAACCCTAACCCTAGGAGAACGCCTAACCCTAACCCTAACCCTAGACTGAGCCACTAATCGGTCATCGGGCTATGGTGAGTTCCGCGCAGAAAGAGGAAGAGGGAGGAAGGTTTTGATATGCCATGCTTAAGCTGGCCTGCCTTTTACATGGTTAGTGTCCCTGGGTTTCCTGGCTTTGTGGTTTTCTCAATCCTAACCCCAGGCATAACCCGAACCCTAACCCCTAAGCCTAACCCTATACCGAGCCCCTAACCCTAACCCTTACCCTTGCAGAAAGAAGAAGAGGGAGCAAGGTTTTGGATGTGCCGTGCGTAACTTGTCCTGCCTTTCGCATGATCAGTGTCCCTGGAGCTCCTGGCTTTGTGGTTTTCTCAACCCAAAACCTAGGCATAACCCTAACCCTAACCCTACCTTGAGCCAGAAATCCAGCAGAGGGTTGTGGCGAGTTCTGAGCAGAAAGAGGAAGAGGGAGCAAGGTTTCGGATGTGCTGCGGTCACCATGGTATGTCTTTTGCATGGTGAGTAAACCGGGAGCTCCTGGCTTTGTGGTTTCCTCAACCCTAACCCTAGGCGTAAGCCTAACCCTAACCCTAACCCTAACCCTAGCTCAAGCCAGAAACTGGGCCTTAGGCTGTGGCGAGTTCTGAGCAGAATGACGAAGAGGGAGCAAGGTTTTGGATATGCTGCTGTCACCTTGGTAGGTCTTTTACACGGTTAGTGTGCCTGGGTCTCCTGGCTTTGTGGTTTTCTCAATCCTAACCCTAGGCATAACACGAACCCTAACCCCTAACACTAACCCTACTAAACCGAGCCCCTAACCCTAACCCTTACCCTTGCAGAAAGAAGAAGAGGGAGCAAGGTTTTGGATGTGCCGTGCGTAACTTGTCCTGCCTTTCGCATGATCAGTGTCCCTGGAGCTCCTGGCTTTGTGGTTTTCTCAACCCAAACCCTAGGCATAACCCTAACCCTAACCCTACCTTGAGCCAGAAATCCGGCAGAGGGTTGTGGCGAGTTCTGAGCAGAAAGAGGAAGAGGGAGCAAGGTTTCGGATGTGCTGCGGTCACCATGGTATGTCTTTTGCATGGTGAGTACGCCTGGAGCTCCTGGCTTTGTGGTTTCCTCAACCCTAACCCTAGGCGTAAGCCTAACCCTAACCCTAACCCTAAACCAAACCCTAACCCTAGCTCAAGCCAGAAACTGGGCCTTAGGCTGTGGTGAGTTCCGAGCAGAAAGAGAAAGAGGGAGCAAGGTTTTGATGTGCTGTGCTTAACTTGACCAGCCTTTTGCATGGTTAGTGTCCCTGGGTCCCCTGGCTTTGTGGTTTTCTCAACCTTAACCCTAGGCGTAACCCTTACCCTAACCCAAGGCGTAACCCTATCCCTAACCCTACCTTGAGCCAGAAATCCGGCAGAGTGTTGTGGCAAGTTCTGAGCAGAATGACGAAGAGGGAGCAAGGTTTGGGCGGTGTCCTCCTCACCTTGGTATGCCTTTTGCATGCTGAGTATCCCTGGAGCTCCTGGCTTTGTGGTTTTCTCAAGCCTAACCCTAGGAGAACGCCTAAACCTAACTCTAACCATAGATTGAGCCAGTAATCGGGCATCGGTCTGTGGTGAGTTCCTAGCAGAAAGAGGAAGAGGGAGGAAGGTTTTGATATGCCATGCTTAAATTGGCCTGCCTTTTGTATGGTTAGTGTCCCTGGGTCCCCTGGCTTTGTGGTTTTCTCAATCCTAACCCTAGGCATAACCCGAACCCTAACCCCTAACCCTAACCCTATACCGAGCCCCTAACCCTAACCCTTACCCTTGCAGAAAGAAGAAGAGGGAGCAAGGTTTTGGATGTGCCGTGCTTAACTTGGCCTGCCTTTCGCATGATCAGTGTCCCTGGAGCTCCTGGCTTTGTGGTTTTCTCAACCTTAACCCTAGGCGTAACCCTAACCCTAACCCAAGGCCTAACCCTATCCCTAACCCTACCTTGAGCCAGAAATCCGGCAGAGGGTTGTGGCAATTCTGAGCAGAATGACAAAGAGGGAGCAAGGTTTGGGCTGTGTCCTCCTCACCTTGGTATGCCTTTTACATGCTGAGTATCCCTGGAGCTCCTGGCTTTGTGGTTTTCTCAAGCCTAACCCTAGGAGAACGCCTAACCCTAACCCTAACCGTAGATTGAGCCACTAATCGGTCATCGGGCTATGGTGAGTTCCGCGCAGAAAGAGGAAGAGGGAGGAAGGTTTTGATATGCCATGCTTAAGCTGGCCTGCCTTTTACATGGTTAGTGTCCCTGGGTTTCCTGGCTTTGTGGTTTTCTCAATCCTAACCCCAGGCATAACCCGAACCCTAACCCCTAAGCCTAACCCTATACCGAGCCCCTAACCCTAACCCTTACCCTTGCAGAAAGAAGAAGAGGGAGCAAGGTTTTGGATGTGCCGTGCTTAACTTGTCCTGCCTTTCGCATGATCAGTGTCCCTGGAGCTCCTGGCTTTGTGGTTTTCTCAACCCAAACCCTAGGCATAACCCTAACCCTAACCCTACCTTGAGCCAGAAATCCAGCAGAGGGTTGTGGCGAGTTCTGAGCAGAATGAGGAAGAGGGAGCAAGGTTTCAGATGTGCTGTGGTCACCATGGTATGTCTTTTGCATGGTGAGTAAGCCGGGAGCTCCTGGCTTTGTGGTTTCCTCAACCCTAACCCTAGGCATAAGCCTAACCCTAACCCTAACCCTAAACCAAACCCTAACCCTAGCTCAAGCCAGAAACTGGGCCTTAGGCTGTGGTGAGTTCCGAGCAGAAAGAGAAAGAGGGAGCAAGGTTTTGATGTGCTGTGCTTAACTTGACCGGCCTTTTGCATGGTTAGTGTCCCTGGGTCCCCTGGCTTTGTGGTTTTCTCAACCTTAACCCTAGGCGTAACCCTTACCCTAACCCAAGGCGTAACCCTATCCCTAACCCTACCTTGAGCCAGAAATCCGGCAGAGTGTTGTGGCAAGTTCTGAGCAGAATGACGAAGAGGGAGCAAGGTTTGGGCGGTGTCCTCCTCACCTTGGTATGCCTTTTGCATGCTGAGTATCCCTGGAGCTCCTGGCTTTGTGGTTTTCTCAAGCCTAACCCTAGGAGAACGCCTAAACCTAACTCTAACCATAGATTGAGCCAGTAATCGGGCATCGGTCTGTGGTGAGTTCCGAGCAGAAAGAGGAAGAGGGAGGAAGGTTTTGATATGCCATGCTTAAGTTAGCCTGCCTTTTGTATGGTTAGTGTCCCTGGGTCTCCTGGCTTTGTGGTTTTCTTAATCCTAAACCTAGGCATAACCCTAACCCCTAAGCCTAACCCAAACCCGAGCCCCTAACCCTAACCCTTGCAGAAAGAAGAAGAGGGAGCAAGGTTTTGGATGTGCTGCGGTCACCTTGGTATGCCTTTTGCTTTGTGAGTACGCCTGGAGCTCCTGGCTTTGTGGTTTCCTCAACCCTAACCCTAGGCGTAAGCTAACCCTAACCCTAACCCTAAACCAAACCCTAACCCTAACCCTAGGCCGAGCCAGAAACTGGGCATTGGGCTGTGGTGAGTTCCAAGCAGAAAGAGGAAGAGGGAGCAGGGTTTTGATGTGCTGTGCTTAACTTGACCGGCCTTTTGCATGGTTAGTGTGCCTGGGTCCCCTGGCTTTGTGGTTTTCTCAATCCTAACCCTAGGCATAACCCGAACCCTAACCCCTAACCCTAACCCTATACCGAGCCCCTAACCCTAACCCTTACCCTTGCAGAAAGAAGAAGAGGGAGCAAGGTTTTGGATGTGCCACGCTTAACTTGGCCTGCCTTTCGCATGATCAGTGTCCCTGGAGCTCCTGGCTTTGTGGTTTTCTCAACCTTAACCCTAGGCGTAACCCTAACCCTAACCCAAGGCCTAACCCTATCCCTAACCCTACCTTGAGCCAGAAATCCGGCAGAGGGTTGTGGCAATTCTGAGCAGAATGACAAAGAGGGAGCAAGGTTTGGGCTGTGTCCTCCTCACCTTGGCCTGCCTTTTACATGCTGAGTATCCCTGGAGCTCCTGGCTTTGTGGTTTTCTGAACCCTAACCCTAGGCATAACCCTAACCCTAGCCCTAAGCCTAACCCTAGACTGAGCCAGTAATCGGGCATTGGGCTGTGGTGAGTTCCGAGCAGAATGACGAAGAGGGAGCAAGGATTTGGATGTGCTACGCTCAACTTGGCCTGCCTTTTGCATGGTGAGTATCCCTGGAGCTCCTGGCTTTGTGGTTTTGTGAACCCTAACCCTAGGCATAACCCTAACCCTAGCCCTAAGCCTAACCCTAGACTGAGGCAGAAATCGGGCATTGGGCTGTGGGGAGTTCCGAGCAGAATGACAAAGAGGGAGCAAGGATTTGGATGTGCTACGCTCAACTTGGCCTGCCTTTTGCATGGGGAGTATCCCTGGAGCTCCTGGCTTTGTGGTTTTGTGAACCCTAACCCTAGGCATAACCCTAACCCTAGCCCTAAGCCTAACCCTAGACTGAGGCAGTAATCGGGCATTGGGCTGTGGGGAGTTCCGAGCAGAATGACAAAGAGGGAGCAAGGATTTGGATGTGCTACACTCAACTTGGCCTGCCTTTTGCATGGTGAGTATCCCTGGAGCTCCTGGCTTTGTGGTTTTGTGAACCCTAACCCTAGGCATAACCCTAACCCTAGCCCTAAGCCTAACGCTAGACTGAGCCAGTAATCGGGCATTGGGCTGTGGTGAGTTCCGAGCAGAATGACGAAGAGGGAGAGGGGATTTGGATGTGCTACGCTCAACTTGGCCTGCCTTTTGCATGGTGAGTATCCCTGGAGCTCCTGGCTTTGTGGTTTTGTGAACCCTAACCCTAGGCATAACCCTAACCCTAGCCCTAAGCCTAACCCTAGACTGAGGCAGCAATCGGGCATTGGGCTGTGGGGAGTTCCGAGCAGAATGACGAAGAGGGAGCAAGGATTTGGATGTGCTACACTCAACTTGGCCTGCCTTTTGCATGGTGAGTATCCCTGGAGCTCCTGGCTTTGTGGTTTTGTGAACCCTAACCCTAGGCATAACCCTAACCCTAGCCCTAAGCCTAACCCTAGACTGAGGCAGTAATCGGGCATTGGGCTGTGGTGAGTTCCGAGCAGAATGACAAAGAGGGAGCAAGGATTTGGATGTGCTACGCTCAACTTGGCCTGCCTTTTGCATGGGGAGTATCCCTGGAGCTCCTGGCTTTGTGGTTTTCTGAAGCCTAACCCTAGGCATAACCCTAACCCTAGCCCTAAGCCTAACCCTAGACTGAGGCAGAAATCGGGCATTGGGCTGTGGTGAGTTCCGAGCAGAATGACGAAGAGGGAGCAAGGATTTGGATGTGCTACGCTCAACTTGGCCTGCCTTTTGCATGCTTAGTGTGCCTGGGTCCCCTGGCTTTGTGGTTTTCTCAATCCTAACCCTAGGCATAACCCTAACCCTAACCCCTAACCCTAACCCTATACCGAGCCCCTAACCCTAACCCTTACCCTTGCAGAAAGAAGAAGAGGGAGCAAGGTTTTGGATGTGCCACGCTTAACTTGGCCTGCCTTTCGCATGATCAGTGTCCCTGGAGCTCCTGGCTTTGTGGTTTTCTCAACCTTAACCCTAGGCGTAACCCTAACCCTAACCCAAGGCCTAACCCTATCCCTAACCCTACCTTGAGCCAGAAATCCGGCAGAGGGTTGTGGCAATTCTGAGCAGAATGACAAAGAGGGAGCAAGGTTTGGGCTGTGTCCTCCTCACCTTGGCCTGCCTTTTACATGCTGAGTATCCCTGGAGCTCCTGGCTTTGTGGTTTTCTGAACCCTAACCCTAGGCATAACCCTAACGCTAGCCCTAAGCCTAACCCTAGACTGAGCCAGTAATCAGGCATTGGGCTGTGGTGAGTTCTGAGCAGAATGACGAAGAGGGAGCAAGGATTTGGATGCGCTACGCTCAACTTGGCCTGCCTTTTGCATGGTGAGTATCCCTGGAGCTCCTGGCTTTGTGGTTTTGTGAACCCTAACCCTAGGCATAACCCTAACCCTAGCCCTAAGCCTAACCCTAGACTGAGGCAGAAATCGGGCATTGGGCTGTGGGGAGTTCCGAGCAGAATGACGAAGAGGGAGCAAGGATTTGGATGTGCTACGCTCAACTTGGCCTGCCTTTTGCATGGGGAGTATCCCTGGAGCTCCTGGCTTTGTGGTTTTGTGAACCATAACCCTAGGCATAACCCTAACCCTAGCCCTAAGCCTAACCCTAGACTGAGGCAGAAATCGGGCATTGGGCTGTGGTGAGTTCCGAGCAGAATGACGAAGAGGGAGCAAGGATTTGGATGTGCTACGCTCAACTTGGCCTGCCTTTTGCATGGTGAGTATCCCTGGAGCTCCTGGCTTTGTGGTTTTGTGAACCCTAACCCTAGGCATAACCCTAACCCTAGCCCTAAGCCTAACCCTAGACTGAGCCAGTAATCGGGCATTGGGCTGTGGTGAGTTCCGAGCAGAATGACGAAGAGGGAGAGGGGATTTGGATGTGCTACGCTCAACTTGGCCTGCCTTTTGCATGGTGAGTATCCCTGGAGCTCCTGGCTTTGTGGTTTTGTGAACCCTAACCCTAGGCATAACCCTAACCCTAGCCCTAAGCCTAACCCTAGACTGAGGCAGAAATCGGGCATTGGGCTGTGGGGAGTTCCGAGCAGAATGACGAAGAGGGAGCAAGGATTTGGATGTGCTACACTCAACTTGGCCTGCCTTTTGCATGGTGAGTATCCCTGGAGCTCCTGGCTTTGTGGTTTTGTGAACCCTAACCCTAGGCATAACCCTAACCCTAGCCCTAAGCCTAACCCTAGACTGAGGCAGAAATCGGGCATTGGGCTGTGGTGAGTTCCGAGCAGAATGACAAAGAGGGAGCAAGGATTTGGATGTGCTACGCTCAACTTGGCCTGCCTTTTGCATGGGGAGTATCCCTGGAGCTCCTGGCTTTGTGGTTTTCTGAAGCCTAACCCTAGGCATAACCCTAACCCTAGCCCTAAGCCTAACCCTAGACTGAGGCAGAAATCGGGCATTGGGCTGTGGTGAGTTCCGAGCAGAATGACGAAGAGGGAGAGGGGATTTGGATGTGCTACACTCAACTTGGCCTGCCTTTTGCATGGTGAGTATCCCTGGAGCTCCTGGCTTTGTGGTTTTCTGAACCCTAACCCTAGGCATAACCCTAACCCTAGCCCTAAGCCTAACCCTAGACTGAGGCAGTAATCGGGCATTGGGCTGTGGTGAGTTCCGAGCAGAATGACAAAGAGGGAGCAAGGTTTTGGATGTGCCGTGCTTAACTTGGCCTGCCTTTCGCATGATCAGTGTCCCTGGAGCTCCTGGCTTTGTGGTTTTCTGAACCCTAACCCTAGGCATAACCCTAACCCTAGCCCTAAGCCTAACCCTAGACTGAGCCAGTAATCTGGCATTGGGCTGTGGGGAGTTCCGAGCAGAATGACGAAGAGGGAGCAAGGATTTGGATGTGCTACGCTCAACTTGGCCTGCCTTTCGCATGATCAGTGTCCCTGGAGCTCCTGGCTTTGTGGTTTTCTGAACCCTAACCCTAGGCATAACCCTAACCCTAGCCCTAAGCCTAACCCTAGACTGAGGCAGAAATCGGGCATTGGGCTGTGGGGAGTTCCGAGCAGAATGACAAAGAGGGAGCAAGGATTTGGATGTGCTACGCTCAACTTGGCCTGCCTTTTGCATGGTGAGTATCCCTGGAGCTCCTGGCTTTGTGGTTTTCTGAACCCTAACCCTAGGCATAACCCTAACCCTAGGCATAACCCTAACCCTAGACTGAGGCAGTAATCGGGCATTGGGCCGTGGTGAGTTCCGAGCAGAATGAAGAAGAGGGAGCAAGGATTTGGATGTGCTACGCTCAACTTGGCCTGCCTTTCGCATGATCAGTGTCCCTGGAGCTCCTGGCTTTGTGGTTTTCTCAACCTTAACCCTAGGCGTAACCCTAACCCTAACCCAAGGCCTAACCCTATCCCTAACCCTACCTTGAGCCAGAAATCCGGCAGAGGGTTGTGGCAATTCTGAGCAGAATGACAAAGAGGGAGCAAGGTTTGGGCTGTGTCCTCCTCACCTTGGCCTGCCTTTTACATGCTGAGTATCCCTGGAGCTCCTGGCTTTGTGGTTTTCTGAACCCTAACCCTAGGCATAACCCTAACCCTAGCCCTAAGCCTAACCCTAGACTGAGCCAGTAATCGGGCATTGGGCTGTGGTGAGTTCCGAGCAGAATGACGAAGAGGGAGCAAGGATTTGGATGTGCTACGCTCAACTTGGCCTGCCTTTTGCATGGTGAGTATCCCTGGAGCTCCTGGCTTTGTGGTTTTGTGAACCCTAACCCTAGGCATAACCCTAACCCTAGCCCTAAGCCTAACCCTAGACTGAGGCAGAAATCGGGCATTGGGCTGTGGGGAGTTCCGAGCAGAATGACGAAGAGGGAGCAAGGATTTGGATGTGCTACGCTCAACTTGGCCTGCCTTTTGCATGGGGAGTATCCCTGGAGCTCCTGGCTTTGTGGTTTTGTGAACCCTAACCCTAGGCATAACCCTAACCCTAGCCCTAAGCCTAACCCTAGACTGAGGCAGTAATCGGGCATTGGGCTGTGGGGAGTTCCGAGCAGAATGACAAAGAGGGAGCAAGGATTTGGATGTGCTACACTCAACTTGGCCTGCCTTTTGCATGGTGAGTATCCCTGGAGCTCCTGGCTTTGTGGTTTTGTGAACCCTAACCCTAGGCATAACCCTAACCCTAGCCCTAAGCCTAACGCTAGACTGAGCCAGTAATCGGGCATTGGGCTGTGGTGAGTTCCGAGCAGAATGACGAAGAGGGAGAGGGGATTTGGATGTGCTACGCTCAACTTGGCCTGCCTTTTGCATGGTGAGTATCCCTGGAGCTCCTGGCTTTGTGGTTTTGTGAACCCTAACCCTAGGCATAACCCTAACCCTAGCCCTAAGCCTAACCCTAGACTGAGGCAGCAATCGGGCATTGGGCTGTGGGGAGTTCCGAGCAGAATGACGAAGAGGGAGCAAGGATTTGGATGTGCTACACTCAACTTGGCCTGCCTTTTGCATGGTGAGTATCCCTGGAGCTCCTGGCTTTGTGGTTTTGTGAACCCTAACCCTAGGCATAACCCTAACCCTAGCCCTAAGCCTAACCCTAGACTGAGGCAGTAATCGGGCATTGGGCTGTGGTGAGTTCCGAGCAGAATGACAAAGAGGGAGCAAGGATTTGGATGTGCTACGCTCAACTTGGCCTGCCTTTTGCATGGGGAGTATCCCTGGAGCTCCTGGCTTTGTGGTTTTCTGAAGCCTAACCCTAGGCATAACCCTAACCCTAGCCCTAAGCCTAACCCTAGACTGAGGCAGAAATCGGGCATTGGGCTGTGGTGAGTTCCGAGCAGAATGACGAAGAGGGAGCAAGGATTTGGATGTGCTACGCTCAACTTGGCCTGCCTTTTGCATGCTTAGTGTGCCTGGGTCCCCTGGCTTTGTGGTTTTCTCAATCCTAACCCTAGGCATAACCCTAACCCTAACCCCTAACCCTAACCCTATACCGAGCCCCTAACCCTAACCCTTACCCTTGCAGAAAGAAGAAGAGGGAGCAAGGTTTTGGATGTGCCACGCTTAACTTGGCCTGCCTTTCGCATGATCAGTGTCCCTGGAGCTCCTGGCTTTGTGGTTTTCTCAACCTTAACCCTAGGCGTAACCCTAACCCTAACCCAAGGCCTAACCCTATCCCTAACCCTACCTTGAGCCAGAAATCCGGCAGAGGGTTGTGGCAATTCTGAGCAGAATGACAAAGAGGGAGCAAGGTTTGGGCTGTGTCCTCCTCACCTTGGCCTGCCTTTTACATGCTGAGTATCCCTGGAGCTCCTGGCTTTGTGGTTTTCTGAACCCTAACCCTAGGCATAACCCTAACGCTAGCCCTAAGCCTAACCCTAGACTGAGCCAGTAATCAGGCATTGGGCTGTGGTGAGTTCTGAGCAGAATGACGAAGAGGGAGCAAGGATTTGGATGTGCTACGCTCAACTTGGCCTGCCTTTTGCATGGTGAGTATCCCTGGAGCTCCTGGCTTTGTGGTTTTGTGAACCCTAACCCTAGGCATAACCCTAACCCTAGCCCTAAGCCTAACCCTAGACTGAGGCAGAAATCGGGCATTGGGCTGTGGGGAGTTCCGAGCAGAATGACGAAGAGGGAGCAAGGATTTGGATGTGCTACGCTCAACTTGGCCTGCCTTTTGCATGGGGAGTATCCCTGGAGCTCCTGGCTTTGTGGTTTTGTGAACCATAACCCTAGGCATAACCCTAACCCTAGCCCTAAGCCTAACCCTAGACTGAGGCAGAAATCGGGCATTGGGCTGTGGTGAGTTCCGAGCAGAATGACGAAGAGGGAGCAAGGATTTGGATGTGCTACGCTCAACTTGGCCTGCCTTTTGCATGGTGAGTATCCCTGGAGCTCCTGGCTTTGTGGTTTTGTGAACCCTAACCCTAGGCATAACCCTAACCCTAGCCCTAAGCCTAACCCTAGACTGAGCCAGTAATCGGGCATTGGGCTGTGGTGAGTTCCGAGCAGAATGACGAAGAGGGAGAGGGGATTTGGATGTGCTACGCTCAACTTGGCCTGCCTTTTGCATGGTGAGTATCCCTGGAGCTCCTGGCTTTGTGGTTTTGTGAACCCTAACCCTAGGCATAACCCTAACCCTAGCCCTAAGCCTAACCCTAGACTGAGGCAGAAATCGGGCATTGGGCTGTGGGGAGTTCCGAGCAGAATGACGAAGAGGGAGCAAGGATTTGGATGTGCTACACTCAACTTGGCCTGCCTTTTGCATGGTGAGTATCCCTGGAGCTCCTGGCTTTGTGGTTTTGTGAACCCTAACCCTAGGCATAACCCTAACCCTAGCCCTAAGCCTAACCCTAGACTGAGGCAGAAATCGGGCATTGGGCTGTGGTGAGTTCCGAGCAGAATGACAAAGAGGGAGCAAGGATTTGGATGTGCTACGCTCAACTTGGCCTGCCTTTTGCATGGGGAGTATCCCTGGAGCTCCTGGCTTTGTGGTTTTCTGAAGCCTAACCCTAGGCATAACCCTAACCCTAGCCCTAAGCCTAACCCTAGACTGAGGCAGAAATCGGGCATTGGGCTGTGGTGAGTTCCGAGCAGAATGACGAAGAGGGAGAGGGGATTTGGATGTGCTACACTCAACTTGGCCTGCCTTTTGCATGGTGAGTATCCCTGGAGCTCCTGGCTTTGTGGTTTTCTGAACCCTAACCCTAGGCATAACCCTAACCCTAGCCCTAAGCCTAACCCTAGACTGAGGCAGTAATCGGGCATTGGGCTGTGGTGAGTTCCGAGCAGAATGACAAAGAGGGAGCAAGGTTTTGGATGTGCCGTGCTTAACTTGGCCTGCCTTTCGCATGATCAGTGTCCCTGGAGCTCCTGGCTTTGTGGTTTTCTGAACCCTAACCCTAGGCATAACCCTAACCCTAGCCCTAAGCCTAACCCTAGACTGAGCCAGTAATCTGGCATTGGGCTGTGGGGAGTTCCGAGCAGAATGACGAAGAGGGAGCAAGGATTTGGATGTGCTACGCTCAACTTGGCCTGCCTTTCGCATGATCAGTGTCCCTGGAGCTCCTGGCTTTGTGGTTTTCTGAACCCTAACCCTAGGCATAACCCTAACCCTAGCCCTAAGCCTAACCCTAGACTGAGGCAGAAATCGGGCATTGGGCTGTGGGGAGTTCCGAGCAGAATGACAAAGAGGGAGCAAGGATTTGGATGTGCTACGCTCAACTTGGCCTGCCTTTTGCATGGTGAGTATCCCTGGAGCTCCTGGCTTTGTGGTTTTCTGAACCCTAACCCTAGGCATAACCCTAACCCTAGGCATAACCCTAACCCTAGACTGAGGCAGTAATCGGGCATTGGGCCGTGGTGAGTTCCGAGCAGAATGAAGAAGAGGGAGCAAGGATTTGGATGTGCTACGCTCAACTTGGCCTGCCTTTTGCATGGGGAGTATCCCTGGAGCTCCTGGCTTTGTGGTTTTCTCAACCCTAACCCTAGGCATAACCCTAACCCTAGCCCTAAGCCTAACCCTAGACTGAGCCAGTAATCGGGCATTGGGCTGTGGTGAGTTCCGAGCAGAATGACGAAGAGGGAGAGGGGATTTGGATGTGCTACGCTCAACTTGGCCTGCCTTTTGCATGGTGAGTATCCCTGGAGCTCCTGGCTTTGTGGTTTTGTGAACCCTAACCCTAGGCATAACCCTAACCCTAGCCCTAAGCCTAACCCTAGACTGAGGCAGAAATCGGGCATTGGGCTGTGGGGAGTTCCGAGCAGAATGACGAAGAGGGAGCAAGGATTTGGATGTGCTACGCTCAACTTGGCCTGCCTTTTGCATGGGGAGTATCCCTGGAGCTCCTGGCTTTGTGGTTTTGTGAACCATAACCCTAGGCATAACCCTAACCCTAGCCCTAAGCCTAACCCTAGACTGAGGCAGAAATCGGGCATTGGGCTGTGGTGAGTTCCGAGCAGAATGACGAAGAGGGAGCAAGGATTTGGATGTGCTACGCTCAACTTGGCCTGCCTTTTGCATGGTGAGTATCCCTGGAGCTCCTGGCTTTGTGGTTTTGTGAACCCTAACCCTAGGCATAACCCTAACCCTAGCCCTAAGCCTAACCCTAGACTGAGGCAGAAATCGGGCATTGGGCTGTGGTGAGTTCCGAGCAGAATGACGAAGAGGGAGAGGGGATTTGGATGTGCTACGCTCAACTTGGCCTGCCTTTTGCATGCTTAGTGTGCCTGGGTCCCCTGGCTTTGTGGTTTTCTCAATCCTAACCCTAGTCAAAACCCTAACCCTAACCCTACCCCTAACCCTAACCCTAACCCTAACCCGAGCCCCTAACCCTAACCCTTGCAGAAAGAAGAAGAGGGAGCAAGGTTTTGGATGTGCCGTGCTTAACTTGGCCTGCCTTTTGCATGGTGAGTATCCCTGGAGCTCCTGGCTTTGTGGTTTTCTGAACCCTAACCCTAGGCATAACCCTAACCCTAGCCCTAAGCCTAACCCTAGACTGAGGCAGAAATCGGGCATTGGGCTGTGGTGAGTTCCGAGCAGAATGACGAAGAGGGAGAGGGGATTTGGATGTGCTACGCTCAACTTGGCCTGCCTTTTGCATGGGGAGTATCCCTGGAGCTCCTGGCTTTGTGGTTTTCTGAACCCTAACCCTAGGCATAACCCTAACCCTAGGCATAACCCTAACCCTAGCCCTAAGCCTAACCCTAGACTGAGGCAGCAATCGGGCATTGGGCTGTGGTGAGTTCCGAGCAGAATGACGAAGAGGGAGAGGGGATTTGGATGTGCTACGCTCAACTTGGCCTGCCTTTTGCATGGGGAGTATCCCTGGAGCTCCTGGCTTTGTGCTTTTCTGAACCCTAACCCTAGGCATAACCCTAACCCTAGGCATAACCCTAACCCTAGCCCTAAGCCTAACCCTAGACTGAGGCAGAAATCGGGCATTGGGCTGTGGTGAGTTCTGAGCAGAATGACGAAGAGGGAGAGGGGATTTGGATGTGCTACGCTCAACTTGGCCTGCCTTTTGCATGCTTAGTGTGCCTGGGTCCCCTGGCTTTGTAGTTTTCTCAATCCTAACCCTAGTCAAAACCCTCACCCTAACCCCTAACCCTAACCTGAGCCCCTAACCCTAACCCTTGCAGAAAGAAGAAGAGGGAGCAAGGTTTTGGATGTGCCGTGCTTAACTTGGCCTGCCTTTCGCATGATCAGTGTCCCTGGAGCTCCTGGCTTTGTGGTTTTGTGAACCCTAACCCTAGGCATAACCCTAACCCTAGCCCTAAGCCTAACCCTAGACTGAGCCAGTAATCGGGCATTGGGCCGTGGTGAGTTCCGAGCAGAATGACAAAGAGGGAGCAAGGATTTGGATGTGCTACGCTCAACTTGGCCTGCCTTTTGCATGGGGAGTATCCCTGGAGCTCCTGGCTTTGTGGTTTTGTGAACCCTAACCCTAGGCATAACCCTAACCCTAGCCCTAAGCCTAACCCTAGACTGAGGCAGAAATCGGGCATTGGGCTGTGGTGAGTTCTGAGCAGAATGACGAAGAGGGAGAGGGGATTTGGATGTGCTACGCTCAACTTGGCCTGCCTTTTGCATGCTTAGTGTGCCTGGGTCCCCTGGCTTTGTGGTTTTCTCAATCCTAACCCTAGTCAAAACCCAAACCCTAACCCTACCCCTAACCCTAACCCCTAACCCTAACCCGAGCCCCTAACCCTAACCCTTGCAGAAAGAAGAAGAGGGAGCAAGGTTTTGGATGTGCCGTGCTTAACTTGGCCTGCCTTTCGCATGATCAGTGTCCCTGGAGCTCCTGGCTTTGTGGTTTTCTGAACCGTAACCCTAGGCATAACCCTAACCCTAGCCCTAAGCCTAACCCTAGACTGAGGCAGCAATCGGGCATTGGGCTGTGGGGAGTTCCGAGCAGAATGACGAAGAGGGAGAGGGGATTTGGATGTGCTACGCTCAACTTGGCCTGCCTTTTGCATGGTGAGTATCCCTGGAGCTCCTGGCTTTGTGGTTTTGTGAACCCTAACCCTAGGCATAACCCTAACCCTAGCCCTAAGCCTAACCCTAGACTGAGGCAGCAATCGGGCATTGGGCTGTGGGGAGTTCCGAGCAGAATGACGAAGAGGGAGCAAGGATTTGGATGTGCTACACTCAACTTGGCCTGCCTTTTGCATGGTGAGTATCCCTGGAGCTCCTGGCTTTGTGGTTTTGTGAACCCTAACCCTAGGCATAACCCTAACCCTAGCCCTAAGCCTAACCCTAGACTGAGGCAGTAATCGGGCATTGGGCTGTGGTGAGTTCCGAGCAGAATGACAAAGAGGGAGCAAGGATTTGGATGTGCTACGCTCAACTTGGCCTGCCTTTTGCATGGGGAGTATCCCTGGAGCTCCTGGCTTTGTGGTTTTCTGAAGCCTAACCCTAGGCATAACCCTAACCCTAGCCCTAAGCCTAACCCTAGACTGAGGCAGAAATCGGGCATTGGGCTGTGGTGAGTTCCGAGCAGAATGACGAAGAGGGAGCAAGGATTTGGATGTGCTACGCTCAACTTGGCCTGCCTTTTGCATGCTTAGTGTGCCTGGGTCCCCTGGCTTTGTGGTTTTCTCAATCCTAACCCTAGGCATAACCCTAACCCTAACCCCTAACCCTAACCCTATACCGAGCCCCTAACCCTAACCCTTACCCTTGCAGAAAGAAGAAGAGGGAGCAAGGTTTTGGATGTGCCACGCTTAACTTGGCCTGCCTTTCGCATGATCAGTGTCCCTGGAGCTCCTGGCTTTGTGGTTTTCTCAACCTTAACCCTAGGCGTAACCCTAACCCTAACCCAAGGCCTAACCCTATCCCTAACCCTACCTTGAGCCAGAAATCCGGCAGAGGGTTGTGGCAATTCTGAGCAGAATGACAAAGAGGGAGCAAGGTTTGGGCTGTGTCCTCCTCACCTTGGCCTGCCTTTTACATGCTGAGTATCCCTGGAGCTCCTGGCTTTGTGGTTTTCTGAACCCTAACCCTAGGCATAACCCTAACGCTAGCCCTAAGCCTAACCCTAGACTGAGCCAGTAATCAGGCATTGGGCTGTGGTGAGTTCTGAGCAGAATGACGAAGAGGGAGCAAGGATTTGGATGTGCTACGCTCAACTTGGCCTGCCTTTTGCATGGTGAGTATCCCTGGAGCTCCTGGCTTTGTGGTTTTGTGAACCCTAACCCTAGGCATAACCCTAACCCTAGCCCTAAGCCTAACCCTAGACTGAGGCAGAAATCGGGCATTGGGCTGTGGGGAGTTCCGAGCAGAATGACGAAGAGGGAGCAAGGATTTGGATGTGCTACGCTCAACTTGGCCTGCCTTTTGCATGGGGAGTATCCCTGGAGCTCCTGGCTTTGTGGTTTTGTGAACCATAACCCTAGGCATAACCCTAACCCTAGCCCTAAGCCTAACCCTAGACTGAGGCAGAAATCGGGCATTGGGCTGTGGTGAGTTCCGAGCAGAATGACGAAGAGGGAGCAAGGATTTGGATGTGCTACGCTCAACTTGGCCTGCCTTTTGCATGGTGAGTATCCCTGGAGCTCCTGGCTTTGTGGTTTTGTGAACCCTAACCCTAGGCATAACCCTAACCCTAGCCCTAAGCCTAACCCTAGACTGAGCCAGTAATCGGGCATTGGGCTGTGGTGAGTTCCGAGCAGAATGACGAAGAGGGAGAGGGGATTTGGATGTGCTACGCTCAACTTGGCCTGCCTTTTGCATGGTGAGTATCCCTGGAGCTCCTGGCTTTGTGGTTTTGTGAACCCTAACCCTAGGCATAACCCTAACCCTAGCCCTAAGCCTAACCCTAGACTGAGGCAGAAATCGGGCATTGGGCTGTGGGGAGTTCCGAGCAGAATGACGAAGAGGGAGCAAGGATTTGGATGTGCTACACTCAACTTGGCCTGCCTTTTGCATGGTGAGTATCCCTGGAGCTCCTGGCTTTGTGGTTTTGTGAACCCTAACCCTAGGCATAACCCTAACCCTAGCCCTAAGCCTAACCCTAGACTGAGCCAGTAATCGGGCATTGGGCTGTGGTGAGTTCCGAGCAGAATGACAAAGAGGGAGCAAGGATTTGGATGTGCTACGCTCAACTTGGCCTGCCTTTTGCATGGGGAGTATCCCTGGAGCTCCTGGCTTTGTGGTTTTCTGAAGCCTAACCCTAGGCATAACCCTAACCCTAGCCCTAAGCCTAACCCTAGACTGAGGCAGAAATCGGGCATTGGGCTGTGGTGAGTTCCGAGCAGAATGACGAAGAGGGAGAGGGGATTTGGATGTGCTACACTCAACTTGGCCTGCCTTTTGCATGGTGAGTATCCCTGGAGCTCCTGGCTTTGTGGTTTTCTGAACCCTAACCCTAGGCATAACCCTAACCCTAGCCCTAAGCCTAACCCTAGACTGAGGCAGTAATCGGGCATTGGGCTGTGGTGAGTTCCGAGCAGAATGACAAAGAGGGAGCAAGGTTTTGGATGTGCCGTGCTTAACTTGGCCTGCCTTTCGCATGATCAGTGTCCCTGGAGCTCCTGGCTTTGTGGTTTTCTGAACCCTAACCCTAGGCATAACCCTAACCCTAGCCCTAAGCCTAACCCTAGACTGAGGCAGTAATCGGGCATTGGGCCGTGGTGAGTTCCGAGCAGAATGAAGAAGAGGGAGCAAGGATTTGGATGTGCTACGCTCAACTTGGCCTGCCTTTTGCATGGTGAGTATCCCTGGAGCTCCTGGCTTTGTGGTTTTCTGAACCCTAACCCTAGGCATAACCCTAACCCTAGGCATAACCCTAACCCTAGACTGAGGCAGTAATCGGGCATTGGGCCGTGGTGAGTTCCGAGCAGAATGAAGAAGAGGGAGCAAGGATTTGGATGTGCTACGCTCAACTTGGCCTGCCTTTTGCATGGTGAGTATCCCTGGAGCTCCTGGCTTTGTGGTTTTCTGAACCCTAACCCTAGGCATAACCCTAACCCTAGCCCTAAGCCTAACCCTAGACTGAGCCAGTAATCGGGCATTGGGCTGTGGTGAGTTCCGAGCAGAATGACAAAGAGGGAGAGGGGATTTGGATGTGCTACGCTCAACTTGGCCTGCCTTTTGCATGGTGAGTATCCCTGGAGCTCCTGGCTTTGTGGTTTTGTGAACCCTAACCCTAGGCATAACCCTAACCCTAGCCCTAAGCCTAACCCTAGACTGAGGCAGAAATCGGGCATTGGGCTGTGGGGAGTTCCGAGCAGAATGACGAAGAGGGAGCAAGGATTTGGATGTGCTACGCTCAACTTGGCCTGCCTTTTGCATGGGGAGTATCCCTGGAGCTCCTGGCTTTGTGGTTTTGTGAACCATAACCCTAGGCATAACCCTAACCCTAGCCCTAAGCCTAACCCTAGACTGAGGCAGAAATCGGGCATTGGGCTGTGGTGAGTTCCGAGCAGAATGACGAAGAGGGAGCAAGGATTTGGATGTGCTACGCTCAACTTGGCCTGCCTTTTGCATGGTGAGTATCCCTGGAGCTCCTGGCTTTGTGGTTTTGTGAACCCTAACCCTAGGCATAACCCTAACCCTAGCCCTAAGCCTAACCCTAGACTGAGCCAGTAATCGGGCATTGGGCTGTGGTGAGTTCCGAGCAGAATGATGAAGAGGGAGAGGGGATTTGGATGTGCTACGCTCAACTTGGCCTGCCTTTTGCATGGTGAGTATCCCTGGAGCTCCTGGCTTTGTGGTTTTGTGAACCCTAACCCTAGGCATAACCCTAACCCTAGCCCTAAGCCTAACCCTAGACTGAGGCAGAAATCGGGCATTGGGCTGTGGTGAGTTCCGAGCAGAATGACGAAGAGGGAGAGGGGATTTGGATGTGCTACGCTCAACTTGGCCTGCCTTTTGCATGCTTAGTGTGCCTGGGTCCCCTGGCTTTGTGGTTTTCTCAATCCTAACCCTAGTCAAAACCCTAACCCTAACCCTACCCCTAACCCTAACCCTAACCCTAACCCGAGCCCCTAACCCTAACCCTTGCAGAAAGAAGAAGAGGGAGCAAGGTTTTGGATGTGCCGTGCTTAACTTGGCCTGCCTTTTGCATGGTGAGTATCCCTGGAGCTCCTGGCTTTGTGGTTTTCTGAACCCTAACCCTAGGCATAACCCTAACCCTAGCCCTAAGCCTAACCCTAGACTGAGGCAGAAATCGGGCATTGGGCTGTGGTGAGTTCCGAGCAGAATGACGAAGAGGGAGAGGGGATTTGGATGTGCTACGCTCAACTTGGCCTGCCTTTTGCATGGGGAGTATCCCTGGAGCTCCTGGCTTTGTGGTTTTCTGAACCCTAACCCTAGGCATAACCCTAACCCTAGGCATAACCCTAACCCTAGCCCTAAGCCTAACCCTAGACTGAGGCAGAAATCGGGCATTGGGCTGTGGTGAGTTCCGAGCAGAATGACGAAGAGGGAGAGGGGATTTGGATGTGCTACGCTCAACTTGGCCTGCCTTTTGCATGGGGAGTATCCCTGGAGCTCCTGGCTTTGTGCTTTTCTGAACCCTAACCCTAGGCATAACCCTAACCCTAGGCATAACCCTAACCCTAGCCCTAAGCCTAACCCTAGACTGAGGCAGAAATCGGGCATTGGGCTGTGGTGAGTTCTGAGCAGAATGACGAAGAGGGAGAGGGGATTTGGATGTGCTACGCTCAACTTGGCCTGCCTTTTGCATGCTTAGTGTGCCTGGGTCCCCTGGCTTTGTAGTTTTCTCAATCCTAACCCTAGTCAAAACCCTAACCCTAACCCCTAACCCTAACCTGAGCCCCTAACCCTAACCCTTGCAGAAAGAAGAAGAGGGAGCAAGGTTTTGGATGTGCCGTGCTTAACTTGGCCTGCCTTTCGCATGATCAGTGTCCCTGGAGCTCCTGGCTTTGTGGTTTTGTGAACCCTAACCCTAGGCATAACCCTAACCCTAGCCCTAAGCCTAACCCTAGACTGAGCCAGTAATCGGGCATTGGGCCGTGGTGAGTTCCGAGCAGAATGACAAAGAGGGAGCAAGGATTTGGATGTGCTACGCTCAACTTGGCCTGCCTTTTGCATGGGGAGTATCCCTGGAGCTCCTGGCTTTGTGGTTTTCTGAAGCCTAACCCTAGGCATAACCCTAACCCTAGCCCTAAGCCTAACCCTAGACTGAGGCAGAAATCGGGCATTGGGCTGTGGTGAGTTCCGAGCAGAATGACGAAGAGGGAGAGGGGATTTGGATGTGCTACACTCAACTTGGCCTGCCTTTTGCATGGTGAGTATCCCTGGAGCTCCTGGCTTTGTGGTTTTCTGAACCCTAACCCTAGGCATAACCCTAACCCTAGCCCTAAGCCTAACCCTAGACTGAGGCAGTAATCGGGCATTGGGCTGTGGTGAGTTCCGAGCAGAATGACAAAGAGGGAGCAAGGTTTTGGATGTGCCGTGCTTAACTTGGCCTGCCTTTCGCATGATCAGTGTCCCTGGAGCTCCTGGCTTTGTGGTTTTCTGAACCCTAACCCTAGGCATAACCCTAACCCTAGCCCTAAGCCTAACCCTAGACTGAGGCAGTAATCGGGCATTGGGCCGTGGTGAGTTCCGAGCAGAATGAAGAAGAGGGAGCAAGGATTTGGATGTGCTACGCTCAACTTGGCCTGCCTTTTGCATGGTGAGTATCCCTGGAGCTCCTGGCTTTGTGGTTTTCTGAACCCTAACCCTAGGCATAACCCTAACCCTAGGCATAACCCTAACCCTAGACTGAGGCAGTAATCGGGCATTGGGCCGTGGTGAGTTCCGAGCAGAATGAAGAAGAGGGAGCAAGGATTTGGATGTGCTACGCTCAACTTGGCCTGCCTTTTGCATGGTGAGTATCCCTGGAGCTCCTGGCTTTGTGGTTTTCTGAACCCTAACCCTAGGCATAACCCTAACCCTAGCCCTAAGCCTAACCCTAGACTGAGCCAGTAATCGGGCATTGGGCTGTGGTGAGTTCCGAGCAGAATGACAAAGAGGGAGAGGGGATTTGGATGTGCTACGCTCAACTTGGCCTGCCTTTTGCATGGTGAGTATCCCTGGAGCTCCTGGCTTTGTGGTTTTGTGAACCCTAACCCTAGGCATAACCCTAACCCTAGCCCTAAGCCTAACCCTAGACTGAGGCAGAAATCGGGCATTGGGCTGTGGGGAGTTCCGAGCAGAATGACGAAGAGGGAGCAAGGATTTGGATGTGCTACGCTCAACTTGGCCTGCCTTTTGCATGGGGAGTATCCCTGGAGCTCCTGGCTTTGTGGTTTTGTGAACCATAACCCTAGGCATAACCCTAACCCTAGCCCTAAGCCTAACCCTAGACTGAGGCAGAAATCGGGCATTGGGCTGTGGTGAGTTCCGAGCAGAATGACGAAGAGGGAGCAAGGATTTGGATGTGCTACGCTCAACTTGGCCTGCCTTTTGCATGGTGAGTATCCCTGGAGCTCCTGGCTTTGTGGTTTTGTGAACCCTAACCCTAGGCATAACCCTAACCCTAGCCCTAAGCCTAACCCTAGACTGAGCCAGTAATCGGGCATTGGGCTGTGGTGAGTTCCGAGCAGAATGATGAAGAGGGAGAGGGGATTTGGATGTGCTACGCTCAACTTGGCCTGCCTTTTGCATGGTGAGTATCCCTGGAGCTCCTGGCTTTGTGGTTTTGTGAACCCTAACCCTAGGCATAACCCTAACCCTAGCCCTAAGCCTAACCCTAGACTGAGGCAGAAATCGGGCATTGGGCTGTGGTGAGTTCCGAGCAGAATGACGAAGAGGGAGAGGGGATTTGGATGTGCTACGCTCAACTTGGCCTGCCTTTTGCATGCTTAGTGTGCCTGGGTCCCCTGGCTTTGTGGTTTTCTCAATCCTAACCCTAGTCAAAACCCTAACCCTAACCCTACCCCTAACCCTAACCCTAACCCTAACCCGAGCCCCTAACCCTAACCCTTGCAGAAAGAAGAAGAGGGAGCAAGGTTTTGGATGTGCTGTGCTTAACTTGGCCTGCCTTTTGCATGGTGAGTATCCCTGGAGCTCCTGGCTTTGTGGTTTTCTGAACCCTAACCCTAGGCATAACCCTAACCCTAGCCCTAAGCCTAACCCTAGACTGAGGCAGAAATCGGGCATTGGGCTGTGGTGAGTTCCGAGCAGAATGACGAAGAGGGAGAGGGGATTTGGATGTGCTACGCTCAACTTGGCCTGCCTTTTGCATGGGGAGTATCCCTGGAGCTCCTGGCTTTGTGGTTTTCTGAACCCTAACCCTAGGCATAACCCTAACCCTAGGCATAACCCTAACCCTAGCCCTAAGCCTAACCCTAGACTGAGGCAGAAATCGGGCATTGGGCTGTGGTGAGTTCCGAGCAGAATGACGAAGAGGGAGAGGGGATTTGGATGTGCTACGCTCAACTTGGCCTGCCTTTTGCATGGGGAGTATCCCTGGAGCTCCTGGCTTTGTGCTTTTCTGAACCCTAACCCTAGGCATAACCCTAACCCTAGGCATAACCCTAACCCTAGCCCTAAGCCTAACCCTAGACTGAGGCAGAAATCGGGCATTGGGCTGTGGTGAGTTCTGAGCAGAATGACGAAGAGGGAGAGGGGATTTGGATGTGCTACGCTCAACTTGGCCTGCCTTTTGCATGCTTAGTGTGCCTGGGTCCCCTGGCTTTGTAGTTTTCTCAATCCTAACCCTAGTCAAAACCCTAACCCTAACCCCTAACCCTAACCTGAGCCCCTAACCCTAACCCTTGCAGAAAGAAGAAGAGGGAGCAAGGTTTTGGATGTGCCGTGCTTAACTTGGCCTGCCTTTCGCATGATCAGTGTCCCTGGAGCTCCTGGCTTTGTGGTTTTGTGAACCCTAACCCTAGGCATAACCCTAACCCTAGCCCTAAGCCTAACCCTAGACTGAGCCAGTAATCGGGCATTGGGCCGTGGTGAGTTCCGAGCAGAATGACAAAGAGGGAGCAAGGATTTGGATGTGCTACGCTCAACTTGGCCTGCCTTTTGCATGGGGAGTATCCCTGGAGCTCCTGGCTTTGTGGTTTTGTGAACCCTAACCCTAGGCATAACCCTAACCCTAGCCCTAAGCCTAACCCTAGACTGAGGCAGAAATCGGGCATTGGGCTGTGGTGAGTTCTGAGCAGAATGACGAAGAGGGAGAGGGGATTTGGATGTGCTACGCTCAACTTGGCCTGCCTTTTGCATGCTTAGTGTGCCTGGGTCCCCTGGCTTTGTGGTTTTCTCAATCCTAACCCTAGTCAAAACCCAAACCCTAACCCTACCCCTAACCCTAACCCTACCCCTAACCCTAACCCCTAACCCTAACCCGAGCCCCTAACCCTAACCCTTGCAGAAAGAAGAAGAGGGAGCAAGGTTTTGGATGTGCCGTGCTTAACTTGGCCTGCCTTTCGCATGATCAGTGTCCCTGGAGCTCCTGGCTTTGTGGTTTTCTGAACCGTAACCCTAGGCATAACCCTAACCCTAGCCCTAAGCCTAACCCTAGACTGAGGCAGCAATCGGGCATTGGGCTGTGGGGAGTTCCGAGCAGAATGACGAAGAGGGAGCAAGGATTTGGATGTGCTACACTCAACTTGGCCTGCCTTTTGCATGGTGAGTATCCCTGGAGCTCCTGGCTTTGTGGTTTTGTGAACCCTAACACTAGGCATAACCCTAACCCTAGCCCTAAGCCTAACCCTAGACTGAGGCAGTAATCGGGCATTGGGCTGTGGTGAGTTCCGAGCAGAATGACAAAGAGGGAGCAAGGATTTGGATGTGCTACGCTCAACTTGGCCTGCCTTTTGCATGGGGAGTATCCCTGGAGCTCCTGGCTTTGTGGTTTTCTGAAGCCTAACCCTAGGCATAACCCTAACCCTAGCCCTAAGCCTAACCCTAGACTGAGGCAGAAATCGGGCATTGGGCTGTGGTGAGTTCCGAGCAGAATGACGAAGAGGGAGCAAGGATTTGGATGTGCTACGCTCAACTTGGCCTGCCTTTTGCATGCTTAGTGTGCCTGGGTCCCCTGGCTTTGTGGTTTTCTCAATCCTAACCCTAGGCATAACCCTAACCCTAACCCCTAAGCCTAACCCTATACCGAGCCCCTAACCCTAACCCTTACCCTTGCAGAAAGAAGAAGAGGGAGCAAGGTTTTGGATGTGCCGTGCTTAACTTGGCCTGCCTTTCGCATGATCAGTGTCCCTGGAGCTCCTGGCTTTGTGGTTTTCTCAACCTTAACCCTAGGCGTAACCCTAACCCTAACCCAAGGCCTAACCCTATCCCTAACCCTACCTTGAGCCAGAAATCCGGCAGAGGGTTGTGGCAATTCTGAGCAGAATGACAAAGAGGGAGCAAGGTTTGGGCGGTGTCCTCCTCACCTTGGCCTGCCTTTTACATGCTGAGTATCCCTGGAGCTCCTGGCTTTGTGGTTTTCTGAACCCTAACCCTAGGCATAACCCTAACGCTAGCCCTAAGCCTAACCCTAGACTGAGCCAGTAATCAGGCATTGGGCTGTGGTGAGTTCTGAGCAGAATGACGAAGAGGGAGCAAGGATTTGGATGTGCTACGCTCAACTTGGCCTGCCTTTTGCATGGTGAGTATCCCTGGAGCTCCTGGCTTTGTGGTTTTGTGAACCCTAACCCTAGGCATAACCCTAACCCTAGCCCTAAGCCTAACCCTAGACTGAGGCAGAAATCGGGCATTGGGCTGTGGGGAGTTCCGAGCAGAATGACGAAGAGGGAGCAAGGATTTGGATGTGCTACGCTCAACTTGGCCTGCCTTTTGCATGGGGAGTATCCCTGGAGCTCCTGGCTTTGTGGTTTTGTGAACCATAACCCTAGGCATAACCCTAACCCTAGCCCTAAGCCTAACCCTAGACTGAGGCAGAAATCGGGCATTGGGCTGTGGTGAGTTCCGAGCAGAATGACGAAGAGGGAGCAAGGATTTGGATGTGCTACACTCAACTTGGCCTGCCTTTTGCATGGTGAGTATCCCTGGAGCTCCTGGCTTTGTGGTTTTGTGAACCCTAACCCTAGGCATAACCCTAACCCTAGCCCTAAGCCTAACCCTAGACTGAGCCAGTAATCGGGCATTGGGCTGTGGTGAGTTCCGAGCAGAATGACGAAGAGGGAGAGGGGATTTGGATGTGCTACGCTCAACTTGGCCTGCCTTTTGCATGGTGAGTATCCCTGGAGCTCCTGGCTTTGTGGTTTTGTGAACCCTAACCCTAGGCATAACCCTAACCCTAGCCCTAAGCCTAACCCTAGACTGAGGCAGAAATCGGGCATTGGGCTGTGGGGAGTTCCGAGCAGAATGACGAAGAGGGAGCAAGGATTTGGATGTGCTACACTCAACTTGGCCTGCCTTTTGCATGGTGAGTATCCCTGGAGCTCCTGGCTTTGTGGTTTTGTGAACCCTAACCCTAGGCATAACCCTAACCCTAGCCCTAAGCCTAACCCTAGACTGAGGCAGTAATCGGGCATTGGGCTGTGGTGAGTTCCGAGCAGAATGACAAAGAGGGAGCAAGGATTTGGATGTGCTACGCTCAACTTGGCCTGCCTTTTGCATGGGGAGTATCCCTGGAGCTCCTGGCTTTGTGGTTTTCTGAAGCCTAACCCTAGGCATAACCCTAACCCTAGCCCTAAGCCTAACCCTAGACTGAGGCAGAAATCGGGCATTGGGCTGTGGTGAGTTCCGAGCAGAATGACGAAGAGGGAGAGGGGATTTGGATGTGCTACACTCAACTTGGCCTGCCTTTTGCATGGTGAGTATCCCTGGAGCTCCTGGCTTTGTGGTTTTCTGAACCCTAACCCTAGGCATAACCCTAACCCTAGCCCTAAGCCTAACCCTAGACTGAGGCAGTAATCGGGCATTGGGCTGTGGTGAGTTCCGAGCAGAATGACAAAGAGGGAGCAAGGTTTTGGATGTGCCGTGCTTAACTTGGCCTGCCTTTCGCATGATCAGTGTCCCTGGAGCTCCTGGCTTTGTGGTTTTCTGAACCCTAACCCTAGGCATAACCCTAACCCTAGCCCTAAGCCTAACCCTAGACTGAGGCAGTAATCGGGCATTGGGCCGTGGTGAGTTCCGAGCAGAATGAAGAAGAGGGAGCAAGGATTTGGATGTGCTACGCTCAACTTGGCCTGCCTTTTGCATGGTGAGTATCCCTGGAGCTCCTGGCTTTGTGGTTTTCTGAACCCTAACCCTAGGCATAACCCTAACCCTAGGCATAACCCTAACCCTAGACTGAGGCAGTAATCGGGCATTGGGCCGTGGTGAGTTCCGAGCAGAATGAAGAAGAGGGAGCAAGGATTTGGATGTGCTACGCTCAACTTGGCCTGCCTTTTGCATGGTGAGTATCCCTGGAGCTCCTGGCTTTGTGGTTTTCTGAACCCTAACCCTAGGCATAACCCTAACCCTAGCCCTAAGCCTAACCCTAGACTGAGCCAGTAATCGGGCATTGGGCTGTGGTGAGTTCCGAGCAGAATGACGAAGAGGGAGCAAGGATTTGGATGTGCTACGCTCAACTTGGCCTGCCTTTTGCATGGTGAGTATCCCTGGAGCTCCTGGCTTTGTGGTTTTGTGAACCCTAACCCTAGGCATAACCCTAACCCTAGCCCTAAGCCTAACCCTAGACTGAGGCAGAAATCGGGCATTGGGCTGTGGGGAGTTCCGAGCAGAATGACGAAGAGGGAGCAAGGATTTGGATGTGCTACGCTCAACTTGGCCTGCCTTTTGCATGGGGAGTATCCCTGGAGCTCCTGGCTTTGTGGTTTTGTGAACCATAACCCTAGGCATAACCCTAACCCTAGCCCTAAGCCTAACCCTAGACTGAGCCAGTAATCGGGCATTGGGCTGTGGTGAGTTCCGAGCAGAATGACGAAGAGGGAGCAAGGATTTGGATGTGCTACGCTCAACTTGGCCTGCCTTTTGCATGGTGAGTATCCCTGGAGCTCCTGGCTTTGTGGTTTTGTGAACCCTAACCCTAGGCATAACCCTAACCCTAGCCCTAAGCCTAACCCTAGACTGAGCCAGTAATCGGGCATTGGGCTGTGGTGAGTTCCGAGCAGAATGATGAAGAGGGAGCGGGGATTTGGATGTGCTACGCTCAACTTGGCCTGCCTTTTGCATGGTGAGTATCCCTGGAGCTCCTGGCTTTGTGGTTTTGTGAACCCTAACCCTAGGCATAACCCTAACCCTAGCCCTAAGCCTAACCCTAGACTGAGGCAGAAATCGGGCATTGGGCTGTGGGGAGTTCCGAGCAGAATGACGAAGAGGGAGCAAGGATTTGGATGTGCTACACTCAACTTGGCCTGCCTTTTGCATGGTGAGTATCCCTGGAGCTCCTGGCTTTGTGGTTTTGTGAACCCTAACCCTAGGCATAACCCTAACCCTAGCCCTAAGCCTAACCCTAGACTGAGGCAGAAATCGGGCATTGGGCTGTGGGGAGTTCCGAGCAGAATGACGAAGAGGGAGCAAGGATTTGGATGTGCTACACTCAACTTGGCCTGCCTTTTGCATGGTGAGTATCCCTGGAGCTCCTGGCTTTGTGGTTTTGTGAACCCTAACCCTAGGCATAACCCTAACCCTAGCCCTAAGCCTAACCCTAGACTGAGGCAGTAATCGGGCATTGGGCTGTGGTGAGTTCCGAGCAGAATGACAAAGAGGGAGCAAGGATTTGGATGTGCTACGCTCAACTTGGCCTGCCTTTTGCATGGGGAGTATCCCTGGAGCTCCTGTCTTTGTGGTTTTCTGAACCCTAACCCTAGGCATAACCCTAACCCTAGCCCTAAGCCTAACCCTAGACTGAGGCAGAAATCGGGCATGGGGCTGTGGTGAGTTCCGAGCAGAATGACGAAGAGGGAGAGGGGATTTGGATGTGCTACACTCAACTTGGCCTGCCTTTTGCATGCTTAGTGTGCCTGGGTCCCCTGGCTTTGTGGTTTTCTCAATCCTAACCCTAGTCAAAACCCTAACCCTAACCCTACCCCTAACCCTAACCCCTAACCCTAACCCGAGCCCCTAACCCTAACCCTTGCAGAAAGAAGAAGAGGGAGCAAGGTTTTGGATGTGCCGTGCTTAACTTGGCCTGCCTTTTGCATGGTGAGTATCCCTGGAGCTCCTGGCTTTGTGGTTTTCTGAACCCTAACCCTAGGCATAACCCTAACCCTAGCCCTAAGCCTAACCCTAGACTGAGGCAGAAATCGGGCATTGGGCTGTGGTGAGTTCCGAGCAGAATGACGAAGAGGGAGAGGGGATTTGGATGTGCTACGCTCAACTTGGCCTGCCTTTTGCATGGGGAGTATCCCTGGAGCTCCTGGCTTTGTGGTTTTCTGAACCCTAACCCTAGGCATAACCCTAACCCTAGGCATAACCCTAACCCTAGCCCTAAGCCTAACCCTAGACTGAGGCAGAAATCGGGCATTGGGCTGTGGTGAGTTCCGAGCAGAATGACGAAGAGGGAGAGGGGATTTGGATGTGCTACGCTCAACTTGGCCTGCCTTTTGCATGGTGAGTATCCCTGGAGCTCCTGGCTTTGTGCTTTTCTGAACCCTAACCCTAGGCATAACCCTAACCCTAGGCATAACCCTAACCCTAGCCCTAAGCCTAACCCTAGACTGAGGCAGAAATCGGGCATTGGGCTGTGGTGAGTTCTGAGCAGAATGACGAAGAGGGAGAGGGGATTTGGATGTGCTACGCTCAACTTGGCCTGCCTTTTGCATGCTTAGTGTGCCTGGGTCCCCTGGCTTTGTAGTTTTCTCAATCCTAACCCTAGTCAAAACCCTAACCCTAACCCCTAACCCTAACCTGAGCCCCTAACCCTAACCCTTGCAGAAAGAAGAAGAGGGAGCAAGGTTTTGGATGTGCCGTGCTTAACTTGGCCTGCCTTTCGCATGATCAGTGTCCCTGGAGCTCCTGGCTTTGTGGTTTTGTGAACCCTAGGCATAACCCTAGGCATAACCCTAACCCTAGCCCTAAGCCTAACCCTAGACTGAGGCAGTAATCGGGCATTGGGCCGTGGTGAGTTCCGAGCAGAATGACAAAGAGGGAGCAAGGATTTGGATGTGCTACGCTCAACTTGGCCTGCCTTTTGCATGGGGAGTATCCCTGGAGCTCCTGGCTTTGTGGTTTTGTGAACCCTAACCCTAGGCATAACCCTAACCCTAGCCCTAAGCCTAACCCTAGACTGAGGCAGAAATCGGGCATTGGGCTGTGGTGAGTTCTGAGCAGAATGACGAAGAGGGAGAGGGGATTTGGATGTGCTACGCTCAACTTGGCCTGCCTTTTGCATGCTTAGTGTGCCTGGGTCCCCTGGCTTTGTGGTTTTCTCAATCCTAACCCTAGTCAAAACCCAAACCCTAACCCTACCCCTAACCCTAACCCCTAACCCTAACCCGAGCCCCTAACCCTAACCCTTGCAGAAAGAAGAAGAGGGAGCAAGGTTTTGGATGTGCCGTGCTTAACTTGGCCTGCCTTTCGCATGATCAGTGTCCCTGGAGCTCCTGGCTTTGTGGTTTTCTGAACCGTAACCCTAGGCATAACCCTAACCCTAGCCCTAAGCCTAACCCTAGACTGAGCCAGTAATCGGGCATTGGGCTGTGGGAAGTTCCGAGCAGAATGACAAAGAGGGAGCAAGGATTTGGATGTGCTACGCTCAACTTGGCCTGCCTTTTGCATGGTGAGTATCCCTGGAGCTCCTGGCTTTGTGGTTTTGTGAACCCTAACCCTAGGCATAACCCTAACCCTAGCCCTAAGCCTAACCCTAGACTGAGGCAGTAATCGGGCATTGGGCTGTGGTGAGTTCCGAGCATAATGACAAAGAGGGAGAGGGGATTTGGATGTGCTACGCTCAACTTGGCCTGCCTTTTGCATGGTGAGTATCCCGGGAGCTCCTGGCTTTGTGGTTTTCTGAACCCTAACCCTAGGCATAACCCTAACCCTAGCCCTAAGCCTAACCCTAGACTGAGCCAGTAATCGGGCATTGGGCTGTGGTGAGTTCCGAGCAGAATGACAAAGAGGGAGCAAGGATTTGTATGTGCTACGCTCAACTTGGCCTGCCTTTTGCATGGGGAGTATCCCTGGAGCTCCTGGCTTTGTGGTTTTCTGAACCCTAATCCTAGGCATAACCCTAACCCTAGCCCTAAGCCTAACCCTAGACTGAGGCAGTAATCGGGCATTGGGCTGTGGTGAGTTCCGAGCAGAATGACAAAGAGGGAGCAAGGTTTTGGATGTGCCGTGCTTAACTTGGCCTGCCTTTCGCATGATCAGTGTCCCTGGAGCTCCTGGCTTTGTGGTTTTCTGAACCCTAACCCTAGGCATAACCCTAACCCTAGCCCTAAGCCTAACCCTAGACTGAGCCAGTAATCGGGCATTGGGCCGTGGTGAGTTCTGAGCAGAATGACGAAGAGGGAGCAAGGATTTGGATGTGCTACGCTCAACTTGGCCTGCCTTTTGCATGCTTAGTGTGCCTGGGTCCCCTGGCTTTGTGGTTTTCTGAATCCTAACCCTAGTCAAAACCCTAACCCTAGGCATAACCCTAACCCTAGCCCTAAGCCTAACCCTAGACTGAGGCAGAAATCGGGCATTGGGCTGTGGTGAGTTCCGAGCAGAATGACGAAGAGGGAGAGGGGATTTGGATGTGCTACGCTCAACTTGGCCTGCCTTTTGCATGCTTAGTGTGCCTGGGTCCCCTGGCTTTGTGGCTTTCTGAATCCTAACCCTAGTCAAAACCCTAACCCTAACCCTACCCCTAACCCTAACCCCTAACCCTAACCCGAGCCCCTAACCCTAACCCTTGCAGAAAGAAGAAGAGGGAGCAAGGTTTTGGATGTGCCGTGCTTAACTTGGCCTGCCTTTCGCATGATCAGTGTCCCTGGAGCTCCTGGCTTTGTGGTTTTCTGAACCCTAACCCTAGGCATAACCCTAACCCTAGCCCTAAGCCTAACCCTAGACTGAGCCAGTAATCTGGCATTGGGCTGTGGGGAGTTCCGAGCAGAATGACGAAGAGGGAGCAAGGATTTGGATGTGCTACGCTCAACTTGGCCTGCCTTTCGCATGATCAGTGTCCCTGGAGCTCCTGGCTTTGTGGTTTTCTGAACCCTAACCCTAGGCATAACCCTAACCCTAGCCCTAAGCCTAACCCTAGACTGAGGCAGTAATCGGGCATTGGGCCGTGGTGAGTTCCGAGCAGAATGAAGAAGAGGGAGCAAGGATTTGGATGTGCTACGCTCAACTTGGCCTGCCTTTTGCATGGGGAGTATCCCTGGAGCTCCTGGCTTTGTGGTTTTCTCAACCCTAACCCTAGGCATAACCCTAACCCTAGCCCTAAGCCTAACCCTAGACTGAGGCAGTAATCGGGCATTGGGCCGTGGTGAGTTCCGAGCAGAATGAAGAAGAGGGAGCAAGGATTTGGATGTGCTACGCTCAACTTGGCCTGCCTTTTGCATGGTGAGTATCCCTGGAGCTCCTGGCTTTGTGGTTTTCTGAACCCTAACCCTAGGCATAACCCTAACCCTAGCCCTAAGCCTAACCCTAGACTGAGCCAGTAATCGGGCATTGGGCTGTGGTGAGTTCCGAGCAGAATGACGAAGAGGGAGAGGGGATTTGGATGTGCTACGCTCAACTTGGCCTGCCTTTTGCATGGTGAGTATCCCTGGAGCTCCTGGCTTTGTGGTTTTGTGAACCCTAACCCTAGGCATAACCCTAACCCTAGCCCTAAGCCTAACCCTAGACTGAGGCAGAAATCGGGCATTGGGCTGTGGGGAGTTCCGAGCAGTATGACGAAGAGGGAGAGGGGATTTGGATGTGCTACGCTCAACTTGGCCTGCCTTTTGCATGGGGAGTATCCCTGGAGCTCCTGGCTTTGTGCTTTTCTGAACCCTAACCCTAGGCATAACCCTAACCCTAGGCATAACCCTAACCCTAGCCCTAAGCCTAACCCTAGACTGAGGCAGAAATCGGGCATTGGGCTGTGGTGAGTTCTGAGCAGAATGACGAAGAGGGAGAGGGGATTTGGATGTGCTACGCTCAACTTGGCCTGCCTTTTGCATGCTTAGTGTGCCTGGGTCCCCTGGCTTTGTAGTTTTCTCAATCCTAACCCTAGTCAAAACCCTAACCCTAACCCTACCCCTAACCCTAACCCCTAACCCTAACCCGAGCCCCTAACCCTAACCCTTGCAGAAAGAAGAAGAGGGAGCAAGGTTTTGGATGTGCCGTGCTTAACTTGGCCTGCCTTTCGCATGATCAGTGTCCCTGGAGCTCCTGGCTTTGTGGTTTTCTGAACCGTAACCCTAGGCATAACCCTAACCCTAGCCCTAAGCCTAACCCTAGACTGAGCCAGTAATCGGGCATTGGGCTGTGGGAAGTTCCGAGCAGAATGACAAAGAGGGAGCAAGGATTTGGATGTGCTACGCTCAACTTGGCCTGCCTTTTGCATGGTGAGTATCCCTGGAGCTCCTGGCTTTGTGGTTTTGTGAACCCTAACCCTAGGCATAACCCTAACCCTAGCCCTAAGCCTAACCCTAGACTGAGGCAGTAATCGGGCATTGGGCTGTGGTGAGTTCCGAGCATAATGACAAAGAGGGAGCAAGGATTTGGATGTGCTACGCTCAACTCGGCCTGCCTTTTGCATGGGGAGTATCCCTGGAGCTCCTGGCTTTGTGGTTTTCTGAACCCTAACCCTAGGCATAACCCTAACCCTAGCCCTAAGCCTAACCCTAGACTGAGCCAGTAATCGGGCATTGGGCTGTGGTGAGTTCCGAGCAGAATGACAAAGAGGGAGCGGGGATTTGGATGTGCTACGCTCAACTTGGCCTGCCTTTTGCATGGTGAGTATCCCTGGAGCTCCTGGCTTTGTGGTTTTGTGAACCCTAACCCTAGGCATAACCCTAACCCTAGCCCTAAGCCTAACCCTAGACTGAGGCAGAAATCGGGCATTGGGCTGTGGGGAGTTCCGAGCAGAATGACGAAGAGGGAGCAAGGATTTGGATGTGCTACACTCAACTTGGCCTGCCTTTTGCATGGTGAGTATCCCTGGAGCTCCTGGCTTTGTGGTTTTGTGAACCCTAACCCTAGGCATAACCCTAACCCTAGCCCTAAGCCTAACCCTAGACTGAGGCAGTAATCGGGCATTGGGCTGTGGTGAGTTCCGAGCAGAATGACAAAGAGGGAGCAAGGATTTGGATGTGCTACGCTCAACTTGGCCTGCCTTTTGCATGGGGAGTATCCCTGGAGCTCCTGTCTTTGTGGTTTTCTGAACCCTAACCCTAGGCATAACCCTAACCCTAGCCCTAAGCCTAACCCTAGACTGAGGCAGAAATCGGGCATTGGGCTGTGGTGAGTTCCGAGCAGAATGACGAAGAGGGAGAGGGGATTTGGATGTGCTACACTCAACTTGGCCTGCCTTTTGCATGCTTAGTGTGCCTGGGTCCCCTGGCTTTGTGGTTTTCTCAATCCTAACCCTAGTCAAAACCCTAACCCTAACCCTACCCCTAACCCTAACCCCTAACCCTAACCCGAGCCCCTAACCCTAACCCTTGCAGAAAGAAGAAGAGGGAGCAAGGTTTTGGATGTGCCGTGCTTAACTTGGCCTGCCTTTTGCATGGTGAGTATCCCTGGAGCTCCTGGCTTTGTGGTTTTCTGAACCCTAACCCTAGGCATAACCCTAACCCTAGCCCTAAGCCTAACCCTAGACTGAGGCAGAAATCGGGCATTGGGCTGTGGTGAGTTCCGAGCAGACTGACGAAGAGGGAGAGGGGATTTGGATGTGCTACGCTCAACTTGGCCTGCCTTTTGCATGGGGAGTATCCCTGGAGCTCCTGGCTTTGTGGTTTTGTGAACCCTAACCCTAGGCATAACCCTAACCCTAGGCATAACCCTAACCCTAGCCCTAAGCCTAACCCTAGACTGAGGCAGAAATCGGGCATTGGGCTGTGGTGAGTTCCGAGCAGAATGACGAAGAGGGAGAGGGGATTTGGATGTGCTACGCTCAACTTGGCCTGCCTTTTGCATGGGGAGTATCCCTGGAGCTCCTGGCTTTGTGCTTTTCTGAACCCTAACCCTAGGCATAACCCTAACCCTAGGCATAACCCTAACCCTAGCCCTAAGCCTAACCCTAGACTGAGGCAGAAATCGGGCATTGGGCTGTGGTGAGTTCTGAGCAGAATGACGAAGAGGGAGAGGGGATTTGGATGTGCTACGCTCAACTTGGCCTGCCTTTTGCATGCTTAGTGTGCCTGGGTCCCCTGGCTTTGTAGTTTTCTCAATCCTAACCCTAGTCAAAACCCTAACCCTAACCCTACCCCTAACCCTAACCCCTAACCCTAACCCGAGCCCCTAACCCTAACCCTTGCAGAAAGAAGAAGAGGGAGCAAGGTTTTGGATGTGCCGTGCTTAACTTGGCCTGCCTTTCGCATGATCAGTGTCCCTGGAGCTCCTGGCTTTGTGGTTTTCTGAACCGTAACCCTAGGCATAACCCTAACCCTAGCCCTAAGCCTAACCCTAGACTGAGCCAGTAATCGGGCATTGGGCTGTGGGAAGTTCCGAGCAGAATGACAAAGAGGGAGCAAAGATTTGGATGTGCTACGCTCAACTTGGCCTGCCTTTTGCATGGTGAGTATCCCTGGAGCTCCTGGCTTTGTGGTTTTGTGAACCCTAACCCTAGGCATAACCCTAACCCTAGCCCTAAGCCTAACCCTAGACTGAGGCAGTAATCGGGCATTGGGCTGTGGGGAGTTCCGAGCATAATGACAAAGAGGGAGCAAGGATTTGGATGTGCTACGCTCAACTCGGCCTGCCTTTTGCATGGGGAGTATCCCGGGAGGTCCTGGCTTTGTGGTTTTCTGAACCCTAACCCTAGGCATAACCCTAACCCTAGCCCTAAGCCTAACCCTAGACTGAGGCAGTAATCGGGCATGGGGCTGTGGTGAGTTCCGAGCAGAATGACAAAGAGGGAGCAAGGATTTGGATGTGCTACGCTCAACTCGGCCTGCCTTTTGCATGGGGAGTATCCCGGGAGGTCCTGGCTTTGTGGTTTTGTGAAGCCTAACCCTAGGCATAACCCTAACCCTAGCCCTAAGCCTAACCCTAGACTGAGCCAGTAATCGGGCATTGGGCTGTGGTGAGTTCCGAGCAGAATGATGAAGAGAGAGCGGGGATTTGGATGTGCTACGCTCAACTTGGCCTGCCTTTTGCATGGTGAGTATCCCTGGAGCTCCTGGCTTTGTGGTTTTGTGAACCCTAACCCTAGGCATAACCCTAACCCTAGCCCTAAGCCTAACCCTAGACTGAGGCAGAAATCGGGCATTGGGCTGTGGGGAGTTCCGAGCAGAATGACGAAGAGGGAGCAAGGATTTGGATGTGCTACACTCAACTTGGCCTGCCTTTTGCATGGTGAGTATCCCTGGAGCTCCTGGCTTTGTGGTTTTGTGAACCCTAACCCTAGGCATAACCCTAACCCTAGCCCTAAGCCTAACCCTAGACTGAGGCAGTAATCGGGCATTGGGCTGTGGTGAGTTCCGAGCAGAATGACAAAGAGGGAGCAAGGATTTGGATGTGCTACGCTCAACTTGGCCTGCCTTTTGCATGGGGAGTATCCCTGGAGCTCCTGTCTTTGTGGTTTTCTGAACCCTAACCCTAGGCATAACCCTAACCCTAGCCCTAAGCCTAACCCTAGACTGAGGCAGAAATCGGGCATTGGGCTGTGGTGAGTTCCGAGCAGAATGACGAAGAGGGAGAGGGGATTTGGATGTGCTACACTCAACTTGGCCTGCCTTTTGCATGCTTAGTGTGCCTGGGTCCCCTGGCTTTGTGGTTTTCTCAATCCTAACCCTAGTCAAAACCCTAACCCTAACCCTACCCCTAACCCTAACCCCTAACCCTAACCCGAGCCCCTAACCCTAACCCTTGCAGAAAGAAGAAGAGGGAGCAAGGTTTTGGATGTGCCGTGCTTAACTTGGCCTGCCTTTTGCATGGTGAGTATCCCTGGAGCTCCTGGCTTTGTGGTTTTCTGAACCCTAACCCTAGGCATAACCCTAACCCTAGCCCTAAGCCTAACCCTAGACTGAGGCAGAAATCGGGCATTGGGCTGTGGTGAGTTCCGAGCAGACTGACGAAGAGGGAGAGGGGATTTGGATGTGCTACGCTCAACTTGGCCTGCCTTTTGCATGGTGAGTATCCCTGGAGCTCCTGGCTTTGTGGTTTTGTGAACCCTAACCCTAGGCATAACCCTAACCCTAGGCATAACCCTAACCCTAGCCCTAAGCCTAACCCTAGACTGAGGCAGAAATCGGGCATTGGGCTGTGGTGAGTTCCGAGCAGAATGACGAAGAGGGAGAGGGGATTTGGATGTGCTATGCTCAACTTGGCCTGCCTTTTGCATGGGGAGTATCCCTGGAGCTCCTGGCTTTGTGCTTTTCTGAACCCTAACCCTAGGCATAACCCTAACCCTAGGCATAACCCTAACCCTAGCCCTAAGCCTAACCCTAGACTGAGGCAGAAATCGGACATTGGGCTGTGGTGAGTTCTGAGCAGAATGACGAAGAGGGAGAGGGGATTTGGATGTGCTACGCTCAACTTGGCCTGCCTTTTGCATGCTTAGTGTGCCTGGGTCCCCTGGCTTTGTAGTTTTCTCAATCCTAACCCTAGTCAAAACCCTAACCCTAACCCTACCCCTAACCCTAACCCCTAACCCTAACCCGAGCCCCTAACCCTAACCCTTGCAGAAAGAAGAAGAGGGAGCAAGGTTTTGGATGTGCCGTGCTTAACTTGGCCTGCCTTTCGCATGATCAGTGTCCCTGGAGCTCCTGGCTTTGTGGTTTTCTGAACCGTAACCCTAGGCATAACCCTAACCCTAGCCCTAAGCCTAACCCTAGACTGAGCCAGTAATCGGGCATTGGGCTGTGGGAAGTTCCGAGCAGAATGACAGAGAGGGAGCAAGGATTTGGATGTGCTACGCTCAACTTGGCCTGCCTTTTGCATGGTGAGTATCCCTGGAGCTCCTGGCTTTGTGGTTTTGTGAACCCTAACCCTAGGCATAACCCTAACCCTAGCCCTAAGCCTAACCCTAGACTGAGGCAGTAATCGGGCATTGGGCTGTGGTGAGTTCCGAGCATAATGACAAAGAGGGAGCAAGGATTTGGATGTGCTACGCTCAACTCGGCCTGCCTTTTGCATGGGGAGCATCCCTGGAGCTCCTGGCTTTGTGGTTTTCTGAACCCTAACCCTAGGCATAACCCTAACCCTAGCCCTAAGCCTAACCCTAGACTGAGGCAGTAATCGGGCATGGGGCTGTGGTGAGTTCCGAGCAGAATGACAAAGAGGGAGCAAGGATTTGGATGTGCTACGCTCAACTTGGCCTGCCTTTTGCATGGGGAGTATCCCTGGAGCTCCTGGCTTTGTGGTTTTCTGAACCCTAACCCTAGGCATAACCCTAACCCTAGCCCTAAGCCTAACCCTAGACTGAGCCAGTAATCGGGCATTGGGCTGTGGTGAGTTCCGAGGAGAATGACGAAGAGGGAGCAAGGATTTGGATGTGCTACGCTCAACTTGGCCTGCCTTTTGCATGGTGAGTATCCCTGGAGCTCCTGGCTTTGTGGTTTTCTGAACCCTAACCCTAGGCATAACCCTAACCCTAGCCCTAAGCCTAACCCTAGACTGAGCCAGTAATCGGGCATTGGGCCGTGGTGAGTTCTGAGCAGAATGACGAAGAGGGAGAGGGGATTTGGATGTGCTACGCTCAACTTGGCCTGCCTTTTGCATGCTTAGTGTGCCTGGGTCCCCTGGCTTTGTGGTTTTCTGAATCCTAACCCTAGTCAAAACCCTAACCCTAACCCTACCCCTAACCCTAACCCCTAACCCTAACCCGAGCCCCTAACCCTAACCCTTGCAGAAAGAAGAAGAGGGAGCAAGGTTTTGGATGTGCCGTGCTTAACTTGGCCTGCCTTTCGCATGATCAGTGTCCCTGGAGCTCCTGGCTTTGTGGTTTTCTGAACCCTAACCCTAGGCATAACCCTAACCCTAGCCCTAAGCCTAACCCTAGACTGAGGCAGTAATCTGGCATTGGGCTGTGGGGAGTTCCGAGCAGAATGACAAAGAGGGAGCAAGGATTTGGATGTGCTACGCTCAACTTGGCCTGCCTTTTGCATGGTGAGTATCCCTGGAGCTCCTGGCTTTGTGGTTTTGTGAACCCTAACCCTAGGCATAACCCTAACCCTAGCCCTAAGCCTAACCCTAGACTGAGGCAGTAATCGGGCATTGGGCTGTGGTGAGTTGCGAGCATAATGACAAAGAGGGAGCAAGGATTTGGATGTGCTACGCTCAACTCGGCCTGCCTTTTGCATGGGGAGTATCCCTGGAGCTCCTGGCTTTGTGGTTTTCTGAACCCTAACCCTAGGCATAACCCTAACCCTAGCCCTAAGCCTAACCCTAGACTGAGGCAGTAATCGGGCATTGGGCTGTGGTGAGTTCCGAGCATAATGACAAAGAGGGAGCAAGGATTTGGATGTGCTACGCTCAACTTGGCCTGCCTTTTGCATGGGGAGTATCCCTGGAGCTCCTGGCTTTGTGGTTTTCTGAACCCTAACCCTAGGCATAACCCTAACCCTAGCCCTAAGCCTAACCCTAGACTGAGCCAGTAATCGGGCATTGGGCTGTGGTGAGTTCCGAGCAGAATGACAAAGAGGGAGCAAGGTTTTGGATGTGCCGTGCTTAACTTGGCCTGCCTTTCGCATGATCAGTGTCCCTGGAGCTCCTGGCTTTGTGGTTTTCTGAACCCTAACCCTAGGCATAACCCCAACCCTAGCCCTAAGCCTAACCCTAGACTGAGGCAGAAATCGGGCATTGGGCTGTGGTGAGTTCTGAGCAGAATGACGAAGAGGGAGAGGGGATTTGGATGTGCTACGCTCAACTTGGCCTGCCTTTTGCATGCTTAGTGTGCCTGGGTCCCCTGGCTTTGTAGTTTTCTCAATCCTAACCCTAGTCAAAACCCTAACCCTAACCCTACCCCTAACCCTAACCCCTAACCCTAACCCGAGCCCCTAACCCTAACCCTTGCAGAAAGAAGAAGAGGGAGCAAGGTTTTGGATGTGCCGTGCTTAACTTGGCCTGCCTTTCGCATGATCAGTGTCCCTGGAGCTCCTGGCTTTGTGGTTTTCTGAACCCTAACCCTAGGCATAACCCTAACCCTAGCCCTAAGCCTAACCCTAGACTGAGGCAGAAATCGGGCATTGGGCTGTGGTGAGTTCCGAGCAGACTGACGAAGAGGGAGAGGGGATTTGGATGTGCTACGCTCAACTTGGCCTGCCTTTTGCATGGGGAGTATCCCTGGAGCTCCTGGCTTTGTGGTTTTCTGAACCCTAACCCTAGGCATAACCCTAACCCTAGGCATAACCCTAACCCTAGCCCTAAGCCTAACCCTAGACTGAAGCAGAAATCGGGCATTGGGCTGTGGTGAGTTCCGAGCAGAATGACGAAGAGGGAGAGGGGATTTGGATGTGCTACGCTCAACTTGGCCTGCCTTTTGCATGGGGAGTATCCCTGGAGCTCCTGGCTTTGTGCTTTTCTGAACCCTAACCCTAGGCATAACCCTAACCCTAGGCATAACCCTAACCCTAGCCCTAAGCCTAACCCTAGACTGAGGCAGAAATCGGGCATTGGGCTGTGGTGAGTTCTGAGCAGAATGACGAAGAGGGAGAGGGGATTTGGATGTGCTACGCTCAACTTGGCCTGCCTTTTGCATGCTTAGTGTGCCTGGGTCCCCTGGCTTTGTAGTTTTCTCAATCCTAACCCTAGTCAAAACCCTAACCCTAACCCTACCCCTAACCCTAACCCCTAACCCTAACCCGAGCCCCTAACCCTAACCCTTGCAGAAAGAAGAAGAGGGAGCAAGGTTTTGGATGTGCCGTGCTTAACTTGGCCTGCCTTTCGCATGATCAGTGTCCCTGGAGCTCCTGGCTTTGTGGTTTTCTGAACCGTAACCCTAGGCATAACCCTAACCCTAGCCCTAAGCCTAACCCTAGACTGAGCCAGTAATCGGGCATTGGGCTGTGGGAAGTTCCGAGCAGAATGACAAAGAGGGAGCAAGGATTTGGATGTGCTACGCTCAACTTGGCCTGCCTTTTGCATGGTGAGTATCCCTGGAGCTCCTGGCTTTGTGGTTTTGTGAACCCTAACCCTAGGCATAACCCTAACCCTAGCCCTAAGCCTAACCCTAGACTGAGGCAGTAATCGGGCATTGGGCTGTGGTGAGTTCCGAGCATAATGACAAAGAGGGAGCAAGGATTTGGATGTGCTACGCTCAACTCGGCCTGCCTTTTGCATGGGGAGTATCCCGGGAGGTCCTGGCTTTGTGGTTTTCTGAACCCTAACCCTAGGCATAACCCTAACCCTAGCCCTAAGCCTAACCCTAGACTGAGGCAGTAATCGGGCATGGGGCTGTGATGAGTTCCGAGCAGAATGACAAAGAGGGAGCAAGGATTTGGATGTGGTACGCTCAACTCGGCCTGCCTTTTGCATGGGGAGTATCCCTGGAGCTCCTGGCTTTGTGGTTTTCTGAACCCTAACCCTAGGCATAACCCTAACCCTAGCCCTAAGCCTAACCCTAGACTGAGCCAGTAATCGGGCATTGGGCTGTGGGGAGTTCCGAGGAGAATGACAAAGAGGGAGAGGGGATTTGGATGTGCTACGCTCAACTTGGCCTGCCTTTTGCATGGTGAGTATCCCTGGAGCTCCTGGCTTTGTGGTTTTCTGAACCCTAACCCTAGGCATAACCCTAACCCTAGCCCTAAGCCTAACCCTAGACTGAGGCAGTAATCGGGCATTGGGCCGTGGTGAGTTCTGAGCAGAATGACGAAGAGGGAGAGGGGATTTGGATGTGCTACGCTCAACTTGGCCTGCCTTTTGCATGCTTAGTGTGCCTGGGTCCCCTGGCTTTGTGGTTTTCTGAATCCTAACCCTAGTCAAAACCCTAACCCTAACCCTACCCCTAACCCTAACCCCTAACCCTAACCCGAGCCCCTAACCCTAACCCTTGCAGAAAGAAGAAGAGGGAGCAAGGTTTTGGATGTGCCGTGCTTAACTTGGCCTGCCTTTCGCATGATCAGTGTCCCTGGAGCTCCTGGCTTTGTGGTTTTCTGAACCCTAACCCTAGGCATAACCCTAACCCTAGCCCTAAGCCTAACCCTAGACTGAGGCAGTAATCTGGCATTGGGCTGTGGGGAGTTCCGAGCAGAATGACAAAGAGGGAGCAAGGATTTGGATGTGCTACGCTCAACTTGGCCTGCCTTTTGCATGGGGAGTATCCCTGGAGCTCCTGGCTTTGTGGTTTTGTGAACCCTAACCCTAGGCATAACCCTAACCCTAGCCCTAAGCCTAACCCTAGACTGAGGCAGTAATCGGGCATTGGGCTGTGGTGAGTTCCGAGCATAATGACAAAGAGGGAGCAAGGATTTGGATGTGCTACGCTCAACTCGGCCTGCCTTTTGCATGGGGAGTATCCCTGGAGCTCCTGGCTTTGTGGTTTTCTGAACCATAACCCTAGGCATAACCCTAACCCTAGCCCTAAGCCTAACCCTAGACTGAGGCAGTAATCGGGCATTGGGCTGTGGTGAGTTCCGAGCATAATGACAAAGAGGGAGCAAGGATTTGGATGTGCTACGCTCAACTTGGCCTGCCTTTTGCATGGGGAGTATCCCTGGAGCTCCTGGCTTTGTGGTTTTCTGAACCCTAACCCTAGGCATAACCCTAACCCTAGCCCTAAGCCTAACCCTAGACTGAGGCAGTAATCGGGCATTGGGCTGTGGTGAGTTCCGAGCAGAATGACAAAGAGGGAGCAAGGTTTTGGATGTGCCGTGCTTAACTTGGCCTGCCTTTCGCATGATCAGTGTCCCTGGAGCTCCTGGCTTTGTGGTTTTCTGAACCCTAACCCTAGGCATAACCCTAACCCTAGCCCTAAGCCTAACCCTAGACTGAGGCAGTAATCGGGCATTGGGCCGTGGTGAGTTCCGAGCAGAATGAAGAAGAGGGAGCAAGGATTTGGATGTGCTACGCTCAACTTGGCCTGCCTTTTGCATGGGGAGTATCCCTGGAGCTCCTGGCTTTGTGGTTTTCTGAACCCTAACCCTAGGCATAACCCTAACCCTAGGCATAACCCTAACCCTAGACTGAGGCAGTAATCGGGCATTGGGCCGTGGTGAGTTCCGAGCAGAATGAAGAAGAGGGAGCAAGGATTTGGATGTGCTACGCTCAACTTGGCCTGCCTTTTGCATGGTGAGTATCCCTGGAGCTCCTGGCTTTGTGGTTTTCTGAACCCTAACCCTAGGCATAACCCTAACCCTAGCCCTAAGCCTAACCCTAGACTGAGGCAGAAATCGGGCATTGGGCTGTGGTTAGTTCCGAGCAGAATGACGAAGAGGGAGAGGGGATTTGGATGTGCTACGCTCAACTTGGCCTGCCTTTTGCATGGTGAGTATCCCTGGAGCTCCTGGCTTTGTGGTTTTCTGAAGCCTAACCCTAGGCATAACCCTAACCCTAGCCCTAAGCCTAACCCTAGACTGAGGCAGAAATCGGGCATTGGGCTGTGGGGAGTTCCGAGCAGAATGACAAAGAGGGAGCAAGGATTTGGATGTGCTACGCTCAACTTGGCCTGCCTTTTGCATGGGGAGTATCCCTGGAGCTCCTGGCTTTGTGGTTTTGTGAACCATAACCCTAGGCATAACCCTAACCCTAGCCCTAAGCCTAACCCTAGACTGAGGCAGTAATCGGGCATTGGGCTGTGGTGAGTTCCGAGCAGAATGACGAAGAGGGAGCAAGGATTTGGATGTGCTACGCTCAACTTGGCCTGCCTTTTGCATGGTGAGTATCCCTGGAGCTCCTGGCTTTGTGGTTTTGTGAACCCTAACCCTAGGCATAACCCTAACCCTAGCCCTAAGCCTAACCCTAGACTGAGCCAGTAATCGGGCATTGGGCTGTGGTGAGTTCCGAGCAGAATGATGAAGAGGGAGCGGGGATTTGGATGTGCTACGCTCAACTCGGCCTGCCTTTTGCATGGTGAGTATCCCTGGAGCTCGTGGCTTTGTGGTTTTGTGAACCCTAACCCTAGGCATAACCCTAACCCTAGCCCTAAGCCTAACCCTAGACTGAGGCAGAAATCGGGCATTGGGCTGTGGGGAGTTCCGAGCAGAATGAAGAAGAGGGAGCAAGGATTTGGATGTGCTACACTCAACTTGGCCTGCCTTTTGCATGGGGAGTATCCCTGGAGCTCCTGGCTTTGTGGTTTTGTGAACCCTAACCCTAGGCATAACCCTAACCCTAGCCCTAAGCCTAACCCTAGACTGAGCCAGAAATCGGGCATTGGGCTGTGGGGAGTTCCGAGCAGAATGACGAAGACGGAGCAAGGATTTGGATGTGCTACGCTCAACTTGGCCTGACTTTTGCATGGTGAGTATCCCTGGAGCTCCTGGCTTTGTGGTTTTGTGAACCCTAACCCTAGGCATAACCCTAACCCTAGCCCTAAGCCTAACCCTAGACTGAGCCAGTAATCGGGCATTGGGCTGTGGTGAGTTCCGAGCAGAATGATGAAGAGGGAGCGGGGATTTGGATGTGCTACGCTCAACTTGGCCTGCCTTTTGCATGGTGAGTATCCCTGGAGCTCCTGGCTTTGTGGTTTTGTGAACCCTAACCCTAGGCATAACCCTAACCCTAGCCCTAAGACTAACCCTAGACTGAGGCAGTAATCGGGCATTGGGCTGTGGTGAGTTCCGAGCAGAATGACAAAGAGGGAGCAAGGATTTGGATGTGCTACGCTCAACTTGGCCTGCCTTTTGCATGGGGAGTATCCCTGGAGCTCCTGGCTTTGTGGTTTTCTGAACCCTAACCCTAGGCATAACCCTAACCCTAGCCCTAAGCCTAACCCTAGACTGAGGCAGAAATCGGGCATTGGGCTGTGGTGAGTTCCGAGCAGAATGACGAAGAGGGAGAGGGGATTTGGATGTGCTACGCTCAACTTGGCCTGCCTTTTGCATGCTTAGTGTGCCTGGGTCCCCTGGCTTTGTGGTTTTCTCAATCCTAACCCTAGTCAAAACCCTAACCCTAACCCTACCCCTAACCCTAACCCCTAACCCTAACCTGAGCCCCTAACCCTAACCCTTGCAGAAAGAAGAAGAGGGAGCAAGGTTTTGGATGTGCCGTGCTTAACTTGGCCTGCCTTTCGCATGATCAGTGTCCCTGGAGCTCCTGGCTTTGTGGTTTTGTGAACCCTAACCCTAGGCATAACCCTAACCCTAGCCCTAAGCCTAACCCTAGACTGAGGCAGTAATCGGGCATTGGGCCGTGGTGAGTTCCGAGCAGAATGACAAAGAGGGAGCAAGGATTTGGATGTGCTACGCTCAACTTGGCCTGCCTTTTGCATGGGGAGTATCCCTGGAGCTCCTGGCTTTGTGGTTTTGTGAACCCTAACCCTAGGCATAACCCTAACCCTAGCCCTAAGCCTAACCCTAGACTGAGGCAGAAATCGGGCATTGGGCTGTGGTGAGTTCTGAGCAGAATGACGAAGAGGGAGAGGGGATTTGGATGTGCTACGCTCAACTTGGCCTGCCTTTTGCATGCTTAGTGTGCCTGGGTCCCCTGGCTTTGTGGTTTTCTCAATCCTAACCCTAGTCAAAACCCAAACCCTAACCCTACCCCTAACCCTAACCCCTAACCCTAACCCGAGCCCCTAACCCTAACCCTTGCAGAAAGAAGAAGAGGGAGCAAGGTTTTGGATGTGCCGTGCTTAACTTGGCCTGCCTTTCGCATGATCAGTGTCCCTGGAGCTCCTGGCTTTGTGGTTTTCTGAACCCTAACCCTAGGCATAACCCTAACCCTAGCCCTAAGCCTAACCCTAGACTGAGCCAGTAATCTGGCATTGGGCTTTGGGAAGTTCCGAGCAGAATGACAAAGAGGGAGCAAGGATTTGGATGTGCTACGCTCAACTTGGCCTGCCTTTTGCATGGTGAGTATCCCTGGAGCTCCTGGCTTTGTGGTTTTGTGAACCCTAACCCTAGGCATAACCCTAACCCTAGCCCTAAGCCTAACCCTAGACTGAGGCAGTAATCGGGCATTGGGCTGTGGTGAGTTCCGAGCAGAATGACAAAGAGGGAGCAAGGATTTGGATGTGGTACGCTCAACTCGGCCTGCCTTTTGCATGGGGAGTATCCCTGGAGCTCCTGGCTTTGTGGTTTTCTGAACCCTAACCCTAGGCATAACCCTAACCCTAGCCCTAAGCCTAACCCTAGACTGAGCCAGTAATCGGGCATTGGGCTGTGGGGAGTTCCGAGGAGAATGACAAAGAGGGAGAGGGGATTTGGATGTGCTACGCTCAACTTGGCCTGCCTTTTGCATGGTGAGTATCCCTGGAGCTCCTGGCTTTGTGGTTTTCTGAACCCTAACCCTAGGCATAACCCTAACCCTAGCCCTAAGCCTAACCCTAGACTGAGCCAGTAATCGGGCATTGGGCTGTGGTGAGTTCCGAGCAGAATGACAAAGAGGGAGCAAGGTTTTGGATGTGCCGTGCTTAACTTGGCCTGCCTTTCGCATGATCAGTGTCCCTGGAGCTCCTGGCTTTGTGGTTTTCTGAACCCTAACCCTAGGCATAACCCTAACCCTAGCCCTAAGCCTAACCCTAGACTGAGGCAGTAATCGGGCATTGGGCCGTGGTGAGTTCTGAGCAGAATGACGAAGAGGGAGAGGGGATTTGGATGTGCTACGCTCAACTTGGCCTGCCTTTTGCATGCTTAGTGTGCCTGGGTCCCCTGGCTTTGTGGTTTTCTGAATCCTAACCCTAGTCAAAACCCTAACCCTAACCCTACCCCTAACCCTAACCCCTAACCCTAACCCGAGCCCCTAACCCTAACCCTTGCAGAAAGAAGAAGAGGGAGCAAGGTTTTGGATGTGCCGTGCTTAACTTGGCCTGCCTTTCGCATGATCAGTGTCCCTGGAGCTCCTGGCTTTGTGGTTTTCTGAACCCTAACCCTAGGCATAACCCTAACCCTAGCCCTAAGCCTAACCCTAGACTGAGCCAGTAATCGGGCATTGGGCTGTGGTGAGTTCTGAGCAGAATGACGAAGAGGGAGCAAGGATTTGGATGTGCTACGCTCAACTTGGCCTGCCTTTTGCATGGTGAGTATCCCTGGAGCTCCTGGCTTTGTGGTTTTGTGAACCCTAACCCTAGGCATAACCCTAACCCTAGCCCTAAGCCTAACCCTAGACTGAGGCAGAAATCGGGCATTGGGCTGTGGGGAGTTCCGAGCAGAATGACGAAGAGGGAGCAAGGATTTGGATGTGCTACGCTCAACTTGGCCTGCCTTTTGCATGGGGAGTATCCCTGGAGCTCCTGGCTTTGTGGTTTTGTGAACCATAACCCGAGGCATAACCCTAACCCTAGCCCTAAGCCTAACCCTAGACTGAGGCAGAAATCGGGCATGGGGCTGTGGTGAGTTCCGAGCAGAATGACAAAGAGGGAGCAAGGATTTGGATGTGCTACGCTCAACTTGGCCTGCCTTTTGCATGGTGTATTGGGTTGACCCTGAGTTGATGGACAGTCTTTAAGACCAATTACGCTTCTCACAATTTACATATTTAAACCGCACAGAAAGGCGGGACTCCCCTTTTGGTCGGAGCTCGCTTGCTGGGAGGTGGGGGCTCCGGAGCCTCCCGGCCCCGCCGGGCCGGGCCGGGGCCACTGCCCCTTTCCCCCTTTCCCAACACCGCAGCACGGACCCTGGGTGGCTGGGGGGGGACTGCCTCAGAGCCACAGGCAGCTAAAACCAGCCATGGACTGCTCACAGCTAAACCCATCCAGCGCGGCTTCTGGGGACCGGCGGGTCCCTCTCCTCTCCACGCGGGGCCGGCGGAGTCAACGGGAGCCGGCAGAGCCTCCTGTCTGCAGCCAGCACACTTCGTGCTGAACTGAAGAAGACACCACGCAGCCAGCAGCACAAAGGGAGCGAGGCTTTCCCCACCGTAAAGCTGAACAAGAACACTCTTCAGCATGGCGGTGTCAGTCAGAGAGAAAGAGAAGTGAGTCACATGGGACAGAGCTGAGCATGGCGACTGGGAGAAAAGAGGGCGGTGCCACGATTCTGGCGGGCAGCTTAAAAGAAACCTTCTTGCATGCCGTGGTAAGAAATTGTAATACCACAAACTGTTTGTCTCTTTAATCCATTTGAAGAACATGGGGGGATGGAGTATCTTCGTGTGCCTGTGAAGATTGTGAAGAATGCCGATGCCAGGCTTTATAGTAGCAAGAGGCTGTTAGAGACTTGTGGCGAAGAAGAGCCTTTGTGTGCAGGCCAAAAGAACTTATCCTTAAAAAGATGAATAACCCCATGTGATGGCCCATGTTTTGCAGTGTGAAAGAACTGTGAGATTTTTCATGGGAGAGATGTTCTACACACAGCAGATTGTTTGTTTCCGGGCGGATCTGCTGTTGGTGGCAGTTTGGGAACCACGTGCAACTGAAGGAAAAACCCTTTTTTCCCTTAAGCATAAGAGAGAGACTTTTCAAGAACTGGAACACTGACTAACATCCCATGTTCTGTTATCCCTTGTGTGAGCTAGGTAAAAGGAGAGAAGTGCTGGCTGGAGGGGGGGGGGGGGGATTTGCTTTAAATTTTGTTTTGTTATTGTCTTTTTACTTTTAATTCTATTAGTAATAAAACTCTTTCATTGTACTGCAACTGTTTAAGGTTTGTGCCTGCTTTGCTTTTCTCCTAATTCTTATCTCACAGAAGGAAAATAAGTAAGTAATGAATATTTTGAACCAAAACCACTACATTTAATTGGTGTTTCTGCCCAGTTTCGAACTCAACCCGCTACACATGGGGAGTATCCCTGGAGCTCCTGGCTTTGTGGTTTTCTGAACCCTAACCCTAGGCATAACCCTAACCCTAGCCCTAAGCCTAACCCTAGACTGAGCCAGTAATCGGGCATTGGGCTGTGGTGAGTTCCGAGCAGAATGACAAAGAGGGAGCAAGGTTTTGGATGTGCCGTGCTTAACTTGGCCTGCCTTTCGCATGATCAGTGTCCCTGGAGCTCCTGGCTTTGTGGTTTTCTGAACCCTAACCCTAGGCATAACCCTAACCCTAGCCCTAAGCCTAACCCTAGACTGAGCCAGTAATCGGGCATTGGGCCGTGGTGAGTTCTGAGCAGAATGACGAAGAGGGAGAGGGGATTTGGATGTGCTACACTCAACTTGGCCTGCCTTTTGCATGCTTAGTGTGCCTGGGTCCCCTGGCTTTGTGGTTTTCTGAATCCTAACCCTAGTCAAAACCCTAACCCTAACCCTACCCCTAACCCTAACCCCTAACCCTAACCCGAGCCCCTAACCCTAACCCTTGCAGAAAGAAGAAGAGGGAGCAAGGTTTTGGATGTGCCGTGCTTAACTTGGCCTGCCTTTCGCATGATCAGTGTCCCTGGAGCTCCTGGCTTTGTGGTTTTCTGAACCCTAACCCTAGGCATAACCCTAACCCTAGCCCTAAGCCTAACCCTAGACTGAGGCAGTAATCGGGCATTGGGCCGTGGTGAGTTCCGAGCAGAATGAAGAAGAGGGAGCAAGGATTTGGATGTGCTACGCTCAACTTGGCCTGCCTTTTGCATGGGGAGTATCCCTGGAGCTCCTGGCTTTGTGGTTTTCTGAACCCTAACCCTAGGCATAACCCTAACCCTAGCCCTAAGCCTAACCCTAGACTGAGGCAGTAATCGGGCATTGGGCCGTGGTGAGTTCCGAGCAGAATGAAGAAGAGGGAGCAAGGATTTGGATGTGGTACGCTCAACTCGGCCTGCCTTTTGCATGGTGAGTATCCCTGGAGCTCCTGGCTTTGTGGTTTTCTGAACCCTAACCCTAGGCATAACCCTAACCCTAGCCCTAAGCCTAACCCTAGACTGAGCCAGTAATCGGGCATTGGGCTGTGGTGAGTTCCGAGCAGAATGACGAAGAGGGAGCAAGGATTTGGATGTGCTACGCTCAACTTGGCCTGCCTTTTGCATGGTGAGTATCCCTGGAGCTCCTGGCTTTGTGGTTTTGTGAACCCTAACCCTAGGCATAACCCTAACCCTAGCCCTAAGCCTAACCCTAGACTGAGGCAGAAATCAGGCATTGGGCCGTGGTGAGTTCCGAGCAGAATGAAGAAGAGGGAGCAAGGATTTGGATGTGCTACGTTCAACTTGGCCTGCCTTTTGCATGGTGAGTATCCCTGGAGCTCCTGGCTTTGTGGTTTTCTGAACCCTAACCCTAGGCATAACCCTAACCCTAGCCCTAAGCCTAACCCTAGACTGAGGCAGTAATCGGGCATTGGGCTGTGGTGAGTTCCGAGCAGAATGACAAAGAGGGAGCAAGGATTTGGATGTGCTACGCTCAACTTGGCCTGCCTTTTGCATGGGGAGTATCCCTGGAGCTCCTGGCTTTGTGGTTTTCTGAACCCTAACCCTAGGCATAACCCTAACCCTAGCCCTAAGCCTAACCCTAGACTGAGCCAGTAATCGGGCATTGGGCTGTGGGGAGTTCCGAGGAGAATGACAAAGAGGGAGAGGGGATTTGGATGTGCTACGCTCAACTTGGCCTGCCTTTTGCATGGTGAGTATCCCTGGAGCTCCTGGCTTTGTGGTTTTGTGAACCCTAACCCTAGGCATAACCCTAACCCTAGCCCTAAGCCTAACCCTAGACTGAGCCAGTAATCGGGCATTGGGCTGTGGGGAGTTCCGAGCAGAATGACGAAGAGGGAGCAAGGATTTGGATGTGCTACACTCAACTTGGCCTGCCTTTTGCATGGGGAGTATCCCTGGAGCTCCTGGCTTTGTGGTTTTGTGAACCCTAACCCTAGGCATAACCCTAACCCTAGCCCTAAGCCTAACCCTAGACTGAGGCAGAAATCGGGCATTGGGCTGTGGGGAGTTCCGAGCAGAATGACGAAGAGGGAGCAAGGATTTGGATGTGCTACGCTCAACTTGGCCTGCCTTTTGCATGGTGAGTATCCCTGGAGCTCCTGGCTTTGTGGTTTTGTGAACCCTAACCCTAGGCATAACCCTAACCCTAGCCCTAAGCCTAACCCTAGACTGAGCCAGTAATCGGGCATTGGGCTGTGGGGAGTTCCGAGCAGAATGACAAAGAGGGAGCAAGGATTTGGATGTGCTACGCTCAACTTGGCCTGCCTTTTGCATGGTATCCCTGGAGCTCCTGGCTTTGTGGTTTTGTGAACCCTAACCCTAGGCATAACCCTAACCCTAGCCCTAAGCCTAAACCTAGACTGAACCAGTAATCGGGCATTGGGCTGTGGGGAGTTCCGAGCAGAATGACGAAGAGGGAGCAAGGATTTGGATGTGCTACGCTCAACTTGGCCTGCCTTTTGCATGGTGAGTATCCCTGGAGCTCCTGGCTTTGTGGTTTTGTGAACCCTAACCCTAGGCATAACCCTAACCCTAGCCCTAAGCCTAACCCTAGACTGAGCCAGTAATCGGGCATTGGGCTGTGGGGAGTTCCGAGCAGAATGACGAAGACGGAGCAAGGATTTGGATGTGCTACACTCAACTTGGCCTGCCTTTTGCATGGTGAGTATCCCTGGAGCTCCTGGCTTTGTGGTTTTGTGAACCCTAACCCTAGGCATAACCCTAACCCTAGCCCTAAGCCTAACCCTAGACTGAGGCAGAAATCGGGCATTGGGCTGTGGGGAGTTCCGAGCAGAATGACGAAGAGGGAGCAAGGATTTGGATGTGCTACGCTCAACGTGGCCTGCCTTTTGCATGGTGAGTATCCCTGGAGCTCCTGGCTTTGTGGTTTTGTGAACCCTAACCCTAGGCATAACCCTAACCCTAGGCATAACCCTAACCCTAGCCCTAAGCCTAACCCTAGACTGAGGCAGAAATCGGGCATTGGGCTGTGGTGAGTTCCGAGCAGAATGACGAAGAGGGAGCAAGGATTTGGATGTGCTACACTCAACTTGGCCTGCCTTTTGCATGGGGAGTATCCCTGGAGCTCCTGGCTTTGTGGTTTTCTGAACCCTAACCCTAGGCATAACCCTAACCCTAGCCCTAAGCCTAACCCTAGACTGAGCCAGTAATCGGGCATTGGGCTGTGGGGAGTTCCGAGGAGAATGACAAAGAGGGAGCAAGGATTTGGATGTGCTACGCTCAACTTGGCCTGCCTTTTGCATGGTGAGTATCCCTGGAACTCCTGGCTTTGTGGTTTTCTGAACCCTAACCCTAGGCATAACCCTAACCCTAGCCCTAAGCCTAACCCTAGACTGAGGCAGTAATCGGGCATTGGGCTGTGGTGAGTTCCGAGCAGAATCACGAAGAGGGAGAGGGGATTTGGATGTGCTACGCTCAACTTGGCCTGCCTTTTGCATGCTTAGTGTGCCTGGGTCCCCTGGCTTTGTGGTTTTCTCAATCCTAACCCTAGTCAAAACCCTAACCCTAACCCTACCCCTAACCCTAACCCCTAACCCTAACCCGAGCCCCTAACCCTAACCCTTGCAGAAAGAAGAAGAGGGAGCAAGGTTTTGGATGTGCCGTGCTTAACTTGGCCTGCCTTTCGCATGATCAGTGTCCCTGGAGCTCCTGGCTTTGTGGTTTTCTGAACCGTAACCCTAGGCATAACCCTAACCCTAGCCCTAAGCCTAACCCTAGACTGAGCCAGTAATCTGGCATTGGGCTGTGGGAAGTTCCGAGCAGAATGACAAAGAGGGAGCAAGGATTTGGATGTGCTACACTCAACTTGGCCTGCCTTTTGCATGGTGAGTATCCCTGGAGCTCCTGGCTTTGTGGTTTTGTGAACCCTAACCCTAGGCATAACCCTAACCCTAGCCCTAAGCCTAACCCTAGACTGAGGCAGTAATCGGGCATTGGGCTGTGGTGAGTTCCGAGCATAATGACAAAGAGGGAGCAAGGATTTGGATGTGCTACGCTCAACTCGGCCTGCCTTTTGCATGGGGAGTATCCCGGGTGCTCCTGGCTTTGTGGTTTTCTGAACCCTAACCCTAGGCATAACCCTAACCCTAGCCCTAAGCCTAACCCTAGACTGAGGCAGTAATCGGGCATTGGGCTGTGGTGAGTTCCGAGCAGAATGACAAAGAGGGAGCAAGGATTTGGATGTGCTACGCTCAACTTGGCCTGCCTTTTGCATGGGGAGTATCCCTGGAGCTCCTGGCTTTGTGGTTTTCTGAACCCTAACCCTAGGCATAACCCTAACCCTAGCCCTAAGCCTAACCCTAGACTGAGCCAGTAATCGGGCATTGGGCTGTGGGGAGTTCCGAGGAGAATGACAAAGAGGGAGAGGGGATTTGGATGTGCTACGCTCAACTTGGCCTGCCTTTTGCATGGTGAGTATCCCTGGAGCTCCTGGCTTTGTGGTTTTCTGAACCCTAACCCTAGGCATAACCCTAACCCTAGCCCTAAGCCTAACCCTAGACTGAGCCAGTAATCGGGCATTGGGCCGTGGTGAGTTCTGAGCAGAATGACGAAGAGGGAGAGGGGATTTGTATGTGCTACGCTCAACTTGGCCTGGCTTTTGCATGCTTAGTGTGCCTGGGTCCCCTGGCTTTGTGGTTTTCTGAATCCTAACCCTAGTCAAAACCCTAACCCTAACCCTACCCCTAACCCTAACCCCTAACCCTAACCCGAGCCCCTAACCCTAACCCTTGCAGAAAGAAGAAGAGGGAGCAAGGTTTTGGATGTGCCGTGCTCAACTTGGCCTGCCTTTCGCATGATCAGTGTCCCTGGAGCTCCTGGCTTTGTGGTTTTCTGAACCCTAACCCTAGGCATAACCCTAACCCTAGCCCTAAGCCTAACCCTAGACTGAGCCAGTAATCTGGCATTGGGCTGTGGGGAGTTCCGAGCAGAATGACAAAGAGGGAGCAAGGATTTGGATGTGCTACGCTCAACTTGGCCTGCCTTTTGCATGGTGAGTATCCCTGGAGCTCCTGGCTTTGTGGTTTTGTGAACCCTAACCCTAGGCATAACCCTAACCCTAGCCCTAAGCCTAACCCTAGACTGAGGCAGTAATCGGGCATTGGGCTGTGGTGAGTTGCGAGCATAATGACAAAGAGGGAGCAAGGATTTGGATGTGCTACGCTCAACTCGGCCTGCCTTTTGCATGGGGAGTATCCCTGGAGCTCCTGGCTTTGTGGTTTTGTGAACCCTAACCCTAGGCATAACCCTAACCCTAGCCCTAAGCCTAACCCTAGACTGAGCCAGTAATCGGGCATTGGGCTGTGGGGAGTTCCGAGCAGAATGACGAAGAGGGAGCAAGGATTTGGATGTGCTACACTCAACTTGGCCTGCCTTTTGCATGGGGAGTATCCCTGGAGCTCCTGGCTTTGTGGTTTTGTGAACCCTAACCCTAGGCATAACCCTAACCCTAGCCCTAAGCCTAACCCTAGACTGAGGCAGAAATCGGGCATTGGGCTGTGGGGAGTTCCGAGCAGAATGACGAAGAGGGAGCAAGGATTTGGATGTGCTACGCTCAACTTGGCCTGCCTTTTGCATGGTGAGTATCCCTGGAGCTCCTGGCTTTGTGGTTTTGTGAACCCTAACCCTAGGCATAACCCTAACCCTAGCCCTAAGCCTAACCCTAGACTGAGCCAGTAATCGGGCATTGGGCTGTGGGGAGTTCCGAGCAGAATGACAAAGAGGGAGCAAGGATTTGGATGTGCTACGCTCAACTTGGCCTGCCTTTTGCATGGTATCCCTGGAGCTCCTGGCTTTGTGGTTTTGTGAACCCTAACCCTAGGCATAACCCTAACCCTAGCCCTAAGCCTAAACCTAGACTGAACCAGTAATCGGGCATTGGGCTGTGGGGAGTTCCGAGCAGAATGACGAAGAGGGAGCAAGGATTTGGATGTGCTACGCTCAACTTGGCCTGCCTTTTGCATGGTGAGTATCCCTGGAGCTCCTGGCTTTGTGGTTTTGTGAACCCTAACCCTAGGCATAACCCTAACCCTAGCCCTAAGCCTAACCCTAGACTGAGCCAGAAATCGGGCATTGGGCTGTGGGGAGTTCCGAGCAGAATGACGAAGACGGAGCAAGGATTTGGATGTGCTACACTCAACTTGGCCTGCCTTTTGCATGGTGAGTATCCCTGGAGCTCCTGGCTTTGTGGTTTTGTGAACCCTAACCCTAGGCATAACCCTAACCCTAGCCCTAAGCCTAACCCTAGACTGAGGCAGAAATCGGGCATTGGGCTGTGGGGAGTTCCGAGCAGAATGACGAAGAGGGAGCAAGGATTTGGATGTGCTACACTCAACTTGGCCTGCCTTTTGCATGGTGAGTATCCCTGGAGCTCCTGGCTTTGTGGTTTTGTGAACCCTAACCCTAGGCATAACCCTAACCCTAGGCATAACCCTAACCCTAGCCCTAAGCCTAACCCTAGACTGAGGCAGAAATCGGGCATTGGGCTGTGGTGAGTTCCGAGCAGAATGACGAAGAGGGAGCAAGGATTTGGATGTGCTACACTCAACTTGGCCTGCCTTTTGCATGGGGAGTATCCCTGGAGCTCCTGGCTTTGTGGTTTTCTGAACCCTAACCCTAGGCATAACCCTAACCCTAGCCCTAAGCCTAACCCTAGACTGAGCCAGTAATCGGGCATTGGGCTGTGGGGAGTTCCGAGGAGAATGACAAAGAGGGAGAGGGGATTTGGATGTGCTACGCTCAACTTGGCCTGCCTTTTGCATGGTGAGTATCCCTGGAACTCCTGGCTTTGTGGTTTTCTGAACCCTAACCCTAGGCATAACCCTAACCCTAGCCCTAAGCCTAACCCTAGACTGAGGCAGTAATCGGGCATTGGGCTGTGGTGAGTTCCGAGCAGAATGACGAAGAGGGAGAGGGGATTTGGATGTGCTACGCTCAACTTGGCCTGCCTTTTGCATGCTTAGTGTGCCTGGGTCCCCTGGCTTTGTGGTTTTCTCAATCCTAACCCTAGTCAAAACCCTAACCCTAACCCTACCCCTAACCCTAACCCCTAACCCTAACCCGAGCCCCTAACCCTAACCCTTGCAGAAAGAAGAAGAGGGAGCAAGGTTTTGGATGTGCCGTGCTTAACTTGGCCTGCCTTTCGCATGATCAGTGTCCCTGGAGCTCCTGGCTTTGTGGTTTTCTGAACCGTAACCCTAGGCATAACCCTAACCCTAGCCCTAAGCCTAACCCTAGACTGAGCCAGTAATCTGGCATTGGGCTGTGGGAAGTTCCGAGCAGAATGACAAAGAGGGAGCAAGGATTTGGATGTGCTACGCTCAACTTGGCCTGCCTTTTGCATGGTGAGTATCCCTGGAGCTCCTGGCTTTGTGGTTTTGTGAACCCTAACCCTAGGCATAACCCTAACCCTAGCCCTAAGCCTAACCCTAGACTGAGGCAGTAATCGGGCATTGGGCTGTGGTGAGTTCCGAGCATAATGACAAAGAGGGAGCAAGGATTTGGATGTGCTACGCTCAACTCGGCCTGCCTTTTGCATGGGGAGTATCCCGGGAGCTCCTGGCTTTGTGGTTTTCTGAACCCTAACCCTAGGCATAACCCTAACCCTAGCCCTAAGCCTAACCCTAGACTGAGGCAGTAATCGGGCATTGGGCTGTGGTGAGTTCCGAGCAGAATGACAAAGAGGGAGCAAGGATTTGGATGTGCTACGCTCAACTTGGCCTGCCTTTTGCATGGGGAGTATCCCTGGAGCTCCTGGCTTTGTGGTTTTCTGAACCCTAACCCTAGGCATAACCCTAACCCTAGCCCTAAGCCTAACCCTAGACTGAGCCAGTAATCGGGCATTGGGCTGTGGGGAGTTCCGAGGAGAATGACAAAGAGGGAGAGGGGATTTGGATGTGCTACGCTCAACTTGGCCTGCCTTTTGCATGGTGAGTATCCCTGGAGCTCCTGGCTTTGTGGTTTTCTGAACCCTAACCCTAGGCATAACCCTAACCCTAGCCCTAAGCCTAACCCTAGACTAAGCCAGTAATCGGGCATTGGGCCGTGGTGAGTTCTGAGCAGAATGACGAAGAGGGAGAGGGGATTTGTATGTGCTACGCTCAACTTGGCCTGGCTTTTGCATGCTTAGTGTGCCTGGGTCCCCTGGCTTTGTGGTTTTCTCAATCCTAACCCTAGTCAAAACCCTAACCCTAACCCTACCCCTAACCCTAACCCCTAACCCTAACCCGAGCCCCTAACCCTAACCCTTGCAGAAAGAAGAAGAGGGAGCAAGGTTTTGGATGTGCCGTGCTCAACTTGGCCTGCCTTTCGCATGATCAGTGTCACTGGAGCTCCTGGCTTTGTGGTTTTCTGAACCCTAACCCTAGGCATAACCCTAACCCTAGCCCTAAGCCTAACCCTAGACTGAGCCAGTAATCTGGCATTGGGCTGTGGGGAGTTCCGAGCAGAATGACAAAGAGGGAGCAAGGATTTGGATGTGCTACGCTCAACTTGGCCTGCCTTTTGCATGGTGAGTATCCCTGGAGCTCCTGGCTTTGTGGTTTTGTGAACCCTAACCCTAGGCATAACCCTAACCCTAGCCCTAAGCCTAACCCTAGACTGAGCCAGTAATCGGGCATTGGGCTGTGGGGAGTTCCGAGCAGAATGACGAAGAGGGAGCAAGGATTTGGATGTGCTACACTCAACTTGGCCTGCCTTTTGCATGGGGAGTATCCCTGGAGCTCCTGGCTTTGTGGTTTTGTGAACCCTAACCCTAGGCATAACCCTAACCCTAGCCCTAAGCCTAACCCTAGACTGAGGCAGAAATCGGGCATTGGGCTGTGGGGAGTTCCGAGCAGAATGACGAAGAGGGAGCAAGGATTTGGATGTGCTACGCTCAACTTGGCCTGCCTTTTGCATGGTGAGTATCCCTGGAGCTCCTGGCTTTGTGGTTTTGTGAACCCTAACCCTAGGCATAACCCTAACCCTAGCCCTAAGCCTAACCCTAGACTGAGCCAGTAATCGGGCATTGGGCTGTGGGGAGTTCCGAGCAGAATGACAAAGAGGGAGCAAGGATTTGGATGTGCTACGCTCAACTTGGCCTGCCTTTTGCATGGTATCCCTGGAGCTCCTGGCTTTGTGGTTTTGTGAACCCTAACCCTAGGCATAACCCTAACCCTAGCCCTAAGCCTAAACCTAGACTGAACCAGTAATCGGGCATTGGGCTGTGGGGAGTTCCGAGCAGAATGACGAAGAGGGAGCAAGGATTTGGATGTGCTACGCTCAACTTGGCCTGCCTTTTGCATGGTGAGTATCCCTGGAGCTCCTGGCTTTGTGGTTTTGTGAACCCTAACCCTAGGATAACCCTAACCCTAGCCCTAAGCCTAACCCTAGACTGAGCCAGTAATCGGGCATTGGGCTGTGGGGAGTTCCGAGCAGAATGACGAAGAGGGAGCAAGGATTTGGATGTGCTACACTCAACTTGGCCTGCCTTTTGCATGGTGAGTATCCCTGGAGCTCCTGGCTTTGTGGTTTTGTGAACCCTAACCCTAGGCATAACCCTAACCCTAGCCCTAAGCCTAACCCTAGACTGAGGCAGAAATCGGGCATTGGGCTGTGGGGAGTTCCGAGCAGAATGACGAAGAGGGAGCAAGGATTTGGATGTGCTACGCTCAACGTGGCCTGCCTTTTGCATGGTGAGTATCCCTGGAGCTCCTGGCTTTGTGGTTTTGTGAACCCTAACCCTAGGCATAACCCTAACCCTAGCCCTAAGCCTAACCCTAGACTGAAGCAGAAATCGGGCATTGGGCTGTGGGGAGTTCCGAGCAGAATGACGAAGACGGAGCAAGGATTTGGATGTGCTACACTCAACTTGGCCTGCCTTTTGCATGGTGAGTATCCCTGGAGCTCCTGGCTTTGTGGTTTTGTGAACCCTAACCCTAGGCATAACCCTAACCCTAGCCCTAAGCCTAACCCTAGACTGAGCCAGAAATCGGGCATTGGGCTGTGGGGAGTTCCGAGCAGAATGACAAAGAGGGAGCAAGGATTTGGATGTGCTACGCTCAACTTGGCCCGCCTTTTGCATGCTTAGTGTGCCTGGGTCCCCTGGCTTTGTGGTTTTCTGAATCCTAACCCTAGTCAAAACCCTAACCCTAACCCTACCCCTAACCCTAACCCCTAACCCTAACCCGAGCCCCTAACCCTAACCCTTGCAGAAAGAAGAAGAGGGAGCAAGGTTTTGGATGTGCCGTGCTCAACTTGGCCTGCCTTTCGCATGATCAGTGTCACTGGAGCTCCTGGCTTTGTGGTTTTCTGAACCCTAACCCTAGGCATAACCCTAACCCTAGCCCTAAGCCTAACCCTAGACTGAGCCAGTAATCTGGCATTGGGCTGTGGGGAGTTCCGAGCAGAATGACGAAGAGGGAGCAAGGATTTGGATGTGCTACGCTCAACTTGGCCTGCCTTTTGCATGGTGAGTATCCCTGGAGCTCCTGGCTTTGTGGTTTTCTGAACCCTAACCCTAGGCATAACCCTAACCCTAGCCCTAAGCCTAACCCTAGACTGAGCCAGTAATCGGGCATTGGGCTGTGGGGAGTTCCGAGCAGAATGACGAAGAGGGAGCAAGGATTTGGATGTGCTACACTCAACTTGGCCTGCCTTTTGCATGGTGAGTATCCCTGGAGCTCCTGGCTTTGTGGTTTTGTGAACCCTAACCCTAGGCATAACCCTAACCCTAGCCCTAAGCCTAACCCTAGCCCTAAGCCTAACCCTAGACTGAAGCAGAAATCGGGCATTGGGCTGTGGGGAGTTCCGAGCAGAATGACGAAGACGGAGCAAGAATTTGGATGTGCTACACTCAACTTGGCCTGCCTTTTGCATGGTGAGTATCCCTGGAGCTCCTGGCTTTGTGGTTTTGTGAACCCTAACCCTAGGCATAACCCTAACCCTAGCCCTAAGCCTAACCCTAGACTGAGCCAGAAATCGGGCATTGGGCTGTGGGGAGTTCCGAGCAGAATGACAAAGAGGGAGCAAGGATTTGGATGTGCTACGCTCAACTTGGCCTGCCTTTTGCATGGTGAGTATCCCTGGAGCTCCTGGCTTTGTGGTTTTCTAAACCCTAACCTGAGGCAGAACCCTAACCCTAGCCCTAAGCCTAACCCTAGACTGAGGCAGAAATCGGGCATTGGGCTGTGGAGAGTTCCGAGCAGAATGACAAAGAGGGAGAGGGGATTTGGATGTGCTACGCACAACTTGGCCTGCCTTTTGCATGGTGAGTATCCCTGGAGCTCCTGGCTTTGTGGTTTTGTGAACCCTAACCCTAGGCATAACCCTAACCCTAGCCCTAAGCCTAACCCTAGACTGAGCCAGTAATCGGGCATTGGGCCGTGGTGAGTTCTGAGCAGAATGACGAAGAGGGAGAGGGGATTTGGATGTGCTACGCTCAACTTGGCCTGCCTTTTGCATGCTTAGTGTGCCTGGGTCCCCTGGCTTTGTGGTTTTCTCAATCCTAACCCTAGTCAAAACCCTAACCCTAACCCTACCCCTAACCCTAACCCCTAACCCTAACCCGAGCCCCTAACCCTAACCCTTGCAGAAAGAAGAAGAGGGAGCAAGGTTTTGGATGTGCCGTGCTCAACTTGGCCTGCCTTTCGCATGATCAGTGTCCCTGGAGCTCCTGGCTTTGTGGTTTTCTGAACCCTAACCCTAGGCATAACCCTAACCCTAGCCCTAAGCCTAACCCTAGACTGAGCCAGTAATCTGGCATTGGGCTGTGGGGAGTTCCGAGCAGAATGACAAAGAGGGAGCAAGGATTTGGATGTGCTACGCTCAACTTGGCCTGCCTTTTGCATGGTGAGTATCCCTGGAGCTCCTGGCTTTGTGGTTTTGTGAACCCTAACCCTAGGCATAACCCTAACCCTAGCCCTAAGCCTAACCCTAGACTGAGGCAGTAATCGGGCATTGGGCTGTGGTGAGTTGCGAGCAGAATGACAAAGAGGGAGCAAGGATTTGGATGTGCTACGCTCAACTCGGCCTGCCTTTTGCATGGGGAGTATCCCTGGAGCTCCTGGCTTTGTGGTTTTGTGAACCCTAACCCTAGGCATAACCCTAACCCTAGCCCTAAGCCTAACCCTAGACTGAGCCAGTAATCGGGCATTGGGCTGTGGGGAGTTCCGAGCAGAATGACGAAGAGGGAGCAAGGCTTTGGATGTGCTACACTCAACTTGGCCTGCCTTTTGCATGGTGAGTATCCCTGGAGCTCCTGGCTTTGTGGTTTTGTGAACCCTAACCCTAGGCATAACCCTAACCCTAGCCCTAAGCCTAACCCTAGACTGAGGCAGAAATCGGGCATTGGGCTGTGGGGAGTTCCGAGCAGAATGACGAAGAGGGAGCAAGGATTTGGATGTGCTACGCTCAACTTGGCCTGCCTTTTGCATGGTGAGTATCCCTGGAGCTCCTGGCTTTGTGGTTTTGTGAACCCTAACCCTAGGCATAACCCTAACCCTAGCCCTAAGCCTAACCCTAGACTGAGCCAGTAATCGGGCATTGGGCTGTGGGGAGTTCCGAGCAGAATGACGAAGACGGAGCAAGGATTTGGATGTGCTACACTCAACTTGGCCTGCCTTTTGCATGGTGAGTATCCCTGGAGCTCCTGGCTTTGTGGTTTTGTGAACCCTAACCCTAGGCATAACCCTAACCCTAGCCCTAAGCCTAACCCTAGACTGAGGCAGAAATCGGGCATTGGGCTGTGGGGAGTTCCGAGCAGAATGACAAAGAGGGAGCAAGGATTTGGATGTGCTACGCTCAACGTGGCCTGCCTTTTGCATGGTGAGTATCCCTGGAGCTCCTGGCTTTGTGGTTTTGTGAACCCTAACCCTAGGCATAACCCTAACCCTAGGCATAACCCTAACCCTAGCCCTAAGCCTAACCCTAGACTGAGGCAGAAATCGGGCATTGGGCTGTGGTGAGTTCCGAGCAGAATGACGAAGAGGGAGCAAGGATTTGGATGTGCTACACTCAACTTGGCCTGCCTTTTGCATGGGGAGTATCCCTGGAGCTCCTGGCTTTGTGGTTTTCTGAACCCTAACCCTAGGCATAACCCTAACCCTAGCCCTAAGCCTAACCCTAGACTGAGCCAGTAATCGGGCATTGGGCTGTGGGGAGTTCCGAGGAGAATGACAAAGAGGGAGCAAGGATTTGGATGTGCTACGCTCAACTTGGCCTGCCTTTTGCATGGTGAGTATCCCTGGAACTCCTGGCTTTGTGGTTTTCTGAACCCTAACCCTAGGCATAACCCTAACCCTAGCCCTAAGCCTAACCCTAGACTGAGGCAGAAATCGGGCATTGGGCTGTGGGGAGTTCCGAGCAGAATGACGAAGAGGGAGCAAGGATTTGGATGTGCTACGCTCAACGTGGCCTGCCTTTTGCATGGTGAGTATCCCTGGAGCTCCTGGCTTTGTGGTTTTGTGAACCCTAACCCTAGGCATAACCCTAACCCTAGCCCTAAGCCTAACCCTAGACTGAAGCAGAAATCGGGCATTGGGCTGTGGGGAGTTCCGAGCAGAATGACGAAGACGGAGCAAGGATTTGGATGTGCTACACTCAACTTGGCCTGCCTTTTGCATGGTGAGTATCCCTGGAGCTCCTGGCTTTGTGGTTTTGTGAACCCTAACCCTAGGCATAACCCTAACCCTAGCCCTAAGCCTAACCCTAGACTGAGCCAGAAATCGGGCATTGGGCTGTGGGGAGTTCCGAGCAGAATGACAAAGAGGGAGCAAGGATTTGGATGTGCTACGCTCAACTTGGCCCGCCTTTTGCATGCTTAGTGTGCCTGGGTCCCCTGGCTTTGTGGTTTTCTCAATCCTAACCCTAGTCAAAACCCTAACCCTAACCCTACCCCTAACCCTAACCCCTAACCCTAACCCGAGCCCCTAACCCTAACCCTTGCAGAAAGAAGAAGAGGGAGCAAGGTTTTGGATGTGCCGTGCTCAACTTGGCCTGCCTTTCGCATGATCAGTGTCCCTGAAGCTCCTGGCTTTGTGGTTTTGTGAACCCTCACCCTAGGCATAACCCTAACCCTAGCCCTAAGCCTAACCCTAGACTGAGCCAGTAATCGGGCATTGGGCTGTGGGGAGTTCCGAGCAGAATGACGAAGAGGGAGCAAGGATTTGGATGTGCTACACTCAACTTGGCCTGCCTTTTGCATGGTGAGTATCCCTGGAGCTCCTGGCTTTGTGGTTTTGTGAACCCTAACCCTAGGCATAACCCTAACCCTAGCCCTAAGCCTAACCCTAGACTGAGGCAGAAATCGGGCATTGGGCTGTGGGGAGTTCCGAGCAGAATGACGAAGAGGGAGCAAGGATTTGGATGTGCTACGCTCAACTTGGCCTGCCTTTTGCATGGTGAGTATCCCTGGAGCTCCTGGCTTTGTGGTTTTCTGAACCCTAACCCTAGGCATAACCCTAACCCTAGCCCTAAGCCTAACCCTAGACTGAGCCAGTAATCGGGCATTGGGCTGTGGGGAGTTCCGAGCAGAATGACGAAGAGGGAGCAAGGATTTGGATGTGCTACACTCAACTTGGCCTGCCTTTTGCATGGTGAGTATCCCTGGAGCTCCTGGCTTTGTGGTTTTGTGAACCCTAACCCTAGGCATAACCCTAACCCTAGCCCTAAGCCTAACCCTAGCCCTAAGCCTAACCCTAGACTGAAGCAGAAATCGGGCATTGGGCTGTGGGGAGTTCCGAGCAGAATGACGAAGACGGAGCAAGAATTTGGATGTGCTACACTCAACTTGGCCTGCCTTTTGCATGGTGAGTATCCCTGGAGCTCCTGGCTTTGTGGTTTTGTGAACCCTAACCCTAGGCATAACCCTAACCCTAGCCCTAAGCCTAACCCTAGACTGAGCCAGAAATCGGGCATTGGGCTGTGGGGAGTTCCGAGCAGAATGACAAAGAGGGAGCAAGGATTTGGATGTGCTACGCTCAACTTGGCCTGCCTTTTGCATGGTGAGTATCCCTGGAGCTCCTGGCTTTGTGGTTTTCTAAACCCTAACCTGAGGCAGAACCCTAACCCTAGCCCTAAGCCTAACCCTAGACTGAGGCAGAAATCGGGCATTGGGCTGTGGAGAGTTCCGAGCAGAATGACAAAGAGGGAGAGGGGATTTGGATGTGCTACGCACAACTTGGCCTGCCTTTTGCATGGTGAGTATCCCTGGAGCTCCTGGCTTTGTGGTTTTGTGAACCCTAACCCTAGGCATAACCCTAACCCTAGCCCTAAGCCTAACCCTAGACTGAGCCAGTAATCGGGCATTGGGCCGTGGTGAGTTCTGAGCAGAATGACGAAGAGGGAGAGGGGATTTGGATGTGCTACGCTCAACTTGGCCTGCCTTTTGCATGCTTAGTGTGCCTGGGTCCCCTGGCTTTGTGGTTTTCTCAATCCTAACCCTAGTCAAAACCCTAACCCTAACCCTACCCCTAACCCTAACCCCTAACCCTAACCCGAGCCCCTAACCCTAACCCTTGCAGAAAGAAGAAGAGGGAGCAAGGTTTTGGATGTGCCGTGCTCAACTTGGCCTGCCTTTCGCATGATCAGTGTCCCTGGAGCTCCTGGCTTTGTGGTTTTCTGAACCCTAACCCTAGGCATAACCCTAACCCTAGCCCTAAGCCTAACCCTAGACTGAGCCAGTAATCGGGCATTGGGCTGTGGGGAGTTCCGAGCAGAATGACAAAGAGGGAGCAAGGATTTGGATGTGCTACGCTCAACTTGGCCTGCCTTTTGCATGGTGAGTATCCCTGGAGCTCCTGGCTTTGTGGTTTTGTGAACCCTAACCCTAGGCATAACCCTAACCCTAGCCCTAAGCCTAACCCTAGACTGAGGCAGTAATCGGGCATTGGGCTGTGGTGAGTTGCGAGCAGAATGACAAAGAGGGAGCAAGGATTTGGATGTGCTACGCTCAACTCGGCCTGCCTTTTGCATGGGGAGTATCCCTGGAGCTCCTGGCTTTGTGGTTTTGTGAACCCTAACCCTAGGCATAACCCTAACCCTAGCCCTAAGCCTAACCCTAGACTGAGCCAGTAATCGGGCATTGGGCTGTGGGGAGTTCCGAGCAGAATGACGAAGAGGGAGCAAGGATTTGGATGTGCTACACTCAACTTGGCCTGCCTTTTGCATGGTGAGTATCCCTGGAGCTCCTGGCTTTGTGGTTTTGTGAACCCTAACCCTAGGCATAACCCTAACCCTAGCCCTAAGCCTAACCCTAGACTGAGGCAGAAATCGGGCATTGGGCTGTGGGGAGTTCCGAGCAGAATGACGAAGAGGGAGCAAGGATTTGGATGTGCTACGCTCAACTTGGCCTGCCTTTTGCATGGTGAGTATCCCTGGAGCTCCTGGCTTTGTGGTTTTGTGAACCCTAACCCTAGGCATAACCCTAACCCTAGCCCTAAGCCTAACCCTAGACTGAGCCAGTAATCGGGCATTGGGCTGTGGGGAGTTCCGAGCAGAATGACGAAGACGGAGCAAGGATTTGGATGTGCTACACTCAACTTGGCCTGCCTTTTGCATGGTGAGTATCCCTGGAGCTCCTGGCTTTGTGGTTTTGTGAACCCTAACCCTAGGCATAACCCTAACCCTAGCCCTAAGCCTAACCCTAGACTGAGGCAGAAATCGGGCATTGGGCTGTGGGGAGTTCCGAGCAGAATGACGAAGAGGGAGCAAGGATTTGGATGTGCTACGCTCAACGTGGCCTGCCTTTTGCATGGTGAGTATCCCTGGAGCTCCTGGCTTTGTGGTTTTGTGAACCCTAACCCTAGGCATAACCCTAACCCTAGGCATAACCCTAACCCTAGCCCTAAGCCTAACCCTAGACTGAGGCAGAAATCGGGCATTGGGCTGTGGTGAGTTCCGAGCAGAATGACGAAGAGGGAGCAAGGATTTGGATGTGCTACACTCAACTTGGCCTGCCTTTTGCATGGGGAGTATCCCTGGAGCTCCTGGCTTTGTGGTTTTCTGAACCCTAACCCTAGGCATAACCCTAACCCTAGCCCTAAGCCTAACCCTAGACTGAGCCAGTAATCGGGCATTGGGCTGTGGGGAGTTCCGAGGAGAATGACAAAGAGGGAGCAAGGATTTGGATGTGCTACGCTCAACTTGGCCTGCCTTTTGCATGGTGAGTATCCCTGGAACTCCTGGCTTTGTGGTTTTCTGAACCCTAACCCTAGGCATAACCCTAACCCTAGCCCTAAGCCTAACCCTAGACTGAGGCAGTAATCGGGCATTGGGCTGTGGTGAGTTCCGAGCAGAATCACGAAGAGGGAGAGGGGATTTGGATGTGCTACGCTCAACTTGGCCTGCCTTTTGCATGCTTAGTGTGCCTGGGTCCCCTGGCTTTGTGGTTTTCTCAATCCTAACCCTAGTCAAAACCCTAACCCTAACCCTACCCCTAACCCTAACCCCTAACCCTAACCCGAGCCCCTAACCCTAACCCTTGCAGAAAGAAGAAGAGGGAGCAAGGTTTTGGATGTGCCGTGCTTAACTTGGCCTGCCTTTCGCATGATCAGTGTCCCTGGAGCTCCTGGCTTTGTGGTTTTCTGAACCGTAACCCTAGGCATAACCCTAACCCTAGCCCTAAGCCTAACCCTAGACTGAGCCAGTAATCTGGCATTGGGCTGTGGGAAGTTCCGAGCAGAATGACAAAGAGGGAGCAAGGATTTGGATGTGCTACGCTCAACTTGGCCTGCCTTTTGCATGGTGAGTATCCCTGGAGCTCCTGGCTTTGTGGTTTTGTGAACCCTAACCCTAGGCATAACCCTAACCCTAGCCCTAAGCCTAACCCTAGACTGAGGCAGTAATCGGGCATTGGGCTGTGGTGAGTTCCGAGCATAATGACAAAGAGGGAGCAAGGATTTGGATGTGCTACGCTCAACTCGGCCTGCCTTTTGCATGGGGAGTATCCCGGGAGCTCCTGGCTTTGTGGTTTTCTGAACCCTAACCCTAGGCATAACCCTAACCCTAGCCCTAAGCCTAACCCTAGACTGAGGCAGTAATCGGGCATTGGGCTGTGGTGAGTTCCGAGCAGAATGACAAAGAGGGAGCAAGGATTTGGATGTGCTACGCTCAACTTGGCCTGCCTTTTGCATGGGGAGTATCCCTGGAGCTCCTGGCTTTGTGGTTTTCTGAACCCTAACCCTAGGCATAACCCTAACCCTAGCCCTAAGCCTAACCCTAGACTGAGCCAGTAATCGGGCATTGGGCTGTGGGGAGTTCCGAGGAGAATGACAAAGAGGGAGAGGGGATTTGGATGTGCTACGCTCAACTTGGCCTGCCTTTTGCATGGTGAGTATCCCTGGAGCTCCTGGCTTTGTGGTTTTCTGAACCCTAACCCTAGGCATAACCCTAACCCTAGCCCTAAGCCTAACCCTAGACTGAGCCAGTAATCGGGCATTGGGCCGTGGTGAGTTCTGAGCAGAATGACGAAGAGGGAGAGGGGATTTGTATGTGCTACGCTCAACTTGGCCTGGCTTTTGCATGCTTAGTGTGCCTGGGTCCCCTGGCTTTGTGGTTTTCTCAATCCTAACCCTAGTCAAAACCCTAACCCTAACCCTACCCCTAACCCTAACCCCTAACCCTAACCCGAGCCCCTAACCCTAACCCTTGCAGAAAGAAGAAGAGGGAGCAAGGTTTTGGATGTGCCGTGCTCAACTTGGCCTGCCTTTCGCATGATCAGTGTCCCTGGAGCTCCTGGCTTTGTGGTTTTCTGAACCCTAACCCTAGGCATAACCCTAACCCTAGCCCTAAGCCTAACCCTAGACTGAGCCAGTAATCTGGCATTGGGCTGTGGGGAGTTCCGAGCAGAATGACAAAGAGGGAGCAAGGATTTGGATGTGCTACGCTCAACTTGGCCTGCCTTTTGCATGGTGAGTATCCCTGGAGCTCCTGGCTTTGTGGTTTTGTGAACCCTAACCCTAGGCATAACCCTAACCCTAGCCCTAAGCCTAACCCTAGACTGAGGCAGTAATCGGGCATTGGGCTGTGGTGAGTTGCGAGCATAATGACAAAGAGGGAGCAAGGATTTGGATGTGCTACGCTCAACTCGGCCTGCCTTTTGCATGGGGAGTATCCCTGGAGCTCCTGGCTTTGTGGTTTTGTGAACCCTAACCCTAGGCATAACCCTAACCCTAGCCCTAAGCCTAACCCTAGACTGAGCCAGTAATCGGGCATTGGGCTGTGGGGAGTTCCGAGCAGAATGACGAAGAGGGAGCAAGGATTTGGATGTGCTACACTCAACTTGGCCTGCCTTTTGCATGGGGAGTATCCCTGGAGCTCCTAGCTTTGTGGTTTTGTGAACCCTAACCCTAGGCATAACCCTAACCCTAGCCCTAAGCCTAACCCTAGACTGAGGCAGAAATCGGGCATTGGGCTGTGGGGAGTTCCGAGCAGAATGACGAAGAGGGAGCAAGGATTTGGATGTGCTACGCTCAACTTGGCCTGCCTTTTGCATGGTGAGTATCCCTGGAGCTCCTGGCTTTGTGGTTTTGTGAACCCTAACCCTAGGCATAACCCTAACCCTAGCCCTAAGCCTAACCCTAGACTGAGCCAGTAATCGGGCATTGGGCTGTGGGGAGTTCCGAGCAGAATGACAAAGAGGGAGCAAGGATTTGGATGTGCTACGCTCAACTTGGCCTGCCTTTTGCATGGTATCCCTGGAGCTCCTGGCTTTGTGGTTTTGTGAACCCTAACCCTAGGCATAACCCTAACCCTAGCCCTAAGCCTAAACCTAGACTGAACCAGTAATCGGGCATTGGGCTGTGGGGAGTTCCGAGCAGAATGACGAAGAGGGAGCAAGGATTTGGATGTGCTACGCTCAACTTGGCCTGCCTTTTGCATGGTGAGTATCCCTGGAGCTCCTGGCTTTGTGGTTTTGTGAACCCTAACCCTAGGCATAACCCTAACCCTAGCCCTAAGCCTAACCCTAGACTGAGCCAGAAATCGGGCATTGGGCTGTGGGGAGTTCCGAGCAGAATGACGAAGACGGAGCAAGGATTTGGATGTGCTACACTCAACTTGGCCTGCCTTTTGCATGGTGAGTATCCCTGGAGCTCCTGGCTTTGTGGTTTTGTGAACCCTAACCCTAGGCATAACCCTAACCCTAGCCCTAAGCCTAACCCTAGACTGAGGCAGAAATCGGGCATTGGGCTGTGGGGAGTTCCGAGCAGAATGACGAAGAGGGAGCAAGGATTTGGATGTGCTACACTCAACTTGGCCTGCCTTTTGCATGGTGAGTATCCCTGGAGCTCCTGGCTTTGTGGTTTTGTGAACCCTAACCCTAGGCATAACCCTAACCCTAGGCATAACCCTAACCCTAGCCCTAAGCCTAACCCTAGACTGAGGCAGAAATCGGGCATTGGGCTGTGGTGAGTTCCGAGCAGAATGACGAAGAGGGAGCAAGGATTTGGATGTGCTACACTCAACTTGGCCTGCCTTTTGCATGGGGAGTATCCCTGGAGCTCCTGGCTTTGTGGTTTTCTGAACCCTAACCCTAGGCATAACCCTAACCCTAGCCCTAAGCCTAACCCTAGACTGAGCCAGTAATCGGGCATTGGGCTGTGGGGAGTTCCGAGGAGAATGACAAAGAGGGAGAGGGGATTTGGATGTGCTACGCTCAACTTGGCCTGCCTTTTGCATGGTGAGTATCCCTGGAACTCCTGGCTTTGTGGTTTTCTGAACCCTAACCCTAGGCATAACCCTAACCCTAGCCCTAAGCCTAACCCTAGACTGAGGCAGTAATCGGGCATTGGGCTGTGGTGAGTTCCGAGCAGAATGACGAAGAGGGAGAGGGGATTTGGATGTGCTACGCTCAACTTGGCCTGCCTTTTGCATGCTTAGTGTGCCTGGGTCCCCTGGCTTTGTGGTTTTCTCAATCCTAACCCTAGTCAAAACCCTAACCCTAACCCTACCCCTAACCCTAACCCCTAACCCTAACCCGAGCCCCTAACCCTAACCCTTGCAGAAAGAAGAAGAGGGAGCAAGGTTTTGGATGTGCCGTGCTTAACTTGGCCTGCCTTTCGCATGATCAGTGTCCCTGGAGCTCCTGGCTTTGTGGTTTTCTGAACCCTAACCCTAGGCATAACCCTAACCCTAGCCCTAAGCCTAACCCTAGACTGAGCCAGTAATCTGGCATTGGGCTGTGGGAAGTTCCGAGCAGAATGACAAAGAGGGAGCAAGGATTTGGATGTGCTACGCTCAACTTGGCCTGCCTTTTGCATGGTGAGTATCCCTGGAGCTCCTGGCTTTGTGGTTTTGTGAACCCTAACCCTAGGCATAACCCTAACCCTAGCCCTAAGCCTAACCCTAGACTGAGGCAGTAATCGGGCATTGGGCTGTGGTGAGTTCCGAGCATAATGACAAAGAGGGAGCAAGGATTTGGATGTGCTACGCTCAACTCGGCCTGCCTTTTGCATGGGGAGTATCCCGGGAGCTCCTGGCTTTGTGGTTTTCTGAACCCTAACCCTAGGCATAACCCTAACCCTAGCCCTAAGCCTAACCCTAGACTGAGGCAGTAATCGGGCATTGGGCTGTGGTGAGTTCCGAGCAGAATGACAAAGAGGGAGCAAGGATTTGGATGTGCTACGCTCAACTTGGCCTGCCTTTTGCATGGGGAGTATCCCTGGAGCTCCTGGCTTTGTGGTTTTCTGAACCCTAACCCTAGGCATAACCCTAACCCTAGCCCTAAGCCTAACCCTAGACTGAGCCAGTAATCGGGCATTGGGCTGTGGGGAGTTCCGAGGAGAATGACAAAGAGGGAGAGGGGATTTGGATGTGCTACGCTCAACTTGGCCTGCCTTTTGCATGGTGAGTATCCCTGGAGCTCCTGGCTTTGTGGTTTTCTGAACCCTAACCCTAGGCATAACCCTAACCCTAGCCCTAAGCCTAACCCTAGACTAAGCCAGTAATCGGGCATTGGGCCGTGGTGAGTTCTGAGCAGAATGACGAAGAGGGAGAGGGGATTTGTATGTGCTACGCTCAACTTGGCCTGGCTTTTGCATGCTTAGTGTGCCTGGGTCCCCTGGCTTTGTGGTTTTCTCAATCCTAACCCTAGTCAAAACCCTAACCCTAACCCTACCCCTAACCCTAACCCCTAACCCTAACCCGAGCCCCTAACCCTAACCCTTGCAGAAAGAAGAAGAGGGAGCAAGGTTTTGGATGTGCCGTGCTCAACTTGGCCTGCCTTTCGCATGATCAGTGTCACTGGAGCTCCTGGCTTTGTGGTTTTCTGAACCCTAACCCTAGGCATAACCCTAACCCTAGCCCTAAGCCTAACCCTAGACTGAGCCAGTAATCGGGCATTGGGCTGTGGGGAGTTCCGAGCAGAATGACAAAGAGGGAGCAAGGATTTGGATGTGCTACGCTCAACTTGGCCTGCCTTTTGCATGGTGAGTATCCCTGGAGCTCCTGGCTTTGTGGTTTTGTGAACCCTAACCCTAGGCATAACCCTAACCCTAGCCCTAAGCCTAACCCTAGACTGAGCCAGTAATCGGGCATTGGGCTGTGGGGAGTTCCGAGCAGAATGACGAAGAGGGAGCAAGGATTTGGATGTGCTACACTCAACTTGGCCTGCCTTTTGCATGGGGAGTATCCCTGGAGCTCCTGGCTTTGTGGTTTTGTGAACCCTAACCCTAGGCATAACCCTAACCCTAGCCCTAAGCCTAACCCTAGACTGAGGCAGAAATCGGGCATTGGGCTGTGGGGAGTTCCGAGCAGAATGACGAAGAGGGAGCAAGGATTTGGATGTGCTACGCTCAACTTGGCCTGCCTTTTGCATGGTGAGTATCCCTGGAGCTCCTGGCTTTGTGGTTTTGTGAACCCTAACCCTAGGCATAACCCTAACCCTAGCCCTAAGCCTAACCCTAGACTGAGCCAGTAATCGGGCATTGGGCTGTGGGGAGTTCCGAGCAGAATGACAAAGAGGGAGCAAGGATTTGGATGTGCTACGCTCAACTTGGCCTGCCTTTTGCATGGTATCCCTGGAGCTCCTGGCTTTGTGGTTTTGTGAACCCTAACCCTAGGCATAACCCTAACCCTAGCCCTAAGCCTAAACCTAGACTGAACCAGTAATCGGGCATTGGGCTGTGGGGAGTTCCGAGCAGAATGACGAAGAGGGAGCAAGGATTTGGATGTGCTACGCTCAACTTGGCCTGCCTTTTGCATGGTGAGTATCCCTGGAGCTCCTGGCTTTGTGGTTTTGTGAACCCTAACCCTAGGATAACCCTAACCCTAGCCCTAAGCCTAACCCTAGACTGAGGCAGTAATCGGGCATTGGGCTGTGGGGAGTTCCGAGCAGAATGACGAAGAGGGAGCAAGGATTTGGATGTGCTACACTCAACTTGGCCTGCCTTTTGCATGGTGAGTATCCCTGGAGCTCCTGGCTTTGTGGTTTTGTGAACCCTAACCCTAGGCATAACCCTAACCCTAGCCCTAAGCCTAACCCTAGACTGAGGCAGAAATCGGGCATTGGGCTGTGGGGAGTTCCGAGCAGAATGACGAAGAGGGAGCAAGGATTTGGATGTGCTACGCTCAACGTGGCCTGCCTTTTGCATGGTGAGTATCCCTGGAGCTCCTGGCTTTGTGGTTTTGTGAACCCTAACCCTAGGCATAACCCTAACCCTAGCCCTAAGCCTAACCCTAGACTGAAGCAGAAATCGGGCATTGGGCTGTGGGGAGTTCCGAGCAGAATGACGAAGACGGAGCAAGGATTTGGATGTGCTACACTCAACTTGGCCTGCCTTTTGCATGGTGAGTATCCCTGGAGCTCCTGGCTTTGTGGTTTTGTGAACCCTAACCCTAGGCATAACCCTAACCCTAGCCCTAAGCCTAACCCTAGACTGAGCCAGAAATCGGGCATTGGGCTGTGGGGAGTTCCGAGCAGAATGACAAAGAGGGAGCAAGGATTTGGATGTGCTACGCTCAACTTGGCCCGCCTTTTGCATGCTTAGTGTGCCTGGGTCCCCTGGCTTTGTGGTTTTCTGAATCCTAACCCTAGTCAAAACCCTAACCCTAACCCTACCCCTAACCCTAACCCCTAACCCTAACCCGAGCCCCTAACCCTAACCCTTGCAGAAAGAAGAAGAGGGAGCAAGGTTTTGGATGTGCCGTGCTCAACTTGGCCTGCCTTTCGCATGATCAGTGTCCCTGAAGCTCCTGGCTTTGTGGTTTTGTGAACCCTCACCCTAGGCATAACCCTAACCCTAGCCCTAAGCCTAACCCTAGACTGAGCCAGTAATCGGGCATTGGGCTGTGGGGAGTTCCGAGCAGAATGACGAAGAGGGAGCAAGGATTTGGATGTGCTACACTCAACTTGGCCTGCCTTTTGCATGGTGAGTATCCCTGGAGCTCCTGGCTTTGTGGTTTTGTGAACCCTAACCCTAGGCATAACCCTAACCCTAGCCCTAAGCCTAACCCTAGACTGAGGCAGAAATCGGGCATTGGGCTGTGGGGAGTTCCGAGCAGAATGACGAAGAGGGAGCAAGGATTTGGATGTGCTACGCTCAACTTGGCCTGCCTTTTGCATGGTGAGTATCCCTGGAGCTCCTGGCTTTGTGGTTTTCTGAACCCTAACCCTAGGCATAACCCTAACCCTAGCCCTAAGCCTAACCCTAGACTGAGCCAGTAATCGGGCATTGGGCTGTGGGGAGTTCCGAGCAGAATGACGAAGAGGGAGCAAGGATTTGGATGTGCTACACTCAACTTGGCCTGCCTTTTGCATGGTGAGTATCCCTGGAGCTCCTGGCTTTGTGGTTTTGTGAACCCTAACCCTAGGCATAACCCTAACCCTAGCCCTAAGCCTAACCCTAGCCCTAAGCCTAACCCTAGACTGAAGCAGAAATCGGGCATTGGGCTGTGGGGAGTTCCGAGCAGAATGACGAAGACGGAGCAAGAATTTGGATGTGCTACACTCAACTTGGCCTGCCTTTTGCATGGTGAGTATCCCTGGAGCTCCTGGCTTTGTGGTTTTGTGAACCCTAACCCTAGGCATAACCCTAACCCTAGCCCTAAGCCTAACCCTAGACTGAGCCAGAAATCGGGCATTGGGCTGTGGGGAGTTCCGAGCAGAATGACAAAGAGGGAGCAAGGATTTGGATGTGCTACGCTCAACTTGGCCTGCCTTTTGCATGGTGAGTATCCCTGGAGCTCCTGGCTTTGTGGTTTTCTAAACCCTAACCTGAGGCAGAACCCTAACCCTAGCCCTAAGCCTAACCCTAGACTGAGGCAGAAATCGGGCATTGGGCTGTGGAGAGTTCCGAGCAGAATGACAAAGAGGGAGAGGGGATTTGGATGTGCTACGCACAACTTGGCCTGCCTTTTGCATGGTGAGTATCCCTGGAGCTCCTGGCTTTGTGGTTTTGTGAACCCTAACCCTAGGCATAACCCTAACCCTAGCCCTAAGCCTAACCCTAGACTGAGCCAGTAATCGGGCATTGGGCCGTGGTGAGTTCTGAGCAGAATGACGAAGAGGGAGAGGGGATTTGGATGTGCTACGCTCAACTTGGCCTGCCTTTTGCATGCTTAGTGTGCCTGGGTCCCCTGGCTTTGTGGTTTTCTCAATCCTAACCCTAGTCAAAACCCTAACCCTAACCCTACCCCTAACCCTAACCCCTAACCCTAACCCGAGCCCCTAACCCTAACCCTTGCAGAAAGAAGAAGAGGGAGCAAGGTTTTGGATGTGCCGTGCTCAACTTGGCCTGCCTTTCGCATGATCAGTGTCCCTGGAGCTCCTGGCTTTGTGGTTTTCTGAACCCTAACCCTAGGCATAACCCTAACCCTAGCCCTAAGCCTAACCCTAGACTGAGCCAGTAATCTGGCATTGGGCTGTGGGGAGTTCCGAGCAGAATGACAAAGAGGGAGCAAGGATTTGGATGTGCTACGCTCAACTTGGCCTGCCTTTTGCATGGTGAGTATCCCTGGAGCTCCTGGCTTTGTGGTTTTGTGAACCCTAACCCTAGGCATAACCCTAACCCTAGCCCTAAGCCTAACCCTAGACTGAGCCAGTAATCTGGCATTGGGCTGTGGGGAGTTGCGAGCAGAATGACAAAGAGGGAGCAAGGATTTGGATGTGCTACGCTCAACTCGGCCTGCCTTTTGCATGGGGAGTATCCCTGGAGCTCCTGGCTTTGTGGTTTTGTGAACCCTAACCCTAGGCATAACCCTAACCCTAGCCCTAAGCCTAACCCTAGACTGAGCCAGTAATCGGGCATTGGGCTGTGGGGAGTTCCGAGCAGAATGACGAAGAGGGAGCAAGGATTTGGATGTGCTACACTCAACTTGGCCTGCCTTTTGCATGGTGAGTATCCCTGGAGCTCCTGGCTTTGTGGTTTTGTGAACCCTAACCCTAGGCATAACCCTAACCCTAGCCCTAAGCCTAACCCTAGACTGAGGCAGAAATCGGGCATTGGGCTGTGGGGAGTTCCGAGCAGAATGACGAAGAGGGAGCAAGGATTTGGATGTGCTACGCTCAACTTGGCCTGCCTTTTGCATGGGGAGTATCCCTGGAGCTCCTGGCTTTGTGGTTTTGTGAACCCTAACCCTAGGCATAACCCTAACCCTAGCACTAAGCCTAACCCTAGACTGAGGCAGAAATCGGGCATTGGGCTGTGGTGAGTTCCGAGCAGAATGACGAAGAGGGAGAGGGGATTTGGATGTGCTACGCTCAACTTAGCCTGCCTTTTGCATGGGGAGTATCCCTGGAGCTCCTGGCTTTGTGGTTTTCTGAACCCTAACCCTAGGCATAACCCTAACCCTAGGCATAACCCTAACCCTAGCCCTAAGCCTAACCCTAGACTGAGGCAGAAATCGGGCATTGGGCTGTGGTGAGTTCCGAGCAGAATGACGAAGAGGGAGAGGGGATTTGGATGTGCTACGCTCAACTTGGCCTGCCTTTTGCATGCTTAGTGTGCCTGGGTCCCCTGGCTTTGTGGTTTTCTGAATCCTAACCCTAGTCAAAACCCTAACCCTAACCCTACCCCTAACCCTAACCCCTAACCCTAACCTGAGCCCCTAACCCTAACCCTTGCAGAAAGAAGAAGAGGGAGCAAGGTTTTGGATGTGCCGTGCTTAACTTGGCCTGCCTTTCGCATGATCAGTGTCCCTGGAGCTCCTGGCTTTGTGGTTTTCTGAACCCTAACCCTAGGCATAACCCTAACCCTAGCCCTAAGCCTAACCCTAGACTGAGGCAGTAATCGGGCATTGGGCTGTGGGGAGTTCCGAGCAGAATGACAAAGAGGGAGCAAGGATTTGGATGTGCTACGCTCAACTTGGCCTGCCTTTTGCATGGGGAGTATCCCTGGAGCTCCTGGCTTTGTGGTTTTGTGAACCCTAACCCTAGGCATAACCCTAACCCTAGCCCTAAGCCTAACCCTAGACTGAGGCAGTAATCGGGCATTGGGCTGTGGTGAGTTCCGAGCATAATGACAAAGAGGGAGCAAGGATTTGGATGTGCTACACTCAACTTGGCCTGCCTTTTGCATGGTGAGTATCCCTGGAGCTCCTGGCTTTGTGGTTTTCTGAACCCTAACCCTAGGCATAACCCTAACCCTAGCCCTAAGCCTAACCCTAGACTGAGGCAGAAATCGGGCATTGGGCTGTGGGGAGTTCCGAGCAGAATGACGAAGAGGGAGCAAGGATTTGGATGTGCTACGCTCAACTTGGCCTGCCTTTTGCATGGTATCCCTGGAGCTCCTGGCTTTGTGGCTTTCTGAACCCTAACCCTAGGCATAACCCTAACCCTAGCCCTAAGCCTAACCCTAGACTGAGCCAGTAATCGGGCATTGGGCTGGGGGCAGTTCCGAGCAGAATGACGAAGAGGGAGCAAGGATTTGGATGTGCTACGCTCAACTTGGCCTGCCTTTTGCATGGTGAGTATCCCTGGAGCTCCTGGCTTTGTGGTTTTCTGAACCCTAACCCTAGGCATAACCCTAACCCTAGCCCTAAGCCTAACCCTAGACTGAGCCAGTAATCGGGCATTGGGCTGTGGGGAGTTCCGAGCAGAATGACAAAGAGGGAGCAAGGTTTTGGATGTGCCGTGCTCAACTTGGCCTGCCTTTTGCATGGTGAGTATCCCTGGAGCTCCTGGCTTTGTGGTTTTCTGAACCCTAACCCTAGGCATAACCCTAACCCTAGCCCTAAGCCTAACCCTAGACTGAGGCAGTAATCGGGCATTGGGCTGTGGTGAGTTCCGAGCAGAATGAAGAAGAGGGAGCAAGGATTTGGATGTGCTACGCTCAACTTGGCCTGCCTTTTGCATGGTGAGTATCCCTGGAGCTCCTGGCTTTGTGGTTTTCTGAACCCTAACCCTAGGCATAACCCTAACCCTAGCCCTAAGCCTAACCCTAGACTGAGCCAGTAATCGGGCATTGGGCTGTGGTGAGTTCCGAGCAGAATGACGAAGAGGGAGCAAGGATTTGGATGTGCTACGCTCAACTTGGCCTGCCTTTTGCATGGTGAGTATCCCTGGAGCTCCTGGCTTTGTGGTTTTGTGAACCCTAACCCTAGGCATAACCCTAACCCTAGCCCTAAGCCTAACCCTAGACTGAGCCAGTAATCGGGCATTGGGCTGTGGTGAGTTCCGAGCAGAATGACGAAGAGGGAGAGGGGATTTGGATGTGCTACGCTCAACTTGGCCTGGCTTTTGCATGCTTAGTGTGCCTGGGTCCCCTGGCTTTGTGGTTTTCTCAATCCTAACCCTAGTCAAAACCCTAACCCTACCCCTAACCCTAACCCCTAACCCTAACCCGAGCCCCTAACCCTAACCCTTGCAGAAAGAAGAAGAGGGAGCAAGGTTTTGGATGTGCCGTGCTTAACTTGGCCTGCCTTTCGCATGATCAGTGTCCCTGGAGCTCCTGGCTTTGTGGTTTTGTGAACCCTAACCCTAGGCATAACCCTAACCCTAGCCCTAAGCCTAACCCTAGACTGAGCCAGTAATCGGGCATTGGGCTGTGGGGAGTTCCGAGCAGAATGACAAAGAGGGAGCAAGGATTTGGATGTGCTACGCTCAACTTGGCCTGCCTTTTGCATGGTGAGTATCCCTGGAGCTCCTGGCTTTGTGGTTTTGTGAACCCTAACCCTAGGCATAACCCTAACCCTAGCCCTAAGCCTAACCCTAGACTGAGGCAGTAATCGGGCATTGGGCTGTGGTGAGTTCCGAGCAGAATGACAAAGAGGGAGCAAGGATTTCGATGTGCTACGCTCAACTCGGCCTGCCTTTTGCATGGGGAGTATCCCTGGAGCTCCTGGCTTTGTGGTTTTCTGAACCCTAACCCTAGGCATAACCCTAACCCTAGCCCTAAGCCTAACCCTAGACTGAGCCAGTAATCGGGCATTGGGCTGTGGGGAGTTCCGAGGAGAATGACAAAGAGGGAGAGGGGATTTGGATGTGCTACACTCAACTTGGCCTGCCTTTTGCATGGTGAGTATCCCTGGAGCTCCTGGCTTTGTGGTTTTCTGAACCCTAACCCTAGGCATAACCCTAACCCTAGCCCTAAGCCTAACCCTAGACTGAGCCAGTAATCGGGCATTGGGCTGTGGGGAGTTCCGAGCAGAATGACAAAGAGGGAGCAAGGTTTTGGATGTGCCGTGCTTAACTTGGCCTGCCTTTCGCATGATCAGTGTCCCTGGAGCTCCTGGCTTTGTGGTTTTCTGAACCCTAACCCTAGGCATAACCCTAACCCTAGCCCTAAGCCTAACCCTAGACTGAGGCAGTAATCGGGCATTGGGCCATGGTGAGTTCCGAGCAGAATGAAGAAGAGGGAGCAAGGATTTGGATGTGCTACGCTCAACTTGGCCTGCCTTTTGCATGGTGAGTATCCCTGGAGCTCCTGGCTTTGTGGTTTTCTGAACCCTAACCCTAGGCATAACCCTAACCCTAGCCCTAAGCCTAACCCTAGACTGAGGCAGTAATCGGGCATTGGGCTGTGGTGAGTTCCGAGCAGAATGAAGAAGAGGGAGCAAGGATTTGGATGTGCTACGCTCAACTTGGCCTGCCTTTTGCATGGTGAGTATCCCTGGAGCTCCTGGCTTTGTGGTTTTCTGAACCCTAACCCTAGGCATAACCCTAACCCTAGCCCTAAGCCTAACCCTAGACTGAGGCAGTAATCGGGCATTGGGCCGTGGTGAGTTCCGAGCAGAATGAAGAAGAGGGAGCAAGGATTTGGATGTGCTACGCTCAACTTGGCCTGCCTTTTGCATGGGGAGTATCCCTGGAGCTCCTGGCTTTGTGGTTTTCTGAACCCTAACCCTAGGCATAACCCTAACCCTAGCCCTAAGCCTAACCCTTGACTGAGGCAGTAATCGGGCATTGGGCCGTGGTGAGTTCTGAGCAGAATGAAGAAGAGGGAGCAAGGATTTGGATGTGCTACGCTCAACTTGGCCTGCCTTTTGCATGGTGAGTATCCCTGGAGCTCCTGGCTTTGTGGTTTTGTGAACCCTAACCCTAGGCATAACCCTAACCCTAGCCCTAAGCCTAACCCTAGACTGAGCCAGTAATCGGGCATTGGGCTGTGGTGAGTTCCGAGCAGAATGACGAAGAGGGAGCAAGGATTTGGATGTGCTACGCTCAACTTGGCCTGCCTTTTGCATGGTGAGTATCCCTGGAGCTCCTGGCTTTGTGGTTTTGTGAACCCTAACCCTAGGCATAACCCTAACCCTAGCCCTAAGCCTAACCCTAGACTGAGGCAGAAATCGGGCATTGGGCTGTGGGGAGTTCCGAGCAGAATGACGAAGAGGGAGCAAGGATTTGGATGTGCTACGCTCAACTTGGCCTGCCTTTTGCATGGTGAGTATCCCTGGAGCTCCTGGCTTTGTGGTTTTCTGAACCCTAACCCTAGGCATAACCCTAACCCTAGCCCTAAGCCTAACCCTAGACTGAGGCAGAAATCGGGCATTGGGCTGTGGTGAGTTCCGAGCAGAATGACGAAGAGGGAGAGGGGATTTGGATGTGCTACGCTCAACTTGGCCTGCCTTTTCCATGGGGAGTATCCCTGGAGCTCCTGGCTTTGTGGTTTTCTGAACCCTAACCCTAGGCATAACCCTAACCCTAGGCATAACCCTAACCCTAGCCTAAGCCTAACCCTAGACTGAGGCAGAAATCGGGCATTGGGCTGTGGTGAGTTCCGAGCAGAATGACGAAGAGGGAGAGGGGATTTGGATGTGCTACGCTCAACTTGGCCTGCCTTTTGCATGCTTAGTGTGCCTGGGTCCCCTGGCTTTGTGGTTTTCTGAATCTTAACCCTAGTCAAAACCTAACCCTAACCCTACCCCTAACCCTAACCCCTAACCCTAACCTGAGCCCCTAACCCTAACCCTTGCAGAAAGAAGAAGAGGGAGCAAGGATTTGGATGTGCTACGCTCAACTTGGCCTGCCTTTTGCATGGTGAGTATCCCTGGAGCTCCTGGCTTTGTGGTTTTGTGAACCCTAACCCTAGGCATAACCCTAACCCTAGCCCTAAGCCTAACCCTAGACTGAGCCAGTAATCGGGCATTGGGCTGTGGTGAGTTCCGAGCAGAATGACGAAGAGGGAGAGGGGATTTGTATGTGCTACGCTCAACTTGGCCTGGCTTTTGCATGCTTAGTGTGCCTGGGTCCCCTGGCTTTGTGGTTTTCTCAATCCTAACCCTAGTCAAAACCCTAACCCTACCCCTAACCCTAACCCCTAACCCTAACCCGAGCCCCTAACCCTAACCCTTGCAGAAAGAAGAAGAGGGAGCAAGGTTTTGGATGTGCCGTGCTTAACTTGGCCTGCCTTTCGCATGATCAGTGTCCCTGGAGCTCCTGGCTTTGTGGTTTTGTGAACCCTAACCCTAGGCATAACCCTAACCCTAGCCCTAAGCCTAACCCTAGACTGAGCCAGTAATCTGGCATTGGGCTGTGGGGAGTTCCGAGCAGAATGACAAAGAGGGAGCAAGGATTTGGATGTGCTACGCTCAACTTGGCCTGCCTTTTGCATGGTGAGTATCCCTGGAGCTCCTGGCTTTGTGGTTTTGTGAACCCTAACCCTAGGCATAACCCTAACCCTAGCCCTAAGCCTAACCCTAGACTGAGGCAGTAATCGGGCATTGGGCTGTGGTGAGTTCCGAGCAGAATGACAAAGAGGGAGCAAGGATTTGGATGTGCTACGCTCAACTCGGCCTGCCTTTTGCATGGGGAGTATCCCTGGAGCTCCTGGCTTTGTGGTTTTCTGAACCCTAACCCTAGGCATAACCCTAACCCTAGCCCTAAGCCTAACCCTAGACTGAGCCAGTAATCGGGCATTGGGCTGTGGGGAGTTCCGAGGAGAATGACAAAGAGGGAGAGGGGATTTGGATGTGCTACACTCAACTTGGCCTGCCTTTTGCATGGTGAGTATCCCTGGAGCTCCTGGCTTTGTGGTTTTCTGAACCCTAACCCTAGGCATAACCCTAACCCTAGCCCTAAGCCTAACCCTAGACTGAGCCAGTAATCGGGCATTGGGCTGTGGTGAGTTCCGAGCAGAATGACAAAGAGGGAGCAAGGTTTTGGATGTGCCGTGCTTAACTTGGCCTGCCTTTCGCATGATCAGTGTCCCTGGAGCTCCTGGCTTTGTGGTTTTCTGAACCCTAACCCTAGGCATAACCCTAACCCTAGCCCTAAGCCTAACCCTAGACTGAGCCAGTAATCTGGCATTGGGCTGTGGGGAGTTCCGAGCAGAATGACAAAGAGGGAGCAAGGATTTGGATGTGCTACGCTCAACTTGGCCTGCCTTTTGCATGGTGAGTATCCCTGGAGCTCCTGGCTTTGTGGTTTTGTGAACCCTAACCCTAGGCATAACCCTAACCCTAGCCCTAAGCCTAACCCTAGACTGAGCCAGTAATCTGGCATTGGGCTGTGGGGAGTTGCGAGCAGAATGACAAAGAGGGAGCAAGGATTTGGATGTGCTACGCTCAACTCGGCCTGCCTTTTGCATGGGGAGTATCCCTGGAGCTCCTGGCTTTGTGGTTTTGTGAACCCTAACCCTAGGCATAACCCTAACCCTAGCCCTAAGCCTAACCCTAGACTGAGCCAGTAATCGGGCATTGGGCTGTGGGGAGTTCCGAGCAGAATGACGAAGAGGGAGCAAGGATTTGGATGTGCTACACTCAACTTGGCCTGCCTTTTGCATGGTGAGTATCCCTGGAGCTCCTGGCTTTGTGGTTTTGTGAACCCTAACCCTAGGCATAACCCTAACCCTAGCCCTAAGCCTAACCCTAGACTGAGGCAGAAATCGGGCATTGGGCTGTGGGGAGTTCCGAGCAGAATGACGAAGAGGGAGCAAGGATTTGGATGTGCTACGCTCAACTTGGCCTGCCTTTTGCATGGGGAGTATCCCTGGAGCTCCTGGCTTTGTGGTTTTGTGAACCCTAACCCTAGGCATAACCCTAACCCTAGCACTAAGCCTAACCCTAGACTGAGGCAGAAATCGGGCATTGGGCTGTGGTGAGTTCCGAGCAGAATGACGAAGAGGGAGAGGGGATTTGGATGTGCTACGCTCAACTTAGCCTGCCTTTTGCATGGGGAGTATCCCTGGAGCTCCTGGCTTTGTGGTTTTCTGAACCCTAACCCTAGGCATAACCCTAACCCTAGGCATAACCCTAACCCTAGCCCTAAGCCTAACCCTAGACTGAGGCAGAAATCGGGCATTGGGCTGTGGTGAGTTCCGAGCAGAATGACGAAGAGGGAGAGGGGATTTGGATGTGCTACGCTCAACTTGGCCTGCCTTTTGCATGCTTAGTGTGCCTGGGTCCCCTGGCTTTGTGGTTTTCTGAATCCTAACCCTAGTCAAAACCCTAACCCTAACCCTACCCCTAACCCTAACCCCTAACCCTAACCTGAGCCCCTAACCCTAACCCTTGCAGAAAGAAGAAGAGGGAGCAAGGTTTTGGATGTGCCGTGCTTAACTTGGCCTGCCTTTCGCATGATCAGTGTCCCTGGAGCTCCTGGCTTTGTGGTTTTCTGAACCCTAACCCTAGGCATAACCCTAACCCTAGCCCTAAGCCTAACCCTAGACTGAGGCAGTAATCGGGCATTGGGCTGTGGGGAGTTCCGAGCAGAATGACAAAGAGGGAGCAAGGATTTGGATGTGCTACGCTCAACTTGGCCTGCCTTTTGCATGGGGAGTATCCCTGGAGCTCCTGGCTTTGTGGTTTTGTGAACCCTAACCCTAGGCATAACCCTAACCCTAGCCCTAAGCCTAACCCTAGACTGAGGCAGTAATCGGGCATTGGGCTGTGGTGAGTTCCGAGCATAATGACAAAGAGGGAGCAAGGATTTGGATGTGCTACACTCAACTTGGCCTGCCTTTTGCATGGTGAGTATCCCTGGAGCTCCTGGCTTTGTGGTTTTCTGAACCCTAACCCTAGGCATAACCCTAACCCTAGCCCTAAGCCTAACCCTAGACTGAGGCAGAAATCGGGCATTGGGCTGTGGGGAGTTCCGAGCAGAATGACGAAGAGGGAGCAAGGATTTGGATGTGCTACGCTCAACTTGGCCTGCCTTTTGCATGGTATCCCTGGAGCTCCTGGCTTTGTGGCTTTCTGAACCCTAACCCTAGGCATAACCCTAACCCTAGCCCTAAGCCTAACCCTAGACTGAGCCAGTAATCGGGCATTGGGCTGGGGGCAGTTCCGAGCAGAATGACGAAGAGGGAGCAAGGATTTGGATGTGCTACGCTCAACTTGGCCTGCCTTTTGCATGGTGAGTATCCCTGGAGCTCCTGGCTTTGTGGTTTTCTGAACCCTAACCCTAGGCATAACCCTAACCCTAGCCCTAAGCCTAACCCTAGACTGAGCCAGTAATCGGGCATTGGGCTGTGGGGAGTTCCGAGCAGAATGACAAAGAGGGAGCAAGGTTTTGGATGTGCCGTGCTCAACTTGGCCTGCCTTTTGCATGGTGAGTATCCCTGGAGCTCCTGGCTTTGTGGTTTTCTGAACCCTAACCCTAGGCATAACCCTAACCCTAGCCCTAAGCCTAACCCTAGACTGAGGCAGTAATCGGGCATTGGGCTGTGGTGAGTTCCGAGCAGAATGAAGAAGAGGGAGCAAGGATTTGGATGTGCTACGCTCAACTTGGCCTGCCTTTTGCATGGTGAGTATCCCTGGAGCTCCTGGCTTTGTGGTTTTCTGAACCCTAACCCTAGGCATAACCCTAACCCTAGCCCTAAGCCTAACCCTAGACTGAGCCAGTAATCGGGCATTGGGCTGTGGTGAGTTCCGAGCAGAATGACGAAGAGGGAGCAAGGATTTGGATGTGCTACGCTCAACTTGGCCTGCCTTTTGCATGGTGAGTATCCCTGGAGCTCCTGGCTTTGTGGTTTTGTGAACCCTAACCCTAGGCATAACCCTAACCCTAGCCCTAAGCCTAACCCTAGACTGAGCCAGTAATCGGGCATTGGGCTGTGGTGAGTTCCGAGCAGAATGACGAAGAGGGAGAGGGGATTTGGATGTGCTACGCTCAACTTGGCCTGGCTTTTGCATGCTTAGTGTGCCTGGGTCCCCTGGCTTTGTGGTTTTCTCAATCCTAACCCTAGTCAAAACCCTAACCCTACCCCTAACCCTAACCCCTAACCCTAACCCGAGCCCCTAACCCTAACCCTTGCAGAAAGAAGAAGAGGGAGCAAGGTTTTGGATGTGCCGTGCTTAACTTGGCCTGCCTTTCGCATGATCAGTGTCCCTGGAGCTCCTGGCTTTGTGGTTTTGTGAACCCTAACCCTAGGCATAACCCTAACCCTAGCCCTAAGCCTAACCCTAGACTGAGCCAGTAATCGGGCATTGGGCTGTGGGGAGTTCCGAGCAGAATGACAAAGAGGGAGCAAGGATTTGGATGTGCTACGCTCAACTTGGCCTGCCTTTTGCATGGTGAGTATCCCTGGAGCTCCTGGCTTTGTGGTTTTGTGAACCCTAACCCTAGGCATAACCCTAACCCTAGCCCTAAGCCTAACCCTAGACTGAGGCAGTAATCGGGCATTGGGCTGTGGTGAGTTCCGAGCAGAATGACAAAGAGGGAGCAAGGATTTCGATGTGCTACGCTCAACTCGGCCTGCCTTTTGCATGGGGAGTATCCCTGGAGCTCCTGGCTTTGTGGTTTTCTGAACCCTAACCCTAGGCATAACCCTAACCCTAGCCCTAAGCCTAACCCTAGACTGAGCCAGTAATCGGGCATTGGGCTGTGGGGAGTTCCGAGGAGAATGACAAAGAGGGAGAGGGGATTTGGATGTGCTACACTCAACTTGGCCTGCCTTTTGCATGGTGAGTATCCCTGGAGCTCCTGGCTTTGTGGTTTTCTGAACCCTAACCCTAGGCATAACCCTAACCCTAGCCCTAAGCCTAACCCTAGACTGAGCCAGTAATCGGGCATTGGGCTGTGGGGAGTTCCGAGCAGAATGACAAAGAGGGAGCAAGGTTTTGGATGTGCCGTGCTTAACTTGGCCTGCCTTTCGCATGATCAGTGTCCCTGGAGCTCCTGGCTTTGTGGTTTTCTGAACCCTAACCCTAGGCATAACCCTAACCCTAGCCCTAAGCCTAACCCTAGACTGAGGCAGTAATCGGGCATTGGGCCATGGTGAGTTCCGAGCAGAATGAAGAAGAGGGAGCAAGGATTTGGATGTGCTACGCTCAACTTGGCCTGCCTTTTGCATGGTGAGTATCCCTGGAGCTCCTGGCTTTGTGGTTTTCTGAACCCTAACCCTAGGCATAACCCTAACCCTAGCCCTAAGCCTAACCCTAGACTGAGGCAGTAATCGGGCATTGGGCTGTGGTGAGTTCCGAGCAGAATGAAGAAGAGGGAGCAAGGATTTGGATGTGCTACGCTCAACTTGGCCTGCCTTTTGCATGGTGAGTATCCCTGGAGCTCCTGGCTTTGTGGTTTTCTGAACCCTAACCCTAGGCATAACCCTAACCCTAGCCCTAAGCCTAACCCTAGACTGAGGCAGTAATCGGGCATTGGGCCGTGGTGAGTTCCGAGCAGAATGAAGAAGAGGGAGCAAGGATTTGGATGTGCTACGCTCAACTTGGCCTGCCTTTTGCATGGGGAGTATCCCTGGAGCTCCTGGCTTTGTGGTTTTCTGAACCCTAACCCTAGGCATAACCCTAACCCTAGCCCTAAGCCTAACCCTTGACTGAGGCAGTAATCGGGCATTGGGCCGTGGTGAGTTCTGAGCAGAATGAAGAAGAGGGAGCAAGGATTTGGATGTGCTACGCTCAACTTGGCCTGCCTTTTGCATGGTGAGTATCCCTGGAGCTCCTGGCTTTGTGGTTTTGTGAACCCTAACCCTAGGCATAACCCTAACCCTAGCCCTAAGCCTAACCCTAGACTGAGCCAGTAATCGGGCATTGGGCTGTGGTGAGTTCCGAGCAGAATGACGAAGAGGGAGCAAGGATTTGGATGTGCTACGCTCAACTTGGCCTGCCTTTTGCATGGTGAGTATCCCTGGAGCTCCTGGCTTTGTGGTTTTGTGAACCCTAACCCTAGGCATAACCCTAACCCTAGCCCTAAGCCTAACCCTAGACTGAGGCAGAAATCGGGCATTGGGCTGTGGGGAGTTCCGAGCAGAATGACGAAGAGGGAGCAAGGATTTGGATGTGCTACGCTCAACTTGGCCTGCCTTTTGCATGGTGAGTATCCCTGGAGCTCCTGGCTTTGTGGTTTTCTGAACCCTAACCCTAGGCATAACCCTAACCCTAGCCCTAAGCCTAACCCTAGACTGAGGCAGAAATCGGGCATTGGGCTGTGGTGAGTTCCGAGCAGAATGACGAAGAGGGAGAGGGGATTTGGATGTGCTACGCTCAACTTGGCCTGCCTTTTCCATGGGGAGTATCCCTGGAGCTCCTGGCTTTGTGGTTTTCTGAACCCTAACCCTAGGCATAACCCTAACCCTAGGCATAACCCTAACCCTAGCCTAAGCCTAACCCTAGACTGAGGCAGAAATCGGGCATTGGGCTGTGGTGAGTTCCGAGCAGAATGACGAAGAGGGAGAGGGGATTTGGATGTGCTACGCTCAACTTGGCCTGCCTTTTGCATGCTTAGTGTGCCTGGGTCCCCTGGCTTTGTGGTTTTCTGAATCTTAACCCTAGTCAAAACCTAACCCTAACCCTACCCCTAACCCTAACCCCTAACCCTAACCTGAGCCCCTAACCCTAACCCTTGCAGAAAGAAGAAGAGGGAGCAAGGATTTGGATGTGCTACGCTCAACTTGGCCTGCCTTTTGCATGGTGAGTATCCCTGGAGCTCCTGGCTTTGTGGTTTTGTGAACCCTAACCCTAGGCATAACCCTAACCCTAGCCCTAAGCCTAACCCTAGACTGAGCCAGTAATCGGGCATTGGGCTGTGGTGAGTTCCGAGCAGAATGACGAAGAGGGAGAGGGGATTTGTATGTGCTACGCTCAACTTGGCCTGGCTTTTGCATGCTTAGTGTGCCTGGGTCCCCTGGCTTTGTGGTTTTCTCAATCCTAACCCTAGTCAAAACCCTAACCCTACCCCTAACCCTAACCCCTAACCCTAACCCGAGCCCCTAACCCTAACCCTTGCAGAAAGAAGAAGAGGGAGCAAGGTTTTGGATGTGCCGTGCTTAACTTGGCCTGCCTTTCGCATGATCAGTGTCCCTGGAGCTCCTGGCTTTGTGGTTTTGTGAACCCTAACCCTAGGCATAACCCTAACCCTAGCCCTAAGCCTAACCCTAGACTGAGCCAGTAATCTGGCATTGGGCTGTGGGGAGTTCCGAGCAGAATGACAAAGAGGGAGCAAGGATTTGGATGTGCTACGCTCAACTTGGCCTGCCTTTTGCATGGTGAGTATCCCTGGAGCTCCTGGCTTTGTGGTTTTGTGAACCCTAACCCTAGGCATAACCCTAACCCTAGCCCTAAGCCTAACCCTAGACTGAGGCAGTAATCGGGCATTGGGCTGTGGTGAGTTCCGAGCAGAATGACAAAGAGGGAGCAAGGATTTGGATGTGCTACGCTCAACTCGGCCTGCCTTTTGCATGGGGAGTATCCCTGGAGCTCCTGGCTTTGTGGTTTTCTGAACCCTAACCCTAGGCATAACCCTAACCCTAGCCCTAAGCCTAACCCTAGACTGAGCCAGTAATCGGGCATTGGGCTGTGGGGAGTTCCGAGGAGAATGACAAAGAGGGAGAGGGGATTTGGATGTGCTACACTCAACTTGGCCTGCCTTTTGCATGGTGAGTATCCCTGGAGCTCCTGGCTTTGTGGTTTTCTGAACCCTAACCCTAGGCATAACCCTAACCCTAGCCCTAAGCCTAACCCTAGACTGAGCCAGTAATCGGGCATTGGGCTGTGGTGAGTTCCGAGCAGAATGACAAAGAGGGAGCAAGGTTTTGGATGTGCCGTGCTTAACTTGGCCTGCCTTTCGCATGATCAGTGTCCCTGGAGCTCCTGGCTTTGTGGTTTTCTGAACCCTAACCCTAGGCATAACCCTAACCCTAGCCCTAAGCCTAACCCTAGACTGAGGCAGTAATCGGGCATTGGGCCATGGTGAGTTCCGAGCAGAATGAAGAAGAGGGAGCAAGGATTTGGATGTGCTACGCTCAACTTGGCCTGCCTTTTGCATGGTGAGTATCCCTGGAGCTCCTGGCTTTGTGGTTTTCTGAACCCTAACCCTAGGCATAACCCTAACCCTAGCCCTAAGCCTAACCCTAGACTGAGGCAGTAATCGGGCATTGGGCTGTGGTGAGTTCCGAGCAGAATGAAGAAGAGGGAGCAAGGATTTGGATGTGCTACGCTCAACTTGGCCTGCCTTTTGCATGGTGAGTATCCCTGGAGCTCCTGGCTTTGTGGTTTTCTGAACCCTAACCCTAGGCATAACCCTAACCCTAGCCCTAAGCCTAACCCTAGACTGAGGCAGTAATCGGGCATTGGGCCGTGGTGAGTTCCGAGCAGAATGAAGAAGAGGGAGCAAGGATTTGGATGTGCTACGCTCAACTTGGCCTGCCTTTTGCATGGGGAGTATCCCTGGAGCTCCTGGCTTTGTGGTTTTCTGAACCCTAACCCTAGGCATAACCCTAACCCTAGCCCTAAGCCTAACCCTAGACTGAGGCAGTAATCGGGCATTGGGCCGTGGTGAGTTCTGAGCAGAATGAAGAAGAGGGAGCAAGGATTTGGATGTGCTACGCTCAACTTGGCCTGCCTTTTGCATGGTGAGTATCCATGGAGCTCCTGGCTTTGTGGTTTTGTGAACCCTAACCCTAGGCATAACCCTAACCCTAGCCCTAAGCCTAACCCTAGACTGAGCCAGTAATCGGGCATTGGGCTGTGGTGAGTTCCGAGCAGAATGACGAAGAGGGAGCAAGGATTTGGATGTGCTACGCTCAACTTGGCCTGCCTTTTGCATGGTGAGTATCCCTGGAGCTCCTGGCTTTGTGGTTTTGTGAACCCTAACCCTAGGCATAACCCTAACCCTAGCCCTAAGCCTAACCCTAGACTGAGGCAGAAATCGGGCATTGGGCTGTGGGGAGTTCCGAGCAGAATGACGAAGAGGGAGCAAGGATTTGGATGTGCTACGCTCAACTTGGCCTGCCTTTTGCATGGTGAGTATCCCTGGAGCTCCTGGCTTTGTGGTTTTGTGAACCCTAACCCTAGGCATAACCCTAACCCTAGCCCTAAGCCTAACCCTAGACTGAGGCAGAAATCGGGCATTGGGCTGTGGTGAGTTCCGAGCAGAATGACGAAGAGGGAGAGGGGATTTGGATGTGCTACGCTCAACTTGGCCTGCCTTTTCCATGGGGAGTATCCCTGGAGCTCCTGGCTTTGTGGTTTTCTGAACCCTAACCCTAGGCATAACCCTAACCCTAGGCATAACCCTAACCCTAGCCTAAGCCTAACCCTAGACTGAGGCAGAAATCGGGCATTGGGCTGTGGTGAGTTCCGAGCAGAATGACGAAGAGGGAGAGGGGATTTGGATGTGCTACGCTCAACTTGGCCTGCCTTTTGCATGCTTAGTGTGCCTGGGTCCCCTGGCTTTGTGGTTTTCTGAATCTTAACCCTAGTCAAAACCTAACCCTAACCCTACCCCTAACCCTAACCCCTAACCCTAACCTGAGCCCCTAACCCTAACCCTTGCAGAAAGAAGAAGAGGGAGCAAGGTTTTGGATGTGCCGTGCTTAACTTGGCCTGCCTTTCGCATGATCAGTGTCCCTGGAGCTCCTGGCTTTGTGGTTTTCTGAACCCTAACCCTAGGCATAACCCTAACCCTAGCCCTAAGCCTAACCCTAGACTGAGGCAGTAATCGGGCATTGGGCTGTGGGGAGTTCCGAGCAGAATGACAAAGAGGGAGCAAGGATTTGGATGTGCTACGCTCAACTTGGCCTGCCTTTTGCATGGGGAGTATCCCTGGAGCTCCTGGCTTTGTGGTTTTGTGAACCCTAACCCTAGGCATAACCCTAACCCTAGCCCTAAGCCTAACCCTAGACTGAGGCAGTAATCGGGCATTGGGCTGTGGTGAGTTCCGAGCATAATGACAAAGAGGGAGCAAGGATTTGGATGTGCTACACTCAACTTGGCCTGCCTTTTGCATGGTGAGTATCCCTGGAGCTCCTGGCTTTGTGGTTTTCTGAACCCTAACCCTAGGCATAACCCTAACCCTAGCCCTAAGCCTAACCCTAGACTGAGCCAGTAATCGGGCATTGGGCTGTGGGGAGTTCCGAGGAGAATGACAAAGAGGGAGAGGGGATTTGGATGTGCTACGCTCAACTTGGCCTGCCTTTTGCATGGTGAGTATCCCTGGAGCTCGTGGCTTTGTGGTTTTCTGAACCCTAACCCTAGGCATAACCCTAACCCTAGCCCTAAGCCTAACCCTAGACTGAGGCAGTAATCGGGCATTGGGCTGTGGTGCGTTCTGAGCAGAATGACGAAGAGGGAGAGGGGATTTGGATGTGCTACGCTCAACTTGGCCTGCCTTTTGCATGCTTAGTGTGCCTGGGTCCCCTGGCTTTGTGGTTTTCTCAATCCTAACCCTAGTCAAAACCCAAACACTAACCCTACCCCTAACCCTAACCCCTAACCCTAACCCGAGCCCCTAACCCTAACCCTTGCAGAAAGAAGAAGAGGGAGCAAGGTTTTGGATGTGCCGTGCTCAACTTGGCCTGCCTTTCGCATGATCAGTGTCCCTGGAGCTCCTGGCTTTGTGGTTTTCTGAACCCTAACCCTAGGCATAACCCTAACCCTAGCCCTAAGCCTAACCCTAGACTGAGCCAGTAATCGGGCATTGGGCTGTGGTGAGTTGCGAGCAGAATGACAAAGAGGGAGCAAGGATTTGGATGTGCTACGCTCAACTCGGCCTGCCTTTTGCATGGTGAGTATCCCTGGAGCTCCTGGCTTTGTGGTTTTGTGAACCCTAACCCTAGGCATAACCCTAACCCTAGCCCTAAGCCTAACCCTAGACTGAGCCAGTAATCGGGCATTGGGCTGTGGTGAGTTCCGAGCAGAATGACGAAGAGGGAGCAAGGATTTGGATGTGCTACACTCAACTTGGCCCGCCTTTTGCATGGTGAGTATCCCTGGAGCTCCTGGCTTTGTGGTTTTGTGAACCCTAACCCTAGGCATAACCCTAACCCTAGCCCTAAGCCTAACCCTAGACTGAGGCAGAAATCGGGCATTGGGCTGTGGGGAGTTCCGAGCAGAATGACGAAGAGGGAGCAAGGATTTGGATGTGCTACGCTCAACTTGGCCTGCCTTTTGCATGGTGAGTATCCCTGGAGCTCCTGGCTTTGTGGTTTTGTGAACCCTAACCCTAGGCATAACCCTAACCCTAGCCCTAAGCCTAACCCTAGACTGAGCCAGTAATCGGGCATTGGGCTGTGGGCAGTTCCGAGCAGAATGACAAAGAGGGAGCAAGGATTTGGATGTGCTACGCTCAACTTGGCCTGCCTTTTGCATGGTGAGTATCCCTGGAGCTCCTGGCTTTGTGGTTTTGTGAACCCTAACCCTAGGCATAACCCTAACCCTAGCCCTAAGCCTAACCCTAGACTGAGCCAGTAATCGGGCATTGGGCTGTGGGGAGTTCCGAGCAGAATGACGAAGAGGGAGCAAGGATTTGGATGTGCTACGCTCAACTTGGCCTGCCTTTTGCATGGTGAGTATCCCTGGAGCTCCTGGCTTTGTGGTTTTGTGAACCCTAACCCTAGGCATAACCCTAACCCTAGCCCTAAGCCTAACCCTAGACTGAGCCAGTAATCGGGCATTGGGCTGTGGGGAGTTCCGAGCAGAATGACGAAGAGGGAGCAAGGATTTGGATGTGCTACACTCAACTTGGCCTGCCTTTTGCATGGTGAGTATCCCTGGAGCTCCTGGCTTTGTGGTTTTGTGAACCCTAACCCTAGGCATAACCCTAACCCTAGCCCTAAGCCTAACCCTAGACTGAGGCAGTAATCGGGCATTGGGCTGTGGGGAGTTCCGAGCAGAATGACAAAGAGGGAGCAAGGATTTGGATGTGCTACGCTCAACTTGGCCTGCCTTTTGCATGGGGAGTATCCCTGGAGCTCCTGGCTTTGTGGTTTTGTGAACCCTAACCCTAGGCATAACCCTAACCCTAGCCCTAAGCCTAACCCTAGACTGAGGCAGTAATCGGGCATTGGGCTGTGGTGAGTTCCGAGCATAATGACAAAGAGGGAGCAAGGATTTGGATGTGCTACACTCAACTTGGCCTGCCTTTTGCATGGTGAGTATCCCTGGAGCTCCTGGCTTTGTGGTTTTCTGAACCCTAACCCTAGGCATAACCCTAACCCTAGCCCTAAGCCTAACCCTAGACTGAGGCAGAAATCGGGCATTGGGCTGTGGGGAGTTCCGAGCAGAATGACGAAGAGGGAGCAAGGATTTGGATGTGCTACGCTCAACTTGGCCTGCCTTTTGCATGGTATCCCTGGAGCTCCTGGCTTTGTGGCTTTCTGAACCCTAACCCTAGGCATAACCCTAACCCTAGCCCTAAGCCTAACCCTAGACTGAGCCAGTAATCGGGCATTGGGCTGGGGGCAGTTCCGAGCAGAATGACGAAGAGGGAGCAAGGATTTGGATGTGCTACGCTCAACTTGGCCTGCCTTTTGCATGGTGAGTATCCCTGGAGCTCCTGGCTTTGTGGTTTTCTGAACCCTAACCCTAGGCATAACCCTAACCCTAGCCCTAAGCCTAACCCTAGACTGAGCCAGTAATCGGGCATTGGGCTGTGGTGAGTTCCGAGCAGAATGACAAAGAGGGAGCAAGGTTTTGGATGTGCCGTGCTCAACTTGGCCTGCCTTTTGCATGGTGAGTATCCCTGGAGCTCCTGGCTTTGTGGTTTTCTGAACCCTAACCCTAGGCATAACCCTAACCCTAGCCCTAAGCCTAACCCTAGACTGAGCCAGTAATCGGGCATTGGGCTGTGGTGAGTTCCGAGCAGAATGAAGAAGAGGGAGCAAGGATTTGGATGTGCTACGCTCAACTTGGCCTGCCTTTTGCATGGTGAGTATCCCTGGAGCTCCTGGCTTTGTGGTTTTCTGAACCCTAACCCTAGGCATAACCCTAACCCTAGCCCTAAGCCTAACCCTAGACTGAGCCAGTAATCGGGCATTGGGCTGTGGTGAGTTCCGAGCAGAATGACGAAGAGGGAGCAAGGATTTGGATGTGCTACGCTCAACTTGGCCTGCCTTTTGCATGGTGAGTATCCCTGGAGCTCCTGGCTTTGTGGTTTTGTGAACCCTAACCCTAGGCATAACCCTAACCCTAGCCCTAAGCCTAACCCTAGACTGAGCCAGTAATCGGGCATTGGGCTGTGGTGAGTTCCGAGCAGAATGACGAAGAGGGAGAGGGGATTTGGATGTGCTACGCTCAACTTGGCCTGGCTTTTGCATGCTTAGTGTGCCTGGGTCCCCTGGCTTTGTGGTTTTCTCAATCCTAACCCTAGTCAAAACCCTAACCCTACCCCTAACCCTAACCCCTAACCCTAACCCGAGCCCCTAACCCTAACCCTTGCAGAAAGAAGAAGAGGGAGCAAGGTTTTGGATGTGCCGTGCTTAACTTGGCCTGCCTTTCGCATGATCAGTGTCCCTGGAGCTCCTGGCTTTGTGGTTTTGTGAACCCTAACCCTAGGCATAACCCTAACCCTAGCCCTAAGCCTAACCCTAGACTGAGCCAGTAATCTGGCATTGGGCTGTGGGGAGTTCCGAGCAGAATGACAAAGAGGGAGCAAGGATTTGGATGTGCTACGCTCAACTTGGCCTGCCTTTTGCATGGTGAGTATCCCTGGAGCTCCTGGCTTTGTGGTTTTGTGAACCCTAACCCTAGGCATAACCCTAACCCTAGCCCTAAGCCTAACCCTAGACTGAGGCAGTAATCGGGCATTGGGCTGTGGTGAGTTCCGAGCAGAATGACAAAGAGGGAGCAAGGATTTCGATGTGCTACGCTCAACTCGGCCTGCCTTTTGCATGGGGAGTATCCCTGGAGCTCCTGGCTTTGTGGTTTTCTGAACCCTAACCCTAGGCATAACCCTAACCCTAGCCCTAAGCCTAACCCTAGACTGAGCCAGTAATCGGGCATTGGGCTGTGGGGAGTTCCGAGGAGAATGACAAAGAGGGAGAGGGGATTTGGATGTGCTACACTCAACTTGGCCTGCCTTTTGCATGGTGAGTATCCCTGGAGCTCCTGGCTTTGTGGTTTTCTGAACCCTAACCCTAGGCATAACCCTAACCCTAGCCCTAAGCCTAACCCTAGACTGAGCCAGTAATCGGGCATTGGGCTGTGGGGAGTTCCGAGCAGAATGACAAAGAGGGAGCAAGGTTTTGGATGTGCCGTGCTTAACTTGGCCTGCCTTTCGCATGATCAGTGTCCCTGGAGCTCCTGGCTTTGTGGTTTTCTGAACCCTAACCCTAGGCATAACCCTAACCCTAGCCCTAAGCCTAACCCTAGACTGAGGCAGTAATCGGGCATTGGGCCATGGTGAGTTCCGAGCAGAATGAAGAAGAGGGAGCAAGGATTTGGATGTGCTACGCTCAACTTGGCCTGCCTTTTGCATGGTGAGTATCCCTGGAGCTCCTGGCTTTGTGGTTTTCTGAACCCTAACCCTAGGCATAACCCTAACCCTAGCCCTAAGCCTAACCCTAGACTGAGGCAGTAATCGGGCATTGGGCTGTGGTGAGTTCCGAGCAGAATGAAGAAGAGGGAGCAAGGATTTGGATGTGCTACGCTCAACTTGGCCTGCCTTTTGCATGGTGAGTATCCCTGGAGCTCCTGGCTTTGTGGTTTTCTGAACCCTAACCCTAGGCATAACCCTAACCCTAGCCCTAAGCCTAACCCTAGACTGAGGCAGTAATCGGGCATTGGGCCGTGGTGAGTTCCGAGCAGAATGAAGAAGAGGGAGCAAGGATTTGGATGTGCTACGCTCAACTTGGCCTGCCTTTTGCATGGGGAGTATCCCTGGAGCTCCTGGCTTTGTGGTTTTCTGAACCCTAACCCTAGGCATAACCCTAACCCTAGCCCTAAGCCTAACCCTAGACTGAGGCAGTAATCGGGCATTGGGCCGTGGTGAGTTCTGAGCAGAATGAAGAAGAGGGAGCAAGGATTTGGATGTGCTACGCTCAACTTGGCCTGCCTTTTGCATGGTGAGTATCCCTGGAGCTCCTGGCTTTGTGGTTTTGTGAACCCTAACCCTAGGCATAACCCTAACCCTAGCCCTAAGCCTAACCCTAGACTGAGCCAGTAATCGGGCATTGGGCTGTGGTGAGTTCCGAGCAGAATGACGAAGAGGGAGCAAGGATTTGGATGTGCTACGCTCAACTTGGCCTGCCTTTTGCATGGTGAGTATCCCTGGAGCTCCTGGCTTTGTGGTTTTGTGAACCCTAACCCTAGGCATAACCCTAACCCTAGCCCTAAGCCTAACCCTAGACTGAGGCAGAAATCGGGCATTGGGCTGTGGGGAGTTCCGAGCAGAATGACGAAGAGGGAGCAAGGATTTGGATGTGCTACGCTCAACTTGGCCTGCCTTTTGCATGGTGAGTATCCCTGGAGCTCCTGGCTTTGTGGTTTTGTGAACCCTAACCCTAGGCATAACCCTAACCCTAGCCCTAAGCCTAACCCTAGACTGAGGCAGAAATCGGGCATTGGGCTGTGGTGAGTTCCGAGCAGAATGACGAAGAGGGAGAGGGGATTTGGATGTGCTACGCTCAACTTGGCCTGCCTTTTCCATGGGGAGTATCCCTGGAGCTCCTGGCTTTGTGGTTTTCTGAACCCTAACCCTAGGCATAACCCTAACCCTAGGCATAACCCTAACCCTAGCCTAAGCCTAACCCTAGACTGAGGCAGAAATCGGGCATTGGGCTGTGGTGAGTTCCGAGCAGAATGACGAAGAGGGAGAGGGGATTTGGATGTGCTACGCTCAACTTGGCCTGCCTTTTGCATGCTTAGTGTGCCTGGGTCCCCTGGCTTTGTGGTTTTCTGAATCTTAACCCTAGTCAAAACCTAACCCTAACCCTACCCCTAACCCTAACCCCTAACCCTAACCTGAGCCCCTAACCCTAACCCTTGCAGAAAGAAGAAGAGGGAGCAAGGATTTGGATGTGCTACGCTCAACTTGGCCTGCCTTTTGCATGGTGAGTATCCCTGGAGCTCCTGGCTTTGTGGTTTTGTGAACCCTAACCCTAGGCATAACCCTAACCCTAGCCCTAAGCCTAACCCTAGACTGAGCCAGTAATCGGGCATTGGGCTGTGGTGAGTTCCGAGCAGAATGACGAAGAGGGAGAGGGGATTTGGATGTGCTACGCTCAACTTGGCCTGGCTTTTGCATGCTTAGTGTGCCTGGGTCCCCTGGCTTTGTGGTTTTCTCAATCCTAACCCTAGTCAAAACCCTAACCCTACCCCTAACCCTAACCCCTAACCCTAACCCGAGCCCCTAACCCTAACCCTTGCAGAAAGAAGAAGAGGGAGCAAGGTTTTGGATGTGCCGTGCTTAACTTGGCCTGCCTTTCGCATGATCAGTGTCCCTGGAGCTCCTGGCTTTGTGGTTTTGTGAACCCTAACCCTAGGCATAACCCTAACCCTAGCCCTAAGCCTAACCCTAGACTGAGCCAGTAATCTGGCATTGGGCTGTGGGGAGTTCCGAGCAGAATGACAAAGAGGGAGCAAGGATTTGGATGTGCTACGCTCAACTTGGCCTGCCTTTTGCATGGTGAGTATCCCTGGAGCTCCTGGCTTTGTGGTTTTGTGAACCCTAACCCTAGGCATAACCCTAACCCTAGCCCTAAGCCTAACCCTAGACTGAGGCAGTAATCGGGCATTGGGCTGTGGTGAGTTCCGAGCAGAATGACAAAGAGGGAGCAAGGATTTGGATGTGCTACGCTCAACTCGGCCTGCCTTTTGCATGGGGAGTATCCCTGGAGCTCCTGGCTTTGTGGTTTTCTGAACCCTAACCCTAGGCATAACCCTAACCCTAGCCCTAAGCCTAACCCTAGACTGAGCCAGTAATCGGGCATTGGGCTGTGGGGAGTTCCGAGGAGAATGACAAAGAGGGAGAGGGGATTTGGATGTGCTACACTCAACTTGGCCTGCCTTTTGCATGGTGAGTATCCCTGGAGCTCCTGGCTTTGTGGTTTTCTGAACCCTAACCCTAGGCATAACCCTAACCCTAGCCCTAAGCCTAACCCTAGACTGAGCCAGTAATCGGGCATTGGGCTGTGGTGAGTTCCGAGCAGAATGACAAAGAGGGAGCAAGGTTTTGGATGTGCCGTGCTTAACTTGGCCTGCCTTTCGCATGATCAGTGTCCCTGGAGCTCCTGGCTTTGTGGTTTTCTGAACCCTAACCCTAGGCATAACCCTAACCCTAGCCCTAAGCCTAACCCTAGACTGAGGCAGTAATCGGGCATTGGGCCATGGTGAGTTCCGAGCAGAATGAAGAAGAGGGAGCAAGGATTTGGATGTGCTACGCTCAACTTGGCCTGCCTTTTGCATGGTGAGTATCCCTGGAGCTCCTGGCTTTGTGGTTTTCTGAACCCTAACCCTAGGCATAACCCTAACCCTAGCCCTAAGCCTAACCCTAGACTGAGGCAGTAATCGGGCATTGGGCTGTGGTGAGTTCCGAGCAGAATGAAGAAGAGGGAGCAAGGATTTGGATGTGCTACGCTCAACTTGGCCTGCCTTTTGCATGGTGAGTATCCCTGGAGCTCCTGGCTTTGTGGTTTTCTGAACCCTAACCCTAGGCATAACCCTAACCCTAGCCCTAAGCCTAACCCTAGACTGAGGCAGTAATCGGGCATTGGGCCGTGGTGAGTTCCGAGCAGAATGAAGAAGAGGGAGCAAGGATTTGGATGTGCTACGCTCAACTTGGCCTGCCTTTTGCATGGGGAGTATCCCTGGAGCTCCTGGCTTTGTGGTTTTCTGAACCCTAACCCTAGGCATAACCCTAACCCTAGCCCTAAGCCTAACCCTAGACTGAGGCAGTAATCGGGCATTGGGCCGTGGTGAGTTCTGAGCAGAATGAAGAAGAGGGAGCAAGGATTTGGATGTGCTACGCTCAACTTGGCCTGCCTTTTGCATGGTGAGTATCCCTGGAGCTCCTGGCTTTGTGGTTTTGTGAACCCTAACCCTAGGCATAACCCTAACCCTAGCCCTAAGCCTAACCCTAGACTGAGCCAGTAATCGGGCATTGGGCTGTGGTGAGTTCCGAGCAGAATGACGAAGAGGGAGCAAGGATTTGGATGTGCTACGCTCAACTTGGCCTGCCTTTTGCATGGTGAGTATCCCTGGAGCTCCTGGCTTTGTGGTTTTGTGAACCCTAACCCTAGGCATAACCCTAACCCTAGCCCTAAGCCTAACCCTAGACTGAGGCAGAAATCGGGCATTGGGCTGTGGGGAGTTCCGAGCAGAATGACGAAGAGGGAGCAAGGATTTGGATGTGCTACGCTCAACTTGGCCTGCCTTTTGCATGGTGAGTATCCCTGGAGCTCCTGGCTTTGTGGTTTTGTGAACCCTAACCCTAGGCATAACCCTAACCCTAGCCCTAAGCCTAACCCTAGACTGAGGCAGAAATCGGGCATTGGGCTGTGGTGAGTTCCGAGCAGAATGACGAAGAGGGAGAGGGGATTTGGATGTGCTACGCTCAACTTGGCCTGCCTTTTCCATGGGGAGTATCCCTGGAGCTCCTGGCTTTGTGGTTTTCTGAACCCTAACCCTAGGCATAACCCTAACCCTAGGCATAACCCTAACCCTAGCCTAAGCCTAACCCTAGACTGAGGCAGAAATCGGGCATTGGGCTGTGGTGAGTTCCGAGCAGAATGACGAAGAGGGAGAGGGGATTTGGATGTGCTACGCTCAACTTGGCCTGCCTTTTGCATGCTTAGTGTGCCTGGGTCCCCTGGCTTTGTGGTTTTCTGAATCTTAACCCTAGTCAAAACCTAACCCTAACCCTACCCCTAACCCTAACCCCTAACCCTAACCTGAGCCCCTAACCCTAACCCTTGCAGAAAGAAGAAGAGGGAGCAAGGTTTTGGATGTGCCGTGCTTAACTTGGCCTGCCTTTCGCATGATCAGTGTCCCTGGAGCTCCTGGCTTTGTGGTTTTCTGAACCCTAACCCTAGGCATAACCCTAACCCTAGCCCTAAGCCTAACCCTAGACTGAGGCAGTAATCGGGCATTGGGCTGTGGGGAGTTCCGAGCAGAATGACAAAGAGGGAGCAAGGATTTGGATGTGCTACGCTCAACTTGGCCTGCCTTTTGCATGGGGAGTATCCCTGGAGCTCCTGGCTTTGTGGTTTTGTGAACCCTAACCCTAGGCATAACCCTAACCCTAGCCCTAAGCCTAACCCTAGACTGAGGCAGTAATCGGGCATTGGGCTGTGGTGAGTTCCGAGCATAATGACAAAGAGGGAGCAAGGATTTGGATGTGCTACACTCAACTTGGCCTGCCTTTTGCATGGTGAGTATCCCTGGAGCTCCTGGCTTTGTGGTTTTCTGAACCCTAACCCTAGGCATAACCCTAACCCTAGCCCTAAGCCTAACCCTAGACTGAGCCAGTAATCGGGCATTGGGCTGTGGGGAGTTCCGAGGAGAATGACAAAGAGGGAGAGGGGATTTGGATGTGCTACGCTCAACTTGGCCTGCCTTTTGCATGGTGAGTATCCCTGGAGCTCGTGGCTTTGTGGTTTTCTGAACCCTAACCCTAGGCATAACCCTAACCCTAGCCCTAAGCCTAACCCTAGACTGAGGCAGTAATCGGGCATTGGGCTGTGGTGCGTTCTGAGCAGAATGACGAAGAGGGAGAGGGGATTTGGATGTGCTACGCTCAACTTGGCCTGCCTTTTGCATGCTTAGTGTGCCTGGGTCCCCTGGCTTTGTGGTTTTCTCAATCCTAACCCTAGTCAAAACCCAAACACTAACCCTACCCCTAACCCTAACCCCTAACCCTAACCCGAGCCCCTAACCCTAACCCTTGCAGAAAGAAGAAGAGGGAGCAAGGTTTTGGATGTGCCGTGCTCAACTTGGCCTGCCTTTCGCATGATCAGTGTCCCTGGAGCTCCTGGCTTTGTGGTTTTCTGAACCCTAACCCTAGGCATAACCCTAACCCTAGCCCTAAGCCTAACCCTAGACTGAGCCAGTAATCGGGCATTGGGCTGTGGTGAGTTGCGAGCAGAATGACAAAGAGGGAGCAAGGATTTGGATGTGCTACGCTCAACTCGGCCTGCCTTTTGCATGGTGAGTATCCCTGGAGCTCCTGGCTTTGTGGTTTTGTGAACCCTAACCCTAGGCATAACCCTAACCCTAGCCCTAAGCCTAACCCTAGACTGAGCCAGTAATCGGGCATTGGGCTGTGGTGAGTTCCGAGCAGAATGACGAAGAGGGAGCAAGGATTTGGATGTGCTACACTCAACTTGGCCCGCCTTTTGCATGGTGAGTATCCCTGGAGCTCCTGGCTTTGTGGTTTTGTGAACCCTAACCCTAGGCATAACCCTAACCCTAGCCCTAAGCCTAACCCTAGACTGAGGCAGAAATCGGGCATTGGGCTGTGGGGAGTTCCGAGCAGAATGACGAAGAGGGAGCAAGGATTTGGATGTGCTACGCTCAACTTGGCCTGCCTTTTGCATGGTGAGTATCCCTGGAGCTCCTGGCTTTGTGGTTTTGTGAACCCTAACCCTAGGCATAACCCTAACCCTAGCCCTAAGCCTAACCCTAGACTGAGCCAGTAATCGGGCATTGGGCTGTGGGCAGTTCCGAGCAGAATGACAAAGAGGGAGCAAGGATTTGGATGTGCTACGCTCAACTTGGCCTGCCTTTTGCATGGTGAGTATCCCTGGAGCTCCTGGCTTTGTGGTTTTGTGAACCCTAACCCTAGGCATAACCCTAACCCTAGCCCTAAGCCTAACCCTAGACTGAGCCAGTAATCGGGCATTGGGCTGTGGGGAGTTCCGAGCAGAATGACGAAGAGGGAGCAAGGATTTGGATGTGCTACGCTCAACTTGGCCTGCCTTTTGCATGGTGAGTATCCCTGGAGCTCCTGGCTTTGTGGTTTTGTGAACCCTAACCCTAGGCATAACCCTAACCCTAGCCCTAAGCCTAACCCTAGACTGAGCCAGTAATCGGGCATTGGGCTGTGGGGAGTTCCGAGCAGAATGACGAAGAGGGAGCAAGGATTTGGATGTGCTACACTCAACTTGGCCTGCCTTTTGCATGGTGAGTATCCCTGGAGCTCCTGGCTTTGTGGTTTTGTGAACCCTAACCCTAGGCATAACCCTAACCCTAGCCCTAAGCCTAACCCTAGACTGAGGCAGAAATCGGGCATTGGGCTGTGGTGAGTTCCGAGCAGAATGACGAAGAGGGAGCAAGGATTTGGATGTGCTACGCTCAACTTGGCCTGCCTTTTGCATGGTGAGTATCCCTGGAGCTCCTGGCTTTGTGGTTTTGTGAACCCTAACCCTAGGCATAACCCTAACCCTAGCCCTAAGCCTAACCCTAGACTGAGCCAGTAATCGGGCATTGGGCTGTGGGGAGTTCCGAGCAGAATGACGAAGAGGGAGCAAGGATTTGGATGTGCTACGCTCAACTTGGCCTGCCTTTTGCATGGTGAGTATCCCTGGAGCTCCTGGCTTTGTGGTTTTGTGAACCCTAACCCTAGGCATAACCCTAACCCTAGCCCTAAGCCTAACCCTAGACTGAGCCAGTAATCGGGCATTGGGCTGTGGGGAGTTCCGAGCAGAATGACGAAGAGGGAGCAAGGATTTGGATGTGCTACACTCAACTTGGCCTGCCTTTTGCATGGTGAGTATCCCTGGAGCTCCTGGCTTTGTAGTTTTGTGAACCCTAACCCTAGGCATAACCCTAACCCTAGCCCTAAGCCTAACCCTAGACTGAGGCAGAAATCGGGCATTGGGCTGTGGGGAGTTCCGAGCAGAATGACGAAGAGGGAGCAAGGATTTGGATGTGCTACGCTCAACTTGGCCTGCCTTTTGCATGGTGAGTATCCCTGGAGCTCCTGGCTTTGCGGTTTTGTGAACCCTAACCCTAGGCATAACCCTAACCCTAGCCCTAAGCCTAACCCTAGACTGAGCCAGTAATCGGGCATTGGGCTGTGGGAAGTTCCGAGCAGAATGACAAAGAGGGAGCAAGGATTTGGATGTGCTACGCTCAACTTGGCCTGCCTTTTGCATGGTATCCCTGGAGCTCCTGGCTTTGTGGTTTTGTGAACCCTAACCCTAGGCATAACCCTAACCCTAGGCATAACCCTAACCCTAGCCCTAAGCCTAACCCTAGACTGAAGCAGAAATCGGGCATTGGGCTGTGGGGAGTTCCGAGCAGAATGACGAAGACGGAGCAAGGATTTGGATGTGCTACACTCAACTTGGCCTGCCTTTTGCATGGTGAGTATCCCTGGAGCTCCTGGCTTTGTGGTTTTGTGAACCCTAACCCTAGGCATAACCCTAACCCTAGCCCTAAGCCTAACCCTAGACTGAGCCAGAAATCGGGCATTGGGCTGTGGGGAGTTCCGAGCAGAATGACGAAGAGGGAGCAAGGATTTGGATGTGCTACGCTCAACTTGGCCTGCCTTTTGCATGGTGAGTATCCCTGGAGCTCCTGGCTTTGTGGTTTTCTAAACCCTAACCTGAGGCAGAACCCTAACCCTAACCGTAAGCCTAACCCTAGACTGAGGCAGAAATCGGGCATTGGGCTGTGGAGAGTTCCGAGCAGAATGACAAAGAGGGAGAGGGGATTTGGATGTGCTACGCACAACTTGGCCTGCCTTTTGCATGGTGAGTATCCCTGGAGCTCCTGGCTTTGTGGTTTTCTGAAGCCTAACCCTAGGCATAACCCTAACCCTAGCCCTAAGCCTAACCCTAGACTGAGCCAGAAATCGGGCATTGGGCTGTGGGGAGTTCCGAGCAGAATGACAAAGAGGGAGCAAGGATTTGGATGTGCTACGCTCAACTTGGCCTGCCTTTTGCATGGTATCCCTGGAGCTCCTGGCTTTGTGGTTTTGTGAACCCTAACCCTAGGCATAACCCTAACCCTAGCCCTAAGCCTAACCCTAGACTGAGCCAGTAATCGGGCATTGGGCTGTGGGCAGTTCCGAGCAGAATGACGAAGAGGGAGCAAGGATTTGGATGTGCTACGCTCAACTTGGCCTGCCTTTTGCATGGTGAGTATCCCTGGAGCTCCTGGCTTTGTGGTTTTGTGAACCCTAACCCTAGGCATAACCCTAACCCTAGCCCTAAGCCTAACCCTAGACTGAGCCAGTAATCGGGCATTGGGCTGTGGGGAGTTCCGAGCAGAATGACGAAGAGGGAGAGGGGATTTGGATGTGCTACGCTCAACGTGGCCTGCCTTTTGCATGGTGAGTATCCCTGGAGCTCCTGGCTTTGTGGTTTTGTGAACCCTAACCCTAGGCATAACCCTAACCCGAGGCATAACCCTAACCCTAGCCCTAAGCCTAACCCTAGACTGAGGCAGAAATCGGGCATTGGGCTGTGGTGAGTTCCGAGCAGAATGACGAAGACGGAGCAAGGATTTGGATGTGCTACACTCAACTTGGCCTGCCTTTTGCATGGTGAGTATCCCTGGAGCTCCTGGCTTTGTGGTTTTGTGAACCCTAACCCTAGGCATAACCCTAACCCTAGCCCTAAGCCTAACCCTAGACTGAGCCAGTAATCGGGCATTGGGCTGTGGTGAGTTCCGAGCAGAATGACGAAGAGGGAGCAAGGATTTGGATGTGCTACGCTCAACTTGGCCTGCCTTTTGCATGGTGAGTATCCCTGGAGCTCCTGGCTTTGTGGTTTTGTGAACCCTAACCCTAGGCATAACCCTAACCCTAGCCCTAAGCCTAACCCTAGACTGAGCCAGTAATCGGGCATTGGGCTGTGGGGAGTTCCGAGCAGAATGACGAAGAGGGAGCAAGGATTTGGATGTGCTACGCTCAACTTGGCCTGCCTTTTGCATGGTGAGTATCCCTGGAGCTCCTGGCTTTGTGGTTTTGTGAACCCTAACCCTAGGCATAACCCTAACCCTAGCCCTAAGCCTAACCCTAGACTGAGCCAGTAATCGGGCATTGGGCTGTGGGAAGTTCCGAGCAGAATGACAAAGAGGGAGCAAGGATTTGGATGTGCTACGCTCAACTTGGCCTGCATTTTGCATGGTGAGTATCCCTGGAGCTCCTGGCTTTGTGGTTTTGTGAACCCTAACCCTAGGCATAACCCTAACCCTAGCCCTAAGCCTAACCCTAGACTGAGCCAGTAATCGGGCATTGGGGCTGTGGGGAGTTCCGAGCAGAATGACGAAGAGGGAGCAAGGATTTGGATGTGCTACGCTCAACTTGGCCTGCCTTTTGCATGGTATCCCTGGAGCTCCTGGCTTTGTGGTTTTGTGAACCCTAACCCTAGGCATAACCCTAACCCTAGCCCTAAGCCTAACCCTAGACTGAGCCAGTAATCGGGCATTGGGCTGTGGGAAGTTCCGAGCAGAATGACAAAGAGGGAGCAAGGATTTGGATGTGCTACGCTCAACTTGGCCTGCATTTTGCATGGTGAGTATCCCTGGAGCTCCTGGCTTTGTGGTTTTGTGAACCCTAACCCTAGGCATAACCCTAACCCTAGCCCTAAGCCCAACCCTAGACTGAGGCAGAAATCGGGCATTGGGCTGTGGGGAGTTCCGAGCAGAATGACGAAGAGGGAGCAAGGATTTGGATGTGCTACGCTCAACTTGGCCTGCCTTTTCCATGGGGAGTATCCCTGGAGCGCGTGGCTTTGTGGTTTTCTGAAGCCTAACCCTAGGCATAACCCTAACCCTAGCCCTAAGCCTAACCCTAGACTGAGGCAGTAATCGGGCATTGGGCTGTGGTGAGTTCCGAGCAGAATGACAAAGAGGGAGCAAGGATTTGGATGTGCTACGCTCAACTTGGCCTGCCTTTTGCATGGTATCCCTGGAGCTCCTGGCTTTGTGGTTTTGTGAACCCTAACCCTAGGCATAACCCTAACCCTAGCCCTAAGCCTAACCCTAGACTGAGCCAGTAATCGGGCATTGGGCTGTGGGAAGTTCCGAGCAGAATGACAAAGAGGGAGCAAGGATTTGGATGTGCTACGCTCAACTTGGCCTGCATTTTGCATGGTGAGTATCCCTGGAGCTCCTGGCTTTGTGGTTTTGTGAACCCTAACCCTAGGCATAACCCTAACCCTAGCCCTAAGCCCAACCCTAGACTGAGGCAGAAATCGGGCATTGGGCTGTGGGGAGTTCCGAGCAGAATGACGAAGAGGGAGCAAGGATTTGGATGTGCTACGCTCAACTTGGCCTGCCTTTTGCATGGGGAGTATCCCTGGAGCGCGTGGCTTTGTGGTTTTCTGAAGCCTAACCCTAGGCATAACCCTAACCCTAGCCCTAAGCCTAACCCTAGACTGAGGCAGTAATCGGGCATTGGGCTGTGGTGAGTTCCGAGCAGAATGACAAAGAGGGAGCAAGGATTTGGATGTGCTACGCTCAACTTGGCCTGCCTTTTGCATGGTGAGTATCCCTGGAGCTCCTGGCTTTGTGGTTTTGTGAACCCTAACCCTAGGCATAACCCTAACCCTAGCCCTAAGCCTAACCCTAGACTGAGCCAGTAATCGGGCATTGGGCTGTGGGGAGTTCCGAGCAGAATGACAAAGAGGGAGCAAGGATTTGGATGTGCTACGCTCAACTTGGCCTGCCTTTTGCATGGTGAGTATCCCTGGAGCTCCTGGCTTTGTGGTTTTGTGAACCCTAACCCTAGGCATAACCCTAACCCTAGCCCTAAGCCTAACCCTAGACTGAGGCAGAAATCGGGCATTGGGCTGTGGGGAGTTCCGAGCAGAATGACGAAGAGGGAGCAAGGATTTGGATGTGCTACGCTCAACTTGGCCTGCCTTTTGCATGGGGAGTATCCCTGGAGCTCCTGGCTTTGCGGTTTTGTGAACCCTAACCCTAGGCATAACCCTAACCCTAGCCCTAAGCCTAACCCTAGACTGAGCCAGTAATCGGGCATTGGGCTGTGGGGAGTTCCGAGCAGAATGACAAAGAGGGAGCAAGGATTTGGATGTGCTACGCTCAACTTGGCCTGCCTTTTGCATGGTATCCCTGGAGCTCCTGGCTTTGTGGTTTTCTGAAGCCTAACCCTAGGCATAACCCTAACCCTAGCCCTAAGCCTAAACCTAGACTGAGCCAGTAATCGGGCAATGGGCTGTGGGGAGTTCCGAGCAGAATGACGAAGAGGGAGCAAGGATTTGGATGTGCTACGCTCAACTTGGCCTGCCTTTTGCATGGTGAGTATCCCTGGAGCTCCTGGCTTTGTGGTTTTCTGAACCCTAACCCTAGGCATAACCCTAACCCTAGCCCTAAGCCTAACCCTAGACTGAGGCAGAAATCGGGCATTGGGCTGTGGTGAGTTCCGAGCAGAATGACGAAGAGGGAGCAAGGATTTGGATGTGCTACGCTCAACTTGGCCTGCCTTTTGCATGGTGAGTATCCCTGGAGCTCCTGGCTTTGTGGTTTTCTGAACCCTAACCCTAGGCATAACCCTAACCCTAGCCCTAAGCCTAACCCTAGACTGAGGCAGAAATCAGGCATTGGGCTGTGGGGAGTTCCGAGCAGAATGACGAAGAGGGAGAGGGGATTTGGATGTGCTACGCTCAACTTGGCCTGCCTTTTGCATGGTGAGTATCCCTGGAGCTCCTGGCTTTGTGGTTTTGTGAACCCTAACCCTAGGCATAACCCTAACCCTAGGCATAACCCTAACCCTAGCCCTAAGCCTAACCCTAGACTGAAGCAGAAATCGGGCATTGGGCTGTGGGGAGTTCCGAGCAGAATGACGAAGACGGAGCAAGGATTTGGATGTGCTACACTCAACTTGGCCTGCCTTTTGCATGGGGAGTATCCCTGGAGCTCCTGGCTTTGTGGTTTTGTGAACCCTAACCCTAGGCATAACCCTAACCCTAGCCCTAAGCCTAACCCTAGACTGAGCCAGAAATCGGGCATTGGGCTGTGGGGAGTTCCGAGCAGAATGACAAAGAGGGAGCAAGGATTTGGATGTGCTACGCTCAACTTGGCCTGCCTTTTGCATGGTATCCCTGGAGCTCCTGGCTTTGTGGTTTTGTGAACCCTAACCCTAGGCATAACCCTAACCCTAGCCCTAAGCCTAACCCTAGACTGAGCCAGTAATCGGGCATTGGGCTGTGGGCAGTTCCGAGCAGAATGACGAAGAGGGAGCAAGGATTTGGATGTGCTACGCTCAACTTGGCCTGCCTTTTGCATGGTGAGTATCCCTGGAGCTCCTGGCTTTGTGGTTTTGTGAACCCTAACCCTAGGCATAACCCTAACCCTAGCCCTAAGCCTAACCCTAGACTGAGCCAGTAATCGGGCATTGGGCTGTGGGGAGTTCCGAGCAGAATGACGAAGAGGGAGAGGGGATTTGGATGTGCTACGCTCAACGTGGCCTGCCTTTTGCATGGTGAGTATCCCTGGAGCTCCTGGCTTTGGGGTTTTCTGAACCCTAACCCTAGGCATAACCCTAACCCTAGGCATAACCCCAACCCTAGCCCTAAGCCTAACCCTAGACTGAGGCAGAAATCGGGCATTGGGCTGTGGGGAGTTCCGAGCAGAATGACGAAGAGGGAGCAAGGATTTGGATGTGCTACGCTCAACTTGGCCTGCCTTTTGCATGGTGAGTATCCCTGGAGCTCCTGGCTTTGCGGTTTTGTGAACCCTAACCCTAGGCATAACCCTAACCCTAGCCCTAAGCCTAACCCTAGACTGAGCCAGTAATCGGGCATTGGGCTGTGGGGAGTTCCGAGCAGAATGACAAAGAGGGAGCAAGGATTTGGATGTGCTACGCTCAACTTGGCCTGCCTTTTGCATGGTATCCCTGGAGCTCCTGGCTTTGTGGTTTTCTGAAGCCTAACCCTAGGCATAACCCTAACCCTAGCCCTAAGCCTAAACCTAGACTGAGCCAGTAATCGGGCAATGGGCTGTGGTGAGTTCCGAGCAGAATGACGAAGAGGGAGCAAGGATTTGGATGTGCTACGCTCAACTTGGCCTGCCTTTTGCATGGTGAGTATCCCTGGAGCTCCTGGCTTTGTGGTTTTGTGAACCCTAACCCTAGGCATAACCCTAACCCTAGCCCTAAGCCTAACCCTAGACTGAGGCAGAAATCGGGCATTGGGCTGTGGGGAGTTCCGAGCAGAATGACGAAGAGGGAGCAAGGATTTGGATGTGCTACGCTCAACTTGGCCTGCCTTTTGCATGGTGAGTATCCCTGGAGCTCGTGGCTTTGTGGTTTTCTGAACCCTAACCCTAGGCATAACCCTAACCCTAGCCCTAAGCCTAACCCTAGACTGAGGCAGAAATCAGGCATTGGGCTGTGGGGAGTTCCGAGCAGAATGACGAAGAGGGAGAGGGGATTTGGATGTGCTACGCTCAACTTGGCCTGCCTTTTGCATGGTGAGTATCCCTGGAGCTCCTGGCTTTGTGGTTTTGTGAACCCTAACCCTAGGCATAACCCTAACCCTAGGCATAACCCTAACCCTAGCCCTAAGCCTAACCCTAGACTGAAGCAGAAATCGGGCATTGGGCTGTGGGGAGTTCCGAGCAGAATGACGAAGACGGAGCAAGGATTTGGATGTGCTACACTCAACTTGGCCTGCCTTTTGCATGGTGAGTATCCCTGGAGCTCCTGGCTTTGTGGTTTTGTGAACCCTAACCCTAGGCATAACCCTAACCCTAGCCCTAAGCCTAACCCTAGACTGAGCCAGTAATCGGGCATTGGGCTGTGGGCAGTTCCGAGCAGAATGACGAAGAGGGAGCAAGGATTTGGATGTGCTACGCTCAACTTGGCCTGCCTTTTGCATGCTTAGTGTGCCTGGGTCCCCTGGCTTTGTGGTTTTCTCAATCCTAACCCTAGTCAAAACCCAAACACTAACCCTACCCCTAACCCTAACCCCTAACCCTAACCCGAGCCCCTAACCCTAACCCTTGCAGAAAGAAGAAGAGGGAGCAAGGTTTTGGATGTGCCGTGCTCAACTTGGCCTGCCTTTCGCATGATCAGTGTCCCTGGAGCTCCTGGCTTTGTGGTTTTCTGAACCCTAACCCTAGGCATAACCCTAACCCTAGCCCTAAGCCTAACCCTAGACTGAGCCAGTAATCGGGCATTGGGCTGTGGTGAGTTGCGAGCAGAATGACAAAGAGGGAGCAAGGATTTGGATGTGCTACGCTCAACTCGGCCTGCCTTTTGCATGGTGAGTATCCCTGGAGCTCCTGGCTTTGTGGTTTTGTGAACCCTAACCCTAGGCATAACCCTAACCCTAGCCCTAAGCCTAACCCTAGACTGAGCCAGTAATCGGGCATTGGGCTGTGGTGAGTTCCGAGCAGAATGACGAAGAGGGAGCAAGGATTTGGATGTGCTACACTCAACTTGGCCCGCCTTTTGCATGGTGAGTATCCCTGGAGCTCCTGGCTTTGTGGTTTTGTGAACCCTAACCCTAGGCATAACCCTAACCCTAGCCCTAAGCCTAACCCTAGACTGAGGCAGAAATCGGGCATTGGGCTGTGGGGAGTTCCGAGCAGAATGACGAAGAGGGAGCAAGGATTTGGATGTGCTACGCTCAACTTGGCCTGCCTTTTGCATGGTGAGTATCCCTGGAGCTCCTGGCTTTGTGGTTTTGTGAACCCTAACCCTAGGCATAACCCTAACCCTAGCCCTAAGCCTAACCCTAGACTGAGCCAGTAATCGGGCATTGGGCTGTGGGCAGTTCCGAGCAGAATGACAAAGAGGGAGCAAGGATTTGGATGTGCTACGCTCAACTTGGCCTGCCTTTTGCATGGTGAGTATCCCTGGAGCTCCTGGCTTTGTGGTTTTGTGAACCCTAACCCTAGGCATAACCCTAACCCTAGCCCTAAGCCTAACCCTAGACTGAGCCAGTAATCGGGCATTGGGCTGTGGGGAGTTCCGAGCAGAATGACGAAGAGGGAGCAAGGATTTGGATGTGCTACGCTCAACTTGGCCTGCCTTTTGCATGGTGAGTATCCCTGGAGCTCCTGGCTTTGTGGTTTTGTGAACCCTAACCCTAGGCATAACCCTAACCCTAGCCCTAAGCCTAACCCTAGACTGAGCCAGTAATCGGGCATTGGGCTGTGGGGAGTTCCGAGCAGAATGACGAAGAGGGAGCAAGGATTTGGATGTGCTACACTCAACTTGGCCTGCCTTTTGCATGGTGAGTATCCCTGGAGCTCCTGGCTTTGTGGTTTTGTGAACCCTAACCCTAGGCATAACCCTAACCCTAGGCATAACCCTAACCCTAGCCCTAAGCCTAACCCTAGACTGAAGCAGAAATCGGGCATTGGGCTGTGGGGAGTTCCGAGCAGAATGACGAAGACGGAGCAAGGATTTGGATGTGCTACACTCAACTTGGCCTGCCTTTTGCATGGTGAGTATCCCTGGAGCTCCTGGCTTTGTGGTTTTGTGAACCCTAACCCTAGGCATAACCCTAACCCTAGCCCTAAGCCTAACCCTAGACTGAGCCAGAAATCGGGCATTGGGCTGTGGGGAGTTCCGAGCAGAATGACGAAGAGGGAGCAAGGATTTGGATGTGCTACGCTCAACTTGGCCTGCCTTTTGCATGGTGAGTATCCCTGGAGCTCCTGGCTTTGTGGTTTTCTAAACCCTAACCTGAGGCAGAACCCTAACCCTAACCGTAAGCCTAACCCTAGACTGAGGCAGAAATCGGGCATTGGGCTGTGGAGAGTTCCGAGCAGAATGACAAAGAGGGAGAGGGGATTTGGATGTGCTACGCACAACTTGGCCTGCCTTTTGCATGGTGAGTATCCCTGGAGCTCCTGGCTTTGTGGTTTTCTGAAGCCTAACCCTAGGCATAACCCTAACCCTAGCCCTAAGCCTAACCCTAGACTGAGCCAGAAATCGGGCATTGGGCTGTGGGGAGTTCCGAGCAGAATGACAAAGAGGGAGCAAGGATTTGGATGTGCTACGCTCAACTTGGCCTGCCTTTTGCATGGTATCCCTGGAGCTCCTGGCTTTGTGGTTTTGTGAACCCTAACCCTAGGCATAACCCTAACCCTAGCCCTAAGCCTAACCCTAGACTGAGCCAGTAATCGGGCATTGGGCTGTGGGCAGTTCCGAGCAGAATGACGAAGAGGGAGCAAGGATTTGGATGTGCTACGCTCAACTTGGCCTGCCTTTTGCATGGTGAGTATCCCTGGAGCTCCTGGCTTTGTGGTTTTGTGAACCCTAACCCTAGGCATAACCCTAACCCTAGCCCTAAGCCTAACCCTAGACTGAGCCAGTAATCGGGCATTGGGCTGTGGGGAGTTCCGAGCAGAATGACGAAGAGGGAGAGGGGATTTGGATGTGCTACGCTCAACGTGGCCTGCCTTTTGCATGGTGAGTATCCCTGGAGCTCCTGGCTTTGTGGTTTTGTGAACCCTAACCCTAGGCATAACCCTAACCCGAGGCATAACCCTAACCCTAGCCCTAAGCCTAACCCTAGACTGAGGCAGAAATCGGGCATTGGGCTGTGGTGAGTTCCGAGCAGAATGACGAAGACGGAGCAAGGATTTGGATGTGCTACACTCAACTTGGCCTGCCTTTTGCATGGTGAGTATCCCTGGAGCTCCTGGCTTTGTGGTTTTGTGAACCCTAACCCTAGGCATAACCCTAACCCTAGCCCTAAGCCTAACCCTAGACTGAGCCAGTAATCGGGCATTGGGCTGTGGTGAGTTCCGAGCAGAATGACGAAGAGGGAGCAAGGATTTGGATGTGCTACGCTCAACTTGGCCTGCCTTTTGCATGGTGAGTATCCCTGGAGCTCCTGGCTTTGTGGTTTTGTGAACCCTAACCCTAGGCATAACCCTAACCCTAGCCCTAAGCCTAACCCTAGACTGAGCCAGTAATCGGGCATTGGGCTGTGGGGAGTTCCGAGCAGAATGACGAAGAGGGAGCAAGGATTTGGATGTGCTACGCTCAACTTGGCCTGCCTTTTGCATGGTGAGTATCCCTGGAGCTCCTGGCTTTGTGGTTTTGTGAACCCTAACCCTAGGCATAACCCTAACCCTAGCCCTAAGCCTAACCCTAGACTGAGCCAGTAATCGGGCATTGGGCTGTGGGAAGTTCCGAGCAGAATGACAAAGAGGGAGCAAGGATTTGGATGTGCTACGCTCAACTTGGCCTGCATTTTGCATGGTGAGTATCCCTGGAGCTCCTGGCTTTGTGGTTTTGTGAACCCTAACCCTAGGCATAACCCTAACCCTAGCCCTAAGCCTAACCCTAGACTGAGCCAGTAATCGGGCATTGGGGCTGTGGGGAGTTCCGAGCAGAATGACGAAGAGGGAGCAAGGATTTGGATGTGCTACGCTCAACTTGGCCTGCCTTTTGCATGGTATCCCTGGAGCTCCTGGCTTTGTGGTTTTGTGAACCCTAACCCTAGGCATAACCCTAACCCTAGCCCTAAGCCTAACCCTAGACTGAGCCAGTAATCGGGCATTGGGCTGTGGGAAGTTCCGAGCAGAATGACAAAGAGGGAGCAAGGATTTGGATGTGCTACGCTCAACTTGGCCTGCATTTTGCATGGTGAGTATCCCTGGAGCTCCTGGCTTTGTGGTTTTGTGAACCCTAACCCTAGGCATAACCCTAACCCTAGCCCTAAGCCCAACCCTAGACTGAGGCAGAAATCGGGCATTGGGCTGTGGGGAGTTCCGAGCAGAATGACGAAGAGGGAGCAAGGATTTGGATGTGCTACGCTCAACTTGGCCTGCCTTTTCCATGGGGAGTATCCCTGGAGCGCGTGGCTTTGTGGTTTTCTGAAGCCTAACCCTAGGCATAACCCTAACCCTAGCCCTAAGCCTAACCCTAGACTGAGGCAGTAATCGGGCATTGGGCTGTGGTGAGTTCCGAGCAGAATGACAAAGAGGGAGCAAGGATTTGGATGTGCTACGCTCAACTTGGCCTGCCTTTTGCATGGTATCCCTGGAGCTCCTGGCTTTGTGGTTTTGTGAACCCTAACCCTAGGCATAACCCTAACCCTAGCCCTAAGCCTAACCCTAGACTGAGCCAGTAATCGGGCATTGGGCTGTGGGAAGTTCCGAGCAGAATGACAAAGAGGGAGCAAGGATTTGGATGTGCTACGCTCAACTTGGCCTGCATTTTGCATGGTGAGTATCCCTGGAGCTCCTGGCTTTGTGGTTTTGTGAACCCTAACCCTAGGCATAACCCTAACCCTAGCCCTAAGCCCAACCCTAGACTGAGGCAGAAATCGGGCATTGGGCTGTGGGGAGTTCCGAGCAGAATGACGAAGAGGGAGCAAGGATTTGGATGTGCTACGCTCAACTTGGCCTGCCTTTTGCATGGGGAGTATCCCTGGAGCGCGTGGCTTTGTGGTTTTCTGAAGCCTAACCCTAGGCATAACCCTAACCCTAGCCCTAAGCCTAACCCTAGACTGAGGCAGTAATCGGGCATTGGGCTGTGGTGAGTTCCGAGCAGAATGACAAAGAGGGAGCAAGGATTTGGATGTGCTACGCTCAACTTGGCCTGCCTTTTGCATGGTGAGTATCCCTGGAGCTCCTGGCTTTGTGGTTTTGTGAACCCTAACCCTAGGCATAACCCTAACCCTAGCCCTAAGCCTAACCCTAGACTGAGCCAGTAATCGGGCATTGGGCTGTGGGGAGTTCCGAGCAGAATGACAAAGAGGGAGCAAGGATTTGGATGTGCTACGCTCAACTTGGCCTGCCTTTTGCATGGTGAGTATCCCTGGAGCTCCTGGCTTTGTGGTTTTGTGAACCCTAACCCTAGGCATAACCCTAACCCTAGCCCTAAGCCTAACCCTAGACTGAGGCAGAAATCGGGCATTGGGCTGTGGGGAGTTCCGAGCAGAATGACGAAGAGGGAGCAAGGATTTGGATGTGCTACGCTCAACTTGGCCTGCCTTTTGCATGGGGAGTATCCCTGGAGCTCCTGGCTTTGCGGTTTTGTGAACCCTAACCCTAGGCATAACCCTAACCCTAGCCCTAAGCCTAACCCTAGACTGAGCCAGTAATCGGGCATTGGGCTGTGGGCAGTTCCGAGCAGAATGACAAAGAGGGAGCAAGGATTTGGATGTGCTACGCTCAACTTGGCCTGCCTTTTGCATGGTATCCCTGGAGCTCCTGGCTTTGTGGTTTTCTGAAGCCTAACCCTAGGCATAACCCTAACCCTAGCCCTAAGCCTAAACCTAGACTGAGCCAGTAATCGGGCAATGGGCTGTGGGGAGTTCCGAGCAGAATGACGAAGAGGGAGCAAGGATTTGGATGTGCTACGCTCAACTTGGCCTGCCTTTTGCATGGTGAGTATCCCTGGAGCTCCTGGCTTTGTGGTTTTCTGAACCCTAACCCTAGGCATAACCCTAACCCTAGCCCTAAGCCTAACCCTAGACTGAGGCAGAAATCGGGCATTGGGCTGTGGGGAGTTCCGAGCAGAATGACGAAGAGGGAGCAAGGATTTGGATGTGCTACGCTCAACTTGGCCTGCCTTTTGCATGGTGAGTATCCCTGGAGCTCGTGGCTTTGTGGTTTTCTGAACCCTAACCCTAGGCATAACCCTAACCCTAGCCCTAAGCCTAACCCTAGACTGAGGCAGAAATCAGGCATTGGGCTGTGGGGAGTTCCGAGCAGAATGACGAAGAGGGAGAGGGGATTTGGATGTGCTACGCTCAACTTGGCCTGCCTTTTGCATGGTGAGTATCCCTGGAGCTCCTGGCTTTGTGGTTTTGTGAACCCTAACCCTAGGCATAACCCTAACCCTAGGCATAACCCTAACCCTAGCCCTAAGCCTAACCCTAGACTGAAGCAGAAATCGGGCATTGGGCTGTGGGGAGTTCCGAGCAGAATGACGAAGACGGAGCAAGGATTTGGATGTGCTACACTCAACTTGGCCTGCCTTTTGCATGGGGAGTATCCCTGGAGCTCCTGGCTTTGTGGTTTTGTGAACCCTAACCCTAGGCATAACCCTAACCCTAGCCCTAAGCCTAACCCTAGACTGAGCCAGAAATCGGGCATTGGGCTGTGGGGAGTTCCGAGCAGAATGACAAAGAGGGAGCAAGGATTTGGATGTGCTACGCTCAACTTGGCCTGCCTTTTGCATGGTATCCCTGGAGCTCCTGGCTTTGTGGTTTTGTGAACCCTAACCCTAGGCATAACCCTAACCCTAGCCCTAAGCCTAACCCTAGACTGAGCCAGTAATCGGGCATTGGGCTGTGGGCAGTTCCGAGCAGAATGACGAAGAGGGAGCAAGGATTTGGATGTGCTACGCTCAACTTGGCCTGCCTTTTGCATGGTGAGTATCCCTGGAGCTCCTGGCTTTGTGGTTTTGTGAACCCTAACCCTAGGCATAACCCTAACCCTAGCCCTAAGCCTAACCCTAGACTGAGCCAGTAATCGGGCATTGGGCTGTGGGGAGTTCCGAGCAGAATGACGAAGAGGGAGAGGGGATTTGGATGTGCTACGCTCAACGTGGCCTGCCTTTTGCATGGTGAGTATCCCTGGAGCTCCTGGCTTTGGGGTTTTCTGAACCCTAACCCTAGGCATAACCCTAACCCTAGGCATAACCCCAACCCTAGCCCTAAGCCTAACCCTAGACTGAGGCAGAAATCGGGCATTGGGCTGTGGGGAGTTCCGAGCAGAATGACGAAGAGGGAGCAAGGATTTGGATGTGCTACGCTCAACTTGGCCTGCCTTTTGCATGGTGAGTATCCCTGGAGCTCCTGGCTTTGCGGTTTTGTGAACCCTAACCCTAGGCATAACCCTAACCCTAGCCCTAAGCCTAACCCTAGACTGAGCCAGTAATCGGGCATTGGGCTGTGGGGAGTTCCGAGCAGAATGACAAAGAGGGAGCAAGGATTTGGATGTGCTACGCTCAACTTGGCCTGCCTTTTGCATGGTATCCCTGGAGCTCCTGGCTTTGTGGTTTTCTGAAGCCTAACCCTAGGCATAACCCTAACCCTAGCCCTAAGCCTAAACCTAGACTGAGCCAGTAATCGGGCAATGGGCTGTGGTGAGTTCCGAGCAGAATGACGAAGAGGGAGCAAGGATTTGGATGTGCTACGCTCAACTTGGCCTGCCTTTTGCATGGTGAGTATCCCTGGAGCTCCTGGCTTTGTGGTTTTGTGAACCCTAACCCTAGGCATAACCCTAACCCTAGCCCTAAGCCTAACCCTAGACTGAGGCAGAAATCGGGCATTGGGCTGTGGGGAGTTCCGAGCAGAATGACGAAGAGGGAGCAAGGATTTGGATGTGCTACGCTCAACTTGGCCTGCCTTTTGCATGGTGAGTATCCCTGGAGCTCGTGGCTTTGTGGTTTTCTGAACCCTAACCCTAGGCATAACCCTAACCCTAGCCCTAAGCCTAACCCTAGACTGAGGCAGAAATCAGGCATTGGGCTGTGGGGAGTTCCGAGCAGAATGACGAAGAGGGAGAGGGGATTTGGATGTGCTACGCTCAACTTGGCCTGCCTTTTGCATGGTGAGTATCCCTGGAGCTCCTGGCTTTGTGGTTTTGTGAACCCTAACCCTAGGCATAACCCTAACCCTAGGCATAACCCTAACCCTAGCCCTAAGCCTAACCCTAGACTGAAGCAGAAATCGGGCATTGGGCTGTGGGGAGTTCCGAGCAGAATGACGAAGACGGAGCAAGGATTTGGATGTGCTACACTCAACTTGGCCTGCCTTTTGCATGGTGAGTATCCCTGGAGCTCCTGGCTTTGTGGTTTTGTGAACCCTAACCCTAGGCATAACCCTAACCCTAGCCCTAAGCCTAACCCTAGACTGAGCCAGTAATCGGGCATTGGGCTGTGGGCAGTTCCGAGCAGAATGACGAAGAGGGAGCAAGGATTTGGATGTGCTACGCTCAACTTGGCCTGCCTTTTGCATGGTGAGTATCCCTGGAGCTCCTGGCTTTGTGGTTTTGTGAACCCTAACCCTAGGCATAACCCTAACCCTAGCCCTAAGCCTAACCCTAGACTGAGCCAGTAATCGGGCATTGGGCTGTGGGGAGTTCCGAGCAGAATGACGAAGAGGGAGAGGGGATTTGGATGTGCTACGCTCAACGTGGCCTGCCTTTTGCATGGTGAGTATCCCTGGAGCTCCTGGCTTTGGGGTTTTCTGAACCCTAACCCTAGGCATAACCCTAACCCTAGGCATAACCCCAACCCTAGCCCTAAGCCTAACCCTAGACTGAGGCAGAAATCGGGCATTGGGCTGTGGTGAGTTCCGAGCAGAATGACGAAGACGGAGCAAGGATTTGGATGTGCTACACTCAACTTGGCCTGCCTTTTGCATGGGGAGTATCCCTGGAGCTCCTGGCTTTGTGGTTTTGTGAACCCTAACCCTAGGCATAACCCTAACCCTAGCCCTAAGCCTAACCCTAGACTGAGCCAGTAATCGGGCATTGGGCTGTGGTGAGTTCCGAGCAGAATGACGAAGAGGGAGCAAGGATTTGGATGTGCTACGCTCAACTTGGCCTGCCTTTTGCATGGTGAGTATCCCTGGAGCTCCTGGCTTTGCGGTTTTGTGAACCCTAACCCTAGGCATAACCCTAACCCTAGCCCTAAGCCTAACCCTAGACTGAGGCAGAAATCGGGCATTGGGCTGTGGGGAGTTCTGAGCAGAATGAAGAAGAGGGAGCAAGGATTTGGATGTGCTACGCTCAACTTGGCCTGCCTTTTGCATGGTGAGTATCCCTGGAGCTCCTGGCTTTGTGGTTTTGTGAACCCTAACCCTAGGCATAACCCTAACCCTAGCCCTAAGCCTAAACCTAGACTGAGCCAGTAATAGGGCATTGGGCTGTGGGGAGTTCCGAGCAGAATGACGAAGAGGGAGCAAGTATTTGGATGTGCTACGCTCAACTTGGCCTGCCTTTTGCATGGTGAGTATCCCTGGAGCTCCTGGCTTTGTGGTTTTGTGAACCCTAACCCTAGGCATAACCCTAACCCTAGGCATAACCCTAACCCTAGCCCTAAGCCTAACCCTAGACTGAGGCAGAAATCGGGCATTGGGCTGTGGGGAGTTCCGAGCAGAATGACGAAGAGGGAGAGGGGATTTGGATGTGCTACCCTCAACTTGGCCTGCCTTTTGCATGGGGAGTATCCCTGGAGCTCCTGGCTTTGTGGTTTTATGAACCCTAACCCTAGGCATAACCCTAACCCTAGCCCTAAGCCAAACCCTAGACTGGGCCAGAAATCAGGCATTGGGCTGTGGGGAGTTCCGAGCAGAATGACGAAGAGGGAGCAAGGATTTGGATGTGCTACGCTCAACTTGGCCTGCCTTTTGCATGGTAAGTATCCCTGGTACTCCTGGCTTTGTGGTTTTGTGAACCCTAACCCTAGGCATAACCCTAACCCTAGCCCTAAGCCTAACCCTAGACTGAGCCAGTAATCGGGCATTGGGCTGTGGGGAGTTCCGAGCAGAATGACAAAGAGGGAGCAAGGATTTGGATGTGCTACGCTCAACTTGGCCTGCCTTTTGCATGGTGAGTATCCCTGGAGCTCCTGGCTTTGTGGTTTTCTGAAGCCTAACCCTAGGCATAACCCTAACCCTAGCCCTAAGCCTAAACCTAGACTGAGCCAGTAATCGGGCATTGGGCTGTGGGGAGTTCCGAGCAGAATGACGAAGAGGGAGCAAGGATTTGGATGTGCTACGCTCAACTTGGCCTGCCTTTTGCATGGTGAGTATCCCTGGAGCTCCTGGCTTTGTGGTTTTGTGAACCCTAACCCTAGGCATAACCCTAACCCTAGCCCTAAGCCTAACCCTAGACTGAGCCAGTAATCGGGCATTGGGCTGTGGGGAGTTCCGAGCAGAATGACGAAGAGGGAGCAAGGATTTGGATGTGCTACGCTCAACTTGGCCTGCCTTTTGCATGGTGAGTATCCCTGGAGCTCGTGGCTTTGTGGTTTTCTGAACCCTAACCCTAGGCATAACCCTAACCCTAGCCCTAAGCCTAACCCTAGACTGAGGCAGAAATCAGGCATTGGGCTGTGGGGAGTTCCGAGCAGAATGACGAAGAGGGAGAGGGGATTTGGATGTGCTACGCTCAACTTGGCCTGCCTTTTGCATGGGGAGTATCCCTGGAGCTCCTGGCTTTGTGGTTTTGTGAACCCTAACCCTAGGCATAACCCTAACCCTAGGCATAACCCTAACCCTAGCCCTAAGCCTAACCCTAGACTGAAGCAGAAATCGGGCATTGGGCTGTGGGGAGTTCCGAGCAGAATGACGAAGACGGAGCAAGGATTTGGATGTGCTACACTCAACTTGGCCTGCCTTTTGCATGGTGAGTATCCCTGGAGCTCCTGGCTTTGTGGTTTTGTGAACCCTAACCCTAGGCATAACCCTAACCCTAGCCCTAAGCCTAACCCTAGACTGAGCCAGAAATCGGGCATTGGGCTGTGGGGAGTTCCGAGCAGAATGACGAAGAGGGAGCAAGGATTTGGATGTGCTACGCTCAACTTGGCCTGCCTTTTGCATGGTATCCCTGGAGCTCCTGGCTTTGGGGTTTTGTGAACCCTAACCCTAGGCATAACCCTAACCCTAGCCCTAAGCCTAACCCTAGACTGAGCCAGTAATCGGGCATTGGGCTGTGGGCAGTTCCGAGCAGAATGACGAAGAGGGAGCAAGGATTTGGATGTGCTACGCTCAACTTGGCCTGCCTTTTGCATGGTGAGTATCCCTGGAGCTCCTGGCTTTGTGGTTTTGTGAACCCTAACCCTAGGCATAACCCTAACCCTAGCCCTAAGCCTAACCCTAGACTGAGCCAGTAATCGGGCATTGGGCTGTGGGGAGTTCCGAGCAGAATGACGAAGAGGGAGAGGGGATTTGGATGTGCTACGCTCAACGTGGCCTGCCTTTTGCATGGTGAGTATCCCTGGAGCTCCTGGCTTTGGGGTTTTCTGAACCCTAACCCTAGGCATAACCCTAACCCTAGGCATAACCCTAACCCTAGCCCTAAGCCTAACCCTAGACTGAGGCAGAAATCGGGCATTGGGCTGTGGTGAGTTCCGAGCAGAAGGACGAAGACGGAGCAAGGATTTGGATGTGCTACACTCAACTCGGCCTGCCTTTTGCATGGTGAGTATCCCTGGAGCTCCTGGCTTTGTGGTTTTGTGAACCCTAACCCTAGGCATAACCCTAACCCTAGCCCTAAGCCTAACCCTAGACTGAGCCAGTAATCGGGCATTGGGCTGTGGTGAGTTCCGAGCAGAATGACGAAGAGGGAGCAAGGATTTGGATGTGCTACGCTCAACTTGGCCTGCCTTTTGCATGGTGAGTATCCCTGGAGCTCCTGGCTTTGCGGTTTTGTGAACCCTAACCCTAGGCATAACCCTAACCCTAGCCCTAAGCCTAACCCTAGACTGAGGCAGAAATCGGGCATTGGGCTGTGGGGAGTTCTGAGCAGAATGAAGAAGAGGGAGCAAGGATTTGGATGTGCTACGCTCAACTTGGCCTGCCTTTTGCATGGTGAGTATCCCTGGAGCTCCTGGCTTTGTGGTTTTGTGAACCCTAACCCTAGGCATAACCCTAACCCTAGCCCTAAGCCTAAACCTAGACTGAGCCAGTAATCGGGCATTGGGCTGTGGGGAGTTCCGAGCAGAATGACGAAGAGGGAGCAAGTATTTGGATGTGCTACGCTCAACTTGGCCTGCCTTTTGCATGGTGAGTATCCCTGGAGCTCCTGGCTTTGTGGTTTTCTGAACCCTAACCCTAGGCATAACCCTAACCCTAGGCATAACCCTAACCCTAGCCCTAAGCCTAACCCTAGACTGAGGCAGAAATCGGGCATTGGGCTGTGGGGAGTTCCGAGCAGAATGACGAAGAGGGAGAGGGGATTTGGATGTGCTACCCTCAACTTGGCCTGCCTTTTGCATGGGGAGTATCCCTGGAGCTCCTGGCTTTGTGGTTTTATGAACCCTAACCCTAGGCATAACCCTAACCCTAGCCCTAAGCCTAACCCTAGACTGAGCCAGTAATCGGGCATTGGGCTGTGGGGAGTTCCGAGCAGAATGACAAAGAGGGAGCAAGGATTTGGATGTGCTACGCTCAACTTGGCCTGCCTTTTGCATGGTATCCCTGGAGCTCCTGGCTTTGTGGTTTTCTGAAGCCTAACCCTAGGCATAACCCTAACCCTAGCCCTAAGCCTAAACCTAGACTGAGCCAGTAATCGGGCATTGGGCTGTGGGGAGTTCCGAGCAGAATGACGAAGAGGGAGCAAGGATTTGGATGTGCTACGCTCAACTTGGCCTGCCTTTTGCATGGTGAGTATCCCTGGAGCTCCTGGCTTTGTGGTTTTGTGAACCCTAACCCTAGGCATAACCCTAACCCTAGCCCTAAGCCCAACCCTAGACTGAGGCAGAAATCGGGCATTGGGCTGTGGGGAGTTCCGAGCAGAATGACGAAGAGGGAGCAAGGATTTGGATGTGCTACGCTCAACTTGGCCTGCCTTTTGCATGGTGAGTATCCCTGGAGCTCGTGGCTTTGTGGTTTTCTGAACCCTAACCCTAGGCATAACCCTAACCCTAGCCCTAAGCCTAACCCTAGACTGAGGCAGAAATCAGGCATTGGGCTGTGGGGAGTTCCGAGCAGAATGACGAAGACGGAGCAAGGATTTGGATGTGCTACACTCAACTTGGCCTGCCTTTTGCATGGTGAGTATCCCTGGAGCTCCTGGCTTTGTGGTTTTGTGAACCCTAACCCTAGGCATAACCCTAACCCTAGCCCTAAGCCTAACCCTAGACTGAGCCAGAAATCGGGCATTGGGCTGTGGGGAGTTCCGAGCAGAATGACGAAGAGGGAGCAAGGATTTGGATGTGCTACGCTCAACTTGGCCTGCCTTTTGCATGGTATCCCTGGAGCTCCTGGCTTTGTGGTTTTGTGAACCCTAACCCTAGGCATAACCCTAACCCTAGCCCTAAGCCTAACCCTAGACTGAGCCAGTCATCGGGCATTGGGCTGTGGGCAGTTCCGAGCAGAATGACGAAGAGGGAGCAAGGATTTGGATGTGCTACGCTCAACTTGGCCTGCCTTTTGCATGGTGAGTATCCCTGGAGCTCCTGGCTTTGTGGTTTTGTGAACCCTAACCCTAGGCATAACCCTAACCCTAGCCCTAAGCCTAACCCTAGACTGAGCCAGTAATCGGGCATTGGGCTGTGGGGAGTTCCGAGCAGAATGACGAAGAGGGAGAGGGGATTTGGATGTGCTACGCTCAACGTGGCCTGCCTTTTGCATGGTGAGTATCCCTGGAGCTCCTGGCTTTGGGGTTTTCTGAACCCTAACCCTAGGCATAACCCTAACCCTAGGCATAACCCTAACCCTAGCCCTAAGCCTAACCCTAGACTGAGGCAGAAATCGGGCATTGGGCTGTGGTGAGTTCCGAGCAGAATGACGAAGACGGAGCAAGGATTTGGATGTGCTACACTCAACTTGGCCTGCCTTTTGCATGGTGAGTATCCCTGGAGCTCCTGGCTTTGCGGTTTTGTGAACCCTAACCCTAGGCATAACCCTAACCCTAGCCCTAAGCCTAACCCTAGACTGAGGCAGAAATCGGGCATTGGGCTGTGGGGAGTTCTGAGCAGAATGAAGAAGAGGGAGCAAGGATTTGGATGTGCTACGCTCAACTTGGCCTGCCTTTTGCATGGTGAGTATCCCTGGAGCTCCTGGCTTTGTGGTTTTGTGAACCCTAACCCTAGGCATAACCCTAACCCTAGCCCTAAGCCTAAACCTAGACTGAGCCAGTAATCGGGCATTGGGCTGTGGGGAGTTCCGAGCAAAATGACGAAGAGGGAGCAAGTATTTGGATGTGCTACGCTCAACTTGGCCTGCCTTTTGCATGGTGAGTATCCCTGGAGCTCCTGGCTTTGTGGTTTTGTGAACCCTAACCCTAGGCATAACCCTAACCCTAGGCATAACCCTAACCCTAGCCCTAAGCCTAACCCTAGACTGAGCCAGTAATCGGGCATTGGGCTGTGGTGAGTTCCGAGCAGAATGACGAAGAGGGAGCAAGGATTTGGATGTGCTACGCTCAACTTGGCCTGCCTTTTGCATGGTGAGTATCCCTGGAGCTCCTGGCTTTGCGGTTTTGTGAACCCTAACCCTAGGCATAACCCTAACCCTAGCCCTAAGCCTAACCCTAGACTGAGGCAGAAATCGGGCATTGGGCTGTGGGGAGTTCTGAGCAGAATGAAGAAGAGGGAGCAAGGATTTGGATGTGCTACGCTCAACTTGGCCTGCCTTTTGCATGGTGAGTATCCCTGGAGCTCCTGGCTTTGTGGTTTTGTGAACCCTAACCCTAGGCATAACCCTAACCCTAGCCCTAAGCCTAACCCTAGACTGAGCCAGTAATCGGGCATTGGGCTGTGGGGAGTTCCGAGCAGAATGACGAAGAGGGAGCAAGTATTTGGATGTGCTACGCTCAACTTGGCCTGCCTTTTGCATGGTGAGTATCCCTGGAGCTCCTGGCTTTGTGGTTTTGTGAACCCTAACCCTAGGCATAACCCTAACCCTAGGCATAACCCTAACCCTAGCCCTAAGCCTAACCCTAGACTGAAGCAGAAATCGGGCATTGGGCTGTGGGGAGTTCCGAGCAGAATGACGAAGACGGAGCAAGGATTTGGATGTGCTACACTCAACTTGGCCTGCCTTTTGCATGGTGAGTATCCCTGGAGCTCCTGGCTTTGTGGTTTTGTGAACCCTAACCCTAGGCATAACCCTAACCCTAGCCCTAAGCCTAACCCTAGACTGAGCCAGAAATCGGGCATTGGGCTGTGGGGAGTTCCGAGCAGAATGACGAAGAGGGAGCAAGGATTTGGATGTGCTACGCTCAACTTGGCCTGCCTTTTGCATGGTATCCCTGGAGCTCCTGGCTTTGTGGTTTTGTGAACCCTAACCCTAGGCATAACCCTAACCCTAGCCCTAAGCCTAACCCTAGACTGAGCCAGTAATCGGGCATTGGGCTGTGGGCAATTCCGAGCAGAATGACGAAGAGGGAGCAAGGATTTGGATGTGCTACGCTCAACTTGGCCTGCCTTTTGCATGGTGAGTATCCCTGGAGCTCCTGGCTTTGCGGTTTTGTGAACCCTAACCCTAGGCATAACCCTAACCCTAGCCCTAAGCCTAACCCTAGACTGAGGCAGAAATCGGGCATTGGGCTGTGGGGAGTTCTGAGCAGAATGAAGAAGAGGGAGCAAGGATTTGGATGTGCTACGCTCAACTTGGCCTGCCTTTTGCATGGTGAGTATCCCTGGAGCTCCTGGCTTTGTGGTTTTGTGAACCCTAACCCTAGGCATAACCCTAACCCTAGCCCTAAGCCTAAACCTAGACTGAGCCAGTAATCGGGCATTGGGCTGTGGGGAGTTCCGAGCAGAATGACGAAGAGGGAGCAAGTATTTGGATGTGCTACGCTCAACTTGGCCTGCCTTTTGCATGGTGAGTATCCCTGGAGCTCCTGGCTTTGTGGTTTTGTGAACCCTAACCCTAGGCATAACCCTAACCCTAGGCATAACCCTAACCCTAGCCCTAAGCCTAACCCTAGACTGAGGCAGAAATCGGGCATTGGGCTGTGGGGAGTTCCGAGCAGAATGACGAAGAGGGAGAGGGGATTTGGATGTGCTACCCTCAACTTGGCCTGCCTTTTGCATGGGGAGTATCCCTGGAGCTCCTGGCTTTGTGGTTTTATGAACCCTAACCCTAGGCATAACCCTAACCCTAGCCCTAAGCCTAACCCTAGACTGGGCCAGAAATCAGGCATTGGGCTGTGGGGAGTTCCGAGCAGAATGACGAAGAGGGAGCAAGGATTTGGATGTGCTACGCTCAACTTGGCCTGCCTTTTGCATGGTAAGTATCCCTGGTACTCCGGACTTTGTCGTTTTCTCACCCCTAACCCTAGGCATAACCCTTACCCTAACCCCTAACCCTAACCCCCCCCTAACCCTAACCCCCAACCCTAACCCTAACCCCTAACCCTAAGCCCCAACCCTAATCCTAATCCTAACCACTAACCCTAACCCCAAACCCCAAACCCAAACCCTACCCCAACACTAACCTGTACCCTAACCCAAAACTTAACCCTACCCTAATCCCTAACCCTAACCCCAATCCTGAACCCTAACCCTTACCCCTAACCCCTGACCCTAACCCAACCCTAACCCTAGCTCTAACCCGTGACCCTAACCCGTGGCCCTAACCTGTGACCGTAACATGTCACCATAACCCTAACCCAGGACCCCTAACCCGTGACCCTAACCCGTGACCCTAACCCATGTCCCTAACTCCTGACCCTAACCTGTGATCCTAACCCGTGACGCTAACCCATGACCCTAACCCGTGACCCTAACCCGTGACCCCTATCCCTGCCTCCTACCCTGCACCCCTAACCCTAGCCTGTGCTCCTCACCTGCACCCCTGGCCTGCACCCCTAACCCTGCCTCCTACCCTGCACCTGCACCCCTGGCCTGCACCCCCTAACCTGTGCTCCTCACCTGCGCCTGCACCCTAGCATGCACCTGCACCCCTGGCCCGTACCTGTGCTGCTGCCCTGCAACCCTGACCCTGACCCTGACCAGGATACTGGGCCGTGACCTGTGCCTGGACCCTGACTGGGTGCCTGGGTCCTGACCTGGACCCTATGCCTCAGAAACCCTCAGGGAAACCCACTTGGAAAACCCTAAATGTTCACCTGGCGGGTGCGTACGGATTCCTAGAGGTAGGGGGTGGGGTTATGGGAGGGGTGGGGGTGTGGCATGAGGGGAGGGGCCTGACACCTGACACCTGGCGCTATCACCTGACACCTGTAACCTGACATCTGGCACTGTCATCTGACCTGACACCTGACACCTGGTGCTGTCACCTGATGCCCAGCACTGATCCCTACCTGTGTCACCTGGCCCCGATACCTGGCACCTACTGCTGACCCCTGACCCCTACTGTGGTCATCTGGCCCCTGCTACCTGGCTTCTACTCCTGATGGTGGTGTGTGGCACCTAACGTGGCACTGGCCCCTGGCCCTGTGCCTCTGTCTCCCTGCCCCTGTCCCTCTGCCCCCTCCACCCTATGTACTACTGTCCCACTTGGCCCCTGAACTTTACCTGCTGGTCTCTGGCCTGCGTGCGTTGTCCCTTGTGTGGCAGGCTCCTGGCATGGTCCTGGCATTGTATTGGTATTGGGGCTATAGGGTTAGGGTCAGGGCTAGGGCTAGGGTTAGGGGGTTGGCTTAGGGTTGGGGGTTAGGGGTCATGGTCAGGGTCAGGGCTAGGGCTAGGGCTTAGGGTTTGGGGTTAGGGTTAGGTGGGGAGGGTGCAGGCATGGGCTCAGCATTTGGGATTATTGCCTCCAACTGTGCGGAGGCTGCTGGCATGGGCTCAGCATTTGGGATTATTACCTCCAGCTGTGAGGAGGCTACTGGCATGGGCTCAGCATTTGGAATTATTACCTCCAGCTGTGGGGAGGGTGCTGGCATGGGCTCAGCATTTGGGATTATTTCCTCCAGCTGTGGGGAGGGCTGCTGCCTGTGGCTGCTTCTGGGGAGAAAGGGCTGTTGTTTGGGGTCCTGATTAAGTTAGGTTTAGGGAACAGGGCTTGTGTCTCATACCCCTTGTGTTTGTTGTGTAGTGTCTGATTTTTGAGCCCTTTCTCTTTATTCCCTGGACTCCCCCCGTGCTCTTGGCCTTTATTATGTTCTCCTGCTGCCTCCTCCTTGGGCTCTTGGCCTTTATTATGTCCCCCTGAAATGTCCCCCTGGGCTCTCGGCCTTAACTGTGTCCCCCTGCAGTGTCCCTCCTTGGCTGCCACCCTCTGTGTGTTTTTCTAACCTTTTTTGTGTGGGTGTTGTCCTTCCATGGGGGCTGCGGTGTTCTCCTGGTGCTGGGGGGTCTGCCTGCTGCGGCTGGGTGGGCTAAAATGGTGGCCTGAGGGGTACTGTGGGGTGGTGCGTAAATGGCGGGAAGGGGGGGCTTGCGGGGGGGGGGCGCCCTGAGGGGAGCCGCAGTGGCGGGAAGGGGTGCCATGAGGCGGGAAGGGGTGGAGGGTACCCTGAGGGGAGCCGCAATGGCGGGAAGGGGTGCCGTGAGGCGACGGGGGCTGCCCTGAGGGGACCCGCGGGCGGCAAGGGGTGGAGGGTACCCTGAGGGGAGCCGCAATGGTGGGAAGGGGTGCCGTGAGGCGGCGGGGGCTGCCCTGAGGGGACCCGCGGGCGGCAAGGGGTGGAGGTTACCCTGAGGGGAGCCGCAATGGCGGGAAGGGGTGCCGTGAGGCGGCGGGGGCTGCCCTGAGGGGACCCGCGGGCGGCAGGGGGCAGGGGATACCTTGAGGGGACCCACAATGGCGGGAGGGGGGAGCGGCGGGCGGCGGGGAGGTGCGGTGGGGCGGTGTGAGGCGGCGGAGCGGTGCGGGACCGGCGGGGGGACGGCGGCGGCTCACGGGGTCTGGCGGGTGGCTGTAGGCGGCGGCGGGTGCCGGACCGGTGGGCTCCGGGTGGCGGCAGGTGCAGGAGCGGCGCGGGACTGGTGCCGGGAGCAGGAAGCACCGTGAGGGGAGAGGGGTGGGGCTGGGGGCGGAGCGAGGGGCGGGGCTACATTACGCGCGCGAGGGACGGGGCGGAGCGTCGTGACGCGCGCGGCTGGGGCGGGGCCAGGGGCGGGGGCAGGGGCGGAGCGGCGTGACGCAAGCCAGGGGGGCGGCGAGCGGGTGCGGGGGGGCGTGACGCCTGTGTGTGGGGTGGGAGCCTGTGATGAATCGGGGGTAGAGCTTAGAATGAGTGAAAGGTGTGGGTGGTGTGTGTGTGCACTGAAAAATTGGCTAATTAACTAATTATCCAATTATCTAATTCAATTAATGCTCCAGATGGGATATATTAGATTTGACAAGGAAATTCAACTCATTTCCTTGACAGAGAATAGTCAAAAACAGCAGTGAGCAATGGCTACAAGAGCCTACAAGGAAGATGAGGAGAGACTGTAAGAGTGGAGTGACAGTGACCCACAAAGACCATGCTGTACCCGGGCCCGTCCGTGGTCCTGGCACTTTTCCTGCATTCTGATTTTCTGTTCAGAAGTCACTATGTGGACAAATCTCTGGGTCTGGATAAACGGTGTTTAGTGCAGAACTGATGCGATGGTCACTCGGAATCGCCCAGAGCAGGAGCCAACTTGCAACTCTGGTGAAACTCAAGTGACACCAGCTGAGGCACACACTCCAGATAACACACTGTGGGTGTGCCAGGGTCAGGGGCAAATGGTCAGGGCTTACCTTCTCCTGGTTTGAGGCCCGGTTTGGCAGCAACACAACATTCCAGTGCACGATCAGTGCCAAAGGGAAGGGCTGCACAGATGCCCTGAGCCCCAGTCTCTGCATCAGCAGCAGTGGGTGGGTGGACCTCACCTATTTCCAGATTCAAATCCATTTGTTTGTCACTCCTGCTAGTTTCTACGCTCTGAAAGCTCATTTCAGCTGTTCAGTGACAGCACGAGCTGGTCCATGGATTTAAGGAAGCAGACAGGCTTTGGGAACATGTGTTGCCATTTGAGACTTGTGCAACAAAAGGGGCACAGGAGGAGGACAGGTGTTAGGGACCGAGTCCGGAGAGCTGGCCGCATAAACGACACGTACACCAATACGATTAAGCATCCTTCTCTCTTTATTGTTCAACTATGCCAACTTATATCTAATTTTGCAAAGATTCATGCCCAGTCCCTCTAGATGGCCTCTAATCAGAGGGGGAGCCGGGCAGCTGTATACCTTGCCAAGGACTCTCAGGGCTGCCTGCAGTCAGGGGCCTGTTCAGGGGCTTTTCCTCAGCAACCCTGCATTGTCCAATCTTTCCAGGGGTATCATATGCCCTTGTTCCATAAGGAATCCCTCTACAGACAGGGAGTTGTCACCGGCCCTGTGCTCATGGGCTGCAGGGGACACCTGCACTGAGGAGGAAATGGAAATGGGAAAGAGGGAACTGCAACCTGATGGGATGCACCTCTGGCACCACATTTCCTGTTCTTCCTGCTGTCCTGGAAAGGCCCAGGTAAATCCAGTCCCTCAGACCTTGCATCCCTGAACAGCAGGAGAGCCGGTGTTTTACCCAGATCCCAGTGCCCTGCACGGCTGCGCTGACACGAGCACAGGCCGATCGCTCTGCCCAGCACCATCCCTCATTCTCCTCCCACGGCTCCCCAAGCGGCCCCAAACCACCCCAGCGTGTCTGTGCCGGGGCCAGGGCCTGCCCCGAGCCCAACCAGAGGCTGTCACCCAGCCCTGCACCAGCTCCCACCCCTGGGAGAGCTGGGAATGCACTGAGAGCTCGGCTCCCCGGGCTCCCCAGCACCCAAACCGGTCCTCAGACACACAAAAATGCCCAACCTGCCCCTCTGGGCACAGCCAAACACCACAATTCCATCATCCCCAAGCAACTCTGGCACTTGCCTCTTCACCTCTGCCCATTTCCAGTAGCCGTGACTAGGACCGGGCTGTCAGAAATAGCATTCCCTAGGCAGTTCATCCCAGCACAGAGGAGAAGAGGAGCCTGTCCCTGACCCACACCATGGGCAGGACAAGGGGGGCCCTAGCTGGCTTTGCCTACTCCAGCACCAAAGCTCTTGGTCCCAAAGATGGGGCGAGTTCAGTGGTTTTTCCTGTCCTGAAAGAGAGCAGAAAAGGGAAGTTAATTCCACTGTGGAATCCAAGACTCCTGCATTTCCTATTTCTGCTCTGATTGCTCACCGTGGAATTTTATCCATGGAAAAAAAATAAGAATGACACCATATCAAATAAAAAGTTGATTAATCCACGTAGGGGCTGTGGAGAGGATACAAAGGAACTTTTCCATGATTTTGGGGCTTGAAGAGGGACTGAATTTCCCTCAAAGCTGGGAAGGGCCTGAGGATAATAAAGCAAAGGAGCAGCTTCATCTCTCCCTGGCAGAGAGCTCGGGGCTCCATTATGGATACAAATCAATCCCAGCAGGATTTCAAAGGGTTTCTTTAGGATGTCAGGTCCCTCTTTATCAGATCCCTGCTGGGATTCAAGGCCTGCCTGGTCACGGGGTGCTTTGATAAGGGCTGGATTTAAATCCCAGATCTGAGAACAGACATGAAAGGTCCCTGGGTTTCTAGGGGGTTGAAAAACTCAAGCTGGATTCGCTGCAGAGCTGAAAAATCAGGGTAAGAGAGAGCAAGGAGTGGCCAGCAGGCCCAGGCTCCTGATCACGCCCCTGGGATCCACGGGATCCATAGGATCCACGGCCTCTGGCACGCTGCTCCAGCACCCTGCAGGGTGACTGACAGCCGGGCAGGGGAAGGAGCCACCAGCAGCTCTGCCATGTGCACCATCATTCACCTTGCACGTGGCCTAAACAGCTACCAAGCACTGATGGACTGACTGAGCCGAAAATATCGGAGAGATCTCAGTTTGCACTCCAAATTCCCTGCAGCCTGTTCCCTTCCTGATCCATCCCTTGAAGCAGCAAGAGTGGAATTCCTTCCGTGGTAGCTCTTTCCCTCCTGTTTTCCACTCAACAAGAAAAAGCAGCCACGTGAGCAGGAGTAAAAGCCCCAAACCCACAAAAAAGCACATTCTCAGCATCACTAATCCCTGCCAAACTGCCAGGAACCTTCCAAAACTACATCCAAGCTTGGAAACAGGGATCCAGTTGTTTGTTTAAGCAGCTATTGATCCAGTCTCTTCCAGCTAATTAAACTATTCACTATTTAAACTCATTAAACTGCTCATCCTGCTCCTGGCAGCCAGAGGCAAAGAAGAAATCGTGTCTAGATTAAATGGTGATGGTGAATGTGCCCATCCCAATCCTTGGAGAGGTTGGAATTGCATCCCTGTTCCTCTGCTCTCTTTTCCTTCCTTTTTCCTGCAGTGATTCCCACCCGGATTCCTCAGCTCCAGCTCTCTGAGCAGCCTCAGGGGGAGCATTTCATCCCCTTGGAGCCAACTCCATTTGTTGCATCCTTCATGCCTCAACCACCCCTAAAAGCAGGGAAGTGCTGGTGGGCAGTGCAGCTGCTTCCACTTGGGAATGTTTCCAGTGGAACAGGGAGGGAATTCTGAGAAGCTGCCACCCACTGCACGTTATTGCTGGATAAAAGGTGAGGCAGCAAAGGATCAACAAAGGGAGATTTCAGCAAGACAAAGTCCAGACAAAGAGGCTGCAAGTGTGGCTGGGGCTGCTAAGCTGGGAAAACTGCAAGGTCAGGCTGTGGGAACATGGATTATACTGAGGTCTGGAACTGGTGTTGGGAAGAGAGGGAGAAGGAGAAGGAGAAGGAGAAGGAGAAGGAGAAGGAGAAGGAGAAGGAGAAGGAGAAGGAGAAGGAGAAGGAGAAGGAGAAGGAGAAGGAGAAGGAGAAGGAGAAGGAGAAGGAGAAGGAGAAGGAGAAGGAGGAGAAAGGGCCCAAAGTAACTGCACAGGGAATTTCCTTACCATGAGCCAGGCTCATTCCCTGAGCTGACCAATATCTCTGAGCTCCCCTTCATGGCACAGCCCTGCCAGTAAAGAACAGAAGTTCCTGCTGCTCCCACTGGAATTCTGTAGCGTGCCTGGCATTCCATACGTTCTGCTGCCTGAGAATTCCTGCAGCCGTCCTTGGGAAGAGCAGTTCAATGCCACAGGAGGAACAAGAGGAAAGCAGTTGCCACTCTCGGGTTCTGTGCTCTGTAAAAACTAAAACCAGATAAAGATCAAAGCTCCATAAAGCTGGAACCATCTCCAACCTCCAGACAGCACTTCTGTGGGAAAAGCGTGGATGGGCAATTAGGAAGGAGATCATCATGCAAATGGGCAAGGGGGGGAATTAAATTCTGCTGCTTTCTGATTGAGGCCTGCTTCAATTTGCAGCCTTTATAATATCAGTTTAATGGGACTTTTTGTGCTTTAAAGAGGTTTTTATTAGCTGGGGGTTGTCCCTGCCTGGACTGAGGCACAGCACAATGAGTCTCCTGCCTCCTGAAGCCGTGTCGTTATCCCAGCATCTGAAATTAAAAACCAGCACTCTGGGAAACCTCTCTACTCTGAGGAGAAGTGTGAGAAGTGTTTGGGTCTGTGGAGAGCCTGGAACAGCTCTGAGAGACACCAAACATCCTGTGGATCCCAATAAACAGCAAAACATTCCAGCAGCTCCTTCCAACACCGCCCTTGTAGGGAACTCTGTCACCCCAGTGGGTATTTGTGGGAGTAAGGAAGAAATCCCACTAATGACCTCAGTGTGATCACCTCTGGTTCGTCTGGGGATAAATCTCCTTTATCCTTCTGGGAGAATAAAGGAATCCAATGCTGCCTTAATCCCCTGCTTCTCGGAGTCTGGATTTCCAGAATCCATCTCCTGGCCCAGCATGGGAAGGGTTGTCCAGCGCTGGAACAGCTGCCCAGGGCAGTGGTGGAGTCACCAACCCTGGAAGTGCTCATAAAATACATGGATATGGCACTTGAGTGTTCATAAAATACAGGGGTAAATACATGGGGAAATATAGGGACAAATACATGGGTAAATACGTGGATAAATATATGGATAAATGTATATGGATAAACATATATGGATAATCCATGCATAAATATAGGGATAAATATGTATGGATAAATATGTATGGATAAATACAGACCTTGCATCCCTGAACACCAGGAGAGCCGGTGTTTTACCCAGATCCCAGTGCCCTGCACGGCTGCGCTGACACGAGCACAGGCCGATTGCTCCGCCCAGCACCATCCCTCATTTTCTTCCCATTGCTCCCCAAGCGTCCCCAAACCACCCCAGCATGTCTGTGCCGGGGCCAGGGCCTGCCCCGAGCCCGACCAGAGCCCTGCACCAGCTCCCACCACTGGGAGAGCTGGGAATGCACTGAGAGCTCGGCTCCCCGGGCTCCCCAGCACCCAAACCGGTCCTCAGACACACAAAAATGCCCAACCTGCCCCTCTGGGCGCAGCCAAACACCACAATTCCATCATCCCCAAGCAACTCTGGCACTTGCCTCTTCACCTCTGCCCATTTCCAGTAGCCGTGACTAGGACCGGGCTGTCAGAAATAGCATTCCCTAGGCAGTTCATCCCAGCACAGAGGAGAAGAGGAGCCTGTCCCTGACCCACACCATGGGCAGGACAAGGGGGGCCCTAGCTGGCTTTGCCTACTCCAGCACCAAAGCTCTTGGTCCCAAAGATGGGGCGAGTTCAGTGGTTTTCCTGTCCTGAAAGAGAGCAGAAAAGGGAAGTTAATCCCACTGTGGAATCCAAGACTCCTGCATTTCCTATTTCTGCTCTGATTGCTCACCGTGGAATTTTTATCCATGGAAAAAAAAAAGGAGAATGACACCATATCAAATAAAAAGTGCCCTTTTCCAGCATTTTTATTCCAGGCATTAAAAGGATGCTCATTTCTCTTCTAGCATTGTTTCCCTCATTTTAGGAGAACCGTTTTCATCCCAGGCCCCACTCGTCAGTTGTTCGATCCTCTGGCACTGGATTTGGACAAAGGAAGGGACGCACCTGGACTGCAGGAAATCACTGAGAGAAACCCTTCCAAAACATGACAGAGAAAAACAACAGGAGATGCAGGAAGACACATCCCTCATTTGCATGTCTGGAATGCTTTTCTAAAGACTTCTCTGCATCTGGATGCTCTTTGCTCTTGGCTTTCTTCACAGGAATGCATTTGCTGCTAAACATGTCTCAGACCCTTACCTGATCGGGATAAGGTGGGATGGAGATGAAGACTCCCACAGGGAAGAGCCAGGGAGATGCAGGGCCTGGGAACATCAAGGACGGAGAAGAGAAGGAACAGGGATTGTTTTTCTTGTTTAGAGCCAGCAGTGCTGTGAGCTTGGAGAACACACGGCACCGCAGGGATCCAGGGCAGGAGCGGGATAACTGCGGGATAAGGGGAATCTGCTCCCACTCCAGGACTGTGCCAGTGAAGGAGGGGAATTTTTCAGTGCCTTCATTGCACACAAAAACCAAACCCAGCACCACCGAGCTGGACTTTCGTGAGCTGCAAAACAAAGCGGCCCCTGGCCTTTGTGGGAACACAACCTCACCGAGTCACAGAGCCAGGGGATGACACTTGGGAATGATCCTTGCTGCTGCCTGCAGGCAAATCAGATGAGGGAGCCACAGGAGCTGCGGGGTTTCCTGCTCTTCCTGCAACGCCATCGGTCCAGACCAGGAGACCTTTCCTGGAACAGATCTTCCCTGTAAAGGGAGCTACACCAAAGCTCAAGCCCTCATTTAGAGACCCTTGGAAAAGCAAAGGTGAGAGGGGATTACCTGGAGCCCCAGGGGACCGAGGCGAAGGCGATGAAGAAGCAGACAGCAAAGTGCTTCCACTGCTTCTCACTCCAGCAAGGGGAACATCCCTGGAATTTCATGTCCAGCGTCGCTCCCAAACCCCACAGGTGAACCCACACGTACTCCAGGACTGATCTCCTTCAAACTTCCAGCAGCACACACTCACCGGGAGGAACTGCAATCCAAGGACACACATCAGCAACCATCTTCCCACTTGCCCCTCTCTCCACATTTTCCCTTTCCAGTGGGATGCAGGTGCCACCCCCCAGAGGCAGGAAAACTGCCTTGCAATCCAGTACAAAACCTGCCTGGAAAGCCCAGGATGCCCGGAGCCAGCAGCCGTTTCTCCTGGAGCTCCTGCTGACAGGCATTTGAAGCCTGCTGTGCCTCACAGCTGCTTTTCTGCCAAGGGCATTCCCATCTTTTCTTTTTTAGCCCAAATAAAGGTTTGCAAAGCTGAGTTTTGTGAGAAGTGCTTCATATTTGGATTATTCTTAACTTGGAGTTTCCCTTGGCACCAAAATCAGGGACTCACCTTTTGCTTGGAGCTTGGCTGAAGTCCTCAGCAATGCCAGGGAATGTGGCCATTGGAGGCTTTGGGCAGATCTGGCTCATCTGCCTTTTTAGGCTTTGTTTCTTTCTCTCAGCCTTCCCACTGGATTGTGGCCTCCGAGGAATACGTAAAATCCCATTCCATTCCTATTCTTTCGGACAATTTTTTGTACCGTCCCTGTACAAAACGAGGCCCCCTGTTCGGATGCTTTTCCCCACCATTCCCCGGCAGTTTTATCTGCCGGTGCATTCCCTGCGTTGCTTGGGCTCTTCCCAGATCTCTGAGCTCCTTCACAAGGCAGGAGATCGATTTGGCCCAGGAACTAAACCCTCCCGAGGAATTGTCTGAAGCCATCTCCACATTTGACACCTGATCCTTGTGCTCAAAGGATCCCTCTTTCTTCCCTTCAGCCAATTCCAAGGCTCGCTGCCCCTGCCAGGATCCTGCTCAGGAATCCCTGGGCTACAAATGTAAGAATTCATTCTTCCCACCCCTGCCCAGTTCCAAAGGATTTGGTGTCTGCCTTACCCGGCTGGAGCCTGCTTCCAACTCTGTTCTTGCTGCTTCTGCTGCTTTCCAGTTCCCAGGAATTCCACCGACGGAGCGACAGCGTTTTCCAGCTCCGCCAGGATTCCCTCTGTTGAGTTTGGGTGCTGGAAGGATATCAAAACCAGGCTCTCTGGGGCTTTACTACCAGGAAATTACATCCCCGGATTTGTTCATTTCCAAATATTATCTCTTCCCAACAAAGCACTGGGCATCCAAGGAATACAGAAAGTGATGGGCTGACCACTGCTTACTCCTCTGGAATGTCAGAGCTTGGAAAAAAAGGGCACTTGAGGCTTCTCCTGGTGCTGCCTGTGAGGTGTATTTTACTTAAGAGCCCCTTCCCGTGTCTTTCCCTGTATCCACCAAAAAATCCACCCCTTCATTCCCCAGCTGCTTGCTTCCTCCCTCTTTTCCTGTATCCAACAGAATTTTAACAGGTCAATAGTCCCCTCTGCAAGAGCACCTTTCATTCCAAACCTAAGAACAAACGAATCACTTCCCTTCCACCGTCCTTATTAGGATTCCACTGAGAGCAGTGGATGGAAAATGATCCTCTCCTGGTCCCTGCTGGATTCCCGGAGCAGGGATCCTTTCCCTCTTTCCCCCCACCACGGTGCCCTCCTCCCCCTCCCGCCCCACCCCACACCCTTTTCAGGCTTTGTTCCACAGCTCTTGCCTCCAGACCTCAGATCCTTTCGTTCTCCAGGAGCTCCCAGCAGCTCCACAGCCTTTCCTCTCCCATCCTGATCATTTCTCCAAGAATGGAGCTCCGCATTTCAATTGCCTTCTCTTTTCTCTGACAATTCCCACCAATCCAGAAGACCTAAAGCTGACACAAGGAACACTCGGTGCCCACAAATCCAAACCCAGACCCGGCCATCCCCAAACCAGCAACTCCCGGACAATTTGCGTTCATTCCAACCTAACACTGAGGACTCACCCAATCCTTCAAAATTCCCAAGAAATATCCTGTTGCCTTCACAGCTCCCAGGGGATTCTGCTTCGTGCTCACACGAAGGATTTGGGACTTCCCTGAAAAAACCCGTGCAGGGCACGCTGGAATCCCCGATCCCGTGAATCCGGGGAGCGTTAAAAGCTCGGTCCAGCCTGGGCCCCCGGAAATTTTTGCCAAACATCCCCCAAGTCCTCGGGATAACAGAACTCTCTGGTACTGCATTTTTGGCGTTGTAAAGCCTGGAATTCCTTTATTCCTAGTGCTGGGCTCTGCATATGGCTGAGAAAATCCCGGCCTCCACACAGACCCAGATTCCAAACTTTTTAATACATTTTAGCAAACTGAGAAATTCACCTTCCCTGCTTCTTCTTAAGGGCATCCTTCTCTTCCCTTACCCGGCGTGCTCTCTCCCACTGGGGGTGGGTTTTCCCCTTCCCATGCTAATTAGTCCCTACTTCTAGGAGGTTTAGGTACCTTTCTTCCCTGGGACGGATTTCTTAACACAGCTACCGAGGCTTTGGGATTCTCCTTTATCTCCTACTTTCTGGAAAAACACCCTGTGATCCAGAAATGCCACAATCCAGGCGCCCAACTTCAACAAGACATCCTTTCTACCTAAAAACACACACTCTCAACTCTTAGATCTTTTAAAGTTTTACCCCTGCAAAATTCCCCTATTTTTCCACCACTGAATTCCTCAGTCCTGCTTCCAAGGATTTCTTGAATACCACAGGGCTTTTCTCAAGATTTACCCCCACGACCTTCCCTACGTGCCCACTGCTCATCACCTCATTTTTCCCTCAATGTGGTCGTTCTCCACCCCAGAGAGTTTGTCAAATGTTGCCTCCAAAATGTTCCCCATCTCTCCACTACTCAGTTCCCCATTTTGCCTCCAAAATATTCAATCTGTCCCCTCCAGATTGCATCCACTTTTCCCCCAGCGTTTTACTTCCTCTACAATATTGATTCAATTTTTTCCACCCCAAACATCTGCATTCTCTCCCTTAAACAGCACCTCAGCTTTTCCCTCAAAAATGCCCCAGAGGGAAACTCAGATTCAGCCCCCAAACTCCCATTTGCCTACACAAACAGTTCTTGTGGCCCCTCTCAATTCCCCCAGGCTTTCAGCTAAAGGAACAACTGGAAGCCTATTCCCTCATCTCCACCCTTGTTTTGCTTTCCTGGAAAACCTTGCGATCCCACACTTTCTCCAAGAGATCTGCTGGGAGTACTGGAAGGTTTGCTCTCTCAGAGCGCCAGGGGGCTTTACAGCACTTGTTCCCCTGCATCTTTACCCTTTTATCAGCTTTCCCCTGGAACGGTGTTGTGGGAGAAGCTTGGAACTACCAGAAATGGATCGCGTTCACATTTTTCCCCACAAGTTTTTATCTGGTTTCAAATTCCTGGAATTACCCTCAAATGTGCCCTAGAACACTGCTGTGAAAGGATCAATGAGAAGAACAGCCGGAAAGCAGAAAACCACCTCCAGCAGCAGCCACAATGATCCCATTTCTCTTCTTACCTGGTCCTGCCAGAGCTCCCAACAGCCATTCCCATTCCAAAACAAGAGCTATGGAAGAAATTCCTGCTGTCCGTGAGGGTGAGGTGGCAGTTCTGGATGTTCTTTGCTGTGCAATCAGACAACAAACAGAGTGTAAATGATCCTGGTGGTCCCTTCCAAGCCAAACCAGCCTTGATTCCATGCGTGGATCAGCACCTGTCCCAACTCCATTCCAGAAACCTCCTCCCACTAACCCAGAACTTTCCTTTTTCTGCTCAACATCAGGGGTTTGCTGCCGAGTGCCCCGGGCAGGGGACGCCTCAGCCTTCCCTGGGACCGCAGCATTCCCTGGGCTGCCTCAGCATCCCCTGCGCTGCTGTTCCACGCCCATCCCGTGGTCCAGCGCCTGCGCGGGCTGCAGTGCCGGGCTCTCCCCACGAGGCGGCAGCACCGGGAGCGAGCAGCCCCGGCCGGTCCCGCTGTCTCGGGGCAGCTGCGCCTTTAACCCGCCCTGAGCCGGCGGGGCCGTGAACACAGCGGGCACAAACGCCACCGCTCCCCTTTATTTCACCCTCAGAGGCACAGGATCGCAGCATTTCCTGGGCTGCAAGGGACCCACAGGGAGCATCGAGTCCAAATCCTGGCCCTGCACCCCAAGAATCCCACCCTGTGCCCGAGAGCCTTGTTCAGACCCAAACTCTTCCCCCAAGATCCTGAAAACACAGCGGGGCTGGAAGAAGGATGACCATGGAGGATTTTTTATACAGATCTCCTTGCACGATCGTTAAATAATATTATTAGCTAGTCCAGGAACCCATCCCTGGGCCGGGACAGCCATCCCTGGGCTGGAACACCGATCCCCCGCGGCCCCCACCGTCCGCTCGGGGCTGTCCCCGTTCCCCGCTCACCTCCGAGCCCGGAGCACCCGCCCCGGTGCCCCCGGCCCGGCAGCGCTGCTCCCCGGGCTCCCCGCCATTGCCGCTCCTGGCGAAGAAGGGCGGAAGTCACCGGTACCGCACCGATGTGGCTATTCGACCTTCTCAAGATGGCGGCCGCGAAGGACCCCCCCCCCCCCCCACCCGCTCCGTCTTTTCGAGTGCCTGAATGCTCCCGCCTGCCCCAGGCGCCGCTGACCCCACTGTCGGTGTCCGCGTAGCGGGAAACGCCTCAGAAAATTGCGCGCAAGCGCTGGGCTGGCGTCGGCGTCGGATTCAGGCAGCCAAATAGGCGCAGCTTGGGGGGGAGGGGGGGGGGGGGGGGGGGGGCTTCCCTGCCGACATATTGAGAAGGTCAGAAAACAGCGCACACGACCGCCATCTTTAGTGTGGCATTGACGACACTTCCGCCCTTCGCCACCATCTTGGGTGCTGGCAGAAGCCACTTCCGGTCGAGCCGCCATCTTTACTGTGGTACACTTAGGGCCCCCGCCGCCCCTCACAAGGGCTTCTGTCTAGTCGGCTGCCTGAATTCGGCCCGGACTCCGACGCCGGCCCCGCGCTTTCCGCGCGATTTTCCGCGGTGCTTCCCGGTGCGAGGACACGGCTGGTGGGGTCAGCCGCGCCGGAGGCGGGCGACGGCTCCGCGACCGGCGGCAGGCATCGGCAGGGACACCTCTCGCAGGGGCCCATTGCGTCTGCCATCTTGAGTGTGGCGGAAGTGGCACCAGCCCTCGTCAAGGTCCTGGCAGGTTCTAATAAAAACGTCACTTGACGCCGTCCCGAGAGCGCGGAACTGCGCCTTCCTTTCCGAGCCGCCTCCTTGAGAGCGACACGCGGGCGGCTCTATTCCGACCGTGCCCGCCCGGTGCCTCCCGCCCGGGTCGCGCTGCGACCGCGCCTCTGCTGCCCGGCAAAACCGGCCCCGCCGGGCCGCCCCCCGCGCTGTCATTCCCCGCGGTCACCGCCCCGCACGGCGCCCGTTCCTTTCCATAGCTGTGGCCCCGCTCATGCACGGCCGCGTCCCTTGGCGCTGCGAACCGCCCTTCGCCCCTCCCCTCCGCTGACACACCCGGCCCCGCTCGCTCCCGCTCCTTGCCACGCTCGGCAGCCACCGAGGCCGCCGCCCTCTCGGCTCAGCCGGCACCGGGCGGCAGCAGCGCCGCCCAGCTCAGCCCGGGGGCAGGCACAGAGCACAGGGAAAAGCCGGCTCCGGGCGCTCTGCAGCTCCTGCAGCCCGAGCGTCTCGGCTCCTGCGGCCAGGCGCTTGCTGCTTTCCTTCCTACAGAAAAACGCCGGCTCCTTATTCTCAAAACTTGCTGATCTCTATTCCCAGCTTCTTATATTCCTGTATGCGACAGAGTAGACAGAGAGGGCTGGCTTATTTCAAAATGAATTTACATCTACATCAGTAGCATTTGCCTATAGATGTAAAAGTGAAGAACTTAACATGTTTTAGTATTCTGCACCCATCCATTGCTGGGAGGAATGGTAAAAAGTTAAAAACAAATGCAATTTTAAAAGTAGAAAGTTAGAAACAAAGTTACAACGGCAGAAATTTAGAAACAAACAAAGAGGTAAAATACAAGAAACAAACAAATTTCTAAAGATAGAAAGTTAAAAACAAACAAAGTCAGAAACAACAAATAAATAGAAACAAACAAAATTAGAAAGGTAGAAATTTAGAAACAAAGTCAGAAAGGCAAGTGTTGAGCCTTTGACAGGGTACCCCTCCTTCTTGGACCAGGGTGAAAGAGCAGAGGAGGCTGCTGTTCTGCTAAGTTCTTTATTTCACAGTCTCACAGCTGTCTTGAAGGCAGAGTTTGAATGGGGTTACATGATACAGCCAAGCAGCAGCAGCAGGCAAAAACAGCTTCTTCTTTATGCTCCATACACTCTATTTTTTCTTACAGAAGTGTGGATTCTATTTGTTAAGTGACCAATAAGATTAACACACGATTCTAGTTTTCTTTTCCTTAAACCCATCCTGGTCTAATTCTAACAGTCGTAAGCCTCACACAAGTGTCATCTGCCCTTGTTCCATAAGGAATCCCTCTACAGACAGGGAGTTGTCACCAGTCCCGTGCTCATGGGCTGCAGGGGACACCTGCACTGAGGAGGAAATGGAAATGGGAAAGAGGGAAATGCAACCTGATGGGACGCACCTCTGGCACCACATTTCCTGTTCTTCCTGCTGTCCTGGAAAGGCCCAAGTAAATCCAGTCCCTCAGACCTTGCATCCCTGAACACCAGGAGAGCCGGTGCTTTACCCAGATCCCAGTGCCCTGCACGGCTGCGCTGACACGAGCACAGGCCGATCGCTCCGCCCAGCACCATCCCTCATTCTCCTCCCACGGCTCCCCAAGCGGCCCCAAACCACCCCAGCGTGTCTGTGCCGGGGCCAGGGCCTGCCCTGAGCCTGACCAGAGGCTGTCACCCAGCCCTGCACCAGCTCCCACCCCTGGGAGAGCTGGGAATGCACTGAGAGCTCGGCTCCCCAGGCTCCCCAGCACCCAAACCGGTCCTCAGACACACAAAAATGCCCAACCTGCCCCTCTGGGCACAGCCAAACACCACAATTCCATCATCCCCAAGCAACTCTGGCACTTGCCTCTTCACCTCCGCCCATTTCCAGTAGCCAGGGCTAGGACTGGGCTGTCAGAAATAGCATTCCCTAGGCAGTTCATCCCAGCACAGAGGAGAAGAGGAGCCTGTCCCTGACCCACACCATGGGCAGGACAAGGGGGGCCCTAGCTGGCTTTGCCTACTCCAGCACCAAAGCTCTTGGTCCCAAAGATGGGGCGAGTTCAGTGGTTTTTCCTGTCCTGAAAGAGAGCAGAAAAGGGAAGTTAATCCCACTGTGGAATCCAAGACGCCTGCATTTCCTATTTCTGCTCTGCTTGCTCACCGTGGAGTTTTAGCCATAGAAAAAAAAAGGAGAATGACACCATATCAAATAAAAAGTGCCCTTTTCCAGCATTTTTATTCCAGGCATTAAAAGGATGCTCATTTCTCTTCTAGCATTGTTTCCCTTGCTGTCTTGGGCCTGCTCAGAGCTGCCAGCTGCAGCTCTAAGCAGTGCCCCTGTACCCACGCCCTTTGCAATAAACTGCATGTTCCAAGATCTGACTTCAGAGATCTCTCGTCACCGCGCGTCTCCCATCACCATCAGTCTCCGTCCGTCCGTCCCGACCGTCCGACCCACCCAAGCTCCCGCACAAGTTTACTCTCAAAATCTCCCTGCCTCTCCAACACTGATTACTTCCTTTTTACCTCAAAAGATTGATTTATTTTCTACCATGGAGGTTACATCAAGTTTCACCCCCAGAATTTACTAATACTTCCACAACTGATTCACTCAGTTTACCTCAACAAGTGTTCATTCCCTCACCTAGAGATGCCCTTGTATTTTACCCCCAAAGGTTTCCCTACCTGTGCACAACTGATTGCTATAGTTTACTTCAAAATCTTCATGCTCTCCACTACAGGTCACCTCAAGTTTACTTCAAATGTTTTCCCTACCTGTCCATTACTGATTATCTCAATTTTTACCTCCAATAAGTCATTCTCTACCTACAGACACTGGATAGTAAATCATACAAAGATCTAAAACACTGCACAAGAAACAGCAGAAAGATTTCCATGAACAACACAAGTTCCTTTTTTCCCTCTTCTGCCTAGGACTGCTACCAGGAGACAGGAGAGCTGTTATCAACACTCAAACCTCCCAAGCGTTGCTATTTCTCAAACATCTGGGCCAGCACTGAGCTACTCCCATGTGCCTGCAGGGAGGCAAGACGACGTCCCACTCCTGCCTGGAGAAATTTCAATGCCCTAAAAAGTCATCTCCCTTCTCTCTCTCTCTGACCCACGGCCAAAGCAGCTGTGTAGAACAACATGGACTACTCATGGAAGGGATGATTCAGTTGTGGGAAAAACGCTGAAGAAAGACTATCACCCCAAATTTCAGGGTGAAAACACACTGCTTGTTAACAGGAGCACACAAACTCATTGAAACCAGAGAGGAAACTGCACACCAGGAAAAGAGCTGGAAGATATGCTCTGCCTTGATTGATAATTCCAAAGGAAATTCCCCACAGATCATAGGCAATTACCTATAATTTTACCTCCATAATGACTGGATTTCTGACTTGGGTTGCTGTGGAAGTGTTTCACAAATGCCTTGAGGGGTCAGGGGCTTGGTTGGATTCTTTGGGGTTAGTCCTGACAGGCCCACCCACCTGCATCGCTGCTCCACCCCAAATTTGTATGAAATACTGAGAACAGTTTATAAATACTCCCCTTCCCTGTCCTTCCTTACACATCTATGGAGCAAATGTACTCTATCCATTGTTCCCAAGAGCACCTCTCCAGCCCAAATCCCAGTTTTCACAAACACAAACCAAACAGACCTAAGACAACTATTCCATCAGTGCCTGCAATTCTGAGCTCCCTGTTCCCTGCCACTCACACAGCAATCTCACCTCAGCCCAGAGACTCCCTGTCCCCAAAGGGAAACACAACCTGATAGGGCCGATCGCTCTGGCACCACATTTCCCCTTGTTCCTGGAAAGCCCAAGTAAATCCAGTCCCTCAGACCTTGTATCCCTGAACACCAGGAGAGCTGGAGTTTTACCCAGATCCCAGTGCCCTGCACGGCTGCGCTGACACAAGCACAGGCCGATCGCTCCGCCCAGCACCATCCCTCATTTTCCTCCCATTGCTCCCCAAGTGTCCCCAAACCACCCCGTGTCCGTGCCGGGGCCAGGGCCTGCCCCAAGGCCAACCAGAGGCTGTCACCCAGCCCTGCACCAGCTCCCACCCCTGGGAGAGCTGGGAATGCACTGAGAGCTCGGCTCCCCAGTCCTCAGACACACAAATAATGCCCAACCTGCCCCTCTGGGCACAGCCAAGCACCACAACTCCATCATCCCCAAGGAACTCTGGCAGTCACCTCTTCACCTCTGCCCTTGTCCAAAGGACACAGGTAGGACTGGGCTGTCAGAAATGGTATTCCCTAGGCAGTTCATCCCAGCAGAGAGGAGAAGAGGAACCCTGTGTCCCTCTGACTGACCCCACAGCATGGGCAGGACCAGCTGGGTTCTTCGTATTCTAAATTTTAAAATGAACTGAAGAACCTGAAAGGCAAAAAACAACACACATATAAGGTTAGAGCCAGTCAACACACACAGACAGACACACTCTCAGACACCCCTTCTTCAGCTTACATGCTGACTGCAGCCCTTACTAGAAACACTCCCCCCTAAAGAAGATGCTTTAACATCTTCTTCCATCTGCTGCTCCTTGATGTGGAACAGTGGATCCTAGGAAAATTGGTAGCATCAGTGACCATAGGGATCAAAATCTGCCTCGGGGACCTGCAAGACAGCATGAGGCAGTCTGCAAGTAGCTGACAGCTAGGAGTTATCCCCACACCAGCCCCATAAACTTTCTACCCAAAAGCCCATAGACAAGAGAGGAGAGTTTTAAAACTGTTCAAACTAGCCATGACTGAATGTGCCAGGGCAGGGCAGCTCCAAGCATAAGTGACACATGGACACACAGTGCATCAAATATAAGCAGAGATGACATGAAGACTTGAGATAACGCTTCAGAAGATAAATTCTTGAGACCAGGATGCTTTGAGGCAACAGAAGCTACAAAACTACTGCAGTGAGGAGGGTCTAGTACACTTCATACAGAAGTCCAAGGGAACGGCACATGGAAAAAAAGATACTACCAAAACTGAGAAGGAAGATGGATAGGAACACCTTGTGTACTTCTTCTGGTCTCAAAAAGCAAAACCATAAAGATGCCAGAATAAGCCCGATCCAGGAAAGTATGCAAGTGCTCCTGCTGCCGATATGGCCCATAACGATGCCTGTAAAGCATTGAGACATCACAAAGCCCTATGACACTGAAGACAACGGCCACAGACCACATAACATAGACACAAACTGAAACTGCCCAGCAGTTTTACCTGATGGACCCAAGATTGCTAGTGCAAGATAAGCCAGAGGCCGATGACGCCGAAGGAAAGAAGGCTCTACGGCAGTAGTACATGACAGTGAAAGGTAAACTCCTTATGAGAAGTTAGTGCCAAAGCTGGTAAGAGGATGCTCAAGAAGCACAGTAGGCCTAGAGAAGGAGGCAACAACTGCCAGCTGATACAAAGGGATCCCTAGAGAATGATTCTGCCACCAAAGGCAGAAGTGACATCACAAAACATGACCGACCAACAAATGGCCAAGACGCAAGATGCCCGCATGCTATGCTCAGAAGTGCTCAAAAGCGTGGCTACACTGAAGAGTAGGCAAACTTTAGACCGTGGCAATCGTGCCAGACCCGAAGGCAGGCTCCTCGGGTGAAAAGATGGACAATGACATCGAGACTCAAAATCCAATGATGCGAAACTCACGAGAACATGGAGATGGGTTGGAACTGCCCGGCCCGGCAAAGGCTCGAGTGATGCTGAAGAGAAACCCTCTCTCCCTTAACCTCCAAGGGGCCTGGCCCACTACAGCCCTCTCCTCTCAGCTAACTTCAAATTGCCTCCTGTGATTCCAAAGGTTTTTGCCTTCTCCCAACCAACAGTCCCCACACTTAGCTCTCTGAAGACCAGCAGACAAAATCCATCCTCAACAGAAAAGAATGCTTCAGCACCGTGGATGTCAATACATGGCCCACAGCCCACTTGGGCGGCTGCAAAAGATAGAGAATAATGACAAAATTCAGACTGTGATGACATGTCCCAGAAGTGACCCCTTGCACAATGCCTCTCTCCCTCATAACTGCTGAGGCTCATCGCTCACCGGCCGTTTCCAAACTTAGGCTCTGCACCTACTTGTAGTACCTAAGACAACAAAACAGAAACTGTGACTATTGCCCTCCAGAAGAATAAATGCACGGGCTGGGCTCCCTCTGCACCACTGGCCCAGGCTCACCTCAAATCTCCATCCGACTCCGGAGCTGGCCCGGACGATACCTGCAAAGCGAAAAGGGACACGCTTCGCATGCTGCCACGTACCTCTCACCTATCAGTCGCCCCACCTAAATGCCAGCTCACCTGCTCGCCTCTGTCCCTTGGCATGCCCAGGGCAGCAGCAGCACCTGCAGAGAAGCAAAGCAATAAAACATGCTGAGAGACTGAAACCACAGCCTCCCCGCTCCAACTCAAGTACACCACACCTATAGCTTAAGCTTGCACCCACCTGGCCTCCAGCATCCCAGGGCCGGGACACCTTCCCAGTGAACCACCTTAAAATGCACAAACAAAAACGGATGCTTAGAGCTGCACCAGAAACTGATACCCAAGCAGTAACAACTCATTCTGGCCACCAGTCACCGCTCACCTCGCTCCATCGACCTCGACCACTGATCTTCAGCATTACTTCCTACCAATAAAGATGAAGAACAAAGCTGTAACACAGTCACCATTTACACTTGCCCTGCAAAGACAAACGGTGACTGACCTTCCTGTGGGAACCACCTCACCTGGTATGGGGCACTCTGCCACAGATTCAATCCATCTGCATCTGAAAGAAAGTGATGACAAAAGTCAAAGTACTGCACCATAACTTACCACCTCCAGACATCTGGTGTCAATCTAGAAATACCATCTTGAGTCCAACTAATCCCTACATTACAAATGTCAAGTCCCTAGGACTTATCCTATTACACCTACACCCAGACTATGTAGCAGGGCAAAGCAGCCCCAGACCAAACACACAGACACCTGTGACACAGGAGATGACAAACAAGGGGATGCAACAAGGAGAGGAAAGTCTCAGCAAGAAGAATTACCAATGAGATGACCTAGATGAGGCCAATGAGGCTCAAAGAACTCTGGCAGAAAAAGACCCTAACAGAAGGGCTTATGCCAAGAACCGCAAAGATGGACGCCCGAGAATCGTACAGTTGGAATCCTCTACCTATCCTCGCATTCTCCCAAGTCCTAATCTGTTATAAGGGATCATTGCGGTGCACAGCTGTCAATACAGCTCAGAACAAGACTGTAAAAGGTGTCTGACTCAATAGTGCTAAAGAGAGATGCGATTCCGATGCATGTCCGAGCTTGCAAGTCAAAGGTTCAAGGGTACCAGCGTCGGGCCAAGGAACGCAAAGGAGCTGCTGAGGATGATGCCCAGCATTTCTGATAAGCCCCTCAAAGGGGTAAGGCAAAAGACATGTGACACAAGATGCCCAAGAGACACAGAACACACAATAGACAAGTGACACAACACGCACCGGGACTGCTCTGCCCTGCACACCTCAGCATTGTGATCAACAGCAAAACTTTCCCTTTATGTGGCCTAAGGGGCCCTCTCATGGACATCCCCATCTCCAAAGCTAATTCAAAGATCCCTCCCACCAAGTCCTGACCCAGCACCCCACTCTCATCCCCCTCCCTGAGGTGTAGCCGTCAACTTAGCTCTCAGATATCCAGGGATGCAAATCCTCATCAGGTGCAAAACAAGGCCGCCTCATCATCTGGGAAGTTCCTGCCCTCAGATGGCTGTTCTCTCTCAGTCTACTACAATAAAGAAAACCAAACATCAGTGCCTGAACTCAGCAGCACATCAGCCAAAACCCAACAATTCCACTACTCACCGGCTCCTGAGAACGCCCCGGTCCTCGGCTCACACGCTGGGGCCACACTCCAAGGCCGACGTCGCAGGGTATCCCTGGGTTAAGGGGAGACAAGGTGATGTGGCATTGCTGAAAATTGAGTGGACCCTCGCTCCTCCCTCCCTCCCCGACTTGCCGCAACTCCTCAGCCATTGCCAAAGGCTGCCCAGATGGCACCTTCAAACAGAAAAGGTACAGGCTTCATCGCAGAGCCCTGTAATACTTCTGGAAGGCTCACAGGGACAGGCAGCTCAAGGGTGATCAACTGGCTCCATCAGCTGGTCCATGAGGGGGTTCAGCCCCTCTAGGCATAATACAAGTGGGCCACCTAAAACACACAAATGGATGCTCAGACAATGCATGCTTTGAGCTGCCCCAGAATTTGGCACCCAAGCAATAACTGGTTGCGTCCACTGGTCACTGCTTACCTCACTCACTTGACCTTGACTGCTGATATCCAGGTTTACTTCCTAAAAACAAAGACAAAGAACAGCCCTGCAACATAACCAAAATGAAACACCACCCCTGAAAAGCTGAATGATGACCAACCTTCCCAGGGGAGAAGGGGCAAAACAAAATGGAAAGGCACATGCCGATGGTAGTGTCCAAAAGGGTTGCATTGCCGAGATAGGTTCCAACTGAAAGTGCTCGACTGTGACCTCTTTCTGCAAGGGTGTCTGTCATGTTGGAGTAGCGATTTGAATGCTGTAGACCACCTGTAAAACACAAAAAAAAAAAAAAAAAAAAAAAAAATCAAAGGCTACTTATAGTTTCATCACTAATACAACAACTCCAGTAGCATCCAGTTCTGTGCTGGAATCAATACTCATCCAGCTCATGGTCCCCCCGGTGCCAAAACCCTGCTGTGCCAAGTGCTCCGCATCTTCAAAATGAAAATCCCAACAGTGAGGTAAACGTAGAGCCCAAAGTCAGGCCGTAGCTTGGACTTCAGGCACCCACCCACCTCATTGCTGTGCTCCTCTGGTCTCCTCCGTTCATATCAGGTTTACATGCTCTCCCTCTGCAAAAGAATTATTTGTCAAAGTTACCCAGACAGACAGGGAAAGCTTAGCCTTTCCCAAGTTCTCATTCCTCAAAGCAAACTGCCTAGGATCCCACAACAGTGAGCCTTAGGACAAACTACTATGAAATTGCAAGACACCACTGCACCACTCCCACATCTCCACTGAACACCACACAGACTGGCCACAGTCACTCCATCCGAGGCGTGGCTCAGGTGGCTGAGCAAAGCAAAAGGCTCCCTGTAAAGTCTCCTTTCTTCTCCACCTAACCCCCCCCCAGGACTAATCTACAGAGCAGAGCAATTCCAGGCTAGACACAAACTCAGACAACACATTATACTACAAGCAGTGTGACATGAAGATGATAAAAAAAGCTCTTGGCAAGAAGAACGATAGCAAGGACAGGGACGACGCCAAAAGAGATAACTGACGGTATGGCAATGGTGGATGAAAGAGGCTCTAAGGAGCAGAAGAAAAGACTGGAACAGTGACCTGTTCTAAGAACTGTCAGTCACAATGATCAAGATGGCTGTGAGAGACAAGGCCACATTTAGAATGATCCCGATATCCTGACAATCTTACAAGCCCCAGGACATTACAGCTCACGGCTGGAAAGGATGGATGGCAGTACAGCCGGGAACAAGGCCTCCAAAGAGATCCGACTCAATGCTTTCAAGATGTGATTCCAAGATGTGGCCAAGCCCACTGGTAAAAGAACAAGTGATATTGGCATCCTACCGAGAAGTACGAAAGTTCAAGAAGCTAGAGATGATGGCCAATGCTTATGATGAGCCCCTTAAGGGTAAAAAGCAGAGAGATCTGATCCAAGGGAAGCCAAAGACACAGAACACACACCGGACAAGACAACACACACTGGAACTGCTCTGCGCTGCACACCCTACAGTTGCAGTCAAAAGTAGGGCTACTCCCTTTAGCTTACCTAAGAAGCCCCTTGGAGAGCATCCCTTTCCCCTACACTACTTTTTAAATCTCTCCCAGCAATTTCCAACCCACTATCCTGCTATCATCCCTTCTCCGGGCCCTGGCCCCCAACTTAGCTTTCAGATGACCGGTGATGTGAATCCACACTGGATGCAAAGGAGTCCACCTCAGCCATCTCCAAAGGCACTGGGATCACCAGGTTGGCCTCTTAGTCAGCTATGACAAAGAAAACCAAAATCAATGCACCAGTGTAGTGGCATACAAGCCAAATCCTAACAAGTCAGCTACTAACTGGGACCCTGCTCCCACTCCCACTCATACTTGCAGTCCTTAACTTACCTATCAGAAGCCTCCATCTCCAATGTCATCTCTGACCCAGGGTAGCTCCCTCTTATAGCACAATGAATCTGCTGAACAAATGTGAAGTATCATACTTGACACAATCTGGAATTTCAGCAAGTTGCAATGCTTCTAAGAAAAACAAGGGAAAAAAAGAATTACAAAAAGCACCAAGCACCTTATCAACCCTGAACACTCAATCCAAAAATCATGAACTATGCACTCAATGCTATCTTCTTCACAGTGTCTTCAAAGCCTCTATTGCTTTAGATGCCAAAAGTACCTGCTGAAAGAAAGCTGAAAAAACCTGAATGACCCCCCTTCATGGAAATAAGAAGACCCCCTTACACCAACTAACCCCACCAAAGGAATGGGCCTCTTTTACCCAGGGCTGGGGTTAATATACCCCTGGCCGGGCCCGCCTCTCGTTCCCACAATGCCCGGGAAAAGGGAGGAGGCAATTTTACCAGAAGGGATAAAAGCACTGGGAGGAGCTGCAGCTGTTTGGCTGCTCTGCCTTAAATTCCAGGTGACTAAAGGGCTCTGTAGATGCCTTCTGTTTTACTACAGCTGCATCCACTGAAAGGGTAAAAAAGCTTCTTGTTTTGGCAGCGTAGACAGATGAGTTGCATGATTCCTTGTTAAGTTCTGTAATTGTTCATTAGTGACTGTTGAGTAGTACTCTATACAGGACAATGGAGAGTGGAGAAGGATAGTAGTAATATACATGGTGTAACTCCTGTTGGGGTCTCTAATTAGGGCTGTATTCATTATAAGTAAAAAAATAAGGGGCTCTCTGGCAGCAGGAGGGTTTTGTGAGTGCTGGGCTTGCTCCCTTGTGAGAGATGGGGTGCCAGTACCCAGCTAGAAGTGCCCTGAAGTACAGATTTAAATTCTTAAAATGCTGAAAAAGGGGGAGCTTCCTTCAATTGAACCCCTTAAAATGAGAGACTAGGGAGTGTTTGTCTCTACTTAAATAGATGTCATAGCAATAAATGGGTTCTCTCCTCTGAATCCCCTAAAATACTGGAAAAAGAGGGGTTTTCCTTACTTCAGGTCTCTCCAGTGATGGAAAAAGGGGGATTTCTCCCTCAATTCAAACCCTTATAAAAGAGGGACAACTGGGCTTTCCCCTCAATTTAAACCTTGGGATGATGAAAATGGGGGAGTTATGATCAATTCCAACCAATAAAATAGCATTGTTAAGGTTTTCCCCTTCTATTTAAACTGGAGAATAATGGAAAATGGGGATTCCCTGTCAAGTGATACCCCTAAGAGAATGGAAAAGGCAGGGTTTCCTTCAAGTGATACCCTTAAAATTGCAGAGGAAGGGGATTCCCCCTCAATTTAAACACAGACAATTATGGAAAAGGAAGTTTTTTCCCTCCGTTTAAATCCCTTTTCTCCTCATAACGCCCCTTTTTTTCTGGGGGCACTGGGGAAGGGCTGCCAAGATGAAAGGGGAAAGTGGAATGTTTCCCTGGGACCCCACATGCTGCCCTGCCTGCTCAGGTGCTGCCCCTTGGCACGAGGGGTTTTCCCTGGGCATTTTCTGGGAGCAGTGCTCTGTGCCCAGGTGCCTCCGGCTGCTCCCCAGCTCCTGCCGGATGCTCCGACCATTGTCCCTGCAGGGACACTCGGGATGCCCCCATTGCCCCTCTGGACCAGCAGCTCCCTGCACAGCTGTGCCCGGGGAACCCTCGGAGAGCGGCCTCTGGCAGGAGCCGCCCCCTCCTCATCCTGGCTGCTCACACCTGGGGCTGCTGCGCCTTGGAGCAGGGGCTGAGGAGGAGAAAGGTCCTGCTGGTCCTTCCCTGCCCTGCACAGCCCTTGGTGTGCCCCTGAAACACCGGGGTGCCGGGCTTTCCTTGCTGTGGGGGACTGGGTGGTTCTTTGATCCCAGACTCTGCTCTTCCCCGGGCACGGCACATGGACAGGGGGCAGAGATGGGCCCTCAGAGGAGCGGGGGCTGCTCCTCGCTCTCGGGGCGCCGCGGGCGCTGTGCAGCCTTCCCCTTTTACTTCCCAGTTCCTCATTTTGTGCCTCCTTTTCCCTTGGGGATGCGCCCGGGCCGCATTCCAGCGGCCGCCACGGCAACAGCACCTGCGGGCGGTGGGGTGGGCGGGGTTTTATCCACTGTAAACACACATTGTCATTAAAATCTGTTTCCTATCTAATACACAAAAATCACTTTCCTAGAAGGAATTTCCATGCATTCACCTCCTCCTGGAAGTCTTTTGATGGTCCTGCAGATTCATTAAGAGGGGTCCCTGCTGGTCATATTCACTGAATGCTTCAGTATTAAAGGTGACCTTGCCTTGAGCTATTTTTCTGGGCGTGCACTGTTGCTTCTTGTGGCAGAACTGCCCCAGAACCACTGCAGGCCTCCTGATCTGTTCCAGCACCGGCTCCAGCCTCATTTCTAGCCCTGTGTGCACACATTTAAATCATTTAATCTTTTTCACTACTTGGTCTTTCAGCAACATCAGGGAGCCGAAAATGTTTGTTCTCTATGTTATTTATCAATCCCCTGCTGAACAGCCCAACCCTCCCTCCTCCCTCTCCCACCCCACCATTCCCACCACCCTGCTCCCCTGCACATCTCACTTCTCTCCACCAAACCCTTCCCGCTGCAGGGAGCTGCTGAGGAGCCGCTTGGTCCATCCCTGGATTCTCCAAGCACTGACTGCCCATCCACTCTGACCACAGCCGGGGCCACATCCCACCGCCTGCCCAGCATCCATCCATGGTGGTGAGCTCCGTGTCCCCACCTTCTGCCTCACCCACCGAAGGAGCCGATCTGTGTGAGACAGATGTCACCGACGTGGCCATACACAGGGTGACACTGCCCATCTGCCTCTGTGGGCTGGCCGGGAACGGGGCTCTTCTGCCTCCTCAGATGGAAAGGGCGTACTGCCGGCATCTTTAGCCTGGCTGTCACTGACTTCATCTTCCTCCTCATTGCGGTCCCCTCTGCCCTGCTCTTCCTGCTCGAAGATGTGTCCTGCTCTCCTATCCTGCCCCTGATGTACGTGAGATTCCTTTACCTGGTGTCAGCGTTCTCCTGCTACTGGGCGCTCTTCTGGATGACAGCCATCGGCGCCAAAAAGGACATGGAAAAGCTCTGCAAGCTCTGCTGCCGCTGTGACCTTCCCAATCCCATGATGTGGGTGCTGTGGGGTGCTCAATGCTTGACCTTCTTCGTTCCCATCATTCTCATTCCCACAGTGGCTTCCCTGTGCCCGTCACACGAGCAGGAGCACTGCCGGGTGGCTCTCATCTCCATGTTCTCCGTTACCCTGCTCCTCTTTGCTGCACCCGTGGTCATTACCCGCATAATAATCAACATGTCCCGGTGTATCCCGGTGTTTCCCGGTCTGTCCCGCGGGGAGGCGGGGCCTGACCCGCGCCACGCCCCCTACGCGCGCGCTCCGCCGGGGTCACGTGGTTTCCCGCGCGTCACGTGATCGGGGCGGCGGCGGCGCGCGGGGGCCGCCGGGAAGCGCCAGGCGGGACCGGGCCGGGATCGGGATCGGGCCCAGCGCAGCCCCGGCCAAGCCGCGGCCCTGCCCGAGCCCTGCGAGCCGCCAGCCCGGCGCCGGCCCGCCATGGACCGCTGGGACCCCTCCGGATCGGCCGCCCGCTTGGCAGCCGCCCTCCCCTCCCTCCCCCGGGCCGGGCCCGCCCCGCCCCGCGCCCCCCGGCGGCTCCTCGGCTCCTCCATCGTTCGCCGGTGGTGGCAGCCAAGAGACGGTCCGGGCCTAGCGGAGCGGCCAGCGCAGGTGAGCGCGGCCGGGCCTGGCCTCCCGCCGGCACCGGGGCAGCGCCGGGGCCGCGCCGTCCCCGCCCCGGGCACTCCCGGGACATCCCGGCCGCCCCCTGGGCGGCACCGGCGGGCCCGAGGGCGGCATCGGCCGCTGCAGGCACAGCTCCCGCCGGGACCCGCGGCTCTCCCCGCGCTCGCGCCCCGCGGTGGGGGACACCCCGGGAGGGCGGGGGTCCCTCCCCGGGCAGCGCAACCCGGGGCATTCCCTGGAACGGGGACTCGGGGCGGGCTCGGGGCCGGTGGGGCCGCTGCGCTGCCCTCCCTGCTGATGGATTGAATCCTGTTCCGGTCATTGGCTTGGTCAGGGCTTTGTTGCTTCCCCTTTGCTCTCCCGGTTTGGCACCGGCACGGGCTGCGGGGCTCTGGGGGCAGCCGGCGGCTCTGGGCGGCTTCGCGGGGCTGCCGTGCTCGGGGAATTGGCTTCGGGCGGCTGCTGCCGAAGGTGAGGGAGGGAAGAGTCGCGGGTCCGGACACAATCCCGTCCCGGAGTGAGCGGGTGGCTGTTCCTAAAGCCTCATCCTTGGGGGGGTTGTGTTGGACTTTGTAAAAGTCGCTTAAACGTTCCTGGGCTCTGGGCTGACTTTTTTCCTTTTTTGCCATTTTTCAATGAGCAAAACAAAGCGAGAAAGCGTTGAGAGGTGTGACCCGGGTATTGGTGCATTCAGTGCTGTGCCTGTGATTCTCTTCGGGAGATGAGCAAGTGGTTCAGTGGATTTTGGGGGAGAACTGAGTGCTTGTGCCAAAGCTCGCTCACAGCCTGGGCAGATGCTGTACAGTAGAAAGACAAAAGGGGCAGGTGTGGGATCCACTGCCCCCCCCCAGCTCATCTCTCGCCTTATTACGGCCTTGTTTGGTCATTCTCTCAGGAGTGCTGGTGCTTTGGAGCATTCCCGTGTTCCCAGTGCTGGCAGGCAGGCAGGCGCCCACCTGCCCCTGTGGGACTGCCCAGGCCCTTCCTCAGTGCCACTCTTTGGAATGAGCTGGTTCTGCTGGGGCCTGTGTGTTCATTTGTCACCTGGGCTCCCTCCCAGCTACTGAACTCCTCTCAGGTGTATTCCTAGTTCCTGACGTTCCTTTAAAACTACCGAATTCTTCTCTCAGGTCCCTGGCAAATGGGGCTTTGCAGCCTGGGGGAGTTCTTGCAAAACGGGGTCTAGTGAAGCGCTCTGCAGGAGTGGTTGTGCACCTGAGCGGTCATTAATTGTCTCCTCTAATGAGGGAAACGTGATTAAACTCCCGGTGCTGTGCTGCTGTTGTGTGTTGGCCTCGAGGTGTGAGACAGTCCCTGTGTCACACTGGAGTTGCTTAGTGGCTGGACTGGGACTGGGACAGGTCTTGTTGGTCAGGAACAAAAGGGAAAATTTATCTTTTGGCTTGCTTAATATCTTGGCTTTATTAATGTATCAATGTCAATTGTTGTCATTTGCTGCCTCCTGCACAGTGTGTTTGCAGCTCTGTGTGAGAGCAGACTCTCCCCTGTTGGGGAGTGAGACAATCCTGGAATATCCTGAGCTGGAAGGGGCCCACAGGGATCACCCAGTCCCACCCCCGTCCCTGCCCAGACCCCCCAACAGCCCCAGCCTGGGCATCCCTGGCAGCGCTGTCCAAACGCTCCTGGAGCTCTGGCAGCCTCAGGGCCATGCCCATTCCCTGGGGAGCCTGGGCAGTGCCCAGCAGCCTCTGGGGGAAGAGCCTTTCCCTGATCTCAGCCTGAGCCTGCCCTGGCCCAGCTCCAGCTGCTCCCTGGGTCCTGTCTGTGTCCCAGGGAGCGGAGATCAGAGCTGTAGGCCCCGATGTGTTCTGGCCTCACACTTCTCTACCAGAACAAACCCAGTGCCCTCAGCAGCTCTTTCATGGTCCTTCCACACCCTTCCCCATCCCCATGTCCCTTCTTTGGATGCTGTCAGCTTTTTATCTTTTTTATATTGTGGCGCCCAAAAGTGCCCCCAGGACTCCAGTACAGTTTAACAGCAATGAAAGGAAACAGTAGATTTCAACTTTGATCTCAAAAGCTGTCTCAGGCCCCTGATACTGCCTCGAAATGTCTTTGCAGTTCTTGCTTTATGACTTGTGTCAAACACGGAGAGAGTGAGACTGAGCCCCTGGGGTCAGGTTCTGTGTGAGAAGCCACACAGCAAGCCAGAAATCTTTGCTCCAGATCACCAGAAATTTACAGTATTGAGGGCGGAAATACTGAGAGTTGAGTCTTGGGAGCTGAGCCAGGAAAGCAGCACCTCTGCCATGGGCAGATTTGGCACGTGGAGAGAGCTTGAGCAGCTTGCAAGAGGTCCCAGCAATGTGTGTGTGGAGCTGGGAGGAGCATGAGTTGCAATGTCGTGTTTGGAGTCCCCCTGGGTGAGGATGTAGGAATAGACTGGAGTTTTTGGTGACTGAGGTTTCTTTTCTGTGGCAATAATTGTTCTTGGCCACATCATTTTGGTTTGTTACTCGCCTGTGGTTTGTTCTACAGGCCTGTTTCCTTTCTCTCCTACTATGGTGTCTCAGTTATCTTCAGCAGAGGCTCAGCAATAACTAAACTTGAGCTTAGATACTTAAACTTCAGAGTAGATACACGGAAGAAATCCTTCCCTATGAGGGTGGGCAGGCCCTGGCACAGGGTGCCCAGAGCAGCTGTGGCTGCCCCTGGATCCCTGGCAGTGTCCAAGGCCAGGCTGGACACTGGGGCTTGGAGCAGCCTGGGACAGTGGAAGGTGTCCCTGCCCTTGGCAGGGGTGGCACTGGATGGGCTTTAAGGTCCCTTCCCACCAAGGCCTCGTCTTCCTTTGCCTTCAGTGTCTGCCTCAGAGTTTGTACCCAAACCAAAGTGAGGTTGGTGTCACCTTCTCTAAACTGGGAGAACAGATCACTCCAAGCTGTGGGGAGATGGAGAGGCTGTAGGATGGAGAGGGTGCAGCCCTGCAGACGCCGAGCTGTGGGGTTGCTGCTTTCAACAGCCTCGTTGTTGCTGCGGACACAGCTCAAGGTGGGTCTGAGAGAGACAAACTCTGCTTTTGGGGGTTTGTGTTGATGAGGAGGGGAGGGGAGGTCACTGCTCTGCTTCTTGTAACTGCTGTGGCAGAGCCAGGAGCCCAAGGCAGGACAAGGGCAAAGCAAACCTCTCCGAGCTCTTGGATTCTCTTCATTCCCAGATATTCTGATTCCTGCCCAAGTCCAAGTTCATTGTGCTGTGCAGGATGTGAGTTTAATCAGGTTTTAGAGCTGGTTTAGCTGAGTGTTTCTAGGGCTTGAGGATGAAGCCAAATGCTCTGCACTGAAAAAGTGATGGATGTTCAGCACAAGATTCTCTTCAGGAACTGGCACGAAAAGTGGTTGCTGAAGCTGAGGGAGGAGCAATTCACAGCTTGGCTGGAAGAGGGAGAAGTGCTCACTGCTGGTCTGTCACTTCATCCTCATGAGTGAGTCTGGGAGCTCCCGAGATCAGCCAGGCTGCAATTTCAGATAGTTTAGATGGGCTGGCCTTGAAAAAATCATATTTTGGTGCCTGGAGCAAAAGCTGAAGGTGGCAGGAAGTGGCAGCAGTGGCAGGGAACTGAAGTGACACCACCCTGAGCTCAGAACTAATTTTGGTTGTGACCTTGAGCAGTCCCTGGGCCACACCAGAGCTTTTTGTGTCACCTGCTTTGGGAGGTTCTTCCTTGCCCGTGGAGAAGTTGGGTCTGGCACAGGTCTGCTGTGGAGCACCTGTGCCACCACCTTTAAAGAGCCACCCTGGAGGTGTCAGTGAGCCCCTCAGTGCCTGCCCAGCCTAGAGCAGGGCTGGGAGGGCAGGGGGCTCAGGGAGTGCTCATTCCTGGTGGTGTTGGAGCTCTGAGCCCAGCCCTGAGCTGGGTTTGTGGCTCTGAGGGCACGGGGAGTGTCTGGAGCAGGTCTGGCCTGGGAAGAGTAGGAACTCCTGGAGTAACTCCTGAGTAAGCCACACCTTCCACGCGAGAGGGAGGCACTCCCAGAGTCAGGCACTGTCTCCTCAGAGGTGCTTTGGGGTTTAATTCTGTTCTCACAGTGACTCCTCTCACCTGGGAACCCCATGGTTACCTACAGAGGGTCTGAGGCCTTAGGGATGTAAATATGGACAGGAGGGGTTGGAATCTGCCTATCAGGGAATCTTCCCCTTGCCCAGAGGAGAGTGTGCAGAACTCTTCTGTGTGATGATAATGTTTTCATACTTTAGGTGTGAAAATAAAAAATGGGAGAAATCTCGTTTTTCTGGCAGCACGCAAAGAACTTTCTTCTGTGTCACCGCTAAAACTCTGTGAGGGGATGAATACCTGGGAATCTGAAAGAGACATAGCTGGAAAGCATCAATATGAATGGATTTTTCTGCTTCTTTTTGCACTTGAAAGAAAGGTGAAAGTTACAGGCTGAGTCAAGCTTTTACTCTTTATTTCAATCAATTCAGTTATTGCTAAATATGGCTACACACAGGTAGCCCAGGTGACAGAGCTGCCTCCAGCTGCTCCTTGGCCCCAGTGTCCCACGCGGGATGCTTGAGTTATCCACTGAGAGCCCCCTTGAGACTGGAGCACAGGTAAATCTGCCTGTCTGAAGGGCAGGATTGTGTCCTAAGTCCCTCCTCATTCCTTCCTTTCCTCAGGCCCCAGCTGTGGCTGGGCCCACCATTGTGGCTTGGGTGGCAGTGGCACATTGGAAAGGCCTGGGGGTGCCAGCTGGGGGTGAGAGCTCGGGGTGCCAGCCCAGGCTCCACCAGCACTTGGCCCACACTGGGGCACAGATTGAGAGATGAACTCTTGGAAGCTTGTCCTGAGTGCGGGAGCTTTGGGGTTCAGTCTGGACCGGGCGGTGACGAGTGGAGACGAGAGATCTCTGCAGTCAGATCTTGGAACATGCGGTTTATTGCAAAGGGCGTGGGTACAGGGGCACTGCTTAGAGCTGCCAGCTGCAGCTCTGAGCAGGCCCAAGAGAGCAAGAGTGTAAGCGGGTAAGTAAAGAGAGAGAGAGAGTGAGAGGAATGAGAGTGAAGAAGTAGTGAGAGAGAATGTCTGAAGTCCTGGTTACAACACAATAAATCATCTTCTGTACTGAATATTCTAATTGTCACTAACCAATCTAATACAAGATACAAATCCTATAGCATTTACATACAGCCTGTAAGAGTTCTTGTATTACCATAGAGTGTTACATCTTAACTCTTAAAAACTACTCTTTGGACCCCTTCTGCTGAGCTAGTAGGGTCTGCTCTGACCCTTGGACTTGCCTGCAAGCAGAGGGTATTGTTCAATCAAGAGGGGATTACCTTCAGTCGGCCATACCATTGTTTTCCAGTTGTTCAGTAACTAAGATTTGGTATTTCAAAAATGGCTTTCATTTCGATGTCACTTATAGTTTTCATATTGTCAAAATCTTTTGTCAGGCAATCATATTTATAAGGCTTTCCTGTTTCATCTTCCCCAACACTGAGGAGGATGAATGGTACCTGCTGGCAAAATTCGGTGCTTTCACAGAGCTGTGATAAACCCCAAAGTCTTAGACTGCCAACCTACAGCCTCTGCACCGTCACATTCCCCACTTGCATTTTGTATTGGAATTTTACCTGCTCCCACCTGCGTCCTCCTGCTGGCAGTGCCAGCAGCCCACGTGCTGCCTCTCCTGAGAGCAAGTTCCTGCCTGTTTCCTCTCCCAGCCCCAGCTCTTGCTTCCCTCTGGCAGAGGCAGCTTTAGGTGCAATATCCTGATGTTTCTGCGAGTGGGTTTTGGAATAAACCTACACACGGGATGTTCATGGGTTGCTGCTATGGATTCTGTGAAAGGTGATCAGGAAAAGCAAGTTCAGAGTTACTCAGGGGATCCTCTGATTCCTGCCCATCTCACGGAGCTGCTCAGGGTGAAACTACTACTCCCATGCTTTTTATTTTGCTCCTCTTAGTGCTGGTTTTTCCCCAGGTAAGTCAGTGCTGGAGCAGCCCTTGTGGGTTTATCTGTGATGAGCAGTGGTTGTGTCTGCACACGGAGATAGCAGATTCCAGCTGTAGTGAGTGTGCAAACGTCGGTGCTTTGTGCCTTAGTGCACAGCCACATTTGTCAACTGACAGGGCTGATGCGATGAGAAAACCTCGCACTCTCCAATAACCTGAGCACAGGCACTTCCTGCGTTGTTACATTTAACCAAAGCTCTGATAAAAAATACTACATTAATTTTTCTAATGGAGACCAGATTCCGCATTATCATAATTTACGTTTTTGGATAGTCTTTGATTGACTCTGGTGGGAAGGGAGGTGAATCAGTATCTTGTACTTTAGGGAAAGATCTAGGGGAGAATTGAATTGTACTTCCTTGGAATTCACATCACCCGCCCTTAGTCGGAGATGTTGATCTTGAGAACAACAAGCAGAGAACAGCCCAGGAAGGGCTGAACGTGACAAAACAGTGCAGAGCATACAGAAATCCTCTTTGCTGTGTTCATCATTCTGTCTTCATCTTGGATTGTTTCCACCCTTCTCCTCCACCTGGAAGTCACAAGCATCCTGCAGTGGCAGGTACTCTGGGTTCTTCAGCCAGGAGTAGTCTAAGAACAGCTTTTGCTGGGAGCGGCTCTGACCTTGCTGAAATCACTGCTGAAACCTCCCCTGACTCTTGCAGTGCCAGAATTTCACGGTGCCAGTGGTGAGGCAGGGACTGAGCCTGGTTCACTGTCCCCAGAGCTCGGGTAGTACAGGACAGTCAGGCCAGTGAAGCCCCTGCTCAGGGCTGGGAACGAGATCCTGGCCGGCTTTCCCTCTCTGCCCCTCTCTGCAGTCCTGCTGGCCTATGTCATGCTACTATGTTACAGCATTGTTCCATGTCTTTTTTTTTTTTTTTTTTGGAAGTAATGCCGGATATTGGCAGTCAAGGGCGATGGAGCGAGGTGAGCAGTGACCGGTGGACAGAATGAGTTGTTACAGCCTCGGTCTCAATTTTTGGTGCAGCTCTAAGCATCCGTTGTTGTTTGTGTGTTTTAGGTGGTCCACTTGCAGGATGTCCTGGCCCTGGATGCTGGAGGGTGCAAGCCTAAGGTATAGGTGTGGTGTACTTCAGTCGGAGCAGGGAGGCTGTGGTTTCACAGTCTCTCAGCATGTTTTGTGTGTTTTTGCTTTGCTTCTCTGCAGGTGCTGCTGCTGCCCTGGGCGTGCCAAGGGCCAGAGGTGAGCAGGTGAGTTGGCATTTAGGTGGGGTGGCTGATAGGCCAGCGGTCTATGGCAGCGTGCTGAGCGTGTCCCTTTTCATTGTGCAGGTTTGTCCTGGCCACCTCCAGAGTCAGATCAGGATTTGAGGTGAGCCGGGGCAGTGGTGTGGAGTAGCCCGGGGATGCTCTTCTGGAGGGCAACAGTGACGTTTTCTGTTTTGTTGTCTTAGGTACCGTGAGCAGGTGTGGAGCTGAAGTTTGGAGAGAGCAGGTAAGCGCTGAGCCTCGGCAGTTTCGAGGGAGGGGGCCTTGCGGAAGGGGTCTCTTTTGGCGTGTGTTGTCAGAGGCTGAATTTTCTCCTTGTTCTCCATCTTTCACAGCTGCCAAAGCGGACCGTGGGGAACGTGTTGACATCTGAGGTGCTGATGCATTTTTTCTGTCAAGGATGGATTTTGTCCGTTTGTCTTCAGAAAGCTAAGTGTTGGGAGCGGTGGTTGGGAGAAGGGAAAGGCCTTTGGAGTTCCAGGAGGCAATTGGAAGTTAGCTTAGAGGAGAGGGCTGTTGTGGGAGGGTCCCTTGGAAGTAAAGGGAGAGGGTTTCTCCTCAGCATCACCCGAGCCTTTGCTGGGCAGGGCAGTTCCCACCCATCTCTGTCATCGGCCTTTGAGTCTCGCCGTCATCGTGGATCTTTTTGCCCGAGGAGCTCGCCTTCGGGTCTGGCACGATCGCCACGGTCTCCATTTCACCTACTCGCTGGCGTAGCCGCCCGCGGGCATCTTGGCCACTTGCTGGATGGTCACGTTTTGCAATGTCACTTCAGCCTTTGGTGGCAGAGTCCTTCCCTAGGGATCCCTTTGTATCACCTGGCAGTCATTGCCTCCTTCTCTAGGCCTGCCGAGCTTCTCAAGCATCCTCTGAGCTGCTTTGGCACTGGCTTCTTGGAAGGAGTTACGTTTCACTGCCGCGTGCTGTTGCCATAGAGCCTTCTTTCCTTCGGCATCGCCAGCTTCTGGCTCATCTTGCTCTAGGAATCTTGTGCCCATTGCTGGGCAGGTTCAGCTCGTGTCTGTGTTATGTCATTTGTGTCTGTGTTCTGTAGTTTGTGTCCATCCTTTCCTGTGTCACAGGGCTTTGTTACGTCTCGGTGCTTTATCGGCCTCGTTCTGGGCCGTAGCGGCAGCGGGGGTCTCTGCTCGCGTCCTTTCCCGGATCGGGCTCATTCCGGCATCTTTACAGTTTTGCTTCTGGAGAGCAGAAGGAGTACACAAGATGTTCTCATCCATCTTCCTTCTCACTTTTGGTAGTATCTTTTTTTCATGGGCCATGGACTTCTCTGGACCCTCCTCACTGTGGTAGTTCCATAGGTTCCATTGCCTCCAAGCATATCGGGTCTAGAATTTATCTTCTGGAGAGTTATCTCAAGTCCTCGTGTCATCTTTGCTTCTATTTGGTGTGCTTACACTTGGAGCTGCCCTGCCCTGGCACGTAGAGTCGTGGCTGGGTTGAACAGTTGTAAAACTTTGTGGTTCATCTCTTGTCTGTGGGGTTTTGTGTAGAAAACTTACGGGCCTGGTGTATGGGGATAACTCCGAGCTGTCAGCTACTTGTAGACTGCCTCATGTTGTCTTGCAGGTCCCCAAGGCCGATTCCGATCCCTGCAGTCACCGATGCTACCGCTTTTCCCAGAATCTGCCCTTCCACGTCAGGGAGCAGCAGTTGGAAGATGCGTTGAAGCGTCTTCATCAGTGGAGTGTTGTGAGTAAGGGCTGCAGTCAGTGTGTAAGCTGAAGAAGGGGTGTCTGTCTGTGAGAGTGTGTGTCTGTCTGTGTCTGCGTGTGTCAGTCTGTGAGAGCGTGTGTGTTGACTGGTTCTAACCTTGTGTGTGTGATTATTGCCTTTCAGTTTTCTCAACTGATTTTTAACTTTATAATAAGAAAACAGCCAGCTGTGAGGTTTTTTTTCTCCCCCATCTGGGTTTTGTTTTTCCTTGGTCCCGTCCTGTCTGTGAGGCGATGTTCATCACCAAGGTTTGGGTGCAGCTAAACAAAGAGCCTCCCTAACAGGGTGGAGAGTACACAGTGGAGGTTAGGAATACAGGGAAAAGGTGCACCAGCCCTTAACACCACCCCTAACAGCACCATTTTCCCCCCACCAGCAGCACAATGCAGCAACCCTGGAACCCTCAGTGCAGCACAGCTCAGTAAGCCTGGTGCTGGGATAACCCTGGAACCCTCAGAGGAGGCCAAGCCCCACACCAAAAAGGTGGGGATGACATCTGCAGGCTGGAGAGTGACAGGTACGAGTTGGGGGCTGGGGCGTGTAGAGCAGGAGTGAGGGGTTCCAGGCAGCAAGAGCAGTGCGGGGTATAAAGTAGAGGGGGTTAAAGGTTAGGGGATAAAGGGACAAAAGTCAGGGCAAAGGTTGGGGGGTCAGGGAATCAAAGGTCAAAGTCCAGGGGTCAAAGGTCAAGGTGGTCAATGTCAAAGCACAGAGGTCACATGTAGAAGGTTGGGGCAAAGGTCACAGGGCTCAGGGGGGTCAAAGGTCCTGGGGTCAGGTGTCATGGGTCAAAAGGTAAGGGTCAAAGGGCTAAGGTTGGGGGTCAAAAGTCAGGGCTCAAAGTGTAAAGGTGGATGGTCCAAGGTCAGGGGTCAGGGATCAAAGCTCGGGTTGTCAAGGAATGGGTCAAGGGGTCAAAGGTCAGGAGATAAAAGGTCAAGGCTCGGGCTCAGGATTAGAGGTTCCAGCATGATTTTCCGTGGTGGTTCCCAGTGTGGGGACACGGGGTGTGGGGTCAGTGGCGCTGGGGGCGGGCAGGAGCCCCGTGGGCAGTGGCCGGCAGCGGCGGGGACGCCTCCGTACGGTCGCGCCCCTCCAGTGCCAGCAGAAGCCCCCCTGCGCCGTGCGGTGCCCGGCCCCACTCCTTGCCCTCCCCGCCGCTGCCTTCCTGCACTCCCACCGCACCCCCTGCTCCCCTCCAGCCCAGGGAAATGCAGGAAAACACAAAATCATCGAGGTGGAACAGTCACCGGAGCTGCCCGAGCCATCCCCCCGCCTGAAGGCGGCAGCTGCCCAGAGCCAGGGGCACCCAGCAGGATGCAGCTCCCCTTTCCCAGGAGCTGGAGGCAGGGGGAGCAGGGAGAATTTCAGCTCCCAGCAGCTTTCTGTGAGTGCTGGATGGACTCTGGGCTGAGCCAGGTGGGAGGTATGGGTGGTGTTCATGTCCCCAGGAGCTGCTCAAATCCACCTTAAACTCCTGGAATGGTCTGTGCTGGCAAGAACCTTACAGACCATCCTGTTCAGCCCCTTGCCATGGTCAGGGACACCTTCCTGGGGTGTCTGTGCCAGAGTGGTGGAATGGGCAGGACTTTCTCCCTGAGCCCAGTCCCGGGCAAGATTGGGGTTCCCATGGGAAGAAGCCTGTGAGCTGCATTTCCGGAGCTGGGCGCCTCCATGCCCGGGAGTGTTTCCAGTACTGCTCTTTGGCTTTTTCCATAACTGGGCATGATGTTTCTCCCCAGAGCAAGGTGGTTTTCCCTGGATTGTTGGGGTAAGACACTGGCTGTTTGACAGCTCTGTTGTCTCTTTGTCCTGAATGGAAGAGTGAGGAACGGGGGATGCTCCCGACTGTCCCAGGGATGTGGGAACAGCCCAGTTCCAGTGAGGAATGTGACGCCCAGCTCGTGGCGTGTGCCCTGAGATGGTCTTTGCTGTTGTTTTGTCCTTAGAGCCTGTTGGAGTGCTGGCCTGGATTTGGGAGGAGCCAAGTAGCCTGGAGCAGTGAGGTTTTTCCTGTCAGAAATCCATGCTGGGGATGTTTTCCCTGGCTGTCCCAAGGGGAAGGAACAGCTCTGGAGTTTTTGCAGCCACAGGCTGGGGATGCATCCCCTGAAAACCAGTTCAGGATCGTTCATCTGACTCTGCCCTGACCTGTGGCTTCCAGGGAGCCTTCTGGTCTTCTGGATATTCCCAGGAGAGGATATTCCACCACCTGACTTTTAAGCCAGGAATTCCAAACCCAGTAAGTCGGTCACATTCTATGGGAGCTGCCCCAATGGTGGGATGGCAGAGGGCACACCCCACGCTGCTGTTTGGGACATTCCTGACTGGAACGGGAGCCAGCTGGGCATTTTGGAGCACTGAGGCCACCAGGGCAGCCTTGAGTGGCATTCCCAGGCAATGCTGAGGCATCCCATGCCTGTGGCACGTGGCAACACATGCCTGATGTGGAGCAGAGAGAGGAAGGGAGAAATTCTGAGTTGATGGGAGGAATGGAATTGGGCTTTCCAGAATGGAATTGGTATAGGTGCTGATGGTATCATGGAATCATGGGGTGGCTTGGAAGGGACACAAAGACCCTCTGGGCTCTGTTATCCCATCCCGTGGCAAAGAACACGTCCAAAACTGCCTCCTCACCCCCATGGAATGGCAGTGGGTGTTGGGAGCTCTGGCTGGAGCACCTGGAGACCAGGTAAGAATAGCAGTGGCATTGTTTTGGCTGCTGCTGGATGTGGTTTTCTCTTGTCAAGATGTTCCTCTGATTGATGTTTTCACAGTAGCTTGCTAGGCCTCATTTGAGGATCATTCCAAGAATTTGGAAGTCGTTGGAAAAGAATGAGGAAAAAAGGTGAACCTGATCCATTTCTAGTAATTCTGAACTTCTCTTGCAGCACCGTTCCAGGGGAAAGCTGGTGAAAGGATAAAGATGCAGAGGAACAAGTGTTGTAAACCCCCCAGCCTCCCTGACAAAGCAAACCTTTCTGCAATCCCAGTAAATCTCTTGGAGAAACTGTGGGATCATAAGGTTTCCTAGGAAAGGAAAACTAAGGACAGAGATGAGGAAAGAGGCTTCCAATTAACAATGATTTGGTGGAGGTAGGAATGATTCTTGTATGTTTGATGCACCCCTTTTTATTCCTGGGATAATTTTAAATGATTTCTTTAAAAAATCATTTCGATTTGGGAATTCAGATTAGAGAGGAAACGATGCAAAATAAATGCAGGGAGAGATCACAGAATCATCCTGGAATGGCGGAATAATTTGGGTGGGAAGGGACCTTAAGGATCACCTCATTCCATCCCCAGGGTGCTCCAAGCTGCGGCCAGCCTGGCCTTGAACACTTCCAGGGATGGGGCAGCCACGATTTCCCTGGGTTTACGGGCACAAGAGGAAATTTCCAGCAGGAACTGAGGGGTTTCCCTTGCTCTGCCTGGCCCTAGCAGGGCTTTGGGAGGCAGAGGGTGTGGGAACAGGAGCTTTGTCCACTGCCTTGGAGGAATCTCTGATGTCCCAAAACCCAGCAGAGCAAGTGGTTGTGGTTTAACATCCCGTTCAAAGGAGATGCCAGGCCAGGAACGGGAATGGACTGCAGAGCAGGGATGGTGGCCAGCAGAGGGGTGAGTGTCCAGGGGGTCCCAGCAGTCCATCCCTGCTGCCCAGGTTTGGGATGAGCAGGCTGGTGAGTGTCCCTGTGCTTGCTCTGCAGGATGAGGAAGCCAGGCCTGCTGAGGAGGAAGATGAGGAGGTGTGGGAGGATGGAGACAACGGCCACCAAAGGCTGGGGAAGGCACAGATCCAGGTAGGAGACGTTGCCTTGCGAGGAGAGGGACTTGTCTGTCCCGTTGGAATTTGGGGCGTGAGGCCAGTGGAACAAAGGCTTTGATTCCATTTTCTTGCTCGGGTTTTCACGTGCCTTAAGAGAGCTTTGTGAAAATGTCATTATCCCTGATTGAGTCTCTGAAAAACAGGGATTGAAGCTTTCAGAAGGGGCCCAACCCTGCCTGCATGTATCCAAGTGCAGCCCCCACTCCCTGTTTTTGTGTACAGCTGGGATGAGACCTCAGCTGCTGTTACTTGCCAGCTCACAAGTTGTGTAGCTCAGAGCCTCAGCCATGAAGGGCCAGGCTGTGTTTAAAACAGCCCAAGGTGCCAGAGAGCTGGAGTAATTTCCTAGCAGGTAACTTGACTTGGAAGCTGCATTCTAAAATTTGTCCGCATTTAATTGATGTCCCACATGGAGACACCTAAAGAAGCAGAGGTGGGGTGTTCCTAAGAAAAGAGCATCTAAATTCTTTGGTGGTAGAGGGCTTAAAGTCTGAGTGAGGTGCCTTTAGGACACTTCCATTCCAGTATCTGAATAGAATTTAAATGAAGTAGCCAAATCCTGACAAGCTTGTATGAACTCCAAAGCCTCTGCAAGTGGTTTACAGCCAGGGAAGGAGATAAGAGTCTGGAGTCTCTCCCCAAAACCTGGCTCCTGGTTTCTTTGGCCAGGCATAGGAATAATTGTGTATTCCCTGGGGCTCTCCTTATGGGGAGAGGTTTACTTATGTGCCCTGGGTTTATTCAGTGCATCTTCGAAATGATGGAAACTGATTGCATTGAAATGCCAGGGGTGCCAAATGTTTTCCCCAGCCAGAGCTCGGAGCCAGCCCAGTGGGAAGGGGTTTAGTGGCCATTTTCCCGCTCCCTCGGGGCAGCAGCACTGGAGCACTCGCAGCCACCCGTGCCCGAGGTGCCGAGTACTGGCAGGAGGCAAAGCCAGGGACTGGGCAGGAGGAGCTTGCAGTGCTCCTGGAATCGCAGAGCTGGAGCTGTGGGTTAGAACTGCCAGGAGCTGCTGCCTCACTCAAACCTTGTTTAAAGCTCAGCATCCCTCCTGCTCCCTTGGAATGATTGTTGCTTCTGTTGTTGCTCTTTCCCGATCCATTATGATTATTATTGTAAATTCCCACTCCATTTCTTCCATAGCCCTTTGCTTCCCAGAGGTGGTGCTTTAGGCAAGCCCCTCCAGCCTGGGAAGGGGCTTTTGGCTCCAGACTCAGTCCCAGTCCCCATGAGCAGCTGGAGCTGTGCTGTCCCCAGCAGGTGCCTTTCCTTCCTTCCCTGCTGCACTTTGGCTTTTTGAGGGCTCTCTAGGGGGCTGAGGGAGAAGTTCTTTGTCATTCCAGGGCAGCATAAGCCCTGATCCCACTCAAAGCAGGAGGAATCATTCCATCCTTGTTTTTGGATACACCTTTGGTGTTCTCTCTCTTTTGCTGACACTGTGTGGTGAAGCAGCAGCTCCCTGGAATAACTTTTATTTGTAAAACAATGAATTCCCTGCTGGAATCCCAGTCCCAGCCCCCCAGATCAAGGTGCAGTTTAAGGCCTTACACCCTGACCAGGACAAGTTCCTGTCCTTAGACATGGAAAACAGGGGAAAACTCAGACTGGATTGGAGCCAGCATCCAGAATGGGGAGAGTGAGGCAGCGTGCTTGGCCCAGGCTGGGGCTGGTACAGGGGGTGTTCCCCATAGGATGACACCCGTTTGGAGCAGATGCTTCTCTTCCTTTGTCCAAAGTCCAATGGCAAAAGAGTGAAGAACCCACAAGTGGGGCCTGGAAGGAAAACAGTTCTGTTAAAATTAGGCAAAGAATGCACTAAGAAAAAATGGACATCCTTTTTATGTATGAAAGTAAGTAGGGGAAAAATGTTGAAAAAGAGCTCTTTTATTTGGTGCCACCTCTCATTTTTTTATGGATAAAACCCTCTAGTGAGCAATCAGAACAGGAGTGGGAAAGCCAGGAGCCTTTGACTTCCACAGTGGACTTAATGGCCATGCTTAATTTCAACAATTTCTTCTCTCTCTCAGGCCAGGAAAACCCACTTAACTTGTCCCATCTTTGCCAAAAGCTTTGGTGTTTGAGCAGCCAAACCCAAGGGGCTCTGGCCCCTTCAGCCTGTACTGGAGGGCCCCTGGTCCTGCCCATGGTGTGGGATGAATCCCCAGTTGTCCCCAGAGGGGGCTGCCCTGGTCCCTGCAGTGCCCAGCACCTGAGACACAGAGAGAGCCCTGTCCAAAGGGGCTCCTTGTCAGGAATGTGGCAGCAGCCCCAGGAGCAGGCTGGAGGTGAGAACTGGGGCTGTGTTTGAGACTGACCAGCTCAGCTCAGTGTTTACCTGTGGGGGGAGTTTGGCCCCCCACGCTGAGTTGAAGCTGGATCAGGGTGACAGATGCTGCATTTTGGGCACCCTGAGAGTTTCTCTCCCCCTTGGAGATTTCCTGCAGGGATGGGGCAGGGCAGGGAGCAGAATTAACCCTGCACCTCCCGTGGGCACTGCTGGCCTTTGTCTCTCTGCTGTGCCATCAGCCTGTGGGAATTTGCTGCTGCCGCTGCCACCCCACCTGGGGGCTGCGTGCTCCTGGCAGCCCTTCCCAGCCCCACACCCGAGCTCCAGCGCTGCCTCCAGGCTGTGTTGGGAGAGTTTGCTGGGAATGTGCCTCATCCCTGGGAGTATCCTTTCCTTCCAGAGTGGCTGGATGGAGCTTCTGGGCTTGTCAGCTTCAGAGTTTGCTTGCAAAAGTCACTGCAGGGAAGAATGACAAGGAGGTTTGTCAGAGTGCTGCTGTCAGACCCCACCTGCCAGTCTGTGCTTTGGCTTGGAGGTTGTTGTGTATTGGCCCTGCAGGGAATGAATGTCCCCTTCCCACCTCAGCCCAGCAGATCCCAAGGGCTCTTCCTGGAGTACTTACTCTTTGCTTCCCTTTGGGATAACTTAATCTGCACCCTTCCAGGAGCAATTCCTTGGCTTCTCCTGGAGAAAACCCCATGGCAGAGGCAGTCTGCAAAGGAGCCCAGAGCTGTGCTTGGAGCAGGGAGTGCTGAGAGCTGCGTGTGCCTCTGCTGCCCCAGGCTGGCAATATCCCCATGGAACAGACTGGGCAAATGGCATTAGAGGGAGCACAATCCCTTCCTGGAAGAGGTTTTCTCCTGTGCAGATCAGGCATGGGGCAGGAAGGGAACTTTGGAGATCAGCTGCTTTCCCCCAGAAAGCATCACTCACACCAGCATGGATGACATGACCTGTGCCCACTGCTCACCATGCACCCGGCCAGAATCAAGAGCAAAGGTGGGTTTGGGTGTGAGCACTTGAAATAACTTTGAAAGAGAAGCAATCACCTTTTGCTGCTTCTTTCTTTCTTGCAGATGCTGCGATTGCCTCTGGGCACATGGGCTGAGCTCTCCCTGCAGGGAACTGTCAGGCCTTAACAGCTGTGAGGTTGTGTTCTTCTCAGTGGGGAACTGGAAATAATTATTAATTAATTGCAGAAATGTTTTCTGAACCTTTCCCCTTTCCTGGTAGATCTTCTCTCTCTGCCTCTGAATTTACAGCTGTTCCCTGGTGTCATTGGCCCTGCCTGAATTCCTTGCAGCTCCTCACTGGGAAAACCTGGGATGACTTTGAGGGGACAGAGGAGACATTTTTAGCTGAAAACCTGGGGTGACTGAGAAGGGACACAAGAATTGTTTGTGTAGGAAAATGGGAGGGGATGTCAAGCAGAGCAAGGTGGCATTTTTGAGGGAAAAGCTGAGGTGATGTTTAGGGGAAAGAATGCACATTTTTGGGGCAGAAAAGAGTTAATATTGTACAGGAAAGAAAAACTGGGGGGTAAAACTTGATGTAATCTGTAGGGGACAGAATGAATATTTTGGAGCAAAAATGAGGTACTCAGTAGTAGACAAAGAAGGAACATTTTGGAGGCCAAACTTGACAAAGTCTCAAGAGCAGAGAATGAACACTTGGAGGGAAAAAGGAGGTGATGAGTACTGAGCATGTGGGGAAAATTTGGGGGCTAAATCTGAGCTAATCTCTAGGGGAGAGCATGAACACACTGAGGTAACATGAGGGAATCAGTTGTGGGCAGATAGGGAAACTTGTGTAAAAATAATATTAAATAAGCTGTAGAAAGAACATTTTGAGGTAAAAATGAGGTAAGCAGTAGTAGACAGATGGAAAACTTTGGGGGTAAATCTTGATAGAAGCTACATGGTAGAAAGGAAATAAATATTGAAGGAAGAATGAGGGAATCAGTAGTGGACAGGTAGGGGAATTTTGGGGGGTCAAACTTGAAATGATCTAAAGGTTGAAAATGAATCTTTTTTGGTAAAAATGAGGTAATAAGTTGTGGACAGTTAAGGAAAATTTTGGGGGTTAAACTTGAGGTAATCTCTAGGGAGAGTGTGACCACTGACATGAACTGAGGCAATCACTGGGGCTAGGCAAGGAAATTTGGGGTGTAAAACTTGGGAAGATCTGTAGGGCAAAGAATGAACATATTGAAGAAGCAATGAGGTGATCAGTAGTCAAGATGAGGTAGAATGTGGGGGGCAAACCCTGAGGTAATTATGTAGGAACCATAAGTGGTTTTGAGAAAAAATCTGACCTAATTTGTAGGGGACAGAATGAACATTTTGGGGGTAAGACAGACATAACCTGCATGGTTTGGGTTTTAAAATCCAGTCAGTGTACAGGGGACAAAATAGACATTTTGGTAATAAAATCTGAGTTCATCAGTAGAAGAAAGAACTCATGTTTTGAGGTAAAAAGGAGGTGATCAGAACTGGGCAGGTAGGGAAAACTGAGGGGGTAAAATGTGAGGTCATCTCTAGGAGAGAGCAGGAGCATCCTGAGGTAAACTGAGGGAATTGCTGTGGACAGGTGGGTAAATCTGGCAGGTAACACTTGAGGGAATCTCCATGGTAGAAAATGAGTATTTGGAGGTAAAAATAAAGTACTCAGTGCTGGAGATGTACAGAAAATGTTGGAGGTAAAATCTGAGGTGATCTGTAGCAGAGAGAATGCACTTGATGGGGTAAACTGAGGTAATCACTTATGGACAGGTAGGGAAGTTCAGAGGGGTAAAAATTGAAAGCATCTGTAGGGCAAAGAATGAAAAGATTGAGGTGGGAATGAGGAAAGAGGTGGTGGACAGGTGGGGAAAGTTTTGGGGGCAAATCTTGTGGTAATCTCCAGAGCAGAGAAAGAATGCTTCCTTGTAAAAAATGAGGAACTCAGAAGGAGGCAGATGGGGACATTTTGGGGGTAAAATCTCAGATCATCTCAAGGTGAGGGAAGGACTATTTGGAGGTCAACTCAGCACTCACTGTGTCTTCCTTCCTTGGCAGCAGCTGGCAGGGAAGGGAGAAGAGGCCTCAGGCTGGAGAGGGGCAGGAGAAAGGCACTGTGGGCAAAGGCACCTCCCTGGCATCCCCAGGGCACCTGTGGGGAACACAGCGGACACTTTGGGAGCAAAGGGAGGTGATGACATTGTCCCTTTGGGGGCTGCTGGCATTTAGATCATTCCATCCATTTGCCTGCTGACATTTCCCAGCCCAGGGGCTTTGGCTGCCAGGGCAGCACAAAGATTGTTCCCTGGGTGGTGCGCAGATTTGGGGTTTGGCTTTGCTAGTTCAGATGAATTCTACCCAAAGCCCTGAATTCCCTGCTGAATTGCCACTGGCATAGCCTCCCAGCGCCTCCTGGAGCATGGATATTCCCATGCAGAGCTGCCTATTTAACACCAGCTGTGTCAGGAACCAGCAGAGCTTCCAGGGAAGCTCAGCAGGGTCAGGGCAAGGACAGCTTCATGTTCCATAGAATTTGCTGTTTGTAACCCTCATCCCCCAGCCCCCCCTCAATGTCCCTGGGGGCACCTGACAGAGTTCCCTGGAATTCAGCTGCCTGCACCCCCCGAGCTGGGGCTCCAGGTGATATTTGAAAGCAGGAACAGGCGCTGGCTGGACACGCTCCCAGCCCGTGCTGAGGCAGCCCCTGTGCCCACGGGAGGACTTCTCTCCCTGCAGGAGTTGATTTCATTCCAGAGCCTCAGGAGTGGCCTCTGCAAGTTTTTTTCCCTCAGGAAAGGGATGCACATCCCTGCCTTCAGGGCACCTGCAGTGGGAGCCACCTGGGAAAGCTTTCCATCAGTTGTGCAGTTCCAGCTGGCTCCCCAAAAACTCCCAACTCAATCCAAAGAGATTTCTCTGACTCTGACCTTTCATTTGAAGGCATCTCTGAGGGCATTGCTTGGCATTTCATTGCTGTGGGCGAAGCTTGCCTTGGCTTTAACACTGCTGAGGGATGATGGCCTCAGGCTGGAAGGGAAGGCATTTTGGGTGGCTGGGACATAGCTGGCAGGTGTGTGGGAGGTCAGCACTGGGAATTGCTGTCTGAGCCCCTCTGCAAACAGCCCATTCTGACATTCCCCAGTGCCAGCTGTTCCTTGGGGCATTTTTGGGGTGTCAGTGGGGTCTGTCGGGACTGAAGCATCTCTGGGTGCCTGTTCAGAGCAGCCCCTGGCCGAGGGGCCGCGGGCAGCCCTTTATCCATGTCCATCCCAGCGCTGCCCGGGCAGCCCAGTGCCCGTTCCGGGGATGTGTGTTTGGCACACTGCGTGCCACGGGCAGGACACTGCAGGCACAGCTCCTCTCTGCAAATCCAAAGCACAAGAGCTGCTGCTTCCCTTCCTGGGCCTCCTGGCCTTCTCCTTCCCCCCATTCCCTGCCAGCTGGGACACACGGAAGGAGCACCAAGGAACACTCCTGGCAGTGAGCAGGAGTCGCTGAGAGCTCTGTGCAGCTCTGGGCCACAAAAGCTGGCCCGGCCTCAGCAGCCCCTAGGATTTTGGGCTGTGAACACTCACCTGTGGGAAAGGCCCCTCTGCAGGCAGGAGCAGCCCTGACCCTCTCCAGAAGAGCTTTGGCCGTGGAGCAAGTGAACCCTCAGGACTTGCCTTGCTCATTTCTCCCTGGAAAGGGCCATGGAACAAGCACCTTTACAGCTGTTGGGTAAATCCTGGAAAGGGCAGGAAATCAGGGTTATGGGAAGAGTTCAGTGCTGTCACACAACTGCTCACCTGTGTTGTTGCATGATCAGGTGCTGGCCATGGAGCTCTGCCCTATGGCAATTACAGGGGCTGGTGTGGCAAGCAGCATTAGCATAAAAGAAGGAGTTGTATTTGCATAGGAATGACCTTGCTGGCACTTGGCATTCCTATCCCAGGCAGGACATTGCCAGGAGCTGAGATTGGCTTGGCTGGAGCAGGGTGCTGAGAGTGCCCAGGTGTGGGTTCAGTGGCCAGAGGAGCCATTCACATAAGGGTTCGACTTGGTGGTCCTTGTGTAGCCATTGCCACTCAGGATCTCCTGTGCTCTGGAAATACAGAAGAAACATTTTTCCCTGGCCTTTTAAAGCCAGAGGTTGTTGCAGTGGAGCGTGCAAGCCGCAGAGAAAGCGGGGGGGAGGAAGGAGAGCATCAGGTCTCAAGCGGCAGTTGTGGGATGAGCGGCTCAAGCAGCAGCGAGCCCCGGCGAGGCCCCGGTCCCGCAGCGGGCGCAGTCAGAGCAGGAGCGGCAGCAGCGGCCTCGGCGCCAGCGGCCGGGCCGGGGGAGCGGCTCGTCCCGCTGCAGCCGCGCTGGGTGGGCGGGGGCGCGGCGGGCGGGAGGCCCCCGGGGGAGCGGCCCGGGGCAGGGGGAGCGGCGGCCTCGGCAGTGCCGGGGCTGGGGGAGCTCCGCGTCCCCGCGGGGGCTGCGGGCGGGGCCGGGCCGGGAGCGCCGGCGCTCCGGTTGCGCCAGGGGGCGCCCCACAGGGCGGGCGACGCTGAGGGAGCGGCGGCCTCGGGGGGTGCCGGGGCGGGCACGGGCGGTCCCCGCGGCCCGGCCGCTTCCAGGCGCGATCCAGCGCCTGCTGCGGGGAAGCGCCGCCCTCCCGGCGGGCCCGGCACCGGCACGGCCCCGGCTCCCCACGGCCGCAGCGGGAGTGTAGCCGGAGCTCCGGCGGGAGCCCAGCCCCGCGCTGGCCGCAGCCGGAGCGGCAGCGCCGGGCTCGGCGCCAGCGCCAATCCCGGAGCGGCACTTGCCAGCCGCGGCGATCCCGATGCCTAATGCCATCCCCCATCCCACCTCAGTTCTCCGAGCCCGGCAGCCGCACCCCGCCCGCCGAGAGACAAGCGGCTCGGCCCGGGACCCCCAACAGACACCGACAGGACCCAGCCCCGAATCCCAGGGCCCGGGTCCCGTTCCCACCTCAGCGCCTCGGGCTCGGCGCAGCGCCGGGAGCAGCCCCCGGTGCCGGGCTCCGCACAGCGCTCCGAACGACGGTCCCGCCACAGCCCGGGAGGAGCAGGATGAGCATCCACCGCACAAAGCGGAGCGGGCGCGGATCCGCCGGCATTTACGGGCGCGGGCGGGGCGGGGCGGGCCCGGCACAGGTGTGAAGGGCGGGGTCCGCACAGGTGCGCGGGGCCCCAGAGCGGCTGCGCGGGGCGGGGCCGAGGGGATTTAAGCCTCGGGAATCGGCGCCGCCGCCATTTGCTCCCTCGGCGCTCCGTGGGAACGGTTGTGGCCGGACCGGGCTCTAGATCTCTGTATTTCCATATTTCTATGTCTCTGTAGTTCTTTTCCTTTATATTTGTGTTTGTTTGTCTTCTTCTAACCCTTCTCCGTTCTCCCCCCTCTGCCTCCCCTCCCCCACCCCCTATACCCCCCCCCCTACCCCCCCCCTCTCCCCCCTAGCCCTCCCCTCCCTCCCCCCCCGGCCCGGTCCCCCCCATCCCCCCTCCCTGTCCCCCTACACACCCCAACCCTGCCCTACCCCTCCACCCTCTCTCCCCTTCTCCACCGTTCCTTCGCCCCCATCCCGGGTCCCCCCTGCCCCCTCACCCTGCTCCCCTTCCCCTCGCAGTTCCCCCCACCTGCCCTCAATCCTCCCCCTCCGTCTGCCACCTTTCCTTCCCCCTCCACCTCCCCCTGTTCCTCTTCCCTCGTTTCCCCTCTGCACCTTGACCCCCCACTTGTGCTCCGTCCTCGTCTTCCCCCCGCCTCCTTTCCTGTCCCCCCATCCCACCTCTCCCTGCACACCCCGAAGCCCCCACCTGCGCTCCTTCTTTGACCCCCTCGGCTCCCTTATTCCCATCCTCTGTCCCGTCTTTCCCCCGCAGCCGCGGGGCACGGGGCGCCGGAGAATAAAGCCCAGAGGGCCGGAGCCCGGCGCCCCTGCCCTCGCTGGAGCCCCACACGGGCCGGGCCCGCTCGGCGGGTCCCCCGTGCAGTACAAAAACAGCGCCGGGGCTCCGGCTTTCCACACATCACACTGGGGATCCCCTCCTCAGGAGGGGGTCCCGGGGGGGTGGGTGGGTTTCAGGGAGGGTGGTGGGTTGGGGTGGGCCCCCTCCGGAGGAGGGGGTCCCGGGAGGGGGTTGGGGTGGGCCCCCTCCGGAGGAGGGGGTCGGGGGGTGGGGCGGAGGGGGGACTTTCCCCCCCTCCAGTCCCCGCCCCCTCTCCCGGACCCCCTCCTCCGGACGGGGCTCACCCCAGCCCCCTCCCCGGGACCCCCTCCTCCGGACCGGGGCCTCGGGGGGGGGGGGGGGGGAGGGGGGGGAAGCAGACGGGGGGTCACGTCACTCTGTGGCATGAACAGACATAGAGACCACAGGCCAAACCAACAGGCCCTCCCGCCCGGACCCCCCCACCCCCCCCGCCTCCCTCCCCCCGGGGCCCCGGTCCGGAGGAGGGGGTCCCGGGAGGGGGCCGGGGTGAGCCCCGTCCGGAGGAGGGGGTCCGGGAGAGGGGGCGGGGACTGGAGGGGGGGAAAGTCCCCCCTCCGCCCCACCCCCCTCCCCCGGACCCCCTCCTCCGGAGGGGGCCCATCCCACCCACCCCCCCGGGACCCCCTCCTAAGGAGGGGGCCCACCCCAACCCCAACCCACCACCCCCCCGGGAACCCCTCCTGAGGAGGGGGCCCACCCCAACCCCAACCCACCCCCCTCCCCGAAACCCACCACCCCCCCCGGGAACCCCTCCTGAGGAGGGGATCCCCAGTGTGATGTGTGGAAAGCCGGAGCCCCGGCGCTGTTTTTGTACTGCACGGGGGACCCGCCGAGCGGGTCCCCCGTGCGAGGCTCCAGCGAGGGCAGGGGCGCCGGGCTCCGGCCCTCTGGGCTTTATTCTCCGGCGCCCCGAGCCCCGCGGCTGCGGGGGAAAGAGGGAACGGGGAGGGATGAGATGGGGTAGGGAGAGGAGTCGGGGTGGGTTGGGGAGAACGAGGGGGGAAGGGAAAGGTCGGGTGAGGGGGAGGGATGATGGTCAGAGGAGGAGGAAGAGAGGGGAGTCGGGTTGGGGAGCGGGGTACGGAGAGGGGAGAAAGGAGGGGTGGGGGAGAAAGGAGGCGGGGGGGGTCGGGGATGCACAGGGGAGCAGGGAGAGAGGGTGGGGGGGCGCTGGGGAGAGGGCAGGCAGGGGGCTGGGAGAGACAGGGAGGGTGTGGGGGAGAGAGAAAGAAACTGGGGGGGGTAGGAAAGAGGTGATAAGCGGGGGAAGAAGGAGGAGGATAAGGGCAGGAGAAACAGGGGGAAGAAAGACGGGGAAGAAAGAGGGGGAGCGGGAGCCTCTCCCGGGCCACGCCGGGGGAGCCCGGCCCGGCCGCAGCCTCCCCGAGCTCTGAGGGAGCAAATGGCGGCAGGGGCGATTTCGGGGGCTTAAATCACCTCGGCCCCGCCCTGCGCAGCCGCCCTGGGACCCCGCGCACCTGTGCGGACCCCGCCCCGCGCACCTGAGCCGGGCCCGGCCCCGCCCCTGAAGCCGCCCCCGGCCCCGCCCGGCCCCGGGGCCCGCCCTGCCCGGCACGGGGGCGGCTCCATCGCTCGGGGCCCCGCCCATCTCTCCCGGGCCGGGCCCGCCCCGCGCACCGGGGCCGCACCGGGGCCGCTCCCGGGACCCTCCCCTCCGCTGACAGACACCGCCCCGCTCGCTCCCGCTCCTTGCCACGCTCGGCAGCCACCGAGGCCGCCGCCCTCTCGGCTCAGCCGCCACTGGGCGGCAGCAGCGCCGCCCAGCTCAGCCCGGGGGCAGGCACAGAGCACAGGGAAAAGCCGGCTCCGGGCGCTCTGCAGCTCCTGCAGCCCGAGCGTCTCGGCTCCTGCGGCCAGGCGCTTGCTGCTTTCCTTCCTACAGAAAAACGCCGGCTCCTTATTCTCAAAACCTGCTGATCTCTATTCCCAGCTTCTTATATTCCTGTATGCGACAGAGTAGACAGAGAGGGCTGGCTCATTTCAAAATGAATTTACATCTACATCAGTAGCACTTGCCTATAGATGTAAAAATGAAGAACTTAACAGGTTTTAGTATTCTGCACACAGCCCTCGCTGGGAGGAATGGTAAAAAGTTAAAAACAAATGAAATTTTAAAAGTAGAAAGTTAGAAACAAAGTTACAACGGCAGAAATTTAGAAACAAACAAAGAGGTAAAATACAAGAAACGAACACGTTTTAAAGGGAGAAAGTTAAAAACAAACAAAGTTAGAAACAAAAAAAAAAATTAGAAACAAACAAAATTAGAAAGGTAGAAATTTAGAAACAAAGTCAGAAAGGCAAGTGTTGAGCCTTTGACAGGGTACCCCTCCTTCTCGGACCAGGGTGAAAGAGCAGAGGAGGCTGCTGTTCTGCTAAGTTCTTTATTTCACGGTCTCACAGCTGTCTTGAAGGCAGAGTTCGAATGGGGTTACATGATAAAGCCAAGCAGCAGCAGCAGGCAAAACCAGCTTCTTCTTTATGCTCCATACACTATATTTTTTCTTATAGAAGTGTGGATTCGATTTGTTCATTGACCAGTAAGATTAACACACGATTCTAGTTTTCCTTAAACCCATCCTGGTCTAAATCTAACAGTCGTAAGCCTCACACAAGTGTCATCTGCCCTTGTTCCATAAGGAATCCCTCTACAGACAGGGAGTTGTCACCGGCCCCGTGCTCATGGGCTGCAGGGGACACCTGCACTGAGGAGGAAATGGAAATGGGAAAGAGGGAACTGCAACCTGATGGGACGCACCTCTGGCACCACATTTCCTCTTGTTCCTGCTGTCCTGGAAAACCCCAAGTAAATCCGGTCCCTCAGACCTTGCATCCCTGAACACCAGGAGAGCTGGAGTTTTACCCAGATCCCAGTGCCCTGCACGGCTGCGCTGACACGAGCACAGGCCGATTGCTCCGCCCAGCACCATCCCTCATTTTCTTCCCATTGCTCCCCAAGCGTCCCCAAACCACCCCAGCGTGTCTGTGCCGGGGCCAGGGCCTGCCCCGAGCCCGACCAGAGGCTGTCACCCAGCCCTGCACCAGCTCCCACCACTGGGAGAGCTGGGAATGCACTGAGAGCTCGGCTCCCCGGGCTCCCCAGCACCCAAACCGGTCCTCAGACACACAGAAATGCCCAACCTGCCCCTCTGGGCACAGCCAAACACCACAATTCCATCATCCCCAAGCAACTCTGGCACTTGCCTCTTCACCTCCGCCCATTTCCAGTAGCCGGGGCTAGGACCGGGCTGTCAGTAATAGCATTCCCTAGGCAGTTCATCCCAGCGCAGAGGAGAAGAGGAGCCTGTCCCTGACCCACACCATGGGCAGGACAAGGGGGGCCCTAGCTGGCTTTGCCTACTCCAGCACCAAAGCTCTTGGTCCCAAAGATGGGGCGAGTTCAGTGGTTTTTCCTGTCCTGAAAGAGAGCAGAAAAGGGAAGTTAATTCCACTGTGGAATCCAAGACTCCTGCATTTCCTATTTCTGCTCTGATTGCTCACCGTGGAGTTTTATCCATGGAAAAAAAAGGAGAATGACACCATATCAAATAAAAAGTTGATTAATCCACGTAGGGGCTGTGGAGAGGATACAAAGGAGCTTTTCCATGATTTTGGGGCTTGAAGAGGGACTGAATTTCCCTCAAAGCTGGGAAGGGCCTGAGGATAATAAAGCAAAGGAGCAGCTTCATCTCTCCCTGGCAGAGAGCTCGGGGCTCCATTATGGATACAAATCAATCCCAGCAGGATTTCAAAGGGTTTCTTTAGGATGTCAGGTCCCTCTTTATCAGATCCCTGCTGGGATTCAGGGCCTGCCTGGTCACGGGGTGCTTTGATAAGGGCTGGATTTAAATCCCAGATCTGAGAACAGACATGAAAGGTCCCTGGGTTTCTAGGGGGTTGAAAAACTCAAGCTGGATTCGCTGCAGAGCTGAAAAATCAGGGTAAGAGAGAGCAAGGAGTGGCCAGCAGGCCCAGGCTCCTGATCACGCCCCTGGGATCCATGGGATCCATAGGATCCATGGCCTCTGGCACGCTGCTCCAGCACCCTGCAGGGTGACTGACAGCCGGGCAGGGGAAGGAGCCACCAGCAGCTCTGCCATGTGCACCATCATTCACCTTGCACGTGGCCTAAACAGCTACCAAGCACTGATGGACTGACTGAGCCAAAAATATTGGAGATCTCAGTTTGCACTCCAAATTCCCTGCAGCCTGTTCCCTTCTTGATCCATCCCTTCAAGCAGCAAAAGTGGAATTCCTTCCGTGGTTGCTCTTTCCCTCCTGTTTTCCACTCAACAAGAAAAAGCAGCCACGTGAGCAGGAGTAAAAGCCCCAAACCCACAAAAAAGCACATTCTCAGCATCACTAATCCCTGCCAAACTGCCAGGAACCTTCCAAAACTACATCCAAGCTTGGAAACAGGGATCCAGTTGTTTGTTTAAGCAGCTATTGATCCAGTCTCTTCCAGCTAATTAAACTATTCACTATTTAAACTCATTAAACTGCTCATCCTGCTCCTGGCAGGCAGAGGCAAAGAAGAAATCGTGTCTAGATTAAATGGTGTTGGTGAATGTGCCCATCCCAGTCCTTGGAGAGGTTGGAATTGCATCCCTGTTCCTCTGCTCTCTTTTCCTTCCTTTTTCTTGGAGTGATTCCCACCCGGATTCCTCAGCTCCAGCTCTCTGAGCAGCCTCAGGGGGAGCATTTCATCCCCTTGGAGCCAACTCCATTTGTTGCATCCTTCATGCCTCAACCACCCCTAAAAGCAGGCAAGTGCTGATGGGCAGTGCAGCTGCTTCCACTTGGGAATGTTTCCAGTGGAACAGGGAGGGAATTCTGAGAAGCTTCCACCCACTGCACGTTATTGCTGGATAAGAGGTGAGGCAGCAAAGGATCAACAAAGGGAGATTTCAGCAAGACAAAGTCCAGACAAAGAGGCTGCAAGTGTGGCTGGGGCTGCTAAACTGGGAAAACTGCAAGGTCAGGCTGTGGGAACATGGATTATACTGAGGTCTGGAACTGGTGTTGGGAAGAGAAGGAGAAGGAGAAGGAGAAGGAGAAGGAGAAGGAGAAGGAGAAGGAGAAGGAGAAGGAGAAGGAGAAGGAGAAGGAGAAGGAGAAGGAGAAGGGCCCGAAGTAACTGCACAGTGAATTTCCTTACCATGAGCCAGGCTCATTCCCTGAGCTGACCAATATCTCCGAGCTCCCCTTCATGGCACAGCCCTGCCAGTAAAGAACAGAAGTTCCTGCTGCTCCCACTGGAATTCTGTAGCGTCCCTGGCATTCCATACGTTCTGCTGCCTGAGAATTCCTGCAGCCGTCCTCCGGAAGAGCAGTTCACTGCCACAGGAGGAACAAGAGGAAAGCAGCTGCCACTCTTGGGTTCTGTGCTCTGTAAAAAGTAAAACCAGATAAAGATCAAAGCTCCATAAAGCTGGAACCATCTCCAACCTCGGGACAGCACTTCTGTGGGAAAAGCGTGGATGGGCAATTAGGAAGGAGATCATCATGCACATGGGTAAGGGGGGGAATTAAATTCTGCTGCTTTCTGATTGAGGCCTGCTTCAATTTGCAGCCTTTATAATATCAGTTTAATGGGACTTTTTGTGCTTTAAAGAGGTTTTTATTAGCTGGGGGTTGTCCCTGCCTGGACTGAGGCACAGCACAATGAGTCTCCTGCCTCCTGAAGCCGTGTCGTTATCCCAGCATCTGAAATTAAAAACCAGCACTCTGGGAAACCTCTCTACTCTGAGGAGAAGTGTGAGGAGCGTTTGGGTCTGTGGAAAGCCTGGAACAGCTCTGAGAGGCACCAAACATCCTGTGGATCCCAATAAACAGCAAAACATTCCAGCAGCTCCTTCCAACACCGCCCTTGTAGGGAACTCTGTCACCCCAGTGGGTATTTGTGGGAGTAAGGAAGAAATCCCACTAATGACCTCAGTGTGATCACCTCTGGTTCGTCTGGGGATAAATCTCCTTTATCCTTCTGGGAGAATAAAGGAATCCAATGCTGCCTTAATCCCCAGCTCCTCAGAGTCTGCATTTCCAGAATCCATCTCCTGGCCCAGCATGGGAAGGGTTGTCCAGCGCTGGAACAGCTGCCCAGGGCAGTGGTGGAGTCACCAACCCTGGAAGTGCTCATAAAATACATGGATATGGCACTTGAGTGTTCATAAAATACCTGGGTAAATACATGGGTAAATATAGGGATAAATTCATGGGTAAATACGTGGATAAAAATATGGATAAATGTATATGGATAAACATATATGGATAATCCATGGATAAATATAGGGATAAATATGTAGGGATAAATATGTATGGATAAATACAGACCTTGCTTCCCTGAACACCAGGAGAGCCGGTGTTTTACCCAGATCCCAGTGCCCTGCACGGCTGCGCTGACACGAGCACAGGCCGATCGCTCTGCCCAGCACCATCCCTCATTCTCCTCCCACGGCTCCCCAAGCAGCCCCAAACCACCCCAGCGTGTCTGTGCCAGGGCCAGGGCCTGCCCCGAGCCCGACCAGAGCCCTGCACCAGCTCCCACCCCCGGGTGAGCTGGGAATGCACTGAGATCTCGGCTCCCCGGGCTCCCCAGCACCCAAACCGGTCCTCAGACACACAGAAATGCCCAACCTGCCCCTCTGGGCACAGCCAAACACCACAATTCCATCATCCCCAAGCAACTCTGGCACTTGCCTCTTCACCTCCGCCCATTTCCAGTAGCCGGGGCTAGGACCGGGCTGTCAGTAATAGCATTCCCTAGGCAGTTCATCCCAGCACAGAGGAGAAGAGGAGCCTGTCCCTGACCCACACCATGGGCAGGACAAGGGGGGCCCTAGCTGGCTTTGCCTACTCCAGCACCACAGCTCTTGGTCCCAAAGATGGGGCGAGTTCAGTGGTTTTTCCTGTCCTGAAAGAGAGCAGAAAAGGGAAGTTAATCCCACTGTGGAATCCAAGACTCCTGCATTTCCTATTTCTGCTCTGATTGCTCACCGTGGAGTTTTAGCTATGGAAAAAAAAAGGAGAATGACACCATATCAAATAAAAAGTGCCCTTTTCCAGCATTTTTATTCCAGGCATTAAAAGGATGCTCATTTCTCTTCTAGCATTGTTTCCCTCATTTTAGGAGAACCGTTTTCATCCCAGGCCCCACTCGTCAGTTGTTCGATCCTCTGGCACTGGATTTGGACAAAAGAAGGGACGCACCTGGACTGCAGGAAATCACTGAGAGAAACCCTTCCAAAACGTGACAGAGAAAAACAACAGGAGATGCAGGAAGACACATCCCTCATTTGCACGTCTGGAACGCTTTTCTAAAGACTTCTCTGCATCTGGATGCTCTTTGCTCTTGGCTTTCTTCACAGGAATGCATTTGCTGCTAAACACGTCTCAGACCCTTACCTGATCGGGATAAGGTGGGATGGAGATGAAGACTCCCACAGGGAATAGCCAGGGAGATGCAGGGCCTGGGAACATCAAGGACGGAGAAGAGAAGGAACAGGGATTGTTTTTCTTGTTTAGAGCCAGCAGTGCTGTGAGCTTGGAGAACACACGGCACCGCAGGGATCCAGGGCAGGAGCGGGATAACTGCGGGATAAGGGGAATCTGCTCCCACTCCAGGGCTGTGCCAGTGAAGGAGGGGAATTTTTTAGTGCCTTCATTACACACAAAAACCAAACCCAGCACCACCGAGCTGGACTTTCGTGAGCCGCAAAACAAAGCGGCCCCTGGCCTTTGGGGGAACACAACCTCACCGAGTCACGGAGCCAGGGGATGACACTTGGGAATGATCCTTGCTGCTGCCTGCAGGCAAATCGGATGAGGGAGCCACAGGAGCTGCGGGGTTTCCTGCTCTTCCTGCAACGCCATCGGTCCAGACCAGGAGACCTTTCCTGGAACAGATCTTCCCTGTAAAGGGAGCTACACCAAAGCTCAAGCCCTCATTTAGAGACCCTTGGAAAAGCAAAGGTGAGAGGGGATTACCTGGAGCCCCAGGGGACCGAGGCGAAGGCGATGAAGAAGCAGACAGCAAAGTGCTTCCACTGCTTCTCACTCCAGCAAAGGGAACATCCCTGGAATTTCATGTCCAGCGTCACTCCCAAACCCCACAGGTGAACCCACACGTACTCCAAGGCTGATCTCCTTCAAACTTCCAGCAGCACAGACTCACCGGGAGGAACTGCGATCCAAGGACACACATCAGCAACCGTCTTCCCGCTTGCCCCTCTCTCCACATTTTCCCTTTCCAGCGGGATGCAGGTGCCACCCCCCAGAGGCAGGAAAACTGCCTTGCAATCCGCTACAAAACCTGCCTGGAAAGCCCAGGATGCCCGGAGCCAGCAGCCGTTTCTCCTGGAGCTCCTGCTGACAGGCATTTGAAGCCTGCTGTGCCTCACAGCTGCTTTTCTGCCAAGGGCATTCCCATCTTTTCTTTTTTAGCCCAAAGAAAGGTTTGCAAAGCTGAGTTTTGTGAGAAGCGCTTCATATTTGGATCATTCTTAACTTGGAGTTTCCCTTGGCACCAAAATCAGGGGCTCACCTTTTGCTTGGAGCTTGGCTGAAGTCCTCAGCAATGCCAGGGAATGTGGCCATTGGAGGCTTTGGGCAGATTTGGCTCATCTGCCTTTTTAGGCCTTGTTTCTTTCTCTCAGCCTTCCCACTGGATTGTGGCCTCCGAGGAATACGTAAAATCCCATTCCATTCCTATTCTTTCGGACAATTTTTTGTACCGTCCCTGTACAAAACGAGGCCCCCTGTTCGGATGCTTTTCCCCACCGTTCCCCGGCACTTTTATCTGCCGGTGCATTCCCTGCGTTGCTTGGGCTCTTCCCAGCTCTCTGAGCTCCTTCACAAGGCAGCAGATCGATTTGGCCCAGGAACTAAACCCTCCCGAGGAATTGTCTGATGCCATCTCCGCATTTGACACCTGATCCTTGTGCTCAAAGGATCCCTCTTTCTTCCCTTCAGCCAATTCCAAGGCTCGCTGCCCCCAGCTGCGATCAGGCCCCAGCCTGATCCCTGCAGTCTTCCCTGCCAGGATCCTGCTCAGGAATCCCTGGGCTACAAATGTAAGAATTCATTCTTCCCACCCCTGCCCAGTTCCAAAGGATTTGGTGTCTGCCTTACCCGGCTGGAGCCTGCTTCCAACTCTGTTCTTGCTGCTTCTGCTGCTTTCCAGTTCCCAGGAATTCCACCGACGGAGCGACAGCGTTTTCCAGCTCCGCCAGGATTCCCTCTGCTGCGTTTGGGTGCTGGAAGGATATCAAAACCAGGCTCTCTGGGGCTTTACTATCAGGAAATTACATCCCCGGATTTGTTCATTTCCAAATATTATCTCTTCCCAACAAAGCACTGGGCATCCAAGGAATACAGAAAGTGATGGGCTGACCACTGCTTACTCCTCTGGAATGCCAGAGCTTGGAAAAAAAGGGCACTTGAGGCTTCTCCTGGTGCTGCCCGTGAGGTGTATTTTACTTGAGAGCCCCTTCCCGTGTCTTTCCCTGTATCCACCAAAAAATCCACCCCTTCATTCCCCAGCTGCTTGCTTCCTCCCTCTTTTCCTGTATCCAACAGAATTTTAACAGGTCAATAGTCCCCTCTGCAAGAGCACCTTTCATTCCAAACCTAAGAACAAACGAATCACTTCCCTTCCACTGTCCTTATTAGGATTCCACTGAGAGCAGTGGATGGAAAATGATCCTCTCCTGGTCCCTGCTGGATTCCCGGAGCAGGGATCCTTTCCCTCTTTCCCCCCACCACGGTGCCCTCCTCCCCCTCCCGCCCCACCCCACACCCTTTTCAGGCTTTGTTCCACAGCTTTTGCCTCCAGGCCTCAGATCCTTTCGTTCTCCACGAGCTCCCAGCAGCTCCACAGCCTTTCCTCTCCCATCCCGACCATTTCTCCGGGAATGGAGCTCCGCATTTCAATTGTCTTCTCTTTTCTCTGACTACTCCCACCAATCCAGAAGACCTAAAGCTGACACAAGGAACACTCGGTGCCCACAAATCCAAACCCAGACCCGGCCATCCCCAAACCAGCAACTCCCGGACAATTTGCGTTCATTCCAACCTAACACTGAGGACTCCCCCAATCCTTCAAAATTCCCAAGAAATATCCTGTTGCCTTCACAGCTCCCAGGGGATTCTGCTTCGTGCTCACACGAAGGATTTGGGACTTCCCTGAAAAAACCCGTGCAGGGCACGCTGGAATCCCCGATCCCGTGAATCCGGGGAGCATTAAAAGCTCGGTCCAGCCTGGGCCCCCGGAAATTTTTGCCAAATATCCCCCAAGTCCTCGGGATAACAGAACTCTCTGGTACTGCATTTTTGGCGTTGTAAAGCCTGGAATTACTCTATTCCTAGTGCTGGGCTCTGCATATGGCCGAGAAAATCCCGGCCTCCACACAGACCCAGATTCCAAACTTTTTGATACATTTCAGCAAGCTGAGAAATTCACCTTCCCTACTTCTTCTTAAGGGCATCCTTCTCTTCCCTTACCCGGCGTGCTCTCTCCCACTGGGGGTGGGTTTTCCCCTTCCCATGCTAATTAGTCCCTACTTCTAGGAGGTTTAGGTACCTTTCTTCCCTGGGACGGATTTCTTAACACAGCTACCGAGGCTTTGGGAGTCTCCTTTATCTTCTACTTTCTGGATCCATAAATGCCACAATCCAGACGCCCAACTTCAACAAGACATCCTTTTTACCTAAAAACACACACTCTCAACTCTTAGATCTTTTAAAGTTTTACCCCCGCAAAATTCCCCTATTTTTCCACCACTGAATTCCTCAGTCCTGCTTCCAAGGATTTCTTGAATACCACGGGGCTTTTCTCAAGATTTACCCCCACGACCTTCCCTACGTGCCCACTGCTCATCACCTCATTTTTCCCTCAATGTGGTCGTTCTCCACCCCAGAGAGTTTGTCAAGTGTTGCCTCCAAAATGTTCCCCATCTCTCCACTACTCAGTTCCCCATTTTGCCTCCAAAATATTCAATCTGTCCCCTCCAGATTGCATCCACTTTTACCCCCAGCGTTTTACTTCCTCTACAATATTGATTCAATTTTTTCCACCCCAAACATCTGCATTCTCTCCCTTAAACAGCACCTCAGCTTTTCCCTCAAAAATGCCCCAGAGGGAAACTCAGATTCAGACCCCAAACTCCCATTTGCCTACACAAACAGTTCTTGTGGCCCCTCTCAATTCCCCCAGGCTTTCAGCTAAAGGAAGAACTGGAAGCCTATTCCCTCATCTCCACCCTTGTTTTGCTTTCCTGGAAAACCTTGCGATCCCACACTTTCTCCAAGAGATCTGCTGGGACTACTGGAAGGTTTGCTCTCTCAGAGCGCCAGGGGGCTTTACAGCACTTGTTCCTCTGCATCTTTACCCTTTTATCAGCTTTCCCCTGGAACGGTGTTGTGGGAGAAGCTTGGAACTACCAGAAATGGATCACGTTCACATTTTTTCCCCACCAGTTTTTATCTGGTTTCAGATTCCTGGAATTACCCTCAAATGTGCCCTAGAACACTGCTGTGAAAGGATCAATGAGAAGAACAGCCGGAAAGCAGAAAACCACCTCCAGCAGCAGCCACAATGATCCCATTTCTCTTCTTACCTGGTCCTGCCAGAGCTCCCAACAGCCATTCCCATTCCAAAACAAGAGCTATGGAAGACATTCCTGCTGTCCGTGAGGGTGAGGCGGCAGTTCTGGATGTTCTTCGCTGTGCAATCAGACAACAAACAGAGTGTAAATGATCCTGGTGGTCCCTTCCAAGCCAAACCAGCCCGTGATTCCATGCGTGGATCAGCACCTGTCCCAGCTCCATTCCAGAAACCTCCTCCCACTAACCCAGAACTTTCCTTTTTCTGCTCAACATCAGGGCTTTGCTGCCGAGTGCCCCGGGCAGGGGACGCCTCAGCCTTCCCTGGGACCGCAGCATTCCCTGGGCTGCCTCAGCATCCCCTGCGCTGCTGTTCCACGCCCATCCCGTGGTCCAGCGCCTGCGCGGGCTGCAGTGCCGGGCTCTCCCCACGAGGCGGCAGCACCGGGAGCGAGCAGCCCCGGCCGGTCCCGCTGTCTCGGGGCAGCTGCGCCTTTAACCCGCCCTGAGCCGGCGGGGCCGTGAACACAGCGGGCACAAACGCCACCGCTCCCCTTTATTTCACCCTCAGAGGCACAGGATCGCAGCATTTCCTGGGCTGCAAGGGACCCACAGGGAGCATCGAGTCCAAATCCTGGCCCTGCACCCCAAGAATCCCACCCTGTGCCCGAGAGCCTTGTTCAGACCCAAACTCTTCCCCCAAGATCCTGAAAACACAGCGGGGCTGGGAGAAGGATGACCACGGAGGATTTTTTTATACAGATCTCCTTGCACGATCGTTAAATAATATTATTAGACAGTCCATGAACGCATCCCTGTGCCGGGACAGCCACCCCTGTGCCGGAACACTCATCCCTGGGCCGGAATACCGATCCCCCGCGGCCCCCACCGTCCGCTCGGGGCTGTCCCCGTTCCCCGCTCACCTCCGAGCCCGGAGCACCCGCCCCGGTGCCCCCGGCCCGGCAGCGCTGCTCCCCGGGCTCCCCGCCATCGCGGCTCCTGGCGAAGAAGGGCGGAAGTCACCGGTACCGCACCGATGTGGCTATTCGACCTTCTCAAGATGGCGGCCGGAAGGACCCCCCCCCCCCCCCCCCCCCCCCGCTCCGTCTATTCGACTGCCTGAATGCTCCCGCCTGCCCCAGGCGCCGCTGACCCCACAGTCGGTGTCCGCGTAGCGGGAAACGCCTCAGAAAATTGCGCGCAAGCGCTGGGCTGGCGTCGGCGTCGGCGTCGCGTTCAGGCAGCCGAATAGACGCAGCTTGGGGGGGGCCTTCCCTGCCGCCATATTGAGAAGGTCAGAAAACACTGCACACGACCGCCATCTTTAGTGTGGCATTGACGACACTTCCGCCCTTCGCCGCCATCTTGGGTGCTGGCAGAAGCCACTTCCGGTCGAGCCGCCATCTTTACTGTGGTACACTTAGGGCCCCCGCCGCCCCTCACAAGGGCTTCTGTCTAGTCGGCTGCCTGAATCCGGCCCGGACTCCGACGCCCGCACCGCGCTTTCCGCGCGATTTTCCGCGGTGCTTCCCGGTGCGAGGACACGGCTGGTGGGGTCAGCCGCGCCGGAGGCGGGCGACGGCTCCGCGACCGGCGGCAGGCATCGGCAGGGACACCTCTCGCAGGGGGCCTACTGCGTCCGCCATCTTGAGTGTGGCGGAAGTGTAAACCACCCTCTGCAAGGTCCTGGCAGATAATAAAATAATAAAATAAAATAAATACTGTCATATTCTAATAAAAACGTCACTTAACGCCGTCCCGAGAGCGCGGAACTGCGCCTTCCTTTCCGAGCCGCCTCCTTGAGAGCGACACGCGGGCGGCTCTATTCCGACCGTGCCCGCCCGGTGCCTCCCGCCCGGGTCGCGCTGCGACCGCGCCTCTGCTGCCCGGCAAAACCGGCCCCGCCGGGCCGCCCCCCGCGCTGTCATTCCCCGCGGTCACCGCCCCGCACGGCGCCCGTTCTTTTCCATAGCTGTGGCCCCGCTCACGCACGGCCGTGTCCCTTGGCGCTCCGAACCGCCCTTCGCCCCTCCCCTCCGCTGACACACCCGGCCCCGCTCGCTCCCGCTCCTTGCCACGCTCGGCAGCCACCGAGGCCGCCGCCCTCTCGGCTCAGCCGGCACCGGGCGGCAGCAGCGCCGGGGCGCCGTGTCGGGGGCGGCAGTGCCGCCGTGTCGGGGGCGGCAGTGCCGCGCTCTCGCCACCAGGCGGCAGCAGCGCCGCCCAGCTCAGCCCGGGGGCAGGCACAGAGCACAGGGAAAAGCCGGCTCCGGGCGCTCTGCAGCTCCTGCAGCCCGAGCGTCTCGGCTCCTGGGGCCAGGCGCTTGCTGCTTTCCTTCCTACAGAAAAACGCCGGCTCCTTATTCTCAAAACCTGCGGATCTCTATTCCCAGCTTCTTATATTGCTGTATGCGACAGAGTAGACAGAGAGGGCTGGCTTATTTCAAAATGAATTTACATCTAAATCAGTAGCATTTGCCTATAGACGTAAAAGTGAAGAACTTAACAGGTTTTAGTATTCTGCACACAGCCCTCGCTGGGAGGAATGGTAAAAAGTTAAAAACAAATGAAATTTTAAAAGTAGAAAGTTAGAAACAAAGTTACAACGGCAGAAATTTAGAAACAAACAAAGAGGTAAAATACAAGAAACAAACAAATTTCTAAAGGGAGAAAGTTGAAAACAAACAAAGTTAGAAACAAACAAACAAAAATTAGAAACAAACAAAATTAGAAAGGTAGAAATTTAGAAACAAAGTCAGAAAGGCAAGTGTTGAGCCTTTGACAGGGTACCCCTCCTTCTCGGACCAGGGTGAAAGAGCAGAGGAGGCTGCTGTTCTGCTAAGTTCTTTATTTCACGGTCTCACAGCTGTCTTGAAGGCAGAGTTCGAATGGGGTTACATGATACAGCCAAGCAGCAGCAGCAGGCAAAAACAGCTTCTTCTATATGCTCCATACACTATATTTTTTCTTACAGAAGTGTGGATTCCATTTGTTCATTGACCAGTAAGATTAACACACGATTCTAGTTTTCTTTTCCTTAAACCCATCCTGGTCTAATTCTAACAGTCGTAAGCCTCACACAAGTGTCACCTGCCCTTGTTCCATAAGGAATCCCTCTACAGACAGGGAGTTGTCACCGGCCCCGTGCTCATGGGCTGCAGGGGACACCTGCACTGAGGAGGAAATGGAAATGGGAAAGAGGGAAATGCAACCTGATGGGACGCACCTCTGGCACCACATTTCCTCTTCCTCCTGCTGTCCTGGAAAGCCCCAAGTAAATCCAGTCCCTCAGACCCTGCATCCCTGAACACCAGGAGAGCCAGTGTTTTACCCAGATCCCAGTGCCCTGCACGGCTGCGCTGACACGAGCACAGGCCGATCGCTCCGCCCAGCACCATCCCTCATTCTCCTCCCACGGCTCCCCAAGCGGCCCCAAACCACCCCAGCGTGTCTGTGCCGGGGCCAGGGCCTGCCCCGAGCCCGACCAGAGGCTGTCACCCGGCCCTGCACCAGCTCCCACCCCTGGCAGAGCTGGGAATGCACTGAGAGCTTGGCTCCCCGGGCTCCCCAGCACCCAAACCAGTCCTCAGACACACAAAAATGCCCAACCTGCCCCTATGGGCGCAGCCAAACACCACAATTCCACCATCCCCAAGCAACTCTGGCACTTGCCTCTTCACCTCCGCCCATTTCCAGTAGCCGGGGCTAGGACCGGGCTGTCAGAAATAGCATTCCCTAGGCAGTTCATCCCAGCACAGAGGAGAAGAGGAGCCTGTCCCTGACCCACACCATGGGCAGGACAAGGGGGGCCCTAGCTGGCTTTGCCTACTCCAGCACCACAGCTCTTGGTCCCAAAGATGGGGCGAGTTCAGTGGTTTTTCCTGTCCTGAAAGAGAGCAGAAAAGGGAAGTTAATCCCACTGTGGAATCCAAGACTCCTGCATTTCCTATTTCTGCTCTGATTGCTCACCGTGGAGTTTTAGCTATGGAAAAAAAAAGGAGAATGACACCATATCAAATAAAAAGTGCCCTTTTCCAGCATTTTTATTCCAGGCATTAAAAGGATGCTCATTTCTCTTCTAGCATTGTTTCCCTCATTTTAGGAGAACCGTTTTCATCCCAGGCCCCACTCGTCAGTTGTTCGATCCTCTGGCACTGGATTTGGACAAAAGAAGGGACGCACCTGGACTGCAGGAAATCACTGAGAGAAACCCTTCCAAAACGTGACAGAGAAAAACAACAGGAGATGCAGGAAGACACATCCCTCATTTGCACGTCTGGAACGCTTTTCTAAAGACTTCTCTGCATCTGGATGCTCTTTGCTCTTGGCTTTCTTCACAGGAATGCATTTGCTGCTAAACACGTCTCAGACCCTTACCTGATCGGGATAAGGTGGGATGGAGATGAAGACTCCCACAGGGAATAGCCAGGGAGATGCAGGGCCTGGGAACATCAAGGACGGAGAAGAGAAGGAACAGGGATTGTTTTTCTTGTTTAGAGCCAGCAGTGCTGTGAGCTTGGAGAACACACGGCACCGCAGGGATCCAGGGCAGGAGCGGGATAACTGCGGGATAAGGGGAATCTGCTCCCACTCCAGGACTGTGCCAGTGAAGGAGGGGAATTTTTTAGTGCCTTCATTACACACAAAAACCAAACCCAGCACCACCGAGCTGGACTTTCGTGAGCCGCAAAACAAAGCGGCCCCTGGCCTTTGGGGGAACACAACCTCACCGAGTCACGGAGCCAGGGGATGACACTTGGGAATGATCCTTGCTGCTGCCTGCAGGCAAATCGGATGAGGGAGCCACAGGAGCTGCGGGGTTTCCTGCTCTTCCTGCAACGCCATCGGTCCAGACCAGGAGACCTTTCCTGGAACAGATCTTCCCTGTAAAGGGAGCTACACCAAAGCTCAAGCCCTCATTTAGAGACCCTTGGAAAAGCAAAGGTGAGAGGGGATTACCTGGAGCCCCAGGGGACCGAGGCGAAGGCGATGAAGAAGCAGACAGCAAAGTGCTTCCACTGCTTCTCACTCCAGCAAAGGGAACATCCCTGGAATTTCATGTCCAGCGTCGCTCCCAAACCCCACAGGTGAACCCACACGTACTCCAGGACTGATCTCCTTCAAACTTCCAGCAGCACAGACTCACCGGGAGGAACTGCGATCCAAGGACACACATCAGCAACCGTCTTCCCGCTTGCCCCTCTCTCCACATTTTCCCTTTCCAGCGGGATGCAGGTGCCACCCCCCAGAGGCAGGAAAACTGCCTTGCAATCCGCTACAAAACCTGCCTGGAAAGCCCAGGATGCCCGGAGCCAGCAGCCGTTTCTCCTGGAGCTCCTGCTGACAGGCATTTGAAGCCTGCTGTGCCTCACAGCTACTTTTCTGCCAAGGGCATTCCCATCTTTTCTTTTTTAGCCCAAAGAAAGGTTTGCAAAGCTGAGTTTTGTGAGAAGCGCTTCATATTTGGATCATTCTTAACTTGGAGTTTCCCTTGGCACCAAAATCAGGGGCTCACCTTTTGCTTGGAGCTTGGCTGAAGTCCTCAGCAATGCCAGGGAATGTGGCCATTGGAGGCTTTGGGCAGATTTGGCTCATCTGCCTTTTTAGGCCTTGTTTCTTTCTCTCAGCCTTCCCACTGGATTGTGGCCTCCGAGGAATACGTAAAATCCCATTCCATTCCTATTCTTTCGGACAATTTTTTGTACCGTCCCTGTACAAAACGAGGCCCCCTGTTCGGATGCTTTTCCCCACCGTTCCCCGGCACTTTTATCTGCCGGTGCATTCCCTGCGTTGCTTGGGCTCTTCCCAGCTCTCTGAACTCCTTCACAAGGCAGCAGATCGATTTGGCCCAGGAACTAAACCCTCCCGAGGAATTGTCTGATGCCATCTCCGCATTTGACACCTGATCCTTGTGCTCAAAGGATCCCTCTTTCTTCCCTTCAGCCAATTCCAAGGCTCGCTGCCCCCAGCTGCGATCAGGCCCCAGCCTGATCCCTGCAGTCTTCCCTGCCAGGATCCTGCTCAGGAATCCCTGGGCTACAAATGTAAGAATTCATTCTCCCCACCCCTGCCCAGTTCCAAAGGATTTGGTGTCTGCCTTACCCGGCTGGAGCCTGCTTCCAACTCTGTTCTTGCTGCTTCTGCTGCTTTCCAGTTCCCAGGAATTCCACCGACGGAGCGACAGCGTTTTCCAGCTCCGCCAGGATTCCCTCTGCTGCGTTTGGGTGCTGGAAGGATATCAAAACCAGGCTCTCTGGGGCTTTACTATCAGGAAATTACATCCCCGGATTTGTTCATTTCCAAATATTATCTCTTCCCAACAAAGCACTGGGCATCCAAGGAATACAGAAAGTGATGGGCTGACCACTGCTTACTCCTCTGGAATGCCAGAGCTTGGAAAAAAAGGGCACTTGAGGCTTCTCCTGGTGCTGCCCGTGAGGTGTATTTTACTTGAGAGCCCCTTCCCGTGTCTTTCCCTGTATCCACCAAAAAATCCACCCCTTCATTCCCCAGCTGCTTGCTTCCTCCCTCTTTTCCTGTATCCAACAGAATTTTAACAGGTCAATAGTCCCCTCTGCAAGAGCACCTTTCATTCCAAACCTAAGAACAAACGAATCACTTCCCTTCCACCGTCCTTATTAGGATTCCACTGAGAGCAGTGGATGGAAAATGATCCTCTCCTGGTCCCTGCTGGATTCCCGGAGCAGGGATCCTTTCCCTCTTTCCCCCCACCACGGTGCCCTCCTCCCCCTCCCGCCCCACCCCACACCCTTTTCAGGCTTTGTTCCACAGCTTTTGCCTCCAGGCCTCAGATCCTTTCGTTCTCCACGAGCTCCCAGCAGCTCCACAGCCTTTCCTCTCCCATCCCGACCATTTCTCCGGGAATGGAGCTCCGCATTTCAATTGTCTTCTCTTTTCTCTGACTACTCCCACCAATCCAGAAGACCTAAAGCTGACACAAGGAACACTCGGTGCCCACAAATCCAAACCCAGACCCGGCCATCCCCAAACCAGCAACTCCCGGACAATTTGCGTTCATTCCAACCTAACACTGAGAACTCCCCCAATCCTTCAAAATTCCCAAGAAATATCCTGTTGCCTTCACAGCTCCCAGGGGATTCTGCTTCGTGCTCACACGAAGGATTTGGGACTTCCCTGAAAAAACCCGTGCAGGGCACGCTGGAATCCCCGATCCCGTGAATCCGGGGAGCGTTAAAAGCTCGGTCCAGCCTGGGCCCCCGGAAATTTTTGCCAAATATCCCCCAAGTCCTCGGGATAACAGAACTCTCTGGTACTGCATTTTTGGCGTTGTAAAGCCTGGAATTACTCTATTCCTAGTGCTGGGCTCTGCATATGGCCGAGAAAATCCCGGCCTCCACACAGACCCAGATTCCAAACTTTTTGATACATTTCAGCAAGCCGAGAAATTCACCTTCCCTACTTCTTCTTAAGGGCATCCTTCTCTTCCCTTACCCGGCGTGCTCTCTCCCACTGGGGGTGGGTTTTCCCCTTCCCATGCTAATTAGTCCCTACTTCTAGGAGGTTTAGGTACCTTTCTTCCCTGGGACGGATTTCTTAACACAGCTACCGAGGCTTTGGGAGTCTCCTTTATCTTCTACTTTCTGGATCCATAAATGCCACAATCCAGACGCCCAACTTCAACAAGACATCCTTTCTACCTAAAAACACACACTCTCAACTCTTAGATCTTTTAAAGTTTTACCCCCGCAAAATTCCCCTGTTTTTCCACCACTGAATTCCTCAGTCCTGCTTCCAAGGATTTCTTGAATACCACGGGGCTTTTCTCAAGATTTACCCCCACGACCTTCCCTACGTGCCCACTGCTCATCACCTCATTTTTCCCTCAATGTGGTCGTTCTCCACCCCAGAGAGTTTGTCAAGTGTTGCCTCCAAAATGTTCCCCATCTCTCCACTACTCAGTTCCCCATTTTGCCTCCAAAATATTCAATCTGTCCCCTCCAGATTGCATCCACTTTTACCCCCAGCGTTTTACTTCCTCTACAATATTGATCGAACCTTTTCCACCCCAAAAATGTGCATTCTCTCCCTTAAACAGCACCTCAGCTTTTCCCTCAAAAATGCCCCAAAGGGAAACTCAGATTCAGCCCCCAAACTCCCATTTTCCTACACAAACAGTTCTTGTGGCCCCTCTCAATTCCCCCAGGCTTTCAGCTAAAGGAACAACTGGAAGCCTATTCCCTCATCTCCACCCTTGTTTTGCTTTCCTGGAAAACCTTGCGATCCCACACTTTCTCCAAGAGATCTGCTGGGACTACTGGAAGGTTTGCTCTCTCAGAGCGCCAGGGGGCTTTACAGCACTTGTTCCTCTGCATCTTTACCCTTTTATCAGCTTTCCCCAAAAACGGTGTTGTGGGAGAAACTAGGAACTACCAGAAATGGATCACGTTCACATTTTTTCCCCACCAGTTTTTATCTGGTTTCAGATTCCTGGAATTACCCTCAAATGTGCCCTAGAACACTGCTGTGAAAGGATCAATGAGAAGAACAGCCGGAAAGCAGAAAACCACCTCCAGCAGCAGCCACAATGATCCCATTTCTCTTCTTACCTGGTCCTGCCAGAGCTCCCAACAGCCATTCCCATTCCAAAACAAGAGCTATGGAAGACATTCCTGCTGTCCGTGAGGGTGAGGTGGCAGTTCTGGATGTTCTTCGCTGTGCAATCAGACAACAAACAGAGTGTAAATGATCCTGGTGGTCCCTTCCAAGCCAAACCAGCCCGTGATTCCATGCGTGGATCAGCACCTGTCCCAACTCCATTCCAGAAACCTCCTCCCACTAACCCAGAACTTTCCTTTTTCTGCTCAACATCAGGGCTTTGCTGCCGAGTGCCCCGGGCAGGGGACGCCTCAGCCTTCCCTGGGACCGCAGCATTCCCTGGGCTGCCTCAGCATCCCCTGCGCTGCTGTTCCACGCCCATCCCGTGGTCCAGCGCCTGCGCGGGCTGCAGTGCCGGGCTCTCCCCACGAGGCGGCAGCACCGGGAGCGAGCAGCCCCGGCCGGTCCCGCTGTCTCGGGGCAGCTGCGCCTTTAACCCGCCCTGAGCCGGCGGGGCCGTGAACACAGCGGGCACAAACGCCACCGCTCCCCTTTATTTCACCCTCAGAGGCACAGGATCGCAGCATTTCCTGGGCTGCAAGGGACCCACAGGGAGCATCGAGTCCAAATCCTGGCCCTGCACCCCAAGAATCCCACCCTGTGCCCGAGAGCCTTGTTCAGACCCAAACTCTTCCCCCAAGATCCTGAAAACACAGAGGGGCTGGGAGAAGGATGACCACGGAAGATGTTTTTATACAGATCTCCTTGCACGATCGTTAAATAATATTATTAGACAGTCCATGAACGCATCCCTGTGCCGGGACAGCCACCCCTGTGCCGGAACACTCATCCCTGGGCCGGAATACCGATCCCCCGCGGCCCCCACCGTCCGCTCGGGGCTGTCCCCGTTCCCCGCTCACCTCCGAGCCCGGAGCACCCGCCCCGGTGCCCCCGGCCCGGCAGCGCTGCTCCCCGGGCTCCCCGCCATCGCGGCTCCTGGCGAAGAAGGGCGGAAGTCACCGGTACCGCACCGATGTGGCTATTCGACCTTCTCAAGATGGCGGCCGGAAGGACCCCCCCCCCCCCCCCCCTCCGTCTATTCGACTGCCTGAATGCCCCCGCCTGCCCCAGGCGCCGCTGACCCCACAGTCGGTGTCCGCGTAGCGGGAAACGCCTCAGAAAATTGCGCGCAAGCGCTGGGCTGGCGCCGGCGTCGCATTCAGGCAGCCGAATAGACGCAGCTTGCGGGGGGCGGGGGGGGGGGGGGGGGGCTTTCCCTGCCGCCATATTGAGAAGGTCAGAAGACGGCGGACACGACCGCCATCTTTAGTGTGGCAGTGACGACACTTCCGCCCTTCGTCGCCATCTTGGGTGCTGGCAGAAGCCACTTCCGGTCGAGCCGCCATCTTTAGTGTGGTACACTTAGGGCCCCCGCCGCCCCTCACAAGGGCTTCTGTCTAGTCGGCTGCCTGAATCCGGCCCGGACTCCGACGCCGGCCCCGCGCTTTCCGCGCGATTTTCCGCCGTGCTTCCCGGTGCGAGGACACGGCTGGTGGGGTCAGCCGCGCCGGAGGCGGCCGACGGCTCCGCGACCGGCGGCAGGCACCGGCAGGGACACCTCTCGCAGGGGGCCTACTGCGTCCGCCATCTTGAGTGTGGCGGAAGTGTAAACCACCCTCTGCAAGGTCCTGGCAGATAATAAAATAATAAAATAAAATAAATACTGTCATATTCTAATAAAAACGTCACTTAACGCCGTCCCGAGAGCGCGGAACTGCGCCTTCCTTTCCGAGCCGCCTCCTTGAGAGCGACACGCGGGCGGCTCTATTCCGACCGTGCCCGCCCGGTGCCTCCCGCCCGGGTCGCGCTGCGACCGCGCCTCTGCTGCCCGGCAAAACCGGCCCCGCCGGGCCGCCCCCCGCGCTGTCATTCCCCGCGGTCACCGCCCCGCACGGCGCCCGTTCTTTTCCATAGCTGTGGCCCCGCTCACGCACGGCCGTGTCCCTTGGCGCTGCGAACCGCCCTTCGCCCCTCCCCTCCGCTGACAGACCCGGCCCCGCTCGCTCCCGCTCCTTGCCACGCTCGGCAGCCACCGAGGCCGCCGCCCTCTCGGCTCAGCCGCCACCGGGCGGCAGCAGCGCCGGGGCGCCGTGTCGGGGGCGGCAGTGCCGCCGTGTCGGGGGCGGCAGTGCCGCCGTGTCGGGGGCGGCAGTGCCGCCGTGTCGGGGGCGGCAGTGCCGCCGTGTCGGGGGCGGCAGTGCCGCCGTGTCGGGGGCGGCAGTGCCGCCGTGTCGGGGGCGGCAGTGCCGCCGTGTCGGGGGCGGCAGTGCCGCCGTGTCGGGGGCGGCAGTGCCGCCGTGTCGGGGGCGGCAGTGCCGCCGTGTCGGGGGCGGCAGTGCCGCCGTGTCGGGGGCGGCAGTGCCGCCGTGTCGGGGGCGGCAGTGCCGCCGTGTCGGGGGCGGCAGTGCCGCCGTGTCGGGGGCGGCAGTGCCGCCGTGTCGGGGGCGGCAGTGCCGCGCTCTCGCCACCAGGCGGCAGCAGCGCCGCCCAGCTCAGCCCGGGGGCAGGCACAGAGCACAGGGAAAAGCCGGCTCCGGGCGCTCTGCAGCTCCTGCAGCCCGAGCGTCTCGGCTCCTGCGGCCAGGCGCTTGCTGCTTTCCTTCCTACAGAAAAACGCCGGCTCCTTATTCTCAAAACCTGCGGATCTCTATTCCCAGCTTCTTATATTCCTGTATGCGACAGAGTAGACAGAGAGGGCTGGCTTATTTCCAAATGAATTTACATCTACATCAGTAGCATTTGCCTATAGACGTAAAAGTGAAGAACTTAACAGGTTTTAGTACTCTGCACACATCCCTCGCTGGGAGGAATGGTAAAAAGTTAAAAACAAATGAAATTTTAAAAGTAGAAAGTTAGAAACAAAGTTACAACGGCAGAAATTTAGAAACAAACAAAGAGGTAAAATACAAGAAACAAACAAATTTCTAAAGATAGAAAGTTAAAAACAAACAAAGTTAGAAACAAAAAAAATTAGAAACAAACAAAATTAGAAAGGTAGAAATTTAGAAACAAAGTCAGAAAGGCAAGTGTTGAGCCTTTGACAGGGTACCCCTCCTTCTCGGACCAGGGTGAAAGAGCAGAGGAGGCTGCTGTTCTGCTAAGTTCTTTATTTCACGGTCTCACAGCTGTCTCAAAGGCAGAGTTCGAATGGGGTTACATGATAAAGCCAAGCAGCAGCAGCAGGCAAAACCAGCTTCTTCTATATGCTCCATACACTCTATTTTTTCTTACAGAAGTGTGGATTCCATTTGTTCATTGACCAGTAAGATTAACACACGATTCTAGTTTTCCTTAAACCCATCCCGGTCTAATTCTAACAGTCGTAAGCCTCACACAAATGTCATCTGCCCTTGTTCCATAAGGAATCCCTCTACAGACAGGGAGTTGTCACCGGCCACGTGCTCATGGGCTGCAGGGGACACCTGCACTGAGGAGGAAATGGAAATGGGAAAGAGGGAACTGCAACCTGATGGGACGCACCTCTGGCACCACATTTCCTCTTCTTCCTGCTGTCCTGGAAAACCCCAAGTAAATCCAGTCCCTCAGACCTTGCATCCCTGAACACCAGGAGAGCCGGTGTTTTACCCAGATCCCAGTGCCCTGCACGGCTGCGCTGACACGAGCGCAGGCCGATCGCTCCGCCCAGCACCATCCCTCATTCTCCTCCCACGGCTCCCCAAGCGGCCCCAAACCACCCCAGCGTGTCTGTGCCGGGGCCAGGGCCTGCCCCGAGCCCGACCAGAGGCTGTCACCCAGCCCTGCACCAGCTCCCACCCCCGGGTGAGCTGGGAATGCACTGAGAGCTCGGCTCCCCAGGCTCCCCAGCACCCAAACCGGTCCTCAGACACACAGAAATGCCCAACCTGCCCCTCTGGGCACAGCCAAACACCACAATTCCATCATCCCCAAGCAACTCTGGCACTTGCCTCTTCACCTCCGCCCATTTCCAGTAGCCGGGGCTAGGACCGGGCTGTCAGAAATAGCATTCCCTAGGCAGTTCATCCCAGCGCAGAGGAGAAGAGGAGCCTGTCCCTGACCCACACCATGGGCAGGACAAGGGGGGCCCTAGCTGGCTTTGCCTACTCCAGCACCACAGCTCTTGGTCCCAAAGATGGGGCGAGTTCAGTGGTTTTTCCTGTCCTGAAAGAGAGCAGAAAAGGGAAGTTAATCCCACTGTGGAATCCAAGACTCCTGCATTTCCTATTTCTGCTCTGATTGCTCACCATGGAGTTTTATCCATGGAAAAAAAAGGAGAATGACACCATATCAAATAAAAAGTTGATTAATCCACGTAGGGGCTGTGGAGAGGATACAAAGGAGCTTTTCCATGATTTTGGGGCTTGAAGAGGGACTGAATTTCCCTCAAAGCTGGGAAGGGCCTGAGGATAATAAAGCAAAGGAGCAGCTTCATCTCTCCCTGGTAGAGAGCTCGGGGCTCCATTATGGATACAAATCAATCCCAGCAGGATTTCAAAGGGTTTCTTTAGGATGTCAGGTCCCTCTTTATCAGATCCCTGCTGGGATTCAGGGCCTGCCTGGTCACGGGGTGCTTTGATAAGGGCTGGATTTAAATCCCAGATCTGAGAACAGACATGAAAGGTCCCTGGGTTTCTAGGGGGTTGAAAAACTCAAGCTGGATTCGCTGCAGAGCTGAAAAATCAGGGTAAGAGAGAGCAAGGAGTGGCCAGCAGGCCCAGGCTCCTGATCACGCCCCTGGGATCCATGGGATCCATAGGATCCACGGCCTCTGGCACGCTGCTCCAGCACCCTGCAGGGTGACTGACAGCCGGGCAGGGGAAGGAGCCACCAGCAGCTCTGCCATGTGCACCATCATTCACCTTGCACGTGGCCTAAACAGCTACCAAGCACTGATGGACTGACTGAGCCGAAAATATCGGAGAGATCTCAGTTTGCACTCCAAATTCCCTGCAGCCTGTTCCCTTCCTGATCCATCCCTTGAAGCAGCAAGAGTGGAATTCCTTCCGTCGTTGCTCTTTCCCTCCTGTTTTCCACTCAACAAGAAAAAGAGAAGCCACGTGAACAGGAGTAAAAGCCCCAAACCCACAAAAAAAAGCACATTCTCAGCATCACTAATCCCTGCCAAACTGCCAGGAACCTTCCAAAACTACATCCAAGCTTGGAAACAGGGATCCAGTTGTTTGTTTAAGCAGCTATTGATCCAGTCTCTTCCAGCTAATTAAACTATTCACTATTTAAACTCATTAAACTGCTCATCCTGCTCCTGGCAGGCAGAGGCAAAGAAGAAATCGTGTCTAGATTAAATGGTGTTGGTGAATGTGCCCATCCCAGTCCTTGGAGAGGTTGGAATTGCATCCCTGTTCCTCTGCTCTCTTTTCCTTCCTTTTTCTTGGAGTGATTCCCACCCGGATTCCTCAGCTCCAGCTCTCTGAGCAGCCTCAGGGGGAGCATTTCATCCCCTTGGAGCCAACTCCATTTGTTGCATCCTTCATGCCTCAACCACCCCTAAAAGCAGGGAAGTGCTGATGGGCAGTGCAGCTGCTTCCACTTGGGAATGTTTCCAGTGGAACAGGGAGGGAATTCTGAGAAGCTTCCACCCACTGCACGTTATTGCTGGATAAAAGGTGAGGCAGCAAAGGATCAACAAAGGGATATTTCAGCAAGACAAAGTCCAGACAGAGAGGCTGCAAGTGTGGCTGGGGCTGCTAAACTGGGAAAACTGCAAGGTCAGGCTGTGGGAACATGGATTATACTGAGGTCTGGAACTGGTGTTGGGAAGAGAGGGAGAAGGAGAAGGAGAAGGAGAAGGAGAAGGAGAAGGAGAAGGAGAAGGAGAAGGAGAAGGAGAAGGAGAAGGAGAAGGAGAAGGAGAAGGAGAAGGAGAAGGAGAAGGAGAAGGAGAAGGAGAAGGGCCCGAAGTAACTGCACAGTGAATTTCCTTACCATGAGCCAGGCTCATTCCCTGAGCTGACCAATATCTCCGAGCTCCCCTTCATGGCACAGCCCTGCCAGTAAAGAACAGAAGTTCCTGCTGCTCCCACTGGAATTCTGTAGCGTGCCTGGCATTCCATATGTTATGCTGCCTGAGAATTCCTGCAGCCGTCCTCGGGAAGAGCAGTTCACTGCCACAGGAGGAACAAGAGGAAAGCAGCTGCCACTCTCGGGTTCTGTGCCCTGTAAAAAGTAAAACCAGATAAAGATCAAAGCTCCATAAAGCTGGAACCATCTCCAACCTCGGGACAGCACTTCTGTGGGAAAAGCGTAGATGGGCAATTAGGAAGGAGATCATCATGCAAATGGGCAAGGGGGGGGAATTAAATTCTGCTGCTTTCTGATTGAGGCCTGCTTCAATTTGCAGCCTTTATAATATCAGTTTAATGGGACTTTTTGTGCTTTAAAGAGGTTTTTATTAGCTGGGGGTTGTCCCTGCCTGGACTGAGGCACAGCACAATGAGTCTCCTGCCTCCTGAAGCCGTGTCGTTATCCCAGCATCTGAAATTAAAAACCAGCACTCTGGGAAACCTCTCTACTCTGAGGAGAAGTGTGAGGAGCGTTTGGGTCTGTGGAGAGCCTGGAACAGCTCTGAGAGACACCAAACATCCTGTGGATCCCAATAAACAGCAAAACATTCCAGCAGCTCCTTCCAACACCGCCCTTGTAGGGAACTCTGTCACCCCAGTGGGTATTTGTGGGAGTAAGGAAGAAATCCCACTAATGACCTCAGTGTGATCACCTCTGGTTCGTCTGGGGATAAATCTCCTTTATCCTTCTGGGAGAATAAAGGAATCCAATGCTGCCTTAATCCCCTGCTCCTCGGAGTCTGGATTTCCAGAATCCATCTCCTGGCCCAGCATGGGAAGGGTTGTCCAGCGCTGGAACAGCTGCCCAGGGCAGTGGTGGAGTCACCAACCCTGGAAGTGCTCATAAAATACATGGATATGGCACTTGAGTGTTCATAAAATACCTGGGTAAATACATGGGTAAATATAGGAATAAATACATGGGTAAATACATGGATAAACATACGGATAAATATAGGGATAAATATGTAGGGATAAATATGTAGGGATAAATACATGGCACTTGAGGTCATGGGTTGGTGTGACCATGGTGGTGGTTGATGTTTGGACTTGATGATGCTAGAGGCCTTTGCCAGCCTCAACAACCCCAGGATTCCATGATTTTCTGCCTTTTTCTCCTGCACTGGGGCTGAGAAACTCCTTGAGCGGAGCAGCAGTGGGAGCAGGGAGCCACAGGCTGCACATCAGAGCTCTGCAGGCACTTTTAATCCCCCTCTCTTCATGTTCATGGAAGATGGCACAGGAAATCTCTCAGCCCGAAAGCATCTCCCCAGCTCTGCACACCCAGGACAAAGCCGAGGTGAATGATCCCCTCTAAGCTCCTTCCAGAGCCATTCCAGTGGCAATCAGAGGCAGCAGTTCCTAGAGAAACGGCTCCTATCCAATTCAGGAGCCTTCCCTTGGGGAGGAGACATCCATTTCCCCTTCTACCTGTCATTCTTCTTCATTCATGGACTCGATAAGGCAGGAAATCTGGCAGGCTTGAAGTAAAAAACGAGCTGTTCACAGCAAAGAGAGCCTCAGCGGGTAAAAAAAAAAAAACAAACCCCAAACTGTTGGAATCAAGATGAAGTTAATAGGAGCAAAAATAAATAGAAACAGACCCTAAATGTAAATGAACATTACATCACCACTGGCATTTCAGCTCCTTTTCAAATACAGAAATAGCAGCAGATTTAACTTGCAGAAAGTTGCTGTGTTCACACAGCCAGAGCTGCTTCAGGGGCACAGCCCTGAACCTTCTGCTCCCCAAAACAACTCAAGACTCGAGAAAGGAGAAACAGGGATCAGGCAGAGGGGGAAAATCCCAACTTCCCGGTCAAAAGAGGTTAAGAGAAATACAATTCCATCCCTTAACCCTGTGGAGATGGGATCTGTTGGCGTTTGCCAGCTCCAGAGGAGTTCACTCCACCTCGGGCAGATCGGAGGTGAAAGCAAATAATGCAACTGCAGCCCCAGAGAAGGCTGAGCTCTTAATTGACAGAGATTCCAGAGAGAGGGAAATAACCTCCAGTACCATTTGGGCAGCAGGTTTCTCTCCCAGCTGCCACCTCAAATCCTCGAGATCCCCGTTGGCCACCCAAAATTCCAGGCACCATTTCCAGCCTGGAAACAAACTCGGAGTGCTCTCAGAGCGAGACCTTAAAGCTGGAGCACCTCAGCCCCCACACCTGCTCAATCCCTGCTCTCCCAGGGGCTCAGCCTGGAGAAAAGGAGGCTCCAGAGAGACCTTTTCTCTCCCTGGAATTCCCTGACAGGAGGGGGCAGCTGGGGGGGGGGGGGGGTCGAGCTCTGCTCCCAGGGAACAGGGACAGAAGTTCTGAGTCATTTCAGGGAGTGAAGAGTTACAGGGCAGGAAACAAAGGCAGCTGAAGAAGATCTGAGACGATTTTCCCTTATTCTTACACACCTCAGACATTCAATTTTGTCCAAGTTTGTGTCTCGAATTTAAACCCAACTCCTTCCCTGTGGGAAGGAGGAGATGATCCCGGCCTGCCATGTGCCAGAGCGAGAGTGACAGAGGGAAGGATGTTACTTGGGGAAGGGTGGCACACTGACATTTCATCGTGGCTGATATGGCAGAGAGACTTCATTTTTTTTTAACAGCAAAAGCTTCAATATTTCACAAAATCTGTGTTCCCTGTGATTATTTGTAAAGCATTGTGGATGGGCTTGGCACTTCCCTGACAGAAACACTGGCAGGGCTCTGCCTGGAGGGATCTATAATTGGAGATGGGAAGAGTGGATGGGAGGACAGGGATGCAGCAGAGGGAGATCAGAAAGAGAATTACGAATTCTTTCATTCTTTTCTGGATTTTTTGGGTTCTTTTAATGTGATCCATTTTAAATCCAGGCTTAAGATCTGATTCAACTTCAGATTTTTTTTGCTGCCCAAACTTTCTTCTGTCCCTGGCTGGAGCAGAAAACCAAAATTTCAAAATTCCTCATGAAATAAATAGGAGGGTGGTGTGGGAACAGCCTCACTTTCCCAGGTGGAAACACTTCCCTCCGGGTTTATCATTCTGGGAACAATTCTGGCCCAAAGAAGGGGAAGCACAGAGTGGCACTGCCAGGGTGTGACACGGCCAGGGCACAAGGAGGCCCTGGGTTCTCCTCCAGGTTTGTTTGTGGAAGGTTTGGGGTGGTTTGGGGTGGCTGAAGGGTTTCTGACAGCATCAATTGGGAGTCAATCCCCCTACGGATCCCCATTCCCAGTTCTCCCAGGAAGCTCCTGCAATGGTCTCTAAGGGGTTAATGGAATATCTGCTTTTCCCTGCACGGATGACGGGGCCCAAAGCACTTCCCTGGCCCTGCAGGAGCCCCAGCACTGAAAATCCCCGAGCAACACCTCGGAGCTGCCACAGGCACCCAGACAGAAGGGGAAGGTGCCCGTTCCCTCAGCTCCCGGCTGCCACATTGGGGAATATTTTGGGCTTTTGGGAAAAGCGTTGGGTTTCCACCTTTTCCCTGCGTGTGAGGAAGCGCCTGGCACCAGGGAATGCTCTGCTGAGCTGGGAGGCCCCGGCATTCCTGGAGAGAAATCTTTAGGATTAGGTGGGGGATTACACCACCTGCTCCCTTTCCCTGTGGCTGGGGGCACCAGGCTGAGGGCACAGCGGGCGGGATGTGCCGGAGACCCAAATCCCACTGGAACCACGGCGTTTTCCATCCCCTTGGGTCCAATTCCGGGCAGGAGCAGCACCTGGAGGACAAAGCTGCGCGGCAGCCGAATGCCGGGTGACAAAACCCCTGAAAAACAGGCTTGGGGAAGTGGCTGGGTGGAAGGGTGAGCTGAGGGAGGTGCTAATTAGAGCACTGGGGGAAGGTGGTAATTAGAGCACTGGGGGAAGGTGGCAATTAGCTCTGCTGCTCACCGTGGCTCAGCCTTCAGCTGTCACTCACCCACTCCTGGAGCCTGTGGAACACGTTCCTGTCCCATCTGCGAGGGAAACGCTTCCCCTTCCCTCTTCCTGCAAAAGCAGAGGAATCCTTTTCCCTGGATGACCAAGGCTGGGCCAGGGGTGGAGACGCCATCCCTGCAAGGCTTCAAAAACCGTGGATGTGGCGCTGGAGGACAGGGGTGACTGGGGAGCGTGCTGGTGGGGCTGGGTTGAGGGTTGGACTTGGCGATCCCAAAGGTCTTTTCCAGATATTCTCCTGCAAATTGAATGTTTATATTATAAAGCACACAATTTGGAGCTCGTTAAACAGTTACATTTCAGTCAAAACTCTGCACATAATCTCTTCATGAGGGGTTTTGAATTCCACCTCCCCTCTGCAGCAGCGATCCCGTGATTCCAACACGGATCTCCAGTCCCCTTTGGCATTTTCTGATTTCCAGGCAACATCTCATGGCCTCAAAAGCCTTGGTAGACTTAATCAAAGCTGGGCTGAGTCTAAAGTGGACTCGAGCACAACGTTCAGGTGCAATGGATGCTGCTGGAATGGGGGCTCTAATCCCAGGTGTCACATCCTCCCAAACTTCCAGCTCCCGGAACTAGAAAGGAGCTTTAATGGATGGAAAAGAAATCCCCAAACCACAACCTGAGAATGAGTTAATGACTTGGAAATCACCAGGAAGGGCAAAGCGTGGGGGGCTGGAAGTCAAAGGGGTTCAGAGCTGGCCTCAGGTGCTGGTGCAAGGATGACACGAGGAGGGGAGGTGGAGGTTGCACTGGTTCCTCTCCCGAGGCAGCCGATGGCATTCCGCAGTGGGAAATGCAGGGAAAAGAAACCCAAAATTCAGAACTGGCTCAGGAGAGCCAGCAGCTGCCTGGGAACACCAAAGGGAGCAGAGACAAGGAGAAGGCAGGAAAGGAGAAGCCACTCGGGCTTCTGAGATGGCTTCCAGGGGAGGGGGAAGGGAGCCCTTCCCGTGCCTCAAATACCGGGAGCACAGCAGCAAAGGGATGTGTGTGACAGGGATGTGCAGGACAGGAGGGCACCGGCTGGAATCTCCCTGGACACAGGTGATGCAGCTCCCTCAGGGCACACCTCACCCCAGCCAGGGTGCAGGGATGGCTCTGCCCAGGCTCAGCTGTGCCTCTGGAAACGCCAAATCCCAGCTCCCTGCCCTGGAGCTGCCTCCTTCCTGCCGGGAAAGGAAAAGCAGGACTGAATTTTCCAGGTCCCCCCCACCTGGTTCTGTCTCAGCTTTGAGCTGGAGCTTCCTCAAACCTCCCAAGCCAGTCCCAGCCTTTCCCACCAATTTCCTCTGTGGAACCCAAGCAGCCACACCTCCCTCTCTCTAAATAATCAGAATATTGGCAGGGCTGCTCTCTCCACACTTTAATTCTCTCCACAGTTCAATTCTCTCCTTTCAGAGGTACTAGGAGCTGTTTGCACTTCAGTTTTTTCCAGCTCTGTGCTTTGCTCCTCTGTTCCCAGGCACCAGCTCTCCCTGAGCTGCTCCCTACCTTGTTTAAGAGTTCATTTGTTTGGAGCTCCTTGGAAGCAGCCGCAGGCACTGAGGAGATACCAATTAGTGTCAGGGCAGTTAATTTGGAGAGGGGGGGAGGAAGCAGGACTTTAAACTGCTCCAAGGCCTGTTCCTCCTGCACTGGGAAATACAGGGAGCACCTGAGCTGCTCAGCTGGGCTGCTTTAGGGTGCAGAGGTGAATTTGGAGCTGATTTATTTGGGGTGCTCAGCAGATGTTGGCCATGATCTCTGCACGTGCAATCCCAGCTGCTCTGCCAGGATGGAGCCTTCCTTAGCTCCCAATAAATCTCAAACCACTCCTTAGCTCCTCATAAACCTGAAACCAGAAGGTTGGCACAGCAGCCTCCTGAGAAGTAGCATTTTGACAGGGATTTTTTCTGAACCATTAACTTTTGTTTGCTGGAGCTTTCCCTGCAAAGCGCTGGATCCGCATCCCGACACGTTCGGGTGGGATTCCTCAGCGCCGCGTCTCGTCCTAAAAATACTCTGAAAAAAGAGATTTGTCCTCTCTAGGTACACTCTGGCCTGTAACAGAGAAAGCCTTTGGAAAGGATTGATGCCAGTCTTATCACATTCATGTATATTTTAATTATGACTATCAGCAGAAGTCATAATTAATGACCATGGAATATCTCCATATTAACAGCTATCAGGAACAGCCCACACAATTTCATGGGGGTGACCTCAGTGCTTTTGTGGGAATCTCAGCCCAATTGCCAGCTGTCCAAAGGCTCCTTTTGCTGGCACTGATCCCACTTTCAGCAGAACTGTGCAGCTCAGTGATATTAAAGTCAGCAAAACTCTCAAGTATAAACCCATTTCCCAGGTTTTTTCACGAGGGAGTGTTCCTGAGGTCAGCCCTGCACCGTTTGCTGAGGCAGGACTTCAGCCTCCCGTGCTGGCAGAGAGCTCCAAGGGAAGCAAAGTGCCCCAGGAAAGCTGTTTTGGACAAATCTCATCAAACTGTGCTGGGGGAGAACAAGCACCACAAAAACTGGGATTTGCTGGCACAGGGCCTTGGACATCACACATCCTTCCCTGTTCTTGGGTAACAGAGTTATCAGAGATCTCCTGAGTAGCTACACCAGTAAAAAAGTGACTTTTCCAGCCCAGAGGCAGCTGCATAAGCGTATGGAGTGGCAAAATGAAAAGAATGTAAAAATCCCACCATGGAGTGAGATGGTGCCGCCTCCTGCACCTGGGCCACCGTGGAACACTCCAGGCTGGGGGAAGAGGGGTTGGAAAACTGGGAAAGGCCCTGGGGGTGCTGAGGACAGCAGCTGGACACGAGCTGGGTGTGCCCAGGTGGGCAAAGCCAAGGGCACCTGGGCTGTGCCAGCTCGGGGTGACAGCAGGGCCGGGGCAGTGCCCGTCCCTGTGCTGGCACTGCTGGGGCACCTCCAGTGCTGGGGGCAGCTCTGAGACAAGAGGGACACGGAGGGGCTGGAGCGAGTCCAGGCAAGGGAACGGAGCTGGGAAGGGGCTGGAGAGTTCCTGAGGGAGCTGGGAAAGGGGCACAGCCTGGAGCAAAGGAGGCTCAGGGGGGACCTTGTGGCTCTGGACAAGTCCCTGACAGGAGGGGGCAGCCGGGGTAGAATTGTCACCTTTGTACATTACCAGGAATGCAAAGATAGTAACAGAGCTGACCTGATGGTCACTGGAGCATGGGAGAAATTAAAGAATATCTGCTTTGGTTTTTTTCTGTCAGATTCATGAGACAACTGAGTCCATAAATCAGCTAAAAATACAACGTGATTTTATGCTGAGTTTCTCCAAGGATTCTAAAGGATACATCCAAGACCTTCTCTGGTCCCAAAGTAGGGATCTTAAGGTGAGCTAAGGTTTGAAAAAGAATGAATAGTGGAACCAGAATGAAAGAACTTTATCTAAATGTACATAGAGTGTATAGCCAAACATCTAGGATGGATAATTGGTGGAAGACAGACAATGAGTGGACTACTGCAATCCCTGAGTAGACAGTATGCAGGAAAGACAGTTTAGGTCGTATTCTGGTTCCAGTAGAACAGCGGTGCTTCATGGGAGTGGTAGGTCAGCTTGTGGCCAGACAGTAAGCTCAAAATGCAGGGCTTTGTTGATGTATTCTGTTGATTGAAAGCTGTGTAAAACTCAGCAAGAGCATCCTATAATACAAGAACACAATTTGGGTGTTTTGTTGGTTCATAATTTAATCTATCAGCTGTCCTTGAGCTTATCTTTGAGATATGCAAGAAATGGAATGCAAAGAAGTTCAGTTGTTTGCCAGCAAAAATTAATCATTTGTTCCTCATAAAGTTTCACATTTTCTGTCTTTAACTGAGATGCCTCAAAATCAGTTGTATTAATGAATCCATTAAATTATTTTAATAAAATCATTGTGTCTTTCTTATGTAAATGCCTATTGTTAAGTGAATAGTCTTCCAAAAATCTACTGTTAAGGTTATGGTTATTATAATTTATATTGTATTCAAAGGGGACAGGCATCTGAAAGAATGTTTAAATAAAGCAGACTTTGACTTGAGGAACTTACAAACAAAGATGTTGTGGAGCTTCTCTAGCTATATACACGGAATAGTTGTTCAGAATTTTCCCTGACTGACAACAAGTCCCAGAAGAGCCTTTTCTATAATGTTCTGCCCTGCTAGCATCAAAGGTGTGATTCCACAACACTGCTTTTGCAAAATATACCAATATTTACCTTTAATTCTGATGCTGGAGACATAGTCATCAGAATTCTATTTTTTTATAGAATGGTTCCAACCCCCTTGCTGCTCTATCCCTGGAGGCAGATTGGACAGGGCTCGGAGCACCTGATCTAGTGGAAGGTGTCCCTGCCCTTGGCAGGGGGTGGAACGAGATGAGCTTAAAGGTCCCTTCCAACACAAACCATTTGATCATTCTGTGATCCTGCTTTGGCAGAAAGCACACATTGTCCATTTGCTTTGGGCTTTGAGAACAGTTCTGACCATTTTTATGTGTAATGTAGATAAATTTTCACTCTGGGTAACTCTGAAAGTTTCTCTGTGTGGTAGAAGAGCTATGGTGAAAAATGGCTTTATTTTTGTCACAGGTGATGACTGATGTGGTTGGAAACCCGGAGGAAGAATGCAGAGCTGAATTTTATCACGTGCCATGGTCTCAAGAAGCTTTGAGCAGATATTTCTACTGCAAGGTATGAAAGAAATATCCACACTGCTGACTTAAAAACGCATCTCCTGCCACTGAGCAATTTAATCTGCTAAACTGTACAGTGTGTCTTTTTCTTTCAGATCCAGCAGTGCCGACAGGAATTGGAACAATCTTTGGGAGTGCGTAACACATAAGTACTGCTCACAAGATTCCATTGGCATCATGACCACCAAACCAGTGGACTTTTCAGTGTTACTTAGCTCACTGTTACACATGGACCTGCTTCCTGACTGGATGAGAACATACCGTCAACACACCAGTTAGAACACCAGCTTTAGAGTGACCCTTGAAAATCTTGCCCAAGATGGGTGTCTCAAACCATTCCAAGCCAGAGACAGCACCATACAAGTGTCAGTGTGAAAGAAGACTAAAGATTCACTCATCAACGCACATCATTAAATTTTAGTGGAAAGTTAGACATTACACAGCAAATCCTAATGGGCTATGCTTAGAATCATGGGTGGCACTGATGGGGGAGGTCGAGATAGGTGTTCTAGGAGACCACAGATTTAGAGAAATAAATGCAGTTCTTATCCTATGGTACCTAAGAATCTCAAACAGTAACTTATCTGGAATTAGACAAGATAGTCTTTCTTATAGGTGTGGAATGCTTTATATTCCTGAATAGAGCTTTTATTCCAGCCGGACCAATGCAAGAAGCTATCTCCCCATCTGAAAGAACTAACTAGGAGGATTTTCATCCCGGAATGCAGAGCCCGTCTGGAAGAAAGACTGAGAGAAAGACTGAGAGAAAGAGACTCATCCCTGGGATAAGAGCTTCTTATGCATCCCTAATATCAGTGGTATTAGCAACAAATGAGGCATTCTGAGAAAATGGAAATAATGTGATGGTGCTTTGCTGATGCCTGCCTTTAACACAGCAGATATTAACAATAAGTATGTATGTAAAATACCAGATCACTTAAATGTTTCTCTGTGTGCCTGTAGGGTTCATCACTGAAAAGAACTTCCTAATTCTTGGTGCAGAATTCAAGAAGCTTAACTTCATGTAACATGGTAGTTTTTTCTTTACTTCAAGATGTTAGCAGAGGCCCTGGATTGGTCTCACATTTTGATCATAGGTGAACTGCCTCTTACTATTAATTATTTAGCTCTCCCATACATGGTACGTGCTGGTTATTTTGGATGCTCTTGAGTTATAAAGCACTATCAGCCTTAAATAGCACAGAGAACATATCCCTTGGAAATCATCTTCTTTGTAAATATTCGACAGATTCAGACTATGGGAATTTATAGAACAATTACTTGGAAGCAGGGACATCTTCCTTAAATCCTTCCCCTCCTCATTTTTTGTAGTGCACAGATGAGTTGTAATTAAAGGCCCAACATGATTTCTAGTCCAAAAAGCAGCTGCCGAAGTATAACTCTTGTCTGTTTCATATGGCACTAAAAATGCTCTTCCAGGTTACTCCTTTTCACCTCCTTTCTTTCACTTCCTTGGAAAGAGAATCAAATTCACATGTGGTATGGAAGGAAAGCAGCTTTTCTGAATAAATGCAATTTTTTCTCTAGTACCCTGTTTTCTGCTGTCTTTGCCAATTTCTCTCTTAGTTTAACTTAAAAGTTTCTTCTGTTCAGTCACAGAAGAGATAGTCTTCTCTTTACACCTTTGTTTAATATCTTTGTTTTCACATTAATAGTGCCATAGCTTTTACTCCATCCGTTGTGTTCAGAGATGTCTTGGAAAATATGCTTTTGATTGCATTTACGTGATGGCAGCACTCTCACACAAAACCTGTTGGTGTGAGAAAAAGTATGGCAGTAGTCATTACCTGAGGCCTTTTACTGGGAATGGCTTGATTTGGAATTTTCCCCTTTTGTGTTAAAACCTCTTTTCACAGTAAAATGTGAAATCCTGCAGTCTTAAACTGGTTATACTGAGGGGCTGTGAGGCTGCCACAGTGATTGACTTGAAATGTTACTTAATTTAGGAGTCCACTAATTGGGCTACAAGCAAGCATTATGAAGAGAAAACGGTGGGGGTCATCTGCTACTGTGCTTCCATATTTGTTATGCTGCTGTGTCCGTTGTGTGCGTGCTGCTCGATGTATGAAACTCTTGTCTGTATGTAGCAAACAGAGCAGCTACATTCAGGGGCTTTGTTCAGTCTGTAGGAATAAGAAATGCAGAGGAAGATATGCAAGGATGTGAGAAGGCCACTGGACTGAGATACATGCCTGCAGAATGTCTGCCAGGGAATTCTGGGGTTTGAGAGCCTTCCCGCTGAAGTGGCAAATATTTGCAAGAAATATCAGTCATTTGCCACAGCTGGCAACATACTGGAGTCCAGCCTGGTTTTAAAGCCTCTGTAGAATTAATTGGATGGATCTGATTCCAAGGCTCGCTCAGAGCAAATTAACAAAACTAATGTGGTGTTGGTGCCAGTGTTCACAACTGCATCACTGAAAGCTGAAGCTCTGTTAAGCAGCAGTGTTGCACTGAAATGTGTGTGTGCATGAATCAGGCACTGGAGATGGCAGTCCAGAATCTAAATTCTTATATCCCACTGTCTATAAGAAAAGACTGGTTACCACCAGTGAGTCTTAGGAATCAGGAGTCAGGTATCTTTCCTTTGGTTAAACTGGAGTTTGAGATTTTGATGCCTTTTTCCTGGAGCTGTTCAGGAGCTGTTTGGGCCTTTTAGTGAAGACAGAGAAAAATACTGTCCTCTGTTCCACAAGTGCAGCTAAGAGCTTTCTTGTTTGCAAAACAAAGAGAAATTTTATTTGAAGAGAAATAATCTAGAAATACTGGAAGCAACTAGACCAAGTGTTGCTTGACCATTGAAAATTAAGGGTAGTGGCACTGAACGGGCAGGTGATTATAGCAGACTATGAATGAGAAATTTATTTTGAGTTCAGGATGGTTGTCTTTTTGTGTGTATAAAAGATGACAAGAAGATGTTTCAGCATCTTCAGTTGCTACAGTACAATACAAATCTATGCATACTGCAAAAAAACATTCTCTGCATAGAAGTAATTAATGTATAGAGGATAATATAGATCGTTAGAAAATATAGCATCCAACTAGGAAAGGGTTCAAAAGAATTTTGGAGTACCAGTAGGAGGGAAATGTATCTTGGAGCGGAAGCGTTGACATGGCAGGTTAGAAACAGCTTTTTTATTCTTCTGGGTTGTTGGCCCTGAGACAGGAATCAGATCAAATGTTTCTTAGAGATTGAAGGGGAAACAAATGTTCGGTTATGGAATAAAGAGAAGAATACAACAGTAGGAAAGGAAATTTAAAAATGGAGCAGAGTGCCACTGAAGCGCCAGTAAGACATAGCACAAGATAATGTGCAAAGTACTCTTGGAAATAGCACAGCCCATGTGAGTCTGTGCATTCTGTGCGCATGTGGACATAAAGAGAGCACCGTCTCTACGGTCTCAGTCGCTGCGTAGCTTGGGAAGTCGGGGGCAAGGACAGAACCAAAAGTTTTGCCAGTAACTTTGAGATGCACTGTCAAAGCATTTTCACTGTTACCAGCAGGGATTCGGTTGTTCGACACAGCAGGGTTTGTAGTCGTAGTGCAGACATCCTCTCGGCTGGCAAGTTTTTTACACCACATTGTTTAGAACTTATCCTGTAGAAGCCGAATGAAAATATTAGTGTATAAATCAATATTGGTGCATATCCTAGGGCTCCTAATTTTGCCAAAATGCTAATCGGGTGTTTGGGGATTGTTGGTCTGGTTTTGTGTGGAGAACCCTTTTATGGCAATGCAAAGAGATAAGGAGGGAAAGAAGGCTCTTTTTTACTAAAGAAAGCGGTCTCCTTTCTGTAACTGCTCTGTTGTTTAATAGGATGTATCTGTTCTGCCAGATCCTGTATTGTGAACATCTTTACCAAACTCACTGAAGAGAGGAACTCCATTTAAAAATTACAACAGTGGGTTTGTGAGAGTGAGCAAATACGTGCATAAAGAATGGGGGGAAGGGAGAGAACCACTCCCTCTACTCTGCAGCCACCATATCCATTGTATGATGCCGAGTGATTCGTAGAAAAGCTTTTGACAATAAATACTTTGTTTCTTTGTATCTTGTGCACTAATCTTATGTGCCTTAACAAAGATATGATACTGTTAAAATTGCAGGGGAAGGGGATTCCCCCTCAATTTGAACACAGACAATTATGGCAAAGGTAGTTTTTTTCCCTCAATTTAAACCCCTTCTCTCCTAATAACCCCTCTCTTTTCTGGGGCCCCTGCAGAGGGACTGGGTGCTCTGGGGAGAGACCGACAAGATAAAACAGGAAAGGTGAAAGTTTCTCCCTGGCACCCCACATGCTGCCCGGCGTGCTCAGGTGCCCGGGTGCATCCGGCTGCTCCCTAGCTCCTGATAGGATGCTCCAACCGTCGTTCCTGGAGGGGCACTCGGGATACCTTCACTGGCCCCTCTGAACAAGCGGGTGCGCCCGGGTAACCCTCTGAAAGCAGCCGGTCACACCTGGAGCTGCCGCACCTTGGAGCGGGGCGGGGGGGTGAGGTGGAGAAAGGTCCTGCCGGTCGTTCCCTCCCCTACATGGGCCGTTGTCTGTCCCTGAAACACCAGGGTGCCGGGCTTTCCTTGCCGTGGAAAAGGACCAGCCTTCTTGCCCGGGTGCCCGTGGCCAAAATTGGGATTCTGCCTCCAAAATTCCCTATGTCCTAGCTTTGTAATTACCGAGGAGATTTCCCACAGATCATAAGCGATTACCGGTAATTTTTCCTCCGCAATCATTACTGAACTGTGTTTCTGTTGAAGTGTTTGACGCATCCCTTGAGAGGCTGGGGCTTTGGCCGGCTTTCTTACAGCTAATCCTGACAGGCCTGGACCGAACCTGAGCACCCCATCGCCGGTCTTCCCTGAATTTCAGTGAAATATTGATATAGTTTATAAATACTGCCTTTTCCTGCTACTCAGTCTTTCCCTGTCCATTCAGGGAGCAGATTACTCCATCCTTTGCTCCTGACCGCAGGTCTCCTGCCCAAATGCCGGTTCTCACAGACAAGAACTAAGCAGAAAACTACTACAAGTGTTTGCTTTTAAAAGTAAAATTCTTATTACATCTGGCTAAGAGATCAAAATAAATACAAGTATTGCTGGTCATAGGGGGAAAGCTTTTTAGAACAGAAAATATCCTTTGTGGTAACACAGATCCCATTTCGATAATAATGCATTCTTTTGGGAATCTTTCTGGGAATCCATATAAGACATCTGAAAATTGGTATTTTGGAATTTGATATTTTGAAATTGGGACATTTTGATATTTTGGAACTTAATATTCTGGTATTTTGAAATGGAATTATTTTGGTATTTTGGAACTTGGTATGCGGATATTTTGTAGCTGGGTTACTTTGCTATTTTGAAACTTGGTTTTCTGGTATTGTAAAACTGGATTACTTTGGTAATTTGGGACTTGGTACTCTCCTATTTTGAAGCTGAGTTACTTTGGTATTTCTGAACTTGGTCTATTGAAAATAGGACTTAGCTGGACGCCCCAGAGGTCATGCTAATAAAATGGTTTTGAATTTCCTTTTGTCTGCATAGCAGTACACTGGGAAAAAAAGATTTTCATTAGTAAAGCAGCAGATTTCTGGCTAGGCTGCCAGGCGATTGTGCCACATGAGAGCAGGGAAAGTGTCACATGCACTGCACCCCACCAGAGCCTTCTAACAAGTTGCATTTTGGTGTGCTGCTCTAGGAGATTAACCCCTCTGGTTTGCTGAAAGCTATCACCAGGGGTTGAGTGACAGAGGTCAATCTATGCTGCGTCCTTGCTTTTTGCAGTTTACAGACGCAATAGCCTAAACCAATGCCACTGAACTACTTGTGTATAGCCTTCTTTATGACAGGTTATGTAACTGAAGTTGGAAGTGAGGTAGTTTACAGCACAGACTGTAAAATAATAATAATACTAAAAAAAGAATTCCTTTAAAATTATTCATGTTAGCAACTGTCCCGCTTTGGAATAGATCTTGAATATTTAAAAGTCAGTAACAGCTTGCTCGGTCTCTACCAAATAAAACAATCTGGCTTTGCTTTACACAAAACTCGCAGTCAAGGCAGAATGAATCCCCTGAGATCAACATTTCCAGCTTCAAAGGATAAGTAAACTCCAGGCCTGAGCTCTAAGTATTTCAGTTACAATTCTTCTGCTAAATCAAAACCAAGACAACCTCTAGTTCATAGTAGGAAAAATTCTGCCTTTTAAAACACTTTACAGGAAAATGGCTATATTAAAGAGGAAAGAGCCCTCATTTTTTTTTCTAAACTGCTTCCTTGTGATGTACCCAGGGTAAGATAAAATCATTGAGGGACAGCCATTGTAGCACAGCTGACAGTCCCAGTCAGTCCCCAGGACTGAACCTGTGCTGGGAAAGGCTCAGAGGTCACCTCCATGCTGGGCTGTTGAGCACTGGCCAGGGATGGGACCCCGGTACCCAGCACTGCTGGGTGTTGCCACAGCCTGGGGTTTAGAGGTCTCAGCCCAAGGGAGAAGATTGTCATTTATAGTTAGGATGGCTGGAAACAGCCTTTTAATAGGAGCACTCTGCAACTCAGTTTAGCATTCAACAAGGTTTTAAGAGTTTATGATGATGTTTCTTTTTTGTAGCTCAGCTGGGCCAAAACTTAGAGCGCAGCCCTGCTGCAGCAGATAAGTAAATGACAGGATCCCCAGAGGAGCAGCCATATAGCATCCTAAAACCTCTGCCTCAAAATTTCAGATTTGGAGTTGTCCCCACCAGACATAATACATGCCAAATAATTTAATCCAGTTTGGTGTTTGCAGGCAGATAGTGCAAGTATTTAAAATAATTCTACATCCTTTTCTTGAAATCCTGGATTTCATGTGAATTTTAGCCTGGGGATTAGGGAAGCTCCTCTCAGATGTAATGGATGAGCGCAGCATCTATGTAACTAGGTCACAGTGTACTTAGGCATATTTAGTTATCTGTTCTTGTGTTCTTCCCTACTTTAGTGGCACAGCAAATGAAAGAGGGAACTAAGTTGCATTTATCTCCTCTCAAAGGATGAGAGAAGAAATTTCATAGTGGAGTTTTTTGCTGCATTTTCTAACAGTGTTTGTGATATGTTTTCTTTCATTGTGCATTTTGAAAGCAAAGTGCAGAAATTAAATGCTTCCCTCTCTTTTCATCAGACCATGAAAAAAGGGAAATTCAAAGGATTCAAGATGATGATCCAGAAAGAGCAAGAAATTGCATTTCTTTCCTTTCCCCACAAAGTGTCCCCATTTCACCATTCGTTGCTCAACAGGCGACCACCTCTGAGTAGGCAGAAGTCCAGTTTGCATAGAAGCCTACAAAGGTTTCTTAAAAGTGTATTTGTCCCTTTCTAAAATGTATTATATTGCAGTTAACACAGCAAACAGAAAGTTTCCTTTTACTTATCACAGAGGTTGTATCTATCGTGGTGACTTGAAGATCAAATGAGGTTTTTTAATGCATATATATACACACACACGCACTGGATTTCTTGTGAAAACATTTGTTCCTTGGTGTATATGTAGATGTAAATACAATAATTAAACTTAAGTTCCTGGGTAATCAATATCATCTTTATATTTTAATTGTTTAGGTACTAATTAATTTTTATATATTGGATATAGAATTTTATAGTTTAAAACTATTGGAAAATTGTAGGTTTTAACACTTTATAAGTTGTGTGTTGTTGGCAAGAGTGTCTGCGTGCATTGAAGCTGCTTTTTTTCTGAGATACTTGAGCATACACGTTTTAGATGCAAGCTGAAAAAATTAATGAGCACAAAAAAAAAAAAACCCTAAATCAATTATTCTCACTAGGTTTCATAACTAAGAGCTTGCTTTGAACTTAAAAAATTTTGTTCCAGTATAGATATGACACTAGAGTGCCCTTTGTACATCTGAGACCTTTTTTGATCAGTTCACTAATAACATGTCTTGCAAAGCTTAGAAAAATGTGTTTCATCAGCCAATGATTTGCAATGTGATTAGACAAAGGCATGATCATTCTCAGACTTCTGTCATACGGAAGAAAACTAATGCAATGGGCTACAAAAAAAAAATCTTACATTCTTTCATGCATCAAGTCATAAACCAATATATTTTGCACTTTTTTCCTACAAACAGTTTTGTATTCATTTCAGATTGAAGTTGAAACATTAATAAATGATTAATTAGATTGTTTTGTAGTTTATATTATGCGGCTGAGTGGCTAGTGCAGAAGTTTAGACAGTCCTAATTTTTGCTGATTAAAAGCAGAAACGAAACCGATGCGGGCTGGTGAGGCCTGGTTTATGTCACCAGAACAGATGTAGCATTCACCAGCAGGCAGAGCAGTTTGCACTGGAATGGCTTCAATGACTTGTGCTCAAACTGTTTCAGTTACAGTTACAACCCCTCAGATCGGGGGAGATGCTCTATGCTCTCCATCTGACAGACCCAGAAGAGACCCGTTTGACACACTTTCCCAGAGTACTATCAGCTGCATAACCAGCCAGGCTAAAAAGGTGTGAAAAGCACATCTCAGTGTAACTTGTAAACACGCACGCGTGTTCAGTTTACTACCAACAAAGGGAGGTGTAGAGGAGGAAAACAAATGAGTCTGGAGGAGAGGTGTAACTCCAGCAGAACAACAAACCCAGATTTTTAGTGTTGTCTCAGGCCTGACACAAACTCCCTCCAGCCTTGATAAACAGTGGTGCTGTGAAACATGTACGAGGTTGTAGAATTAGCACTTAAATTTGTAGAACATGAAGAAAGGCCTTTTAGAAAAATGAATTATTGTTTTATTTCCCCTCATAGCAAGTGGAGGAATCAAATCTACTGATGCTGGAATAGTGTTACAAGTTAAGACTATTGCAATCCAAATTTCCTTAAATGTGTCCCTTTTTTCTAGCTCAGCACTTTCTATCCGGGTGGAAGAGACTACTGGCTGCTTGACTTGTGTGTCCATGTGCCAGAAAACCTGCCCAGGTGCTCCGAGATGCTGTACTTTGGCACTGCCCTTCTGCAGGAGCCTGCTGGTCTCCCAGGTCCGTGTCGATTGCGCAGGGGCTGATTTCTGTCTGTGTGGAAAATCTTCTGCAACGAGCTGGTAAATCAGAGTGAAGCTCTGTGTGTATCGGAGAACTTTCTGTATTTTTGAACATACATAGCTTACATGAGACAAAAACATCTGTATTTTCCCCTGGTACTGGAAGTGGCAGAGTTACATAGTTCAGCCAGTTTCTGGCATTTTTTCTTCTGATGTCATGCTTTCTTTTTTCTTCACTGATTTTATTCCTCTGAGATAGTATCTTGGCCCCTGTAAAATCAAACAGAATGAAATTTTCACTTTTTCCTTTTCTGAATTCCTTAAACATCAGTAGAGTTCTCTAAGGTGGTTTTTTTACTGCTAGCACATTTGCATACATTTGTATGTTGTCAAAATGGGCTTCTATGCTCTGCTACTCCCTGCTCCTGAGATAAGCAGTAAATACGTGTGGAAAAAATGTTATAAAAATCTGTTATGGTTCCAAGACTCACTGATATTTCTCTCCTAAAACTGTTAAGCAGTATTGAATGTTCAGACGCTACTACAACGATTAGTAAAAAACTTCGTCTTCTGGTATTTTGTACAGAAAGACTCTTTTAGTAGCCTTCTTTTTAATCGGAATTCAGAAGGAAAAGAACCTAGAATTATCAAACCATCTATCCTCTATACTTAATAACATTTTTAGGTCTGATCAGTCACATGGTTGAAGTTATTGTTATCTCACCAAAGCCACCCTTTTAACAGTCAGGATGAGTTATACTGAATGACAGTATTTGTTCACAGCTGAGTACTCTGGCAGGGAGGGAGAGCTTTCTGTGTGGTTGGTTACTGTTAAAAAGAAGAAAATTATTTCAGAATGACAGAATCATTACAGTTCAAAAGGACTTTGGAGGTCTTGATTTTGAGTCCAGCCTTTTGCACAAAGCAAGGTTAATGCTGAACTTGGGCCAGGCTATTCTGGGTTTTGTCCAGCTGGAAGCTCATTTCAAATTATGGGTCTCATTTTTCTGTCACATTCCACTGTGAAGGGCTTTGTCTCTCTTTTCCTGGTAACTTCCACTTAGGTGTTGGATGGTTGCGAACTGGCTACCCCTAAGCCTTCTTAATTAATGCCAGATTTTGGGAGGAAGAAATGTTGGAGTAACTTTAAGGACAACCAATGAGCAGTGAGGCTTATCAGGCGGTGAATAGTGTGTCATAATGAGAACTTCTGTAGATTTTTGGGGAATATTTGGGATGCTGGTGTAGCAGGCACCTGAGCCAGTGAATTAGTTCCTTTCACACACCACATCAGCTATTTCCAGTGAGAGTTTAGAAGTGTAAAGTTAGTCCAACAGGATTCTCACAGATTGCTCACAAACGACCTGAGCCAGTTAAAAGCTGAATTTGGATGAACAGCGCAACAGACATAATTTTTTGCAACTAGAGCACTGGGTTAAATCTGAATTCCCAGCTCACGTTTCTGATGCAGACAATCTCCCCGCAGGAACCTTTATAGGCTCAGTGACATCAATCTGCGCATTCGTAATTACAGTCTACATGCCATTACACGGCAGCAGTGCACAAAGCTCGTGGAGCCCTGGGAGAATCAGTTGGGCCTGCAGCAAGCTCTGTCACAAAAAAGGCAAATCGCTTCACAGATAAGGCGCATCTTCCTCCAAATATAGATAAGCTCACACCCACCTCGCCAATAACAGGCTCTACTTCTCCTCAGTAAGATTACACAAAATCAAGCAGCACGTCCCATGAGAATACTGGCGGTGCGCTGTACTTCGAGGCACGCATATCTGGGATCGCTGCAAAGTAAGAGACTGTGGACAAATAAAAATGATGTCTAGGGAAGGGCAGAAAACGACATGAGTTACTTTCTCCACTTTACTTTTGCATTTTGCATGTCTAACTAAGTAAGAGTCATACCAATATCTTAACCTTTACACGAATGTAACTTTTTCCCCTCAGAAAAAGTCTTCCAAAGAGTACCAAGAGTACCAACTATCCATCTAACAAGAAGGTACATAGCACTGCCAGGTATTGTGAAGTCAGGTATGCATGATGTACAGCTGGGCATTTTTTTATCCCGCTTACGGGAGAATAAATCTTTATTCAAATGGTACTTTTAATGCAGTTGATTAACAACTTTGATCTAGATCAAGAACTCCATATGCAACACCTCTAAAACGCAGCCACTTCAGACGACGGGAAACTGAGGCAGAATGCGTTTGCGCAAAATTACAGCGACACCGGCACCGATTCATCTATCGCCGTGTGTTTTCAAGGGTTCCGCAGGGTTAACCGACGCTGCGAGGGCACCAGCTCGGCCCAGTGGTTTGTGCGGTACCCCCAGGCCAGAGACCCGGCTGGCGGGTGACGCCTTTGTGCGGGGAGACCCTCCCTGAGGAAGGTCCTCCCGCCTGCCCGGCAGCCGCCGGAGCGTGGTACTCCAGCCATTCAGACACCCGCCCGCGTGGGCTTGGAGAACGGGAGTCGCAGCCCGGAGGCGGGAAGCAGGCGTGAGGCACGTGCCGCACCGGAGCCGCGCCGTGGAACCACCGGCGGCCGAGAGCCGGTCCCGGCCAGCGACTCCCCGCACGGCGGCCGAGGCTGCCCCCGGCCCCGCTCCCGCCGCGGTCCCTGCACTCAGGGGCACTGTCGGCCCCGGCCAGCCCCGGAGCCGTCCCGCGGCCGGACCGAGCCCCGGCGGTGGCCGAGCGGAGGGTGGTGGCGCCGGCGGAGCCGCCCCAGCGCGGCGCCTTTGTTCCGAGCGGCGGCGCGGCCGGGGCCGCGGCAGTCCCGCCGCGCTCATGGCGGGAGCAGGGGGAGCGCCGCGGAGCGCCCCGCGGGCGCTGCCGCTCCTGCGCGCCCGGGAGCCGGCGGGCAAGGGGTGCTCGGCGCGCTGAGCGGCGCCGTGTCCGGCGGGGGCGCTGCGCGGGGCCCGGCAGCCCCGGCGGCGGGGGCCGGGCGAGGCGGGTGCCCGCAGCCTGCGGGGGCCCTGCCCGGCGCGGCTCGGCGCTCCGCGGATCCCAGGGCGGCCCCCAGGCAGCGGCGCTCCGCTCGCCGGACCCCGCCTGGCCTGGCCCCCGCCGCGTGCTGCAGCGGAGCCCTCCCGCGCCCAAACTTTGCAAAGTCTCGTAGCTCCGCTGCTGGGGCGGCGGCGGCTACGGCAGCAGCGGGCGGGGGCGGTGGCGGAGGAGGCGGGGGCGGAGGGGGCGGGGTGCGGGCCGGCGGCGGCGGCAGCAGCATCAAAGAGCCCCGATTCCTGGCGCCCTGGGAGCCATGCGCTGCTGTCTGTAATGTCAGCGGAACAGGAGAAGGACCCCATCGCGCTAAAGAGATCCCGAGGTACGGCAAGGGCCGGGCCGGGCCCGGGGGCGGCCGCCGCTGGGGCCTGGCTCCCGTGCGGAGCGCTGGCCGAGCCGCGGGATGCGCGCACCGCCCGCGCCGCCGCTTCCCGCCGGGCTCCCCTCGCCGCGCAGCGCGGGCCGGGCCGCCTCCGCTGCCGTCCCTCCCTGCGGCTGCGGCGGGGCCGACGGCGCGGGGGCCGCTCGAAGTTTGCTCGGTGGGGCCCGGCCGGGCCCCGCGGGCTCCCGCAGCCTCCGGGCCTTGAAAAGCAGCCCCGGGGCTCGCTGTGCGCGCAGGTGTGCCCCGCAGGGGAGGGCGGTGTGCGGTCCTGTCTCTTGTGTGTCTGGGGATGTGCAGCGCATTAGTATGCAGCGAGCATACTGCTGGTGCAAGGGAATACGGCGGCACTGCCACATGTCCGAGTTCGTGCTGATGCAGAGCCCATAAATTACACTTGAGTGTTCGCTTTTCTGCCCCCAGTCCTGGCTGTGTGCTTGAGTCTAGTTGGGGATTTGTCTTTCCCTTTCCGGGAGAAAAAAAAAAAAAAAAAAAAAATCGAAATATTATTCTTTACTAATAACACTGGTGTTTGGCTCTGGTAAGGTTCGAAGTATGTGTTTCTTTGAAAGGTGTAGGGAGAAGGGTAGAAATGCAGTGTCTCCGTCGACTTTGGCAGTGCAGCTGACTTTAATGGCAGTGGCACATCAGCCTGGGTAGCGATAGTTGTGTCGTTATGGTCCTTAGACACAGAAATGCCTTTCTGAATGAAATAATCAAAGACAGCAGGATGGGTGACTGAGTTGGGTGAAAAACGTGGCAAAATTATAAAATTTGCAATTCAGTGCTTCTCGGTTTTTTGCCTCCTGTTTTGCCCCTGAAATTCTATTGTTCTTGACGTTTTAAGCTTTTTTTCTGGTTGGATAAGTGGGAAAAGGTGTGGATTCCACGGTGCGCGTTGTCGTTGATTTACAGGTTGCTTTTCAGAAACTGTTATAGTAACAGCTGGATTGCAACCTTGAAAATGAGAGAATGAAAACACACGGCACTGTTACAAAGGAGACTGGGATTCATTAGACTCCTCCACTCTCAAGCCCCGATTCTGCAAATATTTAAGCATATGTGGCTTCGCGTGCCGGAGTTACGCACCAAGTTCCACCCGATTACAGCTTAGTATCAAAACTGTTTACAGTCTCAGGGCCTCAGAACAGGGTCACCAAACCCGGTTGAAATGAGACTATTTTTAGTTCTCTGTCTATAATGAAAAGTTTATTCAGCCATTTGTGTTTGTTGAGAAAGCATTCTTACTGAGATAAAGCACCGTTTAAAAAGACTCTGGCATCCACCCTCTAAAAACCTGGACAGAGATTTGTCAGTGAATATGAAAATATTCTATACTGTATTTGCAGTATGTTAAGTATGGCATAAATTAGGTGCTAAGTCAAAATCCCATAATGCGTAAACAAAACTACAACTTGCAGTTCTCCTGACTCACGCTGAAAATGTCCGTCTTGTGTATGTATGAAGTAAAAGAGAATATGAGGCTTATCTCTTCTCCTTTGCCCAAATGTGAATGGCTGAAATTAATTTTAGCTGTAGTTTAATGGGGGAATAGTTATCAGATAAATATTTTTATATTTGGGTCCGTGAGATAGATGATGTCCCAGTCAAAAGGATTGTATTTTTGCCTGAAAAATTAGTCTCGGACAATGAATAATTTTTCATTAGTGCACCAAAACGCTTGGTGCCCCTTTAATGAAAGTCTGTGTGGTAGGTACCAAAAGTGACTTTGTGGAAAGTTTCTTTTGGCTGCATGAAAATGAGCCTTATTCACTCTTTTTTGGAGGTATGCTAGGACTAACGTTCTGTTTCCTTTCATGTATAAATTAAATCATTATAGCACCCACAGGGAAAATATAAATTCTTAGGGCTGAATTTAATCATTGGCCTCACACAGTGGGAACTGAAAATACAAAAGCTATGTGCCTTTCCAGACACAGGACTCCCTTCTGTAAACTGAGGCATGTGAATGGCTTTGCCCACAAAAGTAATTCAGGTAGAAATTGCTGGAACTTGTCACTGGAATTCTAATGTTTATATGCTTATGCTTTTGAAGACTGATATCCCAGAGAGAGAATTTATACGTAGCTTTATAAAGTTTTAACTTCAGCGACTGTAAACCAGCACTTGTGTATGACCTTCAGTATTCTACTTGATCACAAATTTACTGATGTCTGTGCTGCTAGTTGTTGAATTTATTAAAAGAAATCTGGATATTTGTAATATTTTGCTATCAGCAATTAACGTCATTTATGTTTTAAGAGTAGAAGGACACATAGAGGAGCATGTTTTATGCGGTTGTGAAGATTAGCGTTCGCGGTCCAATCTTACACTGAATTTAGGAATGCTGGAGAAAAAGCTGATAGAAAGTGCAGGAACAGTTTTGAGAAAATAGGTTATCAAGAAGGTGATTTATAGAGTTGAAATTTAAGGGAAATTTGCCATCATTCTTTATGTAAAAACTTTAGGCCGTGATCATTTAGTATCTACAGGTAATGCAGTGGCAATGCTTCATAGCACACTAAGTATATGCAGGATTTTATATTCTAAATCAAGGCAAAAATTCTCTTTTTTTAAAGAGACTTTTCCCTAGTTTCTCTGATGGTAGCTTAGACCACAATATGCTGTGTGCAAGCATGAGTTTATTTCAAGAACTTGATTGTGACATCGTGCCCTTGTCTTTGAAATTCAGACTTAAAATTTGATGGGTGTTGATCTGGGATATCCATGTATTTTCCTTATGTGCAAGGAAAAATGAAATCAAATTTCAACAGTGACAGCTGAAGCCGAAGGGAACTTACTGAAGGAGAGGCAGAACTGGATTCTTACTTGAAGTAGGACCAGTAAATTCCCCGAAACCTCCAAAAAAAAGGAGGCAGGGAGGAAGGAAGTGCTAGGAGTGAAAATTTGTCAGGCCTCCTTGGATCAGGAGTATTTGAAATAGCTTGGGTATTTTGGTCTGTGTACAGTAGGTTTGCTGCTTCCCTATGAGAAGAGACGGTGTTGCTGAACAGTCCTAAAGCCAGTTTACCTGTCTGCTGGGAACACTTATCTAACACAGAGCAGTATCATGTCATACGTTGTGCCGCTCTACATAATACTGTTGATAATTCACAGTTATCGCCAGGTTGTCTTTGGTGATGAAGACCTGCGCGTTCAGCTGGATGCTTGCATCTTGATAAAGTCTGACTCGTATTCTGAATATGAATTTTAAACAAACAACAGTAAAATTTTTTGGTTGGATTGTCTGCTTACAGTTCTATGTTGTTACTATATAGTTACATAAAAGAGCAATATCTTAATGGCCCTGAGAAAAAAAGGAATTAATATAGTTTCTTAATGTAATGGTGTTAGTACTTCAGTGTGCATTGCTCTTGTCAACCTGAAAATGCTTCTACATACTTCAGCTCAGGGATTTCTTTGCATTCCCCTATCACGGAAATTTCGCTTGAGCCCCATGAAGATGGACTGACTGGGATAATAATGAGTGTGCTAGATTTGTTCTTCATCTATGGTCTAACTAGGGTTTTAAAAATGAAAGCCGCGGTTTATACGACTTTGAGAGCTTGTCCCACTGTTGTGAGGGGTGAAGAGGAATCCCAGGTGAGGTACAGATATCTCTTTGTATTGCTCAGGGTCAAGTCTGATTGAATAACCAGTGAAATGAACATTCCTTACTTCTTTTTGTGCCAAAACAGCCTTGCTCAGTCATTCTACGAGGTTTCTGCAGAGGTGGGCTGGTTCACTTAGAGCCCCTCTTATTTTCGGCAGGTGTCTTTTTGTTTGATCAAGTCTTGGATTTAGTGAAATTTAGATCTGGTACACTGGAGGTTCGTCTAAACAACGTGGCAGGTTCTCAGTGGTTTTTATTCACGGATCTACTACTGTTTGCTTTTCCTTCACGGGGGATTGTAACACTCTGTTGTATATTGCTACACTGAGTTTGATAAACGCTGTGTCTGTGTAAGTTCAATAAGAGGGGAGTCTTAGGCACGGCCTTATGCAGTTCTTTTGAAAGTTTAATGAGTTATAAAAAGAAGAAATACTTCTAACTGGTGATGTGGAGATGTTAAGAACCAAGGAGCAGATGAAAATAAAATAAATGGAAATGTTTATTTCAATGGAAATGAGCAGAAGGGGACACTGAAGTGATAGCAGACAGGGGTATAGGAGAGATTGTTAGCTTATCTCCACATGTGTGCTCCTTAAGCACTTGCAACATAAAGCACCAGAGTCAATCAGAGTTCAGTATTTGTAACAGGTATCTGTTGCTATGGCAGTTACTGGCAAACTTACAATACAGTCTGTAAGAAAACTAATGCGCTATTGCACTGATTGACATCTTGTAGGTGGTGACAGTGGATTGGATGGGTTAGGAGGACCAGGAGTTCAGCTTGGAAGCCCCGATAAGAAAAAGCGCAAAGCAAATACACAGGTAAATTCCCCTTGCTTCTTTTGAATTCTCGCTAAGTAGTGCACTCAAATGTTGTTTGCTGGCGTGACGATCTCTCATTGTTCAGAATATCGGTTGGTTGTCACAAATAGCAGCTACATACCGAATATTTTGGTTTTACTGTGAAGTTGAAATCTTCCTAATGCTAGTTATTTGCACCAAAGTTATTTTAATCTCCGTAAGTTGCCAAGCATGTATAAAGAGAAGAGCACAGTGAGACTGCAACAACTTGGATTTGATTCTGAGACAGACTTTTTTTTAATGACTTTGTAGCCATTGGTAGAAATCTGTACAGCGGGAGTAGTTGCCATGAGACTGCTTCTCTCCTTACTTGCATTCCTGTATGTGTAGGTTTGTGGGCTAATGAATCAGTACAGTTCGTTAATGTTTGACCAAACTCTTGGCATACTGCCCAAGTGATTTTCAAGCAAAAGCTGTGAGGCAGGTAGAGCTCCTTTCCAGTGAATCCCTACAATTTGACATTTCTGTGCAGTTTTTCTTTCCAGAAAAGAAAGCCTCGATACAAAACATCTTAAGCAATTGGATATCTGTAGTGCAGAGTTTTCCTTTGTGTGTTCATTCAGCTTTGAGTGAGAGTATCTGTTAATTTGGTACTGCCCAGTGGGAAAAATTTTATTTATGTAGGCATAACAATCACTTTCTCTTAGGCCTATGCAGAGTCCATTGAGATGTGGAACTGTTTTCTTCATTTTTGTTTTGTTTTAAAGTAGTCACGGGGAAACCTGCTCTGAGAAATATTCAGTTACTTTACAAGGTTTCACACATCTTTCTTGGTGGAGTTTCCTTGTGTTCTAGAATGGTAATAACTCTAGAGGACATGCAGATTAGCTTCCATTCCTTCTGCCCAGGTTCAAAATTTGCACTGCAGCAATTTTTTTTCTTTTTTTAATAAATTTTAAGTCTTAGTTTACTAGCACTTCGGAGGAAATGCTTTCTGTGAGCACAGTTAGCGTGAGGGTGAACCCAGTAGATGTGCCCTACAGGCTAGCCTAGAATGAATTTCAATTGTATAACTTCAGTGGTGACATTTAAATGGACTCTGGGCTCCATTAAACACCCGATTATGCTCTGTAACCTGAGCATAATCCTTGTATTTTGTACCTACTGACTGTGCTTTGCAGACTGTCCACAATCGCTGAATGCTCGTAAGGGATACCTCTGTTTGGTATAGAAATGTACGGCATAGAGTATTCCACAGACTACAGAAAATACCAGTCAGCTGACTCCTATATTCTGTATGCCTTTTTTAGAGTTAGAGTACCATTAGGTTTGTATATCCTCATAGAAGTGGGGTGTCTTGAGAGACGTATACTCAGTAACGTGAACCCAAAATGAAGTTAGGGAAATGCTTCAAATCTGCTCTTCAATGTTTGGAAATACTTTGTGTATGGGTTTGTGACGACTGGATTTCTGTATTGTTGCTCGTCTTTTGTAAAAGATTATGAAATAGAAATCACAGATCAAGTTGTATTTTCAACTGCAATTTTTTTAGAACACTGAGACTACTATAAATCACAACATTATCTGGAGCCCAAGCTCCTTTCCTGCCTCTGTACTGAAATTTCAGACAGCCTGGCAGGGTACATTGGGTGAATTTTACGCTACAGCCGAACAGTTCTTTCAGTGGTTGTATTGCTAATCCAGGACCTTTGTGGTTGGTCTGTCTTGCAGGGAAATACTAAAACTAATTAAAATGTTGTATTTCAAATATTTGTAGGGGTCATCATTTCCTCCTCCATCTGAATACGCTCCACCACCGAACCCAAGCTCTGACCACCTTGTAGCTGCAAATCCATTTGATGACAACTATAATACTGTGTCTTATAAACCACTTCCTTCAGGAAATCCATATTTCAGTAATCCCGGTTATCCTGGCTTTGGAGGCTATAATACTTTCAGAATGCCGCCTCATGTGCTGCCCAGAGTGTCCTCACCATATGGTGCTTCTTACTCCCTCAGAAACCAACCACATCCTCTTCCTCAAAACCCTGTTGGCATGGGTTTTAGTCGACCCCATTCTTTCAGCTTTGGTCCACATGAGAACCCGGGTTTTGGGAATCAACCACCTTATAGCAGTGGTCAGATAAATCAAAATGTCAATATGCCTGCTCAGCATTTCAGGCCAAATCCTGGGGAGAACTTTGGCCATTCCGGTCAGATACCTCACCCGGATGTGCCAACTAACTTTGGTCCTGGAAACAATCCAAATTTTCCAAATTCTCAGCTAGAGTCAAACCATTCTTTTGTTCCTCCACCAAACGCATACAACCAGACAAAATCATCGGCACAAAAGCAGGACTTTAGTCAAGGTGCAAGCAAAGCATCCAGCCAGAACACTGCTGCTCATCAGCATCATCACAGGACAGAGGACATTGTAAGTCAAGGTAACAGTGACCTGAAGAATGTTACTCGAAACAGTGTGGTAGATCAGGATAACAGCCATTCTAATAGTGCTGATAACACCAATGCTGGCCACTCAAATGGGACTCAAACCAAGTCCCGCCAGCCTCGAGGTACTGCTGAAGGATGCAACTCTGAAAAGAGCAGCAAAACACCCCTGCATCCCAGTCGTCATGGGCACTCGTCCTCTGAACCCGTCTATCCGTGTGGAATTTGTACACACGAGGTCAATGATGACCAGGACGCCATCCTGTGTGAAGCCTCTTGTCAAAAATGGTTCCATCGGATCTGTACAGGCATGACAGAGTCAGCCTATGGCCTTCTCACAGCAGAGGCATCGGCAGTGTGGGGCTGTGACACCTGCATGGCTGACAAGGACGTGCAGTTAATGCGCACGAGAGAGACTGCGGGACCGCCTGCGCTGAACACAGAAGGCTGACAGCCTGAATGGGTGCTGGTGGAGGAAATACTTGCTACGAAAATTCAGTTACAAATTGGGTACTTCACTTTCTGCAGACAATCAGTTGTGTTTGATTGCTGTCATCTTTTTTTCCGTAATTGTTTTCATTCATAAACTTTCATCTCAGCTTTTGTACTCTTAGTTTTATGTGTCCAAATGTTTTACAGGATGGAATATTTTTTATTTCTGATTAAACTGTAACTGACAACTGATCGGAAGTAGGGTGAGCGTTGACAATATTATTGAAGGAAAAATGTGCCTGAATGAATAGCCCTAATTTGCTAGTGTGTATTAATGTGTTAACTAACACTAGCATCTAGTGCTTGGTTTTAATGGTACTATATTTGCAAGTACTCATTACTTTCTTTTTTTCTTTTGGCGTGAATGTCTGTTATTGATGTTCTTGCTAGCCTTTCTCTGAATATAGTGGAGATGACATGGAGGAATGTGCAGTACTAATAGTTGTTATTTTAGGGTAAATAAAGAGAATTTTGTATATGCTTTTTCCTACTTTTGAAGGAAAGCATTAATGTGCTATTCAAAAATCATGAATTCCTGCTTAGTAACCCAATGAAACCCGCTAACTATTACACATTTCTGTTTCCTTGAAAAGGCAATAATCTCTTTTGACTTCTCAGCAATTACTTGCTGAAGGCTCTTGCTAGGTCTTGCATTATTTGGAAATTGTTGCAAAATAGGATTAAATTGGAAAAAGAACACATCGAGTTTATGAAGTCCACTGCTTTAAATCTAGAGAATGCCAAAACTAGGGTTGCACATATAACCTTAAATCTTTTATCTTGAGGGCATACCTTGGGATACAGTCTTTGCATCTGTCATGGTTGTGCAGTCATGCACCTCTCTCTCATTCTTTCTCGCTGATGGTTCCAGTCTCCTGCCTCAGTGCTGCCTGAGAACTGTGAATGAACTAGTGCATGGAAAATCCTGGCCAGCTTCTAGGGCTGTCAGCTACAGCCTACTCAGTCACCCTGAGCTTACACAGTCCACTTGGCGTGAAGGAGGGGGCAAGGCAATGGAGTGTGCTCTGCACAGGCTCTGAATTGCATTATAATTTGGCTAGCAAAGTCTTAAAACTAAATTCCCACCACTGCCTCTGCCAGTCTTTCAGTGAGGGGGTGGGAAATCTAAGCTGAAGAAAAGAAATACAGCTGCGATATCAGGTGAGTTTTGCTCACATCAGAACTAAGTAGTCAGAAGTTTAGCTCCTTTGCTAAACCTGATATCCTACTGACAAGTACGAATGGCACTAGAGCTTCTTGTGTGATGCTAAGAAATTCTATTTTAATAAGGCTAATTTGATCTTATTCTTGATCTCAAAAATAACTCCCCTTCTTTTTTGAGTGTTGGGAAGCATCTAGCCTTGAACAGTTCAGCCTTAGCAGTGCGATAAAGTTGCATGCGCAACTGAAAAAGTTTCTTTAGAGAGAAATACTGGTTTGAATTAATAAAAAGAGGCACTGTAATAACAGATTCTGCTTGTAATATGTACCACTGCTCTGGAAACAGTCTTTAAACAGCAATTAAATCATATGTCAAGCTCACAGGTATTAGTCATAGTTCCTTAATGTGATAAATTTTTCAGGTCTGTGTTGATGAGGGATATAGGAGTTTATAGAGAATACAGTCATCTAATAAAGAGGTAGTTTTTATGGTAAGCCATGCTAATGAGTGAAAGTAAGGCCTGTTTGATAGTTCACCGTCATGTTTGATTTTAAATGGGCTGTACTGTGGTACATTCCTGGAAGATACTGTGCGGATCTACGCACACTTTTCACTTTTATTTTAAAAGTGAAAAGTTTTGCTGTGTAAGTGCAGTATTGCCTTTTTTTTTTTTTTTTTTTTTTTGGCTTGCCTCTCTTCAGGAAAAAGAAAATGATGTCTAAAGTGTAAGTGACATATTTCATATCTTGGGAATTTTCCTGTATGGAGATGTAAAGTGTAAGATAGATCCAGAGCTTCTGTTTTAATCACTAGTAGCTTTAATTTATTACATTAACTAGACTTAATCTTGTTGTGTTAGAGGTGTGATTTTAAAACCGACAACAAAAAAACAAACAAGCAACAACCTCTGTTAGAGGAGATTTATTCTTCAGTAGTTTTCCTAATGACTGACAGACTGTTTGAATTTGCTTTTGGTACCTGAAGTAGCAATTAAACCAAACCTTGTTTAGATAGATTAGTTCCTCTGGGAATCGGTTTAATCTCTGCAACAATTTGCACTGTGAATGTAATGGAGCTGGTTCACACCTACAGTAATGTAAATGAAATAAAAATCTTGCTCAGTGAAAATTCAGCAAAAGCTCCAATGATGATATTGTTACCTTTCCCACTCCCACATCCCATGCCTCTTGTGAGAAGATTTTTGGGGCATTTGTTCTCGGAAGTCCAATTAATGTTTTAACATTTTGGAATGGACATTGTATTTAAAATAGCCATGTATTTCTTAATCTCTTCCTCAACCCAACATGAAGTTAGTCAGGATATTAGTATTTAAATAGGGTGTTCTTATAAACTTAAAATCAACTGGAATATCATTTTATAAAGCCTTAAATTGTGTTTTTGTGAAACTTATTCTAACAATTGATTTTAGGTTTTTCTAAACTGATACTATACTGGGTTTGTAACCTGGTAAATATTCTGCATTTATTAACCTGTAAGATCAAGGCATTAGCAAATGTCAATTATATCAAATAAAAACAAATTAAAAACCCACCCCATGCTTGTTAGTGCACTGATCCTAGAGATATGACTGACAAGGATCTCCAGAAGTCAACCAGCCAATATGCTCGCCCTACTGATATGCTCTTGGCATACTTGAACTTTTTATCTAGAGAGCAGTTATATTTTGGTTTTCTCTGCATGTATTGACTAGTAGTAGTTCAAGTATGCACAGGAAAAACAGCAGTCATGTTTAATTAGTAAGGTACTAGGAAAATGTCAGCTGATTAGCATTAGAAGTTAGTTCTAGAATGATGGGTGGGAGGGAGGATGGGTGGGAGGGCTTACTAGAGTAGGTGAGGTTTTTTGTAATACTCTCTATGAAACAATTTGTATTGAACTCTCATGTGCTTCTTTCATTACTGGTGATTTAGACTGTACTGGTGCTGCACACCAAAAATATTGCAAAGATTTTGTAAATCTTGCAAACCTTAACATTTTTATGGGAAATGCCTGTGTCCTTTTCAAATAGTTTCTGGTCATGGACAGAAATGCAGCCTTTTATTGCTCCCAAATTTTTTTTCCCCCTAGGCTGAAATAAATAGGTATAAATTGGATTTTACTGTCCTTTGGTACTGGTACTGTGTACTTCTCTGCTAGTGACCAATTTTAAATCAGAAAACATGTAAGTGACAGTGCTGTATACAGACTAGAGGGCCGGTAGCAAAAATCCTGTTTCTTGCTGGTTTAGTCATTCCTTCTGCAACTTGAAACAAGCAGGTTGACTCTTTGTGCCTGTCTCTTCTTTCAGAAGATGGACCTGATGCTTACTTCCAAAGGTTGTTTAGAGGCCTAGTTATTATTTGAGATCTTCAGATGAAAGAAGCTAGAGCAAAGTAATGAAGCTTGCTCTACTTAAAACAAAAATATAATTTTGGGGGCTGCTCAAAGAAGATTATACTTTGTGACCTCTGAAGTTTTTAATCTAAGAACCAGTTTTGTAATAACATTTTTCAGGCTTCATTTCAAGCATGGGAGAATTAATGAAGTCAGTGAAACTGCATGCACACAGTCAAGAATGTTTTAAAGTGTTTGCAGTTTGGGGCCTGCGATATTTGCAAGTGAAGTGCTTTTATGGTTTGAGATTTTTACAAAATTGGTGGTGTTAAAATGTAGCACCTTTTTAACATTTGTCTTTATTCCAACTTAATACAGTAACGCATCTGCATTAAATATATCCCTTTCATTTTATAAATAAGCATTGCCTGTCAGTAAAAGTATTGGTGTAGCATTTTTAAAAAAGGAAGTCATGCTTCTTATCATGTTGTATGTGACTTAAATGACTGTTTCATATTAAAACTACTCTTTCCTTATGTACTGCTTAAATATACCTGTTTTGGGATATCAGTTCAGTACTTTTTATACAATCTTGAATGTGTTCCACATTGGTGACATGTATTTTTGCAACAACTTTTCTGTTTTGATTTTAAATTAGAGCATGTCTGAAGTAATACATGCATTAGTGCTGTGGTGTGTGACAAAGTTAATGTATGTAATTCAAATTGGAAAAGTTTCCAGACTTTGTCCAACATTAACCCTGTGGCCAGGGATTAAATTACTATGTAATACAAATTATTTCATGCCATGATGTGTTTTAAGCTACTCTATGAAGTATGTGAAATATTATTGTTTACAGATTGGTAGCTGGTGTGGTATCTTGCATAGAATGAGGTATGATAGATGGTAGCAATTCATGATAATTAAAACTGAGTACCTTTCAGAACACACAGCACTGATATGCATTATCATCTTGTTGCCCTTACTTAATGTGAATTTCTTAATATTATCCACTGATAAATGGGTGAACATTTGGTAATCAGCTCTTGGGTGTGAAAACTCTATTCTAATGCTCTTTACTTGTTTTACAGAACATATGATTTTTTTGTTCTGTTTAGAAGGCATATAATTTTTTTGTCTGTTGGATGTGATTAGATATATGCAGGAGGATGTAGAACTGGATGTATTTTAAAGTTGTTCTGCAGTTGCTAAGTTTTGTCAGAAGCTTTCTATGTTAGAATAAACTCTTCCCTAAAATTGGAAACTAAGTGTACTTAGCAGAACTCTTCAAGGCAATATAACTGTCCTACACTACATCTTGAGTTATGCACATTCACTTCTTTATATGGAGGTGATAACTTACGCTTTATGTAGAAGAAAAGAAAGGTCCCTTTAATGGCCTAGTGCTGTGTGTCATCAGTTCTGAGGTAATTAGTTCTGAGCGGTGTTCAGGCCCTTAGAGGTGCTGCCTCTAGCTTAAAGTTTTCAGTGTCACCCTTATTAGTCTCCTGGTTTAGAAATGGCTTAACCCAACACCACAGAGAATACCTATTTCTGCATTGTTTACCATATGTGATTAATTTTCCTTTTCACGTTCAAACAAACGGTCTCAAAATAATTTTTTGATCCAACCCCACCTTTTTACTTGGAGATTTGTGTACTGTATTTCAGGAATTGCTGTACTGAAGACAGTTTGGGATTGGAGTTATGAGAGATGTCCTGTCTGTTCCTAGACACTCATCTTTTCCTCTACAGAATGGCCTAAATCTGGACTTCCATATAAGGAGGGCAAGCTCTTAATATACTTCTTCTTTCTTTCTTTTTTTTTTTTCTTGCTTGTTTTTTTTTTGTTTTTGTTTTCTGAAATGTGAAATAATACAAAGTTATTAGGGATTTTTATTTAAAACGTGGTCTTTCCTCCAAGTTTTTGTTTGTGGCCTTTAGAGCAGGCGCTGTGGGCCTTCTAACTTGGAAATTTTTGTCCACATTCTCCTTTTAGAGTTAAAAGTGAGTAGAAAAAGGCAAGTTACCAATCTACTGCCCTCCAAACAATGCAAAATATAAGCTGATTAAGATTGTTGACATTTAATTTTTTTTTTTTGTTAATAATGATATGATATTTTTACCTTTTAGAAGAACATACATCAGAATCTGATTCAAGTGTTCTTGAAACATGTATATGGTAGACTTTGTCCAGCACTGTATGTAACTTTGTTGCTTTCTGTTGTCTGGTTTCAGTTTCCTTTAAAATAAAGATAATTTTTGAGGGGAAGTTGCCTGTTGACTTTATGAAGATGATGTAATGCCTAGACGGACTCTTCTAATGTTCCGTCTGCGAGAATGCATTTGGATTAGGTGTAATCCTGCAAGGAGCAGCATGGGGTCATATGGATCAGAAAATACAGCTCCTGCCTCTCTTGGAGAGCTCTGCTGTTCTGTAAAGGTGTTAATCGGCAGTAACTTCAAAGCAGATGGGAAGAGGTCTTGTGCCTTCAGCCCCATTTCTTTCCTTGTAGGATGGGAGGGGAGGCTCAAGCACCATTTTTCCTGAATAGATGGTTTTTTAATAACTTTCTGTACTTGGGAAATGATTATACAAAGAATTATTTATTCCAATTTATAAAATTATTACTAAGCTCTTCCTGTTAGTTAAAATACCAGAACAAACACATACCACATCACTGCCTTACCAATAATTTTTAAAAGTAACTGATATAGATGGTCCCAAGCCACGTACATGAAACAGTTAGTTGGAATAAACAGAGTCTCATAAAATGTTTCTGCTATTTGTAAAAGATATGGAGGGGTGAGAGAAATGAGAGAGAATTTAGAAGGGATGGGAGAAAAAAAGGTTAATAATTAAAGATAAGAAAATGTAAGCTATTTAAAGGATTTTTTTTTTCTCCCATATATTCAAACTTCTGAAGGCATTAGAAGTGAAATAACCCCAGAACAGATATATGTGTATATAGGCAGCTGGAAGGTCCAGAATATTAATATTATTAAGGTTTGTCTGGAACATAAATCTGCATCCTTCATATCATAGGAGATGGGAATTTAGGAATCAGATTTTCAATGGAAAAATTTATCTTCTTGCACTGCAAACTTTTGACCGATAAAGTTAATGCCAGCAGAAGAACCATTATGCATGGGTGTCTCTTGTTTATTTTGCAAGTGTGTCACAGTGAGAGTGCTTACTCACAGGTAAGGCTGTGGTGTGGAGTATGTGGGACAGAGGTGGTGTTTCTGCACCTACACATCAATTCAAAACTTTTAAGGTTGATCCAAGACCTTGCTGAGTCCCTTTTGTGTCCTCTAGCAGCTAAATCTGCTACTTTGACATAAAAATGTGTCAGTGATATTTACTGTCTCCTACAAGCTTTGCATTGCAGATGTAGCTTTTAAGTAAATAGACTGTATGGTTGATGTATTGGAGCTCTTTTGTGTAATTTGAGAAGACAAATACTGGCAACCATAACTGTGCCCCGTTTTGTAGAGCATGTATGCAAGGTATAGTCCTTCTAGCAGGAATAAATACTAAGCTGCTTCATTTCAGTGTATTCTCTGTGATTAAACTAAAAATTACACCTGGGTGACCAAGGCAGAAGACCTGCGCTTTACCATCTGTGAATGAACTCTCCATAACTGAAGGATCCGTTCTGGCTCACTAGAGCTTCATTCTGGAGTGGTAAGAGATTTTGAGTTACTATTACATTGTAAGCATTCCAGCTGCTGCTGCTATGTACTTTGAATGTTCTTGGAAAGAAGAATTTCATTCAATTCTCATATTCCAGTCTGTGCAAGGATTCTTCCAGATGATACTGATGTGGGTGAGCGAGGGTGAAGAATAACCCAGAAATCATACGAGTTGTGATGGATTTCTTGCTCTGAAAAGATTTTAAATCTCTGCGATGCCCAGTTTTATATATATATAGAACTTAAAAGTAATCTCTACTATTTGAATATTGCTGTGTGTTATAAGTAATAGAACATAAAAATTAAATCTTAACATAGAAATTAAATCTTCAGTGATGCACATCAGAAATCCTAGCTAATGTGTGCCATGTTAAACTCCATTATTCTTGGTCGTATTTTAAAAGAAAGAGGGAAAACTAGACTTTTTGGTTCTAGATTTTTTCTAATAGTTCTAGGTAATTGTGTACTTTTGAGGAACTCAAACATACATGCATTTTTATCCAGCTGTGTTTGGCTCGTCTTTCAGGCCATATTCTCCAGAAGCGGTTGCTTTCAGTATGCTAGACTTTATTTTGGCAGATACAGTGTCACAGTTTGTTTGAGAAACGTGGAGTGGTAATGTGCAAATTACCTCCTGAGTTTTTGGCAGAGACAGTACAACAGACAATATTGCTCAGCAATAGCATGGGGCTGCCAGTATGACCCAGTTATTTTTACGGGACATGTGGAAGTTTCAGTGCCAGCATTGCCTGAGTAGGTTAAGGAAGGTGATCCTGCCCCTCTGCTGAGCCATGGTGAGGCCACTCGTGGAGTATTGTGTGCAGTTCCGGGCCCCTCAGGACAGGAGACATGGAGCTCCTGGAGCAGGTCCAGCAGAGAGCTACCAAATTGATCAAGGGTCTGGAGAATCTCTCTTACAAGGACAGGCTGAAGGAGCTGGGCCTGTTTAGCCTCAAAAAGAGGTGACTGGGAGGGAACCTCACCAATGTGTATAAATGTCTGAAGGGAGGTGCCAGAGGATGGAGCCAGGCTCTTCTCAGTGGTTCTGAGAAATAGAACAAGAGGCAACAGGCAGAAACTGATGCTCAGGAAGTTCCACCTGGACTGAGGAAGAACTTCTGTGTGGGTACAGGCTGCCCAGAGAGGCTGTGGAGTCTTCCTCACTGGAAATATTCCAGAACCATCTGGACACAATCCTTTGCCATGTGCTCTCGGATGACCCTACTTGAACAGGGAGGCTGGACTGGATGGACCCGCTGTGGTTCCTTCCAACCTGAGCCATTCTGTGGTTCTCTGTATCAATCAAATCCGTCCTCAACTTTTGATAGTTTTTTGCCAGAAATCCTACATTGCCAGCGCTTTGTCTTTCTATAGAAAAGTCTGTGGATGATACGAGCTGCATTCCTTCCTGCTGTGCTGAGCTGTGTGTGCTGACAGCCAGAGCCGGGCCCGCGGCCTTCAGGCCCTTCGGGACTACAGCTCCCGGCGTGCGCCGCGGGGCCGCGGCGGCTGAGGCCGGGCAGCGGCCCCGGGGAGCTCCTGCGGTCGCGGCGATGCCGGTGTGGCTGCGGGAGCACAGCTGGCGCCAGACCCTCACCGCCGTGTACCTCTCGCTGCCCTTGCGCGGCGCCCGGGCCACCCCCGCCAACATCTTCTGCAGCGAGCAGTACCTGAAGGTGGGCGACCGCGCCCCACTCGCCTCATGGGCCTCCTGCCGCGCAGGGCCGCGGCCGCGGGGTTACTGCGTAACCCTGCTCAAAAGCACGCGCGCCGTACACCGTGGCAACTCTTGAAGTTCATAACCCTTTATCTTTTATAATCTCCCTGTCTGTGCTGCAGGCTGTTAAACGCCCGTCCTGCGGCAGATAATGGCTTTACCACTGCTCATTCCCTACTAATGCTCTTGCTACTCAAGAGGTGCCAGCTGCCTTTACTCTCATAAGTGGTCTGAATTAATACCTTTGCTTATACTGTGAATAATATTTCTAAATTTGAAATCCACGGCTTCTGTTGCAGTGCTGAAGAACTAACTTTTTTGATCTCATTAGTAAAATATATTGTTTTGTGATGCCCCACCGTTAACGGGAAGGAAGCACCTTTTCTGGGCCTCCGAAACCTCCACAGTGGATACAAGGCAGATTAGTTCTGTCAATAGTATCTGTTTCTTGAGGTTTACCATATGCTTGTGCTGAGTGTTTTGAATATGTGAGACTTAATTTAAAATAGTAAATATTAGTACAAATTATATTTTTATAGGTAAGCATCCCTCCCTTTTTATTTGAAGCCATTTTATATGCTCCCATTGATGACACAAATAGCACAGCAAAGATTGGAAATGGAAACATTTTCTTCACCTTGTATAAAAAAGAACCGGCCATGTGGGATTCCCTAATTCTAGCAGACGGTAAGTTCTCTACTCTAAAAATAAGCCTGCATGTAAGGAACCCATACAGTGAAACTTCTGCTGGTAGATATCTGCTTGGTTCAACCTTGTTGTTCATTATTCAAAATACAAAGTATGTGAGAACAAAGAACACCTACTGGTTCTAGCATGTATGAAATAAAACAGAATTTCTTGTAAAACATTTTGTGTGTAAGCAAATCCTAATTTTTCTCTTCTAGACATGGGCTTGGTAGACACTGCTTTGTGGAATTTTAACCGTGTTGCATTTTGCCAAAATAGCAGAAGAAATCGTGTTTTCATTAACATGATACATACCAGTAGAACTCCAGGCCTAAGTGACTAAAACAGTTTATTCTTTTAAGCTGGCAAGGAAAAACTACAATATCTGAGAGAGAATGCTGTTCTAAAAGCCCAAGAAAAGGCAAAAGAGGAGACAGATGCAAAAAAAATTACAAAACAGGAACACAAAAAGTATGCTTTGGAGGCCACAATGAAGGTAGGTTTAGAAAGAGCTCTACAAGACATACATGTAAACAACTACCAACTAATCTGGCAGGTGCTTTGTTAAATGTACCTTAAAAAATACAAGAACTACCAATTTTTAATATAGTGGTGGTGACCCTTGTTATTTCTTTGCACTTAAAACATATTTATTACCAAATAAAGGTCTTTTGTGGCCTTTGCAGGTGTTTAGACCTTTACCAATGTGAAAAATACTGATTTAAAAAAAAAAATATTTATTTGTTGTTGTATTTTACATCAGACTTGCTGGTTTTCGTGTTTTATGTGTTTGTATCTCTGTTATTCTGCTTTTTATGTATATTTTAAGATACGTTCTTGAAATTTTTATATATGTTAAAAGTCTGGTCACTTCACTTGTGTTCAAAGTATTTCTCTGAAGTGTGCAATAAAATTTTAGAATTGTATATGGACCAAAATGAGCTACAGTTAGTGACTGTCTTAGTTGCAATGTTGTACCTATTCTGCATGTGTAATAATCTCAAAGAGAAGAGGAGAAATAAGAAACAGTGTATTAAAATGATTGCATATATTTTGCATGTCTGTATACTCCAGAGATGTACATTGGAACATGGCTAGGATTTTCACTGTTTAGAAGTGAAACTTATTTCTGAGTGTTCCTGGATTGTACCTTAGGGTTGTTAGTAAAATAGTTTAAAAAATGAGATTTCTAACAGCTAATCAGAAATCTTTACTCTCACGGTCATTTTAAACATCTTAATTAACTCAGCTTGTATGGTCACATTATCGGTTACACCATGCTTGGGATATGAAACTGGGAAAATAATGGTAACTTGAACTTAGTCATGTTAGTATTATCAGATGTTATGTATCTCATAGGGCTTTTTTGTTCAAATAGCTAGAGGAAGCAGAAAGGAAAAGAATTGAAGATCTGAAAGAAAGGGAGCGGCAGAAGGTCGCTAAAGAGTTGGAGTTCTGGAAAAACCAACAAAAATATGCTGATAAATACAAGAGCGTACAAAAAAAAGAGGAATTACATCAAGAAATAAAGCCATTAAAAGAGAGAAAAAATGAAAAAATGAACAAAAGTAGGATTCCCAGCGAAGGAGCTTCTAAGATCAGACTCAAATCCACAAAAGGTTGTATAATTGAACTGTACTTTATAATTCTTTAAAGTGTAGGTATAACTTTATTCCTAGATGTTTCTAATGCATCATTTATCTTTGTCTCCACCTTACTGAACCGGTTCTTGTAGTTTGCAGTTATTTTAAAATGGTAATTTTCAGGCAGTTTATTGAGCTAAAGCACATGAGTTCTTAGCTCTTGATTAAGTCTTTGGAAATACAAGAGTGGGTTTTTGTTCTAAGCTTTAGAAAAGTAAATCAGAGAGCCTTTCTGATAGTGTAATGTGGGCTTTCTGGGAATGGGGATCCTGTTACCCAAAGTTACCTAACTGCTGGATTTCATAGAAATATTCAATCTCCTTTTGCTCTCTCTGTCCTATGTCTTGGCTCCATGGCAATTCAGGCAACTAAATCAACAGAAGACATTTAATTTTTTGTTTGTTTGCTTTGATAGGCTAGTTTTAGCTCTCATTGTTGCCCCATCACAGCATCACACAAGCCACAGAGAGGTGTAAGAGGAGCTTAACTTAATTTGTGACAGATGCTGAATAATTCCATTTATTTACTGGCTACACTAAGAAGAAGCATTGTTTGAACCTTCCCTTCAAAAGAACAAGTCTGAACTTTTCTCAAGCTATTAAAGGTTTAATTCTAATTTGCCACATTTCTAAATCGGATGTACTTTGGACTTTGGTAGAAAATCAGAAAAATCTTTTGCTTCATTTTTCATTTCCAGTGCTCTAACTCTCTTCATAGGTCATGGTTCCTGTAGTATGTTTTCACAGAATTTAGAGGAAGAACAGTTACCAGCTCCCCGAGCTGCAGCTACAATTAAAGTCAGCTTTACACCACGAGTTTTTCCCACAGCTCTGCGAGAATCTCGTGTTGCAGAAGAGGAGGAGGTAAGGTGGGGAATTATTTATTGTGTATTCAGAAGGTTGAAAAAAATGGTATCTGTGCCAAGGAATGTTACCTGTGCAATATCCTTATTTTTCAAGGAAGACTGTTTTATTTAAAATAAGATATAAAGAAACAATTTTATATAAAAATTATTTTCACCATGTGGTTGTGCAGATTAATAAATAACTTGTTGCTTTTTTGGGAGGGGGAGAAAAGGCAGCAATATTTATTTAATTCCTTGAAGTAAAAATTTGAAATATCTTAACTCTTATATTTAAGATTCTTTAAGTTCTGTCTTAAAAGAAGCTCACAGTTAGCTCTTTTGAGCTCAATTCAATGAACACAAAGTAATTTTGAAAGATCAAAACAAATAAGTAAACAAAAATGTATTAGGGATGTGGTAACCTAACTTCTCTTGGTAATAAAATATTCGGGGAAACTTTGAAGTTTTTCGTATTGGATACTATTAAATATTTCCCTCTGTCCAAAATATGTGGTCAGTAGAATTCTTTGGATAAATATGAGTGAAGACATGAAAATAAAATCCTTTTCTGGATTTGCATTTTTGCTTCAGAAGTAATACTTGCACGTTTTCTATTTACAGTGGCTACATAAACAAGCAGAAGCTCGAAGAAGAATAAATTCTGATTTATCTGAGCTGGAAGATTTAAAAGAAGAGGAGAAGAATACAGATTGGTTAAAGGACAAAGGAAAGTAAGTTGCATTCCGCTTGAAGATGTATTAAAAATTAATTAGTTATATGGTGTTTGTCTGCTGTTTGGTTTTGGTATATTCTGTTTATCCTAGATGCAGATGGTGACCATCTAGAGTAGTCATGGCAGTCGTACTAGAGATTTGATTGACAACTTATGGGGTCAGAATCTGATAAATCATGAGATGCAATTGTTGAAGCTCTTGATGAACAAAATCATTGTAAACACACTATGCATATTCATCTTTGAAGACAGTTGAGGCAATGCACTATCATACCTAGGTGGATTTAATTTCATTTGTACTGTTTTAGTGAGAGGTTAAACATCTGTCTAAAACAAACTTTAGGAATTTGATACAAATATTGGTTGATTTATATAGCTGTGCTATACAGAAAGGTTTGATTAGGCAATCATAATCAGATATACAAAGCTTTCAAAATTAATCCTGTGTCTAAATAAATGTGTCCACTCCTACAGTTCTTCATTGCTTGTAAGCAGGGACTATTTTTGTTGTGTATCTCAGCTATATTGTCAGCGTCAAGGTGCACTGAACTTCAGCTATGTCGTTCTCAGAAAAGGCTATAAAGGGGCATTTCAAAGGAAAATATGCTAAAAATTCAAATTTTTGAAAATGAGTTAACAATAAGTAGGTGTTTATTTTGTATTTATGCCCTTCTTTAAAGTGCATGTTTCACTTCTCGTTTAATACTTAGCAAAATGTTTGCAATGGGAAACTACCTTGGGGCTGTAAACGCGTATAACCTCGCAGTGAGGCTGAACAATAAACTTCCCCTGCTGTACCTGAACCGTGCCGCTTGCCACCTTAAACTGAGAAATTTACACAAAGCTATCGAAGATTCCTCTAAGGTATAAAAATCCAGGACCTCAGGCTGTCACCTTATACATTAATGTGATTTATTACTGTGATGGTTCTGTTTTAAGCAGATCTGTAAATACATACTAGTGCAATTCAAAATTTTAAAATTCAAACTTGATATAATGAAGCCATGGTGAAATATTAAAATTTGATGGTGGTTAATGAACTTTCAGAAATTTAAAACAAAATGGCAATAAAATAAAACCTAAACCAGGCTTCCACACGTTTGTGACAAATGGCCATATGTTGGCTAGTATGTTTCTTTAAAGATAACAATATTGTGGCAGTATGTACACTTGAAAAAACCCACAACTTGGAGCAGAGAAAAACAAAACCAAAGTATACACATACGTTTGCTATTAGGTTGTGGTGTGCTTCATTTGGTTGGAAGGAAAAAAAAAGTGGTGGTGATGAGCAGGATACCTTAAAAAACTTCCAACAAACCAAACATTTTTAAAGAAGGGCTGTATTGTCATGATGTTTTAGCAGCTGTTATTATGCAAGGAGAGGAATGATCTCAAATGGCACCTGAATGGTCTGGAAAATTTTTCCAGTATTTATCTTCTTTTGAACTAATACGTACTTGAGTCTTGAAATTTGGGGTTTTTTTTGGTTTTGTTTCTGTTTTTTCTAGTAACTACTACTAAAACACATGTACTTTTTTAGTACTACCTTTTTTTTTTTTTTTTGATAGCATGGTATGTAATATGATATATGAAAACAGAATACATTATTTGACTGCAATAAACATTTAGCATGGTATTTGTCACTTTTTAGCCATGGCAATGTAACTGTAGTTGGGTTGAGAGATACAAATCTTAATGACTGGATTCACAAGTCATTATAATTAATTTGAATAGCGATTTTCTTTTTCTGTTTGAATAGTTACTATGTTACTGTATAATAACAGTAATTAGGTGAGAGAAGTGTTTATAAATTAGAAAAAAACCCCAAATTATTGAAAATCTACTTACAAATAACTTTTGGGTGTTCTCCTTTGTAAAGGCACTAGAACTGTTGACACCACCTGTTCCTGATAACGAGAACGCTCGAATGAAAGCCCATGTGAGACGTGGAACAGCGTTTTGTCAGCTGGAATTATACACTGAAGGTGAGGCCTTCGTTCTATGAAAACATGCACAGGAATTTATAGTGACATACACATAACTCTGTTTAGCTCAATGAGGCTGTTCAGACCTTTATGTTTTCAGGAGTGACTTTGAAGAAGGCCTATACAATCTGTGTCTGTTTGTTATGAACCTTACACCACATTTTTAGCAGTTTTGTTTTTTTTTTTAATTTACTTGATAATTGTAATTCCACTTGAAAAATCTTTACAAGTTGGAGAAAATGGACTGCACTCCTAATTTAAGGAGTTTTTCCATTGAAGAAATGAAAAAAACCTGAAATATTTCTAAAATACTTGCGAAGTGCTTTGTAACATCTTTGTAAAATGAGGTAAGAAACCCATACTGCTGAGCGATACGATTCATCAAGTACATGTCCTTTGTGCGAAAATACCTGAATTTACAGTGTCCCTGTTAAGTTCCTCAAGAGCATCAGATGAGTTTTGTAAAGCAAATTTCCAAGTGAAAGCTGATGCTAGAAACTGAAGAATATTCAAAGTGTCAGTGTTGAAATACTAAACTTTGGCCATTGCTTACCTTTTTCTACTTAGGCATCACTTGGTCATCCCTTTAGGCTTCATTTGCACTTCGAAACCTCATAAAAAAGACTTAAACTTAAGCATGATTTTACTTCCTGTACTCATGATCTGTTATTTCCCCCCCAAACTCTTATTCTCACAGTTCATGTCTTTTTTTTTTTTTTCTTATTTTCACACAGTATCATTTTCTGTCTTCTGTAGAACACTTTAGAACAGTTCCCTCATGCACACACATATATATAGGAGTATATGTATGTGAGTGAAGAGGCTCTGTTTTCATGTTTCAAAACCTGAAAATGTTTATGTATTAGAGTGTTTCCACTGAAATGTTTTGTGAAATAAGATAAACAAAATATAAATTATTTACTGACAAAGTTAAACTTATGTCATTCTTATTCCATCTTACTCAAGAACGAACTTCAATACTTTATGCATATGACTGGGGAGTAGTTATTTCCAGTTAGTTGCTAAAGAGTATGCTCTTGCATTATTGATTGATATTCTTATTAATGTATCTATATTAGGTCTCCGGGATTATGAAGCAGCTCTCAAGATTGATCCTAAAAATAAAAATATAGAAAAAGATGCTGAGAAGATTCGACATCTAATTCAAGAAACAATGCAAAGTTCTTAATTAAAGAAAAAACATAAAGAAACTCTTTGATGCCTTTGAGGACACCAGAAGGAATCTTATTTCTCTTCAGTGTGTGTTACCTAGACACTTTTCTGCTTCACTTGGAACACTTACAAAATTGGTAAAAGATTGGATATAGTAATTACTATTATTGGAAAGTATAGTATTATAAACATGATTAGATATATTTTACATAGTTTTGATACAAAGTTGTCTTTTTTTTTTTTTTAAAGCATCTGTATTACTCTGACAATCTGAAACCCTTGACTTGAAGCGGTTCCTTTTCGTTAAGTGTTCTTTCCAAAGTGGGACCATTTCAACTACACTTCTTTCAATAGCAGTTTTAGCAGACTTCTGAATTTTCTACATCAGTCTCTTTCCTGAATACCATTTATGACTGATTTCTGTCTTTATAATAAAGTATTTATTATGCAGATATGTGTTATTATGTGTGAATTTTATAGTGTTGGAACAGGGAGAAGGTGGCAGGCATTGCTTCCAGCTGTTTTACTTTGAGCCTTGAGAGGAATGCTGAGGTGAGTCAGAAATGTCTGGGGTAGCTGCTGCCCTGCTTTCCTACAGATAACTACTGCATTGCACTGGAGGGGGCTGAAAATACCTTTTTTATAGCAGCTGGAAGGAGGGCAGTGCAGCAGTTTGAGTGCCTCAGCTGAGTGTAATGCTATACGTACAGATATTGCTGTTTTCTTTTATATAATTATGGAGGGGAAGTGAGGGCTAAGGACAAGAGGCACTGCCAATGGGAGAAAAGTACCTCTTATTCAACCCATTTTAGTCACCTTTCAACTAACAGGGAAAAGGATTTCAAGTTTAACTGTTTGTGGTCAGAGCAAATATTGCTCAAGATGTGTATTGAAATACATGCAGGGTGGAGAGTGAGGAACTTAACACTTTGACCTTATTTAATAAACTATGGACAGTGATAATTTGACTCATAATGACTATGAAGGATGGTAAAATTTGAGATTTACATCAATTTCTACACTAGTGATAATCTTGAGCATAGAAAATACCTTAATATGTGTGGCAGAAATAATTAGTATGGATAATAAAAATATGAATGAGAGTAAGAATAGAGTGAGACTGGGTGATTTGATTTAGTTTTGACCTTTTTTTCTAAGATACAGGAATATAAAAAATAGAGCCCTAAAGAAATGTCCAGGTGACTGTGCTTCCTCACTCATGTTCACATGCATTTTTATTTTTATTTTTATTTCTATTTTTATTCCTCTGCAGGGAGTGAGTTATCATATGACAAATACTTCTTGTTCTGTACCTCCCTTAGTGCTGCTGAGCGAGCCAGTTACAACCTGCTGTTCTTCAGAGGTGCAGTGAGGGCTTTTTTGTTTGTTTCTCAGTCATGTAAGGCATGAAGCCGACATTTAAGTTGCTGCCTTAGATAAAATTTGAGTAAGACATTGACTTTATTAATTGAGGCCTGTTGTTGTCATCTCCCATTTATTTTTTGATCCAGTATCAGAGTACTGTTGGGGTCTAAATCTCTGGGATTTTGGACCTGCTCTGTTTGTACAATGCCTGTTGATGAGATGTGGTCTCGGAGCGTGGGTGGGGGTAGGAGCTGCCTTAACCCCAGTCCGAGTGGCTGTTGGGACAGTTTCTCCTGAAGCAGCATGGCCTGTGCTTTGGGGAGACTTTCCAAACTAGTTAATTCCCAGTCATCAGAGTTCTTCCACCTGAGACTAGAAGAATCAAAGATTTGTCCTCCATATACAGCACCTTTGGGGTTTTTTGGGGGAGAGGGGCATGTTCTGGAGTGTTCTTTGGTGGGGGGCTTTTTGTTTGGTTGGTTGGCTTTTGGGAGGGTGAAGGTGTGGGTGGTGGTTGTTTGTTTTTTCCTTTCCCTTAGTACAAGCGTTACTGGCATGTAACGGAGCGCGTCTCCTCAGAGCTGGCTGCCCCTGTGCCCGGCTCTCCCCTGATTACACCAGCACAACGCTCCCCGCGCTGACGGGGCCTCTGAGCAGCCTCCGCCCGGCACAAACAGCGCCAGGGCCGCGGGGCCGCTCGGCCCGAGCTCGGCAGGGCGGCGTTGCCATGGCGGTGCCCGGGGCGGGCGGGCCGCTGGCTGGGCCGGGCGTTGTGGTCCCCCGGGCGCTGCGGTTCCCAGGCCGCTCTAGGCTCTGTGGCCGCCGGGCCGCGGACTACGCTCGCCAGGGTGCTGCGGGCGCCGCCCCGCGCGCAGGCGCCGGGCCGGGTTGTTTGTGACGGCGTCACCGGCGGCTGCGGCCGCGGCCCCTCGTCCGTGCCGGTCCCCGCGGGGGCCGCGCTCAGGTAGGCGGCGGGACCGGCTCACGGGGGTGGCCGCCCTGCCCCGGCCCGGCCGCAGGGGGCTCCGGGGGGCGCGGCGGCCGCCGCGGGGAGGGGGCCGCCCGGAGCGAGGCAGAGCCCGAGGCGCCGGGGCCGGGGTGGACGCTCCTGGTGCACGGGGCGGGTGAGCGGGGCCGCGCGGGGCGGCAGTGCTGCTCTGGGGGGGGGGGCGAGCGGGCTCCGGGCGGTGGTCACTGCCGTGCCGGCCCCGGCCCTGGGCGCTGGCGTTTGCCAACTTCCTTCTCTGTCATTATCTACCGCTGCCTCGCCGGCTGATGCAAGGTGTTCTGTTTCATAAACAGTGTCCTGGCGCTTCAACTGCGCTGGCGCCGAGCCGCGCTCTGGTTCAGGTGCGCTCCAGGAACACCTGCGCGAGACAAGGAGTAGGGACTGAGCCGGGAATGCCCAGCCTTGGGAGAGTCTGGCTTTTAGAAGCCACGTTTGTCTTTCCTTCGTAACAAGGAAATGTTCTGTATTCAATTTGGGTTGCTAAATATATTCTTAGGGAAGAATGTTACTTAGAGGAAGAAATTACCACTTAGTAGAAATAATAAACGTCCATGAGAATCCTGAAGTGTAATAGCACTGAACCTGTTTTTATTTCTGTTGTGCGACAAAGAATCGACTGTAGAAGAGTACTGAGAGTTTTTACTTGGAATGACAGCACAGCAAACTCTGTAGAACACATTCATATTCCTGTTGGCGCCTGTTACTCATCTTTGTTAATGCTTATTGAAGGGTTTTTTTTTTTTTTTTTAGTCTAGGAAATCCTCTTTTTAGATGATAGAAGTTAAGGGTTTGTTTAGACTGGAGTGGTTCTTTTTGAGACTGGTATTTATTCTGCTTCACTGTGGATAAATAGGATGTGGTATCTCAGATTTATTTTTATATACATATCTGGGATAACTTGGTATTATGTTATCAACAATACATATGTCTAAGCTTTTACACCTTATGCTTCTGCTTCACATTTCACTAAGGATAGGAAAACAGTTCATGCTTTTGAATTCCTGCCTCCCTTCCCCAAATACCTACAAATCAAACTCAGAACATAATGGATATTTATTTTGTCTAGACAGAAATTAAAAAGGTGATGTCAGTAGTGGCAATGAAGATACGTAGTGAGCATACAGAACCAGTGCACCACGGGGTGTGGTTTTGATTGGGTTTTTTTCCCCAGTCCTTCCTTCTGGCTTGGCCTGACGTGCAGGAGATGTGTAACACTCTAGTGTGTCCTCCAGTTATCCCTGCTGTTATTGAACTAGAACCCACTCATGTCATCTCGATTTGTTAGGAAGTTTGAAGGCTTTATGGCTTTTTAATTCCTGCTGAAAACAATTTTTTAAAAAAAGTTATATTCAGGAAGACAGTGCCAACATTTCCCGCTCCTTTAGGCTGATTGGAAAAGCCTGCTGGTTCTTAGTGGAGAAGATTTTGTGAGTGGGTCAGTTTAGCCACTGGGTTCAAATTAGTCGACTGTATTTCAGTGTACTTAAGGGATTGAGTTTGACCTCGGGTTTCGTTATGATTATGTGCGTTTTATTAATCTTTTACAAAAATAAGCTGTTTAGCTGATGATTGAAGTTTAGGAACGTTGTACCTAGGTAATTTTTAAATTAAAACTTTTTAGGTCTTTTTTGATCTTTGAGATCTAACTAAGTTATAAAATGCTTTAATTTTGATAACTCTTTTACACATGTGTGTTTGCTGAATGTACCTAGAGGAATACATTTACCCTAGAGATGCTCTTCAGTCTGATGCCAAACTGTCTATGTATCAGTCACAATTTGGCTAAATTTAGCAGTTCTAACCATAAACCTTAGTGTTCTTGTAATTTTTTTTATTCCATTATTTTTCTTAATATTGAATTTTTTTTTTAATTTCTGTGACTTGTCACCTGAATGCAGCTAAATATTCATTATTAGTGTAATAGTCTGGTTGAATAAAAAATAAATAACTTTTAACTCCAGGCCATTTATCAAGACAAGCAAGTAATAGAAAATGATGATTGATTGTCTGCTTGTTTCTCTTGTTTTTTTAATGTATTTTGATGATGTTGGTACCCACATAGGTCCTGAAGCTTTTGTTTGGGAAGGGAAGACAGATGTTTATGTGCAACCCAAACCCATGGCTGTATGTTCAGAATGGAGTGCTCAGTTACCTCTCAGTCTGTTGGGTGGCTGGAAAGGGAGAGAGGGATGGTTTCTGTTGAGTTAGCCAGAGCCCAGGGTGAAATGCTGAGTTAGCTGGAGGAAGAGAGATGTTGCAATGTCCAGCACAGAGTCTGCTGTTACAATTTGGGCTTTCAAAATCTGTAGGTGCACTTGTATCAAACTGTACTGGTGCCCTGAAGTTGTCTTTTAGGAATTCATTTCAGATTTTGCAATGTAGCCAGTGATGTTTCTCACAGGTGATGAGTTCTGGTGCTGGTAGTTACCTTCCTGTGAAAGGAATGCTGCTGCTGCTGCTGCTGGATGCCTGGTCAAAGTCAGAATAATTAATGACAGTAAGCAGATGTCATTGTCACATGTAAACTCTGGAACTTAGTCTTTGCCATTTGGGCATTTGTTGTTTTGATGAATGAAGAAGTATAATTTAAAAATAAATCAAGATTAAAAAATAAATTGATCCTTGTATGCAGTGTGATTTAAAAAACCCAAACAAATCAAACCAAAATAGACTTCTTCCCACCCCGTCCCAACCTGACATTCCCTGGTTGAGATTCCAGGAAAAGCAGTAATGAAGGAAGAAAAATATCTACAGGAAAATGACAACTATATTCAAAGTAGGGTTTTATAAAAAAACAGAAGTTCAGTTTCTCTCTAAGTTTGATACCCAAGTTGATTGTTAGTGAATATAACACAAGTTGATTGAATAGTGAATATAGTGAATAGTAAACTGTTGTTGTGATTGTCACCATTGCCTTTTTTTTACAGTGGAACTGTAAGTATATTAGTTGAAGTTGATGAGAAAAAAGTTTTATTTTAGAAAAGCATGTGATAACTACCGTAATGCAGAGATATGAGACACATGTTTACTGTGTTTTATGAGAAAGCTAAATGGAAATGGAAGTTTTATATTTTGTTGTGCCAATTTCTAGCCACACTGGTGTATTTAGATGTTCTCTTTCAAAGTTTTACGTATACTTTCTGTGTTAAGAAATGGGGAGTAAAGACAGGATTAAGTAGAGAGTTAATAAATTTAAATGCATAGGTGCTTTCCTCTGTGTTCTTAACTGGAATTAACTAAGTGGGAAATAAGGCAGGTGTCTGAAATTCTATGATAAAAGCTTTATTGAACCATGATTTCTTTGGCTGTTTTATTATGTTGATGCATAATATAGCAGGCAATCGATTGGAAATTGTTCCGTTTTGGGACGATTTTTTCCACCAAGGTGAATCCGTAATAAATTTAGTTATATAGCAACTTGATATATTTTTATTTCAGGGAACAAGAAGTATATTAAACTTCTCTGTAAAGTCTTTCTGCTAGTTAAGGACTTGAAAAATTGATCTGAATATGCAGTGATAATGAATACTCTGTATTCCTGGTAAATTCCTGATAAAAAGGAGAAAAGATAAACAGGCAACTGCAGCTGGACAGTTCTCTTCTGAAAGTGGCTACCAGTCAGCTGGTAGTATTGTAACAAATAAAATTTATACTTTGGGTTATTTTCATTCTGTTTTTGTAGTTGCCAGGTACTCTCTCAATTTTCCTCAGAATCGGTGTATTTGAAAGGAGCGAAAGAAGCAGGAAACATTGGTTTTGCCCACAGTGTTTTTCTCGAATAAACTGTGGTTTCTATGCATACAACAAAACAGAAATTATTTCATGTACCGAATTGTGAATCATCTTAAAATTTGTCTATAGCACCTTTGTTTAACTTTGATTATTGATTTATTGTCTTACCTCGTGTGTGTGTGTGTGTGTGTCTAGCTAGTCTAAGAGCTTTTTGGCTGGCTGAAATAGGTATGTACCTAGCAAAGCTATATTTGTTCCAAGTACAAAAAAAGATAATAGGAAATAAGTACAAAAGAATATATTTTCTTTCTCAACTTTTATTCTGTTTTTTTTTTTCTCAATTCCAGATTAACAGTTTGTGTGTTAGTGTATTGTTCTGTAGCATCATGATTTGCATTCTTCTGTTTATTTTTCTTTTCAATAGAGTGGTGAAATTGTGTGTCTTGCATATTGAAAGAGTCTGCTTTTACTTGCAGTGTGCTTTGAAAATGTCTGAAAATTCCAGTGACAGTGATTCATCTTGCGGCTGGACTGTCATCAATCATGAGGTACCCAGTTTCACATTAGTAAAATTCTGTCAGTTTAAGGCTATCTATATGCAGTAAAATATTATTTCAGCTTAGTAATTCTTGTTTTGTGTGGATCTTGCATACCAACAGAGAATATAGAAGAGAAACTTATAAGTAAATCATAAAACTACTATTTTAAGAAATGTATACTTTTACTATAGTTGGTATAAATTTTGATATTTAAAAGAATTTCTTTTTCTGCAAAGGTTTTACTTTGAAGAATTGGTAGAATTTTAGTGGCATGCATTCCTCTGTTCCATCCTGACTGAAAACATTAACATTCTGTAACTGTTGTTGCTAATATGTTTCTTATTTTCCTTATAAATCTGTACCCTCACCAAAACAAACAAAGTTTGCAATAATGGGCAGGAAAAATATCTTGTGCAGAAGGGAATGATTCCATGTTTTCCCCAAGTTTTTTCTACCACTGAGGTATCTGATCCTAGTTTCAGCAGCAGCTGTTCAGGAACAGCCCTCTGTCCTTAAATAGTCTTCCTTGTAGAAAACTAGGAAAGGGGCAAGTGTATATTCCATGACTATAACAGGATAGGTGTCTGGATCTGATGTTGGTTTCAAAGTTTGCATTGTATGGATGAAATCAATGCAGTCAGTGGAGTCTGGAGAGCAGGAGTCTTATGTCAAGGTCAGCACTTAGGTTTGATCAAATGACTCCACTGACTGTGGTGATTGTAAAGGTGCCTTCAACAACCTGCTCAGGTGTAGACACATTAATCTAGATAAGGTGAATGTTTTATCTTCCCCTCGCCACAGTGAGCAAGGTGGGCCTGAGTTCCTCAGAACTTCTGCGAGGCCCTACCCAGTAGAGCGGGTGTCCAGTATCCTTTCCTCCTTTAGTCCTGAGGATTTTTCTGTCTCTTCAGATCTTGGCTGATGTGTGAGTGTAGGATGGTTGAGTTGGTCTGCTCGTTTGGTTTGGTTCTTAAGTATTTAGCATTGTCTTGTAAACTGAGGAGGCTATTGAGCCAGAATCCTCAGGACAGATGGGTTGACAGTTTTCCTGGAATGACACTTAGGTATTGCCTGCATCTACTTGTTGCCTGCCCCAGAAAAAATTTCAAGGAACAGTAGTTGACATATTTCTTTCAGAGGAGGAAAGTAGGAAAAAATGGCTAAAGATCATGCATAGTGATCAGTTGTCCTTCACTGCACACTCCCTTGTTTTGCAGATTGTAATTAAAATGGGTAACTCAGAACCAAATTATTACAAACTTGCGATTGTACTCATGTTTCAATAGTTCCCTGTCACAAGTGCAAGAGATACAGTTTCATGTTTATAAATATTGGGCCATGCTTTCATTTCTCTTGGCTGCAAGGTGGTATTTAAGAGATGATTCAAACTTCTTTTCCATGTTTTTGGCTGGATGATAAGTTGAGAGTCTTGTCACCAAAAGAAACAGAAGACTCATGCACTCCATTCCTCAAGGCCAAGTGGGCTACAAGAGCGTACAGGGTGCTGGATTCACGGAGCTCAGATAAAAGTGAAAGGATTTAGAAGTTGAGTTCAGCAGTTGAGTTATTCAGCTGTGAAGTACAGACTTTATTTTCATTCTTGGGATGGTTATTTTACACTGTAACTGCAAATGAATTATGTAGTCTAAATAAGTTACCATAACACAAGATTATAGGGTGGCTGGGATTTGTCTAGCCAAAGCAGAACAGATTTCGATGACACAGAGACTCTGTGTTCCCAGTTATTCATCCCTGATTCAGTGAAATAAAAAGGGAGAAACACTGGTGTTTAAGAGCTGCCATTGTTAGCATTCTTCTGGCAGGACAGCTTTGAATCTGAGCATGAAGAAAGTAGAATGGATGGGATGGCCAGGTAACCTTCACACAGCTGTAACCCAGGGAGGGGGGACATGGACTTCTGTATACTTCAGTGAATTGATTTGGGTGTTCAGGAAAGGGGTAGAACTAGGGGTTAGACAAATTTGGAGTACTGCAGTACTATTTTCTCACATATTGTTGTGACTGTATGGATGATGACACAGTGGAATCCGTTTCTGCATTTGTTTTCCAGTGAGTTAAGGGGGGAAAGAAGTGGCTTTTGTCCAGGCTGTGACTGCAGGGAGCTGGCAGCTGTGTGTGCTGGACTCAGTGTGTGCTGTGGACAGAGAAGCAGTGCTGTGCGTTGTTGGACTACTAAGAAAGGACTTGCTAATTTTTTGTAGGAAGGTAGGGAGGTGATAATATCTTTTCTTGACCTCTTGCTATTGCTGAAATGGAATAGTGAGGGAGGTCCAGCATCTGATGAAGTGAATCAGAGACTTCATGCATTCACACCTGACTGTGTGTTTTTGAGAAAAGGATGGCTTACCATGTGCTCAGCTGTGGGGTATGCCCAGCCCCTGCCCTGGAGGGATCTCTGCTGAGATAAGAGATTTTGCAATCGTCCAGCAGGACTCCCTGGAAAGGCAGCCGCTTCTTTGGTCACTGCGAGAAAAGACAGACCCACAATCCTTTAGGAGACCCTATGCAGATCCTTTGTAACCCATTGGCCTTCACCCATCCCCTGTATCCCTATAAAAGCTAGGGCCTCTGCCCCTGTCAGAGAGAGTTCTTGTCCCTGGCTTTCCCCTTCACCGGAGGGGAGCAACAAAAAAGCTCCCTTCCGTGCGGAACCAGCCACACGAGCCTCTCGTCTCTCTCTCTGGTCTGGCTTGGCCTGGAGGCTGCCCTGCAGAGCTGAGCTGGAATCACGAGCTGATGATCACTGAAGAGCTGACAGCCTCTGCACGGGCCCTCCTGCCAGCAGCTGAGGGAAGACACCGGGCCTCGGGAAGGCGATTCCTTTTGGGACCATCTCTCCGGACCGGTCACCTCTTCCTGGGTCAAAGCCACTGACCCCATTGCCAGCTGTAATAACTGGCGCCTGAACAGGGGCAGAGGCCTTAGCTTTTATAGGGATACAGGGGATGGATGAAGACCAATGGGTTACAAAGGATCTGCATAGGGTCTCCTAAAGGATTGTGGGTCTGTTTTTTCTCGCAGTGACCAAAGAAGTGGTTGCCTTTCCAGGGAGTCCTGCTGGACGATGGCAAAATCTCTTATCTCAGCAGAGATCCCTCCACGGCCAGGGGCTGGGCATACCCCACACTCAGCTAGCCTGTTTTCTTGGGATTTTAGCTAAAACTGTAAGCTTGTTTTAAGCCATGCTCCTGAATTTTTTTTCCTGTGGAGCTTGGGCAAACTGAAATTTTATTATTCTTTTTCTTCTTAGCAATTTAAGAAACTACAGTAGTGGCTCTATCACACCAGAGAACAATTGTCACATAATAAATCTGTATACCTATCTATAAAACCCAGTCAAGCCAAAAACCCCAAATAACTTCATATTTTCTTTTCTGAGATTCCACTCAGATTTTAATAAGTTACTTATAAATGGAAGGTGAACTTCTGCTAAACACTTGAAATTAAACGTGTGGTACTTTTGTAGTCAAAGGAAAAAAGATACAAAGTGTTTAAAAAGAGAAAAAGATACAAAGTATTTAACAGCTTACCAAAGCAGTTAATTTTTGAAGCCTTTTAAAAAGAAACACAACTTTGTGGCATGATTATAGAATGTATCTTATGCAATTCTTTTTGAGGCATCTACCTGAAGTACAGTCTCCTCTTAAAAACAAAAGCATACATGTTTGCTTGAGTCCTGCAATGAGACATCCAAGGAAACTGATCTGGAAGTACTGCTGCTACTGTAATTTCACACCTGCTGTTGCAAAAATAACTATCTCTGTTTACAAAAACAGCTCAAGTTATTTATGGATCAGAGTCACTTAGTATTTTTCAGTTATGTTTTGTGTGTTTATAGTTTGCTAATAGCCTTAATGATGCCCAATCAGTTCTTTTAAACAAAAATTACAATATAAATATTATATATTTAGAATTGTCAAGCATATTGCTTGCCTTTAGTACCCTGCAGTCTCCTGGCATTGTTTATCTGCAGTTCCTGTTGTGCTCTGGTGTTGTTGCTGACTGGCAGCTGACTAATACCTGGGGGTCCCTTCTGAATTAAGGACAGAAATCCAATGTAGAGTTTGTTCAAAGATTTGTTTTTGAGATGTCAGAGATGTACTATATAAACAGCCTTGCAAATTTTCTGGCAGGAACCGATATGGAGAAAAGTTATATATAGTTTTTCCTGGGAATAGTATTTATTAGAACTCATGTTGGTATGTTTGAAAAATATATTTTTGGGAGGGTGTGTGTATTTGCATACAATAGATGGACCTGGGAGCAAGAATTAGATCCCATATTCAAAACCTTCTCTGTTTCTCTAAATACCATTTAATAAACAGGTCTAACAAAGATAATAAAGAGTTATTTAAAATACTTGGTGTAGTTTTTAATTAATGCCTAAATTGCCATCATTTCTTCCCACTAGAATTGTCCTCCTCTGACTTTTTTTTAACCTCCATCATGAGTATTACACACTAACACTCGTTTCACTCTAGTTAATTACTTGGTGTTTCACTTGCTTTTCTTTGATCGAAGTTGTCTTCAGTTTTAAAGGTTCTGGTTTTATTATACTAATATTGTTAACTTTGTAACCCTTTCTTCCTGCTTTACTGTTGGAAACCCCAATAACTGTAATGTCCATTTAAACTCTTCTCCTTCAGGGTTCTGACATAGAGACAGTGACTTCAGAAAATGGAAACACAAATGATAACCATGAGTTTGTTTCAGAAGAATATGTTTCTTTGCAAGAAGAGGAGCAAGCAATTGATTTGCAAGGTAAGATATTAAAAGAGGAGCAGTTTCATGAAACAAGTAAATATTTGTTATGGCATTGGCACAAAATTAGTATTTCATATATTTTGTGGACCTCTGTCGGAGTATTTGCTTCATCAGTGTTATGGAAAATATTCAATCATCAACTTTATAAGAGTATTTTTTCCTGAAATATGTGAAATTAGTAGAATATCTTTCATTTTGTCCATACTTTAGATGTGTTATAGAACGGTGTGCACTGGTGTTGCTGGAAGATAGTTTATAGAAGTGTTATTGATAAAAGAAGTATTCCCTAGTAATGTCAAATAAGAGTAATTTGGAAGGAACCATCAATGCTTGAACTCCTAAAATGTAACATTGTGACACTGTATTTTAATATTATATGGGCATGGGCATAATTTGTGGTTACTGGTTTTAATCCCATGTTTTTTTGCTTGTTTTTTTCATCTTTTTATTCATTTAGCTCAGTGCAACAATGATGAAGAGATCCCAGCAGTAGATAATACTCTATCTGGTTTTGAGCAAACTCAGACAGTTGCAGAGGTAAATTACATTACAGATTACATTATTCAGAAGCTTCCATAAGCCCCATCCATCAATGGCAAGAAATGTTTTGAAGGCATTAAAATAACGACACAATTTTCTCCTTTCTTAAAGTTCTAACAATTCTTGGGGTTTTGTTTGTTTGTTTTAATTACTTTATGTTTTATGTGTCTGAATAATTCTCATATTGTCCCTTTCCTTAGGGAAATGCAGAAAAAATTCCTGATGATGGGTCCTGCATTGGAACTATTAGTGATGATTCTGACATTGTTACACTTGAAGCTCCAAAACCAGAAGAAACTCAGAGTCAGGAGGAAGCTCCAGCTGATGGTGAAGAAGCTCAGAGTCCAGAGGATTTTAACATGGGTTCCTCCTCTAGCAGTCAATATGCGTTTTCCCATGTGGAAACTGGTAATAGCAATAAATTCCTAAGCAACTGTGTGCAAAAATGTCACCAGGAAAAAAACCCAAACCAATCTTTGGTTAGGGAACCTTCTTTTTGTGGAGAGAGGAAAAAAAATAACGGTCTTGTTGAGTACATGTCCAAGTATTTGCAGTCTCTAGAAAAATCTAGGTGCCCTAACTCCACAATTTTGTCCAAATATATGTCTGCAATTTTTTAATTTGAAAACAATCTCTCACATTAAGTGTTCACTATTTTAATTGGAAAGTTAATTTGTAGCATATCTTGGAGAATTAAAATTACTCTTAGTTCATCGAATAATTGTAGGTTTTCTCTTGGCATTTTTTGGGCATTATATAGAGTTGGCAAAAATGATTAGCAAGTGGGAGACAATTGATCTTTGGCGCCTTGAGGACTAAGCAGTATGACTACAAAAACTTTGTACCACCCTCATAGCTATGTAGTATGTATTTATATATTTAAGATACGCCCAGTACTTGGCTGAAATAAGCAATGCATCATATTCAGGAGGAAAGATATGAATATTTGTCCAATGAAAAGCAATAAACAAAACCCCAACAAATCCAAACAAAAAACTTCCTGTTTTGTTGCTCTTCTCTAGTTCTCTAGTCCTCCTCTATAATTGTTTTTTGCTGCTTTTTTGTAATCTTTTCTGTTCTCTTTATTCTCTGTGACACCTTTGTATTGCCGATTTTTACCTTTCAAATTAAGTTTATTACACAAGCAGGATTTTACCTAAAATACTGTTTTATCTTAAAAGTAGCATACAGCATCGTTAAATGTTCATGTGTCTGTATGGTATCCATTGGAAACAGAAAGTGACAGCTTAGCATCTAATTATAACCAGTGAAGATTTGTAACAAAGATGTTGCCTTCTTTAAGTCTTCTGAGGGATCTGACTTAATTTTAAAGTTAAGATTTAGTTGACTTGACTTTTTTTTCTTGTAGGGATGAGTTCTAAAAGTGCCTTTTTTTCCCCTCTATGTTTTTGTGCACAAAAGTCAGTTGGCTGGAGAAGCTGTGGAAGATTCCTGGTTGTGTAAGGGGATGGGGAAATGAGGTGAAAGAGCATGTGTCTCACAGTCTTCCTTTCCAAGGTGGTGTGATTAAATTTGATCAGCTTGTGCAAAGCTGATTGCTTATGGCTTGCATGGAGTGTTCTTACAATTTTTAGTAGCAATCTGACTTGATCTTGTAGTAGTCATATTCTCGACAGATGATGAAAGCCAATCCTCACTGAAGAACTTGGCTAAGCTGTCAGTGTCTTATGTGCTTCTTTAAAAAGATGTTAACCTTGCATGTAGATTTGGAACAGACATCAGTAAGGTTTGTAATACATTTTAATGTGTGCGCTTGATTGTTTAAATGGATGGTTCTTGTTGGATTCCAAGCCTATGTGTGACTGGTAAAAAGAATTTCTTCCTTCTAACTTAAGCTGATTTCAGCATGGCTTTTAGTACTGTGCATTCAGTTGATCAAGTATTGCAGAAAATGTCGGGAGTACTTTTGCAATTATTTTAAATGCCAAAGTTTTAGCGGTGGCAAAATGTGGCTACAGAAATCTTTGCCTGTTGAGTTTTCTTTTGTGTTGGAAAACGATGAGCCTCAGATTCTTCCTAATTTAGATACTAAAATGTTCTACAAGGATTTTCTGCCACTTTGATTTGCAAACCAATTCCTGTTTAGGCAGTCTTCATCATGCAAACAGAGATGTTTTAACACTGCTTTCATGAATGACGTTCAGCCAGCAGAAGTGCCCATATGCTGCAGTGAACTGTATCTGAGCTGTGTCTGTGCAGAAATGTCAAGGAAAATCATGTTCTTAACTGGCTTCATCTGGTTTCTAGTGTAGCTCTGATGCTACAAAATCGCAGCAGAAGCTAGAATTTTGGACTGCTATTGTGGTCACACTTTGTTTCCTTTGTAGTCCTTTCCATCCTGGTACTGTTAGAGTCCAGCTTTGTACTGAATTCTTACAGCAGCTATAAGGTAGTGTCATTCTTGCCTGAAAGTGTAATTGCTGTAATTGTTGACAGCTTGCCAGTAAGTGCTTATGAATGGCTCTAAGTGTCTTACAGCATTTTTCTTTTTGATTGTCTTTTTTTTCTCCTTTCCTATTCTTTGTTGTCCAGTGTATATCAAAGAATTTTCCCATTTGGCTGGAAGCAGCTTGTTCCTTAACCACTTTTGTATTCCGTGTCTGTTAGCTTCTTTGGTTGTTGAAAAACCCTAAAAAAACCTGCAGATGAGCAAGAGTAGCACCTCTTACTAAGTTTGTCCTATATATTTCTCTATAATGTCTGACCTCTGCATTTTAGGAATGCATTCTGAAAGCTTGCCTTTGTTTTCCGAGACTGGGGAAGCATGCGTCTGCTTAAATGCTTAAAATAGTGTCCTTCTTTACTAAGCTGTATCAATTCATTTAAATGTCTGCATGTCTAAGTCGCTGTTTAAGTGATTTGTCTTTATTGCAAAGTCTGCTCGGTTGGTCTGATTTGATCAATTGACTAAAAGGGAGTTTTTTATTAAGGGAGGAAGTTGTCTTTCATAATCTGACATGCTGCTTGTCCATGGAGTTAGAAATTAGATGTGTTCCAGATACTAATTGATAATCTTTTCTGGGCTTGATGCAATCACTTCTATCAAGTTGTAATTTATTTTAAGTGAAGCATCTTAAGTGGTAATGCATTTTATAGGTAATATCTAGCACTGCTAGGCATTCTTGTCTGTTCAGTGATGTGTGCATGGCTTTGCTCAAACAAATGATTTTTCAGTTGTGAACTGTTCAAGGACAGTCACTCTATATTTTTACATTTTGAGTAATGATGTCTGATATGAGAATGGGCAGCTGTATTTCTAGGAGGGGCACTAGCATTTTGTGATTGTGAGCAGCAAGTTTAGTGTCCAAGCAGGAGCACTTTGTCGTGTCTGGGGGCTTTGCTGATCACATTGACTCTATTCCAGACATGTGAATTAGGTGGAGAATGTAGATACTTGAAAGCTACTTTTCCACCCTGCTGCTGCTTCCGCTTGATATTTACCTTGCACTTGAAAATTATGCTTTTAAAGGAGGGAGATTAAGTAATAATTACTTATATTCTGGATTATATAAATTTATTTACAGAATGTGCAGCAAACATTTGTACAAATAGAAACAAGCAATTACAACTCTGTTGTTATTTTCCTGGTTAGAATATGTAGCTCTTAGTCCATTGGAACATGAGCATACAAATGGTATAATAAATACCATTTTGCAAAAATTCTGTGAAAGGTATTTCCTTAAGGTTAGAATTTGTTCTTATCTCAAATCTTGTCCAATTCAATTTACCTAAACTTCAGTCAGGTAATAGAAGAGTGTTGGGAAAGAATGGAGAAGCACTTCAGTGGTTCTTTTCCTGTGCAGTAGTGGTTGAAAATGGCTTTTTTTGAAAGGTGGGTAAAGATGTTAATAGATAGTATAGGGTAGATATTAAAAGGAAACAAAATTGCATATTTAAACAAATTTGTATCTTGATTTTGACTATTTCTAATAGCTACATTAATGTAACTTCAGTGGAATTTTGTCTGAAGCTGCGTGTAGGTCACAGAAACAAGTTTTTTGAGAGTATATAACAAAACCATGCCTGTCTTCTAGGAGGCCTTCTTTTAGCAAGCCTTTATGTTGCTCTTTTGTTATTAAATATTTCAGTTCTAATAGCTGCAAGAGAAGGAAAACTGAATTCTTAATCTTTCTACTTCACAAGAATTTGCAGAGGCAGTACATGTAGATGCTTTAGGAGGCAGGATTGACTGAAACACTTTGTAATGTGTGAATGATAAGGTATGGGGAAGTGCCATACAGTTTTTTGGTGATGATTTCTTAATTTTCTATCATTTACTTTTAAAAAATTGATTTTTAACTTTGGAGATCACATATTCCTCATAATTTCCAGCATAAATGATAACATTGAGAATTTTAGTTTTGTTTTATTAATGTTCTCAAAGATAAACGCCAAATCTATTTTACATAAATACTACGGATTTTGATATTCAATTTGCTCTTTAACACAATAATTAATGCATTTTAAGCACTGGTGTATGCTTTTCAGTTTTCTCATCTCAGGCCAGCCCTGATGAGTCCAGCAGTGATGAAACCAGCAGCCAGTCCAGCCTCACAGTGCGTAAACGGCGCCCGAGGAAGCACGGGGTGTCGATCTCCGAGCCCGAGGGGGGGCTGCTGGCGGAGCCCGAGCCGGAGCCGCCCAGGGAGGAGCAGCACAAGCGCCAGTTCAGCAGTGGCCTGAACAGGTGCATCATCCTGGCACTGGTGATTGCCATCAGCATGGGCTTTGGACACTTCTATGGTGAGTTCAGAGAAAGCAGAACACACAGAGTCCACATCTTGCTTAACAAATGCTGTTCTATTGTGAGTCCAGTATTTTTCCTTGTTCTCTGCTAACTACCTAAACCTAAAAATGAGAGAAAGCAACTGCTGCTGTATTGGTAATAGAGAGAGATCATTCAGCAGTGCAACTGTATTTAACATACACTGCTTCTTATAGTAATGTGGTAAATAGTAATTTTTCCTGAGTAGCTCCAGTTTTATATGAAAATATGCCTTTATAAAATGTGATTTAGTTGGAGATGGGGAGTATCATTCCCTTTGGATTTGGTGTTGACTAATTGTTAGGGATTTAAATTTTGGCACTTCTTTTGAGATTTATATTAATTTTCACTTGATCCCAATTTTTTTTTTATTCTTAGGTAAACCTGAAGGTAAGAGCTGTGAGTGATGTACTGTGCTTGCATTCAGATTTACTTTTTAAATCATGCGTGTGTATGTGTACACACACATCCATATATGTATGTGTACTTACATTATGAAAATAAAATAATAAATCAAGTCTCAAGAATTGCTGATGTATGTGGGATTATAGGAACGACTAGTCCAGTCACGCAAACACTTTTTGTGTAGCAGCTACAGCAGGTAGTAGTAATTGGTGTGGAAACTGGTTGGTGAACATTGGCATGCTGGAGGCATAGAGGAACACAATGACTAGACCAGTCTGTGTGCTTGTTGTGGGAACTTGAGATTTCAGTTGTTAATCACTTCACTGTGTTTAGATTGGTGTTAATGATAATACAATCCTTTTAAAGAACTTGGAGATCTGTGGATGAAAAATACACTCTGAACATGGACCAAGGATAATACCTTTATTAAGGATTTCACTTGTTCATTCATTGAATCTGTACTTCTAAATAAAAATTGTCATCACTGCAGCATTTTCAGCAGAAAGAAGGCAACTCTGTGTAGCTTTAGTTTTTGCTTCTTCAGGTGAAAGTTCTTCATGGTTATGTGATCACTTACCTTTCTACCACTAGAAAGGAAATCAAGTTCTGCTTTCTGTCTTCCTTAAATTTGTTTGTTTTTTTTTTTTTTTAACACAAACTTGCAGAGAAAAGTTCATCTTCCTAGAGGACTACTTTGTATTTTTGTGATTCCGCCTGGAATGAATGTTTCCCACAGCAATCTTCTAATGTTAGGCTAATTGTCATGTAAGAGGATTGGAAAGGGTTACTTTTTATAAAATTACTTTCTTTGGGTCAATATCAGGATAGTGTTTTTCTTTTAACTAGAGTTTCAGGACCCCCTTAAGCCTTTTAGAGATGTAGAAAGCAACTAGGCTTCGATTTGAATCAGTAAGTGTATCCTAGTCAGTGTTAAACTGAGTTAACTGGCTCTATGATGCTCTAGGAAGGAGAACTGAAAGAGGGCAAACTTTTCAGGTTAACAAGTAAAGCTTAAATTAGGGTAGAAAGTCCTTGCCAGAAAAATGTCTCCTTATGGACATTAAGATATTTAATTTTTTTCTTTAACCAGAAACCGAAAGGGTAACTATGGCTATAATGCTAGGGATTTGGATTGGTTACTTAAAGAATCTGAAGGATACTGTGACTTAGAGTACCAGCTGGAAACACAAACCAATTACTGAGGAAGGGCAGTTTTCTGTAATTCAGGTTCTACCTAACATGAACCCTTAACACTAAATGATGATTTTTCAGATGCAGGCTTTAGATTGTTAGGATCGATGGGCTTCCTCAAAAGTATCTATAAAAGATAAATACTAAAACCAAATTTACTGTCAGTATACTTCATTTATGAAGGGATCTGTGCTTCCAGTAAGTGTTTACTAGGACTCTGCAGACTTAAAATTGTTGCTGTAAAAACATTGCCATCCCTTAGGTGAATTGAACTATTGAAGTTCAACTTGGTGAAATATACAACTGTCTTTTTTTAAGGTCGCACTTGACAATAGATTAAATAAAAATTAAGAAAGCACAAAACATTCATCACTGTAAGTGGATTTATAGTATTTCTTCTGTTTAACAATACATCTCCTCCTGCCTTTAAATACAGGAATAGAACTCTGAATATGCTCCATTGGTCTTGAAAGAAATACCTAAAAATTGCTGTTGCCTTCTTCTCTAGAGTTGATTCAAGGGAATCTTAAAAGCAAATATATAAAAACTACATCAGCGTTAGAATTTAGAGACCAGGTGTATAGTTAAGGAAGTACCAGTCAAGAAGCTGTTCTTGACAAAAAGAATCGGTGTCTAGTGCAGCGAAGATACTTTTTCTGAAAACCAGGGTGTCTCAGCCTTTGTCTGACAATTGAAAAACAGGATATTTGCTTACTCTGCAGCCTTTGCTTATGGATAAGAAGGACAAGACAGGGCCAGCAGTACTTGCTGCTTTGCGAGCAGTGCGTAATGATTGTATTTCTGCATGAAAATTTAAATACTGTGCTAAAACCCTCTTATTCATGTAACTTCAATTAACAGTCAAGGCTGTAGTTCTGAAGTGGATAAAGCATGGACCAACAGCCTCCCTTTTATCCTGGTTGACTTGCATGTTATTAAAAAAATTACAAAGAAGTCACACATATTCTTTCTTGCATAACTTTTGTTGGTTTGGATCTAACTTATTTGTATGTAGTGTTACAAAATTGCTCTATTTGTTATTAATGAAAAAACAGTATAGCAGCAAATTTTTGGGTCTGGGAAATTGTTTATCATTGGAAGAAACAATTTTGCTACAGCTAAATTGTTACTGGTAAGGACTAGGCAGAAATGGCAAGGTAGGAAGGCTTTTGAATTTGCAGAGAGAATGAAGATGATGCTTCGATTCCTCTGTTCTTCTAACTGCTTACTCTAAGTTAGTCTATCGAAAGAAACTTTTTTATCTTTGTAGGTACAGTGCAGATCCAGAAACGGCAGCAGCTGGTGACAAAGACACGTGAATTAAAAGATATGAAAGATGACCTTTACCAGTGCCAACAAGAGCGTGGAGATCAAGTGCACCACAAAGTGGGGGTAGGTGAGCTTAGCTGGAAGTCATTGCATAATTCTATCATTATGTGTGTACTTTACACAAAGTGAAATTAATTTCTCACACAAACCCATGAAATTTTTGTCTTTAGTAAGTTCTTTCAGAGAACTTTCCCCTGAATTCTTGACAAAGATTTATGTTGATTGAATTTGCTCTTGGAACGTGTTTAAACATACTGGGTTTTATGTCTGTAGTCTAGGAGTTATCTGGACACGGAGACTGTTTCCCTGTGATATAATGCTGGGTTGTCATTGATGAAGACAGTTGAAATAGAAAATGCTTGTAAAAACATGTTGAACCTACAGGTTTTGTGAATTTGCTTTCTAAATTATCAGTGGTTATTAATTTTTTAAATACTTAACCTGTACTTCTCGTTTTTTACTGTTACATCATCCAGAGAGAAGATTAGGGAGTGCTTTGTGCATCTTTTTTTTTTTTATGGTTTTCTTTTATGTGGCTGTTAGCAGCATTTGTACGTAATTCAGTATTAATTCAGTATGCTCTAGAGCTTGTCAATGATGCCAACAGACTGGGGAGCTCCTTTTTTGTTAGTATATAGTTACATGAACATGTATTTTCAGCAACGAATTTGGTTCAAAATCAGTGTGTGAATTTCTGCCCCAACTGCTAAATGCCTTTGCTTCTGCTAATTTATTTTTGTGATCTGTAAATCCAGTTTGCTGAACATAAATCAACAGCAAACATGCACATTTTGATTTCCTTTTAAGATGTTGCAGTTCATGTACCCAACTGACTATCCTTTAGCTAGTTAAATCAATACAAGTGCGGGGTGATGACCTCTGGCTCACATGGTCTTTGTTGCCAAGAAAGTGTGTGATAAACAAACTGAACTGAGATAAACAAACCAGCTCTATTTTTGCATCTTGCTGTGCATGTTTCACTGCATCCAAAATGACAAGTAAGCTCTGTTTGAACTACCTTGGTTTTTCATCTTTCTAGCTAGTATTACAATTCTCATTGTAGTATTTTTGCTTATTTTCTTTTTGTTTCTTTTAGTCACTCAGGGGAGATCTTGCCACATGTTTGACCTTTACTGAGGTGGAGAAGAAATCCTTTGATTCTCAAAAAAAAAGTCTTGCTGCAGAAAATCAGCACTTAAGAGAATCTCTAGAGAAGGAAGAAAAAGCTTTGGCCTCACTTCAGGAAGAATTAAGGAAGCTAAGACAACAAATTAGAAACTTAGAAGATAAAGGTAGTAGCACTGAATCTATTGTAATAGAAAATCAGAAACTAAGGGAGCATTTGGAAGAAGAAAAGCAAAGAAACAGCAATTTTCTCAGGCAAAAGGAAACACTCTTTGCAGAGGCACAGATGTTAAGGCGAGAACTGGACAAAGAACGTCATGTTACAGAAGCTCTGAAAAAAGAACTAGAACAGTTAAGTTCTCGTCAAACACCTGACAGTGCTACTGATGATGATGAGACATTAAGAGAAAATCAAGAAATAGAAACTCTGCGAGGAAGACTGGTAGAACTAGAAAAAAAGCTAAACTTTGAGCAACAACGCTCTGACTTATGGGAGAAGCTGTATGTTGAAGCAAAAGACCAAACTGAAAAAGAAGAAATTAATGAAAATGGACAAAAGAAAGGTGCTAAAGGGCAAAGTAAGAGTAGAAAGAAATCAAAGGAGACGTTTTTTGGTTCAGTTAAAGAAACTTTTGATGCTATGAAAAATTCCACAAAAGAGTTTGTAAGACACCATAAAGAAAAGATTAAGCAGGCTAAAGAAGCAGTGAAAGAAAACTTGAAAAAATTCTCTGATTCTGTAAAGTCTACGTTCAGACACTTCAAAGATACCACAAAAAACATCTTTGATGAAAAGGAGAAGTCATCGAGTGATAAAAGATATGAGGCAAGCAAGAAAGCTCGAACTTTTTACCGAGACCATAACTCCTACGAGAATCTGAAGCACATGCATTACAGGGGACCTCACATGCCAAAAGAATCCAGAAATGGAAGAAAACATCATTTTACAGCATTTGAAAAAGATTCGAATTCCCAGAAATGTCTCAATGATCATTTGTGTAATAGAAAACATCAGTTTGCCCTAAAGGGCTGCTCTGGTATTTTTGAATGCGCTCATCAAGAATTCATTAGTCTCTTTAATAGAGTTTCGGATCCCATCAGGGTGGATGAATTTAATCGGCTAATGAGAAAGTATTTGCAGCAAGTTGTACATAACTTTCATCATTGGAGAGAACTAGAAAATTTCATCAGTAAGTTTTTTCATAATGGATTATTTATACACGACCAGATGCTGTTCACTGATTTTGTTAATGATGTCAAGGATTACCTGGAAGATATGAAGGAATACCAAAGTAATAATGAAAAGGTTTTTGAGGATTTGGACAAATACGTCTACGGATACTACTTCCATCATGATAATTTACCCCAGTATGGACCCAGGTTTGTTTCCATGTTTCCTGAACTTGGTAACACAAAGAAGTGGTTTTCGTAAAGACAACTAATGTCCTTGTTGTAATGGATGGTCTTAGAGCAGGTATGCGTATGTATGTGTGTGTGTAGATATATATACACACACATACGCTAAAAGAATTTCTGAAGGACTTAATGGCAATATTAGATTGTGTTATATAAAGTGGATCTGTAGTACGTTTTATATAAATTTTGTGTGTGTACATAGCACAATCTGATGTTTCTGCTGGGTTCTTTAGAAAACTGTAACTGCCAGTAGGATTTCCTTAGACTGAACAGCTCTGATTGCCCATCTGATGGAATGAACAACTCTCTTGGAGAATTAACTAGGACTTCCTTGTTGTTCTTTGCTGAATGAGGTTTTTAGTATCTTTGAGGTGTCTCCGAGTCCTGTTCTGGCAGATACATTTCACTACTCTCCTGTAGATCAGTGTAATATTGGGTCAGTCTGTATGCCCAGAGCAGAGCTCATCACACAGCAGGCTTTAGTTCAGATCCTGACCCTGCCTAAATTTTGTTCAGACTTGCTTACAATGGCCCTTGGTGTGGATTGTTTCCTATGTTCCTTTCCTGGATCTAAAGGTGTTCTCAGGTCTTTACAGATTTACACTTGCATTATTTATCATTTCATAGCTTTTACTGCAGCTGGAAGTCTGAATTATTAACTACTTTGGGGTTACTAAATATTACGTGAGGTAGCACTTTCTCTTATTGAAAACTGAACCATGAGGGTGACAGTCCTATTAACAGCTACCCAGTAGCCTTTTTAATATGGTTTTGGCAAACACATAAGGTTTATGATTTTATTTATAGTCCATCTTCCTAATTTACTGTTAAGTGAACTTTATTTTAAATACCTAATTTGTGAGAATTTCAGTTTGCAGAAAAACCGTTTCAAATTCTTTTACTGATAGTGTTATACAGAAGTTTGTGACAGCAGCTGCATGTTTTATTTTTAGAAAGCATTTCTTTTATATACGCCATCTTATTGATGATTTAAACAAACAAATGCCTCCTCTATTTTTCTTACAAGCTAAAGGACTACTTAATACTAATTTTGTTTTCCCTGAACCTCAGCATGTTAAAAGCTGTACTTGAAAATGTAATTGTGTTTCAAAATGCTTTTAGTAGTAATAAGCTTTTGTTTACTCCTTGCAGTCGACCTAAAAGACCTTTTACACAAACTGAAAATTCCAGACACGAAAAACAAGCTCAGAAGTACCAACACCGTAATAAAAGAGAAGGTAAATGGCATAAACATGGTCGCACTAATGGAAGATACATGGCGAATCTTGAAATAGAATTGGGGCAACTACCCTTTGATCCAAAATACTGAGTAATTTATTTTAAAAATAAGATTAAAATTCACCTACTCTCTGGAAACTGATAGTTTTTCAACAAAGCAGTGAGATGCAAGGTTTTTTCTGAATAATTTGATTTTTACACATTTTTGTTAACAGGCAGAAGTCAGGCTTTCTAATTTGCATATTCTGTACTGTTGCTTTAACTGTTCTTTGGAAGTGAAGATAGTTTGGGTGCCAGCAGTATTGTTGCAGAAACTAGGCATGCAATGACCTGTGTATGAAAAATATGCTTAATTGCATTCCATTAGAGTAGTTAAAGCTTGAGCCATGCATAATGTACCAACTACTAACTCCAATGTTTGATATACTAACTTCATCTCATCCTTCAAAAAACAGGTCTACATCGTGGTAATGTATTTGCTAGTGTTTTGTAACCTTATATTTGCTTCCTGTCTTTGGGGGGGTTCAAGAGCCTGTTGAATTGTGAAGAATTTGCTGTGCTACATTCTAATCAGTGTGCTGATTTAAACACTTGAAATGTCTTGCATATCTGCATATTGTAGAAGAAAAATAAAGAGACATTGTGGGTAAAAGTCTTTATTTATAAAACAAACTTAGCACAGCTGTACAGTTCCATAAAAATGGTCCACCCTTGTCTGTATTTTATTGCTTAAGTATTCATATGGTAGCTTTGGTCTTCCCAATGTTTTCTAGTGTTGTAAGGAAGATCAGCAACCCCACCCTGCCCTACGGCTACTCAAGTTGCCTTCAGGAGGAGGGTTATGTGTTTCCAGGCAGCCACTGGCTGCCTAATGGGAGTTCCAATTTGACTTCCCCAGCTTCAGGCTCACTGCTCTCTCCTTTCTGCAGTATGAGGTCTTCTAAGCATAGCTACTGCTATGCAAAACTGATGTCATTAGGTCTGAGGTCTAGACACTGATCTTCAGGGATGATTCATTTCAGTTTTTCTCCTGTAGATGTAGATGTGGCTTCCAACTCGTCCTTGAGGTATATGAGTATGAAAGACAGTGGCTGTTTTCTCATAGCCCCTTAAAGCTAGAAATGGTGATATTTCCTGTAAATGAACATAAATTAATTTCCACAGTAAGAAAATACAGCTGGAAGCATAACAATAGTGTTCCAAAGTCTCCTGAAAACTATCAATTCAACTGTCCCTGGGAAGCTTTATCCTTTATTTTAGGAAAGCCTGCTAGAAAAAGAAGTACCTATCCTGTTTGATTCTGTCCGGTGTGGATATTCACCAGCCACCATCGTCATTAAAGATTTGAGGGGTTAAAAGGTACTGTGACTGCAGGTGGTTTTGCTTTTTATTGTTCCTTACTTTAAAGTGCAATTCCTGGGAACAGATGGCACATTTGTTTTAATATGGATTGAGAAGAATTCCATAAAACATTACGTTGTGGTGCATAGAATTCGCACAGAGGAGAGGGCATATGTAAACATTAAATATATATTACTGGAACGATATCAATGTTATCCCCACTGTAACATATCAATACTCTTATTACAGAGTAGAGGGTTCAATTTTAATATAAGCTGTGTTTTAAAAAGTTGTGGACAACAATTTTCAAAGATTTTAACTATCACTCTTCCCTAATTTATTTTGTAACTTATCCTCAGAAGTAGTTTGTTTCATCTTGCAGTTACCATACCTGTTCTAGCACACTGAAGAGGATCAAGTGACTGGGTAATAACGTGTCATTGTCAAACTCCTTATGCAGCCAGCCAAGTGGGTTAGAATAAAACACATCTGCTTCATCAACGTAGCTCTCGTTGCCAGTTAGGTTTGGTGGACACTGAAGGAATCTCATTTTTAGAGGACAGTGAACATGACTAGGGAGAAAACCAAAACCACACATTTTGTGATAAACTGACCAGTATCAGAGATTTGAAATGACTCATCACTTTAAAAGATACCCCAGTCAAAACCAAAAGATTAAATTTTTTCCCTCACAGTAGTAGTTTCTTCCCTTCAGTACTTCATATGAAAGCAATGTAGAACAAGCAGATTCAGCCCCAAACTGCTGGGACGCTGTTGTTAGCAGTTAACAGAAAATACATTTATCTTAATAAAAATACCATCTACAGAACATCAGTTTCTTAAAAAGGTACTTTTCCATATCAGCTTCACTATTTATATCTGCTTTAACGTTTTGTTTAGTTGCCAGGATCTACTGCAAACCTTTTGCAGTGACCTCAGTCACTCTATGTTGTAATTACATTTCTTTACTGCCTAGCAGCAGAAGTAAAGGTAATTTGATTGTAACGATTAGTATTTAGTTCTGCTACAAATGTTACCATAATGAAGCAGTGTGACATACTTGAAGTTGTTAGACTTACTGCATATCCTCATACAAAGCTATTTTACAAAAATGAATAAAGCTTAGATACTGAATTTTATTCTGTGCTATAAGCATTTGGCTTATGTCCCCTATTCACTTTATATGAACTGTATAAAAAATCAAAACTCTTCCTGTATACATTTATCTACCTCAATTTATTAAGCCTCGGAAAAAAGAAATCTTGATTTCTGATTAAGTGTTTGGATTTTAATGTAGTGCACTATTAACTCTATTAATACCTGTAAAATGGAGTAGAATGGCACGGCATCAGGATGAAGACAAAAGCTTTTGACTGGTGAGGGTTATTGCAGAGCTGCTGGATGTGACTCATAACATCCAGAGTGCCTCGCTGGTGAACCAAGCCTGTGTACAGGGCTGGAAGTAAATTGGATAAGAGCAGGAAACTTGCTGCAGATTTCTTCCATGCTTTCAGGTGTTTCAAAGAATATCCTATAAAAACATTTCAGTAAGTTTGGGAGATAAACAATTCACAGATTTTTGAAAGTACCCTAATATAGTGGAAACCATTACTCAGTCACTAACAATACTTTGCTTTGAGATACTTTACTACAGTGTTGAGTTTTTACTCTTTAAATGGAAATTCAAAGGTTAGACTTGGCCCTTTTAATTTTTGGATTTAACAGGGTAAATCTTAAGCCCCCATCTGTCTCCTCAAGTACAGAAATATGAAGTGCTTTGTCTCTTTAATTTCTTCTAGTGAAAAACAGTCCATTCAATAGTTTGGACGAATTATATATGGCAACTTACTGATGTGTTCTGATTCATGCAAGTCCAGGTAGAGCCAGAATAAATGGTAACTACACATGCATGGCTGTGGTATTCTTTTTCTCCAAAATGCTGAAAACTACAGCATTCCTTTACTGTTATTAAAGTTTGAGCTTCTGGCCTTGAAAGAGCGTATTCCTCCACTTTTTTCCCCATCCCCAATCACCGCCACTTCCCCCCACTTTTCTTGAAGGAGCTAATAATGGGAAAAGGCATTTCTTCTGGGGGGAGATCGTTGCAGAAGTCCCTTAGATTAAGATGGCACAGACGATGAACATGGCACAGACACCAGCTTCATGTTGCAGCCAGTCTGAAAACCCTTTTCAAGTCATGTGCTTGTCAGTATCATGAGAAAAACATTTTATGTAGCTTTGTGACACCTGTACTGAATCACAGAAAACAAGCTACAAGGCATGTTCCAGAAATCAGTAACAAGCAAAGTAAATTAGTCTTCAGTTGGTCAGTTCTGCCAAATTGTATCTTGGATGAAGTCCACAAATTAGTTTGTGGTTTAAATAAAATTGGTAACATTCTATTATGGGCATTTTTTTTTTTTACTGCTTTTGTGAAACACACTTGGCTTATGTTTGTGTGGTTGGAAATTACTTTGAAATTTATGTGGGGTTTTTTTTTCTGCTTTTATTTTATAATGTCTTCAGCAATTGAGGCCTCTTCATAACCATGGAGTGATCAGAAGTAACTTCTTTAGTTTTTAAAGTGTCCAACTGGATGATAATGAATTGATAATTGTATAGATGACCTCATTCCCTTACAGACATGAAAGCTGAGGGATATTCAGTATTTTTTGTTGTTTGATTGGAATATTTCTGCATGTAAGGTAGAACGGGTTCATCCTGCTGCTAGTGAACTATGCCAAGGCTTATTGTGTATTTGATTTTTGCAGAGAGCAAAATTATTGAAATAAGATGTACTTTTGTTTAGACTAGCAAAATAGGTTAAAGAAAACTACAGTGTTCAGTGATTCATCAGTTTTGAACTTGTATTTAAACTGAAGCTATACAGCTTCATGTTCCGGAAGTTTTAATCTTTATTTATAACATCTGAATCTTTGTAACATCTGAAAAGAGTAGTTTAATTTTTTTCTTGCATAGTTAAAGGCATTTGTCAGGCATATTTGAAAGTACTGTGTGGAGGAATACTACAAAGGAGCAAGGAAAAAGATTCATTCTAAGGGGGCAATGCTGAAAAGTTAGGAGTCACTGACAGTTGTCATGTTTTTGCTAAGGATTCTCTATCTGTGCTATGGTCACTCGCTCCTTCTCATGTTTTTTCTTTCTCTTTTTAACTAGCTGTAAGAAAAGGCTAGGCTAATTCTAAGAATCCTTTGTCAAATACCTACACTAACCATTAACAGTCTCTCTCTGGGTAAAAGTTATATCCAGATAAGGTTGCAAGACATTTGAAACCAATGCTTACCACAAAAAATCATGCAGAATGGCAGTACTGGGTAGATGAACCTGAATTCCTTATGGCTCAGTGTGCTGTAATAAAACATACAATGCTACATCACAAAACTTAAATGCTTCAGTTCTGTTGACAAAATGTGTTTAGGAGCACAGAGGACTCGAAGAGCAGGTGCATGTATTAAGAAGCTTTTGGTATTGAAGCAGTTAAGAATAAAAATCCAAGTTGTCGCTTTTTAAGAACATAGTAAGTATACTAGAATTAAGATTATTTGGTCAGTTTAAACCAAGTACGGGAAAAAATTCCTGGCTACAATTAAGTGGTCTGGTTCTTTGACAACTAGATGTAATTTAGCCAGTACTTCACCAATCTGTTTTCTGTAATAAGACACAATAAATAGTGTGGATGAAAAGCTAAAATTTAAGTGCCCATTTGTATCTAGCAAATTAACAGTCACCCCTGCTAATACAACATTACACAATTTCCCATGCCAACTTTTGGGGCTTTTTTGGGGATTATTGCAACACTCATGTCCTGGGAATCAAATGACTAAGGAAGGTAAAAAAATCCTAAAGCCAATAGAGCTACTTCCAGTTTTGAGCTGGAGTGTAAGAAGAAATGGCATTTCTGGTCTTGCTACTGTTTTGCTGTAGTCTATTACTACTTGAGTATAATAGTATTTACTGCTTTGTATTTATTTATTTGCCGTATTTTTTCTTGTCTGAAAGTGTCTCTCCTGTTTAATCTACAGTTAATTCTGATGCTTTAGAAAAATCTTACCTTTTCTTATACTTCTGAGCTTAAAATGAGACATACAGCCTTATGATAGTTAAGAGCTGTGTGTAAACTTGTGAATGGAGTAAGTTTTAGAGGTCTAAGAACCTCTCACCTTACTGGGGATGCATTAAAGAACCAAATGAAATGGTGTTTTCATTAACAGGCTTCTAGTGAACACAGTTTTCTGACTAGTTTTGGTTTTGCTTAAACACCTGCTTGAGTGTTGGTTTGGGGATTTTTTTTCTTTCAATTTCCACTGCATTTCATGATGAATTATTTTATTCTTTAAAGGTCTAATCAGTTCTAAGGATACATATTGGTGCCAATACAAGAAGCAGTATTACACAAAATTCTAGAAACAGTTTTGCAACTGACTGCATTTCTTGGAGCATTTGAATAGTTTCAAGTTTTCTATCACTTAACCTGAATACTATGCTGCTTTGTTCTGGAGGGGACATGAGCTTTGCAAAGAACACAACCAGTGAGAGGCAGTAGTTCTACTTAGGAGGGATTACCTGTACACCAGCACTGTCCAAATCACTGCCAGTAGAAAGATGCGGTACCTTCTTGGTGCCAGCACACAGCCATGAATAAAGAAAGGCAGATGGGGACCCAAGATGACTGGGAGTCCCTGAGTGAAGTACCAATGCCAAGGATGAGAGCCGTAAAACGTTGCCAAATTCTGCAGCACGTTGAATTTCAAGAAGTTCAGCTGAACCAGTACCCACTGGGAGATTGGGGGGGGGGGGGAGGGGGAAGTTAAACACAAATCCAAAGTCAAAACCAACAGCTGCACTGAACTACAGTCATCGCTGGCCTTAAATGATACATTTTTACTCCTACTTCAGGTTTTTTTTTTCCACTAAGACTCATCATGGATTTCCCGTATTCAGCAATTATCACAGAAGTGTGTAGATTTGTAGTTTGTTGATAACTGTTGAGGACTGAGCAGACTGATTGATGTAGCAGTCCATCATTTGAAATAACTGACAAGTCAGTGTTGAAAGGTTTGTGGCTTAGGATATAGTTAGAGATCACATGCCAGACACTGTCACAGAAACAAGAAAAGTCAGAGAAGTCTGAAACATCCATCAATGCTAAAATACTAAACCCCAACCTTCTTCTAATAAGTCAAGATTAAAACAGCTTACCTCACCAAAAAACACACGGTCAATTATTAAAGAGGTTCCTACTGTGACCAATCTGCAAAAATGGAAAGTTCGTTGCACTGATATTGCCTGAACTGCTTTTGTATCTTCTCCAGATAGCTGCCAAAACTCCTATTCCTAGTATTTTTAAGATTATCCATACTCATGGCCCTCGTACAGTGGCTACTTGCCATCACCTGGTATCCTTGACACAATCCCAGATTAAACTGGAACGCTGCTCATATCTCACCATCATGAAATCTTTCCTAGTGCTTTTTTGCAGCATATATAACAGTTTAAAAAAAAACATGCCACTTCCTTAAACTTCTGCAAAAGGACTCTATTTGTTCTCTTTTTTTTTTTACATGATATCAGCTTTTTTGGCTTGTCTGTCTTTGCAGTGGTAAAACCAATCTTAAGATGTAGCTGTGCACAGTCCCAGTTAAATTCAGAAAGAACTTACCCAACTGGAATACACTTCTGTAGGATAAGGTCTGCTTTTCTCTGTTCTTGCAAAAAATGACTGAAGACCAGAGGCATCCATGGGATAACAGCAGTGGGACGAACAACAATTGCAAGTGCTACCAAAGCTAAATATTTACAGCTAGAAGGAAGAAACATAAAAAACCCAGAAGCTTATCAAAAGGTCTGGTCAATTCTTTTGCAGACAGTGACATTTCAACAACTGTCATGTCTCTGGCCAAAACTTTTTCATACTGGAAGTAACTTTTATTCTCTGGGTGCAGAAACCCTGTTTTGCTTGGAAGGCTGCAACTCTAGAATTGCTTTGTTAGCAACGGAGTTGCTCACTAGAGGTATGTACTTTAAAATAGTGAGTGGTAAAGAAAACTGTGACCACAAATTCACCTATATCTGACCCCAAAAAGCTTTTATTATCTTTTCCCAAGTTACTACATATTCTAGTCCTTTAAAGTTTAAAATAAAGCTTCCCACAAAGTCACACTCTGCATGAGGAAACTGGGGAATAGTTAATTTTACATACCAGCTATAACATAACCTTAAAAAAATATTTAGAGGAAATACCAGAGTGTTCCTTCCATGAGACAGAACTCTTGCTACATGAATGAGGGGGCTTTGGTTGCCTTACATTTTAAGAAAAAAGTTATCATTTTAAACAGTATCAGTAGATTGGTGTTATCCCAAACCAAAAATCATCAGTACTGCTAGGAAGAAGTTTCTCACCTGTTCCCCATCTTGGAACCTTTTATCGGATAGTAGGAAAGAGCAAAAATTGTAAGAATAGTCTCCATGGTGTTTGTTAGAGTTCTGGTACAGGAGTACCATGTAAACCAGGAACAGAGCTGGCAGAAGAACTGAAAATAATTATGAACAACACATTAAAACAAGTTCCTAAATGAAGATGGTAATTCATCAAGGTGTGACTTATAATTTTGCTCTTATTTACACTGCAAAACCAGTGTTTATTAACATGCTAATTTTATAAAGGCTGTGACTCACCACAAACTTCGCTGTTTCTGAATTTTCAAGGTGCTGCACTAGTGAGTAAAGCTTCACATCAGCAAAAGCAGCCAGCATTGCCTGTGCAAGCCTAGGGACCCAGATCTGTGTAAGCAGAGAGAAAACTGTACTTGGAACAAACCAAGTTAAATTCCAAGTTTTAGGAGATCAATACTGAATTAGTGAATGACTGTTCAGGTAAGAAAATAGTGAATTAGTGAATATTCTTTATAGCCTTCTATGATTTAACAAATGAAATAGTAAGGTCCTTTGGTAAGGATAGTATTTCTGCCAAAAAAAAGAATGTCTAAAGTTCAACTGAAAGTGTTCAGAGATGGCAAGTAGAATTATCTGCCATTCATCTCCAATAGAAATCAAAAGGAGCTGTTGTTAGTTATTTGTTTAGTTTAGTACAATTTGTTTAGTTTAGTACAAATATACATTGCTAAACACTTTGGAAAACTGAACCACTGGGCAATTATGATGTAGCTGCAAACACAATCAGTATGAAACTCCAAGACATTGATGGAGGCCAAGAATAATCAATCCTCTGCAGCCACAGGCATCAGCGCTGTGACTGGAGATCTATGAATGAGTTCTGCCCCCATGCAAAGTCAGTGGGGTCTCTGTGCTCACGTATCTCTAATTGCCAGACTCAAGGCTTTGCATTTTACCTGGACAAAAATAAAAATACACTGTTATTTAAATACAAGGCTTTAAAATTGAATTTTAGTAGCAGATGCGCATTTTTTGATTATACTCACCAGCAGCTGAACATTATCCTTAGCCAGCAGCTGTAATGCTTTGTACATGCTTGCAAAGATCAGCGGGTACGAGTAGCCCCTTAGGCTACTTGTCCATTCCCAAGTCAGGTAACCATAATTATGAATATTAAGGACAGATCATGACCAACTGAAACGAAAAGTTTCACCCGAGACATCTCGGTCGAGACCTTCTGTCCGCTTGGGCCAGAACGGTGGGGTGTTTGTTGCTGGTCAAGCCAACACCTTACATGGAAAGCCGTACCCGAGCGCTCTCCCGCTCATGGCACCGCGGGGGCCGCGTCCCCTCCGGCCCGCGGGCAGCGATAAGAGGGCGCGGGGGCCGCGGCAGGCGAAGGATATTTGAAGACCATGCGATGCGCCACCTCCAGCGATTGCCAGTACTCGTCCGGGACGAAGCTGGTCTGAACGAGGAAGCAATTGAACGTCCGCAGCGCCAGGGCGAGCGCCAGCAGCGGCGCTGGCGCGGCCGCACCTGCAGGGGCGAGACTGGTCCGTCACGGGTCCCTCGGGGGCCGCTGGCTGCCCCCCGACCCGACCCGACCCGACCCGACCCTCCCCCGCTTACCGGCGCCTCGCTGCGCGGCGGCCCTGCCGGCCGAGCTGTACAGCACCGACCGCCGCTTGCGGAGGCGCACCACCCCCGGCATCCGCCCCCGGCATCCGCTCCCGCAGTGCCGCGGCCGCCTCCACCCGCCGGGGCCTCCACCCGCCTGGGCATGCGCGACCGCGGGGGGCGGGACAGCGCCGGCACTTCCGTCCGGTCCCTGTGGCGGACCGGAGGCCTGGGCCGCGGTCCTGAGCCGTGCCGGGTCCGCGCCGTCAGTGCGCGCTCGCCCCGTGCTCTCCGCGCCCCACGCGTGTCCGTGAGCACGGCGGCGCTGCCTGCCGGCATGAGGGGGCGGCTGCCGCTGCAGCACGTGGCCGTGGCCGTGGCGCTCGGCGTGGCCAGCGGGCTCTACATCTACGGGCCGCTCTTCCAGCCGCCCGTGGCCCCGCACGGCTCCGCCGACCCCGCCGCGCCGCCGCCGCCGGACGCCGCGCCCGGCAAGAGGCCCTGAGGGAGTCGTGCGTCGCCGTTCCAAGGCACCGCCTCGCAGCCCGGCCCTCGCACACCCCGTCCGTCGGGAGCGATGGAGCCGCTCGGAGCCGGAGCGACCGTCACCTGCCGGGACCGTCCCTCCCGAGCCGCCTCTGCAGCCCGGCCACGGGCTGGAGCCACTCGCCTGCTGGAGCTGCAGCTGCGTGCCTGTGTGTTTGGTACCAGACTTTGGGACGTGAATGTTGAATTATGTATGACATTCTGAATGTTTGAAAGTCTGTTTCACATCTTAAGTTATATAACATCAGGAAACTCGAAGAAGAAAGCTGTTCCTGCGTGGTTATGCTCCATGGGTTTTCTTGGATTGCCTCTGATCTGATCCTCCAAGTGATAAATACAATTTTTCTCTGCTTCTCACGGTTTCAGTTCTTAATATATCAGCTCAGTTGGGAAAGCAGTTGTGCAAATGGTTGAGAGAGGAACTGCCCTCAGCTTTTTCACCCTTAGCTTACAGTCAGACCTGGCCATAGGTACATACACACACGTACCACATGTGCATACGCACAGCTTTCATTCCTGACAGAGTGAGGTTACAGTGGATATTTAATAAATAAGTCTGCCTGAAAAATGGGTTGTACTTGGAGAAGAGCCTCGGTGCGTAACTCAGGAAGACAGCATAGCTCTTGGAATAGGTGTGGATTAGTCCAGCAGAACAGCATCTGAGACTTGGGGAAACCAGATCAGTAGATATGTCAAGACTTCAGTAAATCTAAAAAGAAGCCAAACCCAGGAGATCTTGGGACAAACTTATGTCAGGTTTTGGTTTTAACACAGAATCCTGTTTGGACAGAATGCGGGAAGAAACCTATTGTCTGGGTGTCTTTATAATTTAAGCCAACAATGTGATAGCTGGAGGCAGTGGTATGGAAGCTGAAATGGGAGGATAGCAATAGAAGGTGGACTGGGAGGTGCAGTTGAGTGCAGTAAATGCTGTTTGGACATAATATTACATGGGCAGTGGCTTTAAACTGAAAGAGGGCAGGTTTAGATTAGGTATTAGGAATTTTTTACAGTGAGGGTGGTAGGCTCTGGTACAGGTTGCCCAAAGAAGCTGTGGATGCCCCATCCCTGGAAGTGTCCAAGCCCAGGCTGGATGGGGCTTGGAGCAGCCTGGTCTAGTGGAAGGTGTCCCTGCGTATGACAGGGGGTTGGAACTAGATGGTCTTTAAGGTCCCTTCCAACCCAAACTATTCCATGATTCTATGAGGAAATGCCACAAATTGCCGCAAAAGTTGACTGCAAACACTGAACTACTGCAGTGACTCCAACAGTGTCCTTTACAATACCACTATGTATTGAAAAGCTTGTTTTGAAGAGGTGTAGTTCAGGTCTAGTAGGCACTTCCTTTGTAAATATAACTACTGGAATTGACCATAAAGATGGCAGTTGAATTAGAAAAGTCTAAAGAAAGAGGATGTCTGAAGTGATGCAGGTGGAAAGGGTTATTGACGCAAGTGAGCTTAAGACAGCTTGCTGAATTCTTGAAACTGCTCGATTGAAAGCGTTTATTGGGCAGCTGCTGAGAGTGAAGAGGACTCTTCCCTTGCGGGGGAGGGCAGGCAGCCAGCAGGCGGCAGGAAGAACTCATTAAACCCACAGTGGTGCGCATTAACCAGGCACGGCACATTTTCGCCGTAAAACCTGTTTCGCCTCTCATGAATTCTTACTAAATGGCGCAGGATCTTTCAGAGAGGTGAGGAGGGAAGGGCTGAAGAGCCAGCCCGGTTAATGCCGCTGAGCACCGCGCGGTGCTGCCCTTGGGCTGCGCTCACCCCGCCCAGGTGGCTGCGGCGGGGCCGGGACACGCCGGGGCGGCGCCGCCCAACCCGCCCCCACCTCGGGCTTTACGGGAAGTGATGTTGCCTTGACGGAAAAGACACGGTCGGAGACCAAAAAAGGGCAGGTGCGGCGGGACGCGGCTTAGGGAGCTCCGGCGGCCGGGAGGCGAGCAGGTAAAGCGGCAGGGGAGGCGAGCAGGGCAGCGAGCCGGGGTGGCTCGGCTCGGCCTGGCCGGGCCGGCAGAGGGCTTGATCAGAGCTCCCGGACGGTGTTTCGGGCAGGGAATTCGGGGTGCTGCCGCCCTATCACTCGGCCCGCGCCTCCAAAACAGCGACCCGGGCTTTAACAAAGGGGCCTCACTCGGGAGATCGAAGCGAGACGTTCGGAGCCTCGGCCTTTGAACTGCCCCTCATGTGCTTCCCTTCACAGCTGCTGCCCTGAATGCGAACAAATAACCCCACTCGGGCCTTCCTGCGCAGCAGCTGTAGCACCTGCAAGTTTCCCACCGCTTTAGGCGTGCGTTTCTTTTTACAGAGGAGAAAGGGATTGCATGTCTGGTTTAAATTTTTTAAAAATGGTAAATTATTGTGAAAGCACTATAATAATGTTATATCTGCTTAGCCAGGATTTAAATCTTATATGTGAGTATCCACAGACCTGTTGCTCCTTTCTGAACAGTGCATGTTTGTCTGAGGGAGGCTTCTTGCTAAGAAGGCTCAGAAGGGCCCTTCAGCCTGATTTGCAATGCTTGGGTTGAATTTACACTTGGATGACCTTGGCTCTAAAGAAAGTTAAATCTATCAGAAGCACCTATTGATTTTCCTAGCTCCGTAAGTAACTAGAGTATATTGATATATAAGTGGTATTTTTAATGGTGCTAGCAAAGTATAAAGGACATGCTTAGAACTGTCAAAGCCACTCAATTTTTATCTCTTAGAGGTGCATCAGGAATATTTTGAGCTTTCTGATTGTATGACTCCTCTAACGCTTCCTTCCCTCATGGACGGTGCTTAGGAGATTTTCATCAGGATAACGCATACGTGTTTGGAGTTAGTTCTGCAAGGTGATGTATTACTGTACTTACAGGTTTTTCTTTGAAACTCTACGAAATCTATTCTGCCTGCGGTTTCTTGGAAACTTAATCTTACACAGACATCTTCTCTCAGCCATTCTTTCTTGTCACAAACTTTTTACTAATTTTGTGGGTGTTCCAAGTATTTTCCAGCAAGGGAAAAGCATATACTACCATATGCATTTTAAATGTTAGGTAAATGTAGGAGTAGAATTTGTGATGCTAAATGGATGTCTCAAAAGCATAAGTTAAAAAGATGGAAAAAAGAACAGCATGTTCAGGGTTCTAATTTAACATCTCTTGCACAAAGGAGTTGGGGAGAGAGGGTGTTCTACAACTTACACTGGTTTATTTTCACAGTTAACAAAGTTTCTCATCAGCGACCAGATGTCTAAAACCAGACTGTAAGTTTGTTTTATCACTACTGTTAAACATGGGAGCACATTATTTTATCACTTGGTTACACATTTCCTTTTCTTTCAAAGAGAAGATATGGTGAGATAAAAGAATTCTTAAATAGCTTCTGACATTTACAGAAACAAGTATTACATGAAGTAACCCCTGTGTGCCTTTGAATTCTTGGTTGTGCTGTTACTGCCGGGTATCTACTGTGCTGCTAAATGACCAGTGATAGGTCTGTCAGCTTTCAGCATAATCTAGCAGATCAACACCATTACTAAGATCAGTCTGTCACAGTCAACAGAGGTAGTTAGAAATTAATTTAATTTTAAGAAACAGGCAAAATTGGCACTAGAGGTGGAATATAAAGAATGACAACTCTTTTTCCCCTGTTGATGTCCCAGCAAATAATTAAGTTGCATTTAAAATGTTTTAAACTCATGATTTAAATAATTAATCATCAAATATTCCCTTCTATATTAAAGCAGCATTATTGTACTCTGCGCTTGTGATTGGTCCTGCAAAGGGTTACTTAGGTATTTATAGGTAAACATTTTCTGGGCTTGGCATATGTAGTGCTCTGGAGCTTGCTTTTGCTCCTGTTTTGTAGATGCCACCCAGTGCTGCAAATACAATCTGAGTTTACAACACTGGCTTCAAACATGGCAAAAAAGTTGTCTAAGTACAGCATGGTTTGATAAATTCTTACTTAAAAGGCAGCTTTCTATAGCAGAAACACACTTTTTTTCTATTCATACAAATATATTCCAAAGCAGTCTTCCTCTGGGTATAGCATCTGGTTATGAGATTTCTTTTATTCTCTTCTTAGGCAGAACTGCATCCCTGTCAGGAGGCAGGACTAACTTGAACCATGTTAAATCAGCTGAGATCACTTAATGATTTAATGATCCTTTTATCTCCGGTGGAGCTTTGTGAATAAGTCCTAGCCCTGACTTTCTTTCCTGGAACAGCCTTAACGTTGTTGTGTTTTCATACATAAAACAGCAGAATTTACTTTTGATTTATAGTAATAAGTAGTCTCAGTGCCTGTGATTTATTTTACAGTCTAATAAGCCTTATGACATATAGATTAAAATATGGCATATAACTAGCATACTTTTTTCCTCTGGTGTTGGTGTGGCTTCAAAGGGCTGAGGATGCTTTAGGGGTGTGTGTGACAGTTTTGCATATACTGGGTGGTGGAATCTTTTTGACATTTTGGCACATTTCAGCACTCTGGAGCTGACCTAACAAGTTCTTCCAGGCAAATGTCCTTGCTTCTATGGCCCTGAGGATGATATCAAAATGTAAACCAGTGCAGTGATATTTTCCTGAGTTTGCAAACCCTTTTCTCATACTGTTTTCTTTCCCTATGTCTGATACTTTTACTAATGAGAAATGGGTAAGAATAAAGCGTGTCAGAAAAAGGCACTTCCGGAAGACAATGTGAAGACTGGTAATAAGGTAGCAAAGGGGCAGAAAACACCAGTGAAGATACAAATTTAGCAGGAGTAAAAATTTTCCAGAAGTCTGTGGTTTGCAGTAGACAAAAGAAGTTGGTATGTATGTGAGCAATGTTTTTAAATTGAAAGTCAAGTTTATGTGAAGGGTATTTTGAAAAAAAATTTACTTGTGAAGGGTATTTTGAAAATTAATCTGCACTTCTGCAATAATTCTTAGTGTCAATGTGATATGTGAATGAAAGGACTTTAAGGAGTACACCTTGCTAAAATATTTTATGATATTTTATATGCAAATAAAACACTGGATGGGTGTAAGGACACTGCTACACCCATCAAGTAAATCAAGTAGCTGATTCCAAATTAACTTTGGAGTTTGTGATTCCGGTTTTGCAGCTGTGCAGAGCTATTGGTTTGAAAGGTGATAACAGGATAAAGGAATAAATAGCAAAGTGGATAAAAACTCTGAATCTGGAGTAATACTTTCAGGTAAGTTGAGCTCCAAGAGTAGAAGCAACGCCTCTTATAAGAGCAGTTTATTTTGTTGGAAAGGATAGGCTTTCAAGTATGTAAGCCCCTTTCAGGTTTGAATTAGAAACAGCAGAATGCAAAGCAAAATTGAAAACAACTGTTGCACAATTTTTATAATACTTCTGTTAAGCATGTGTCATTAGAAGGTGATGAAGGTTCTCTGGAGAAGTGCTGTTGTCCAAAGTCAGCCCAGTCTGTCTTAAGGTCTGGCTCATTATCTTCCTAACTGTGGGATATTTCATTTGGTTCTCTTATCACCCAAAGACGGTAAGGAAAACGGTTGCTCTGTGAACTGAAAGGAAGAAAACAATTCTTTCCAGTAACATCACTGGGGAGAGGAAATACTTGGACTGGACTGAAGACTGCTAGTAGTGATAAGGACCAATAAACCACGTATGTTGGGTAGGGGGAAAAGAAAACTTTATTCATTTCTATGAATAAAAAATGCAAGTTTTCTGTTTTTTCTCTTGTGTATCCACCAGTCTTGCTAGTACAGTATTTTATATTGGTAGTTGCTGAGGGAAATTAGCTTCCTCCTGGAGATCCCTGCTGGTGATTTTGTGACTGTCATGGAGTGGTGGTGCATTTTGAGAATTTCAGGGAATCACTCAAGGCTCACAGTTGTGGGATTGCTTGTGCTGTGAAACTGTTTTATGCAAGGTTTGTATGAGATGAATTGCTGCTACAGTTATTGCCAATGGCTGGTGCTTTCCAAGTCTGCTTGGAAGCCTAATAACATTCAGAATGTGAATTATAGCAAAAAGCAGGATAATTTGGGGTCTTTTTATGGTGGCTTGTTTTTTTTTTTTTTTTTTTTTAATTGCAGAGGCTAATCATAATTCCACCTCCCCCATCCCCAGTGGTTTTGTTCTAAACCAAACTTTATACGTGACAGAATATGACCCAAAATACAGATATCAGGTTAGTTCTAGCCCTGCTGGTATCATCCGTTTCCAACAGTCTTTCTTACGCAGCACTATCAGATCCTGTGCATGTAACTGCACATGCTCCACTGACTTTCTCCTCTAACATTGATTCAGCTTGACAGGTCTTTTCTGTCGGAGCGTGAACTGTCTGACTAATACTTTTTTTTTTCCATATTTTTTTCTTGGAACAGTGTCAGGATAGACATCTCTGTATAGAGATGGTGTTAACAGAGTTTGGAGATAGTACTGTCTGATTTGATTGTGTTTCTTCTGAATTTAATAGCAAGATTCTCATAATTTTAGTTTGGATAAATGTAGACTCAAGTTGGAGCTGTTAAAGTAGTAGTTTTTAAAATGCTCTTTATCTGTGAAATGGAAGAGGTGACTATAAATCTTTATTTGATGGTTTTCTAGAATTGTCTGTTTGGATATAGCCCACAGGGCCTGAGATTCTGCTGTGTGTCATGAGGAGCTGCAGAGCAGGCTTTGGAAGGCCTGTGAAAAGAACGTGCTGCAAAAGTAGAATCATGCTTTTTAGTAGGTTTTAAAACGTGAGACAGCACCCCCCATCCCCCCCTCCCCCCCCCCCCCCCCCAATCTGGACTGCTAATTCAGCAAAACTCCACTGGTTTTATTCCATTCACTTTTTAATAGTAGATTTGCTTTTGAAATAGATGGTGTCTTTTAAATTCAACTTGAAAGCAAATGTAATATTGAATGACGGTCACAGTATGTGCTGCGGCAGGTACGACCTGGGCAGCTGGTGGGTTTCCCTTGCAGAACTGGAAACTGTAACTGCTGGCTTTCAGGGGAGGCAGCATCCCACACATCCCTTTACCCAGCTTGCCATTTTTTCACAAAGTATAGAGAAAGTTCAGATCTATGTGGCTTCTTCCCCTCTGTAAAGGAATGTTAAAGCTGATCAGCAGATTCAAACGTTGGGGGAGAAGGCAGAAATAACAGAAATTCAGTGTCTCTGCCCTTCTCTAATGAGCTTTGTTTCCTTAGGAAACCAGGCTAAGAGGCATGTCCTCATTTCAGCTTTGTTTTTTGCATTGCAAATTTGGAGCTTTGTTCCAAGAAGTCATTATTGCATTTGTAATCTCCAGTGTGGTGTGTTGAGCCCTAGGGAATTTTTCTTCAGCCTAGCATCCTGTGGGAGCATGAAGAATGGGAGCAGTAACGTTTTTAGTAACTGGGAGTCACACAGGGACTGGAATGGGGCCAATGGAACCGAAGGCCTACTTTGGTAATGTACTGCAGAATCACCACCTTTCCAAGCCCACTCATTCCTCCTACACACCCTGAAGGAAGGCAGATCGACCAGTCAGGTTGGTTAACCCGGGGAGTCTCTGAATAAATGGGAATATGAAGGAGCTGTAATGTTAATGGTGTTCATGCTTTAAGAAATGGTAGAAAAAAATAGGCATCACAGGTGTTTAATTTGGTTTCATGTGCTTCATTGCATGGAAGATCAAAGAACAATACGCTGCAGAAGCATTACTCTGCTGTAGCTCAGAAGCAGCAGACTTCTCTGTCTGTCACATATTTCACATAACTAACCTTTCCATTTTTCCTCCTGAGGGCAGATTTAAAGTGTAAAAGGCACTGTTGTCAGCTTGTGAGGAGAATGAAGAACCACTTGCCCTATTAAGTAGATTCAGAAAAGATGTGAACAAGGTCTTCTTGTGCTGGAAAGGGAACCCAGCTCTGCTGAGATTGGTTTTCAAATAACATGTTGGATTAGGTAGTGCTAAGAATAAACACATATCAATCAATCTTTAGTGTGGATAAAAATATGACAGACGCTTTCAAAGCTGTATTAATATAGGATTGTAAAACCTTGAAAATCCTTTCTTAAGTAGCTGTAGTGCACATGTTCCTTTAAATTGGGACAGAAGCTTCCTGCAAAGCTACTATGTTTTTTAATTTAAAAAGTTCACTTAGTCATCAACCCTTTAAAGTAGACAAAGATCACTGATCTAAAATGAGATTTGTAGCTCTTCAGGCTGAAGACAGAGACATCAGATTATTGGTGTGCTTTTACAGCTTCTCACCCAATGCAGGGCCACTGGTGTCTCATGCAGTACTGCTCTAGGTGTTCTCCTCATGCAGTCAGGCACACACTTCATAAGTCTTACCAAATGTGAACCAACATAGTCTCACAGAAGAGCTGTAGCATGTCAAATAATCCATCCATCTTTAGATTAAATGTTCTTTTGAGTACAGATTATATAATTTGAGTAGTGCAAATGTTGCCAAAATACCATTTCCTACATGCAAAAATGATGACATTTGCTCATTTCAGTCATAACAAATACTCATGTTTATTCATACACATTTTATTGCCATTTTAAATAAACTTGTTTTCACCATTTCTTGGTATTTTAACATCTTATACAAGGACATGTACAATAGTATTTTTTAATACAATTTCTTTTCTGATATTTCAGACCTGTAATAAGAGAGAACCTGGTTCAGGTATTAAAGGGTTCTTTCCTTCCCCTTCTAATTCAGATCTGGAGTAGGTATCTACGCTTGGCTTTGCCTTGGGATAGACTGTGCCTACGTGGGCATTAACAGAAAGTGATGTAGAGGCAGAAATTCTGCGGTTGAACAGAATTGACAGATCAATTCAAGTCGCTTGTTTGGGATAATTTTACTAATCTTTTCTGAGGCCAAATATTACCATATATAAATCTTATTTTGGGAAGCAATCTTTTGATGTTTTTTCTGATGACAGAGTTTGGTCTGAAGTTTCTCAAAGTGCTGATCTTGAGTGCCCAGCTGCTGCAAAGGATTCCTGTCTTTAGGCAGTGTGATGTTCTGTGAAAGCAAAGCTGATGCTTTTCATTTGTTGATTATTTTACTATTAACTTTTTATTGTTGAAGAGACCTTGGTAATTCTTGAAAGGTAGTTATCTAGAGCCTCTCTTGGAGCAGATTATTTTAAAGAACCTCTTTTCCGGGTGAAATCTACAGACCTTAAATATACCGATATTTTATCTCTTGCAATGCTGAAAGCAAGCTCTGTCACCATTACTAAAATTGCCTAGATTGGCTTACAGTTGAAAGAACATAATGAAAGTTTTACTTTAATCTGAATATTACTAAATATTTAGCAGGTGTGCCTTTGGGTAGCAGAAAGGCCTGCCTGACCTACTTTTATTTTAATCACTGAGGGGATATTTCATGATTTGGTCCTGGCAAAGTTCAGCTATTACAGTTCTGGTGTGAAAGCTGATTTTGTGAGTGTGGGTTGTCGTCTCTTCTTTTTTTTTTTTTTTTCTTTTCTTCCCTGAAAGGATACTGGTGAGAGGAAAGTAAAAGAAAAAATCCTTTATATGGAATTTATCTCCTCCTTTCAGGTCTTTTGAGTTCTGTCCTGAGGTATTGACATGTTACTGCAGAGCAGGGGCAGATGACATTGATGTTAGGCACAGCTCTTGGCTTTGGAAACAGGGATGTGTTATGTAGCATTATCTGAAATGGGCTGTTACTAGATCCACTTCTTCTCCTATTCCTCTCTCCAGTGTCAGATGTCTTTATTTCTGCGGGCAGGTAGCAATCAGCATTTTTCTTACAGAAGAAACATCTGCTACAGGACAGTTTGGACACCTGCAAATTTTCTCAGGGGCATGGAGTGTATGAAGGCAAATATTCTGATGCTTGTAATGAAGAATGCTCCACACTGTTCACTGTGTTTAACTCCTCAAATTTCCTCTTAAATTCCTGGGCCTGCAAAGCATAGAAAATTTTTACAAGTAGACCATAAATTCCATGCATTCAGATAACTTTGTTCATACAACCTGTTCATAGAACTTGTAAAAACATCAGGAATATTGAATAACTAAATCGATGGTTATTGCTTTGTAGAGCTGGAGCTTCAAAACTGCTTTTCACAGTTTCAGAACTTCACTGGTGTAATTTTGATCCCCTACATAAACTGAGAAGATGTCCAAGCTCTTATAACCCCCTCGGATTGGGGTAGCAGTGGGAGGAAGGCTCACCTTGGGCTGCCTGCAGTGGTTCCTGTTCCAGCTGCTGCTGCTTGGTTTGCTTTTGCTTCCTGCCACCACAGCAGGGCTGGCTCAGCTGCCTGTGCAGCATTTGCTGAGAGGCTGCAGACGTGTTTGTTTAAAAACAGAGACTATAAATAACCAAACATTGATGTCTTCCCAGTTTATAAATCTCCAGTTTGAAATCAACATAACTTCACCCTCAAGAAAACCTCTTTATTTCAGCTGTACCTTTCTGGCAAAGTCTTACTGTTTTGGATAAAACCCTTGTCTGGGAGGAGGGAAGGAAAAATTAGTTGGTGTTCCTCACACCAAGTTGGTAAGAGGCAAGTTGAGCAGCCTCGTTTCATCCTGAAATAAAACGCTGAAGTCTGGGGATTATTTATGAATTGTTTTTCCATTAAAGATGGCGAACATGTGACTGTGTGGAGGAGTTTGAACTCCATTTACATTGCTGGTTGAGACTTCCAGACAGACAGTTTGTGCTCAGTGTGTGTAGTCACCCCCCAGGGCTGTTTGCAACATGGCAGACAAGTTGCTGCTTTGTCTGTCAACACTTCTTATCCTGTTCCTCCTTCTGCACTCTGGAGCAGTTACCAGAAATTCTAGGGTGCTTGTGGTCTGAATATTTCTTCACAGTTAAGCAAATGTACCAGTATTGATCAGGGAAGCAAGCAGTTAAAGATTAAAAATGTGCATGTTGCTGAAAATTGAGTGCAATTCTGTTTTTTAATTGCATGTAGGAGCAAAAAAGAGTCCTTTATATTCCTCTGAAATGGTGAAATTTATAGAAGATTGGATTTAACCAAGAAGAGGTAGAGCTTTAAAAATTACAACCTGTAACTAAATGTCAAAGAAATATATCTTAGTTAATTCTGGGAAAAAGCTAAGGCAGGGCATAAAAAGTGTTCCAGCTCTGTATAACAGAACTTAGATGTTCACCAGGGCAAGGAAAATAAAGATTGCCTCGATTCACGAGAGGAGGCGAGATAGTTGAACACTGAAACAAGTGAGTTAAGAAGCATGTGGAGCTGTCTTTGTTATTGGTAGATGAATCCATACATTAAAAGTTTGTAGCAGCCTGTCTGCAGCACTTCTTAAATTATAAGATTGGAGACTAGTTTTAGACACCACCTTAATTTCCTTTCTTTGCTGCTCTTGAAGCAGCTTGAGGAAAGAAACTGAGACAAGAAAGGATTGTGCAAGGACACTTGTCTGCAAAAGCTCACATCTACTAAATCTTACATAGTGAGTGCAAAACTTGCTTTATCCACACCTTTCAGTCCTCTCCTGTGAGCATCTGTAATGTCAGGGGTGTCTGAGAGGGGAAGAGGTCTCATGGGACTGCAGGGGGCTGTCAAGATCCTGTCTCAGCCCTTGGATCCAGTGCAGGACCCTCCATCCAGCGAGTGCCTCGCTGCAGATACCAGTGTTGAAATCAGGGCAGAGGTGTGAATTCTGCATCTTAGGGGCCTGTGTTAACAGGCCCTTGGAAACTGACTCACTGAAGAGTTGGTTTACATGTTCAATCAGTAGCTTTATTTCCTTGGAGTCGTTTAAAATGTCTGCATGTGTCTCTTAGGATTGTGCAGGGACAGGAGCTTGCAGGTTTAGCATCAGTGTTTCAGAAAGTTTCTGGCAATATCATCACTCCAATCTCTTCTTGGAGCTTGTTGCCATCAGAAGTGGTTCAGCAGAGGACTGGACACAGATGCCTACAAGGTCCTATGGTACAGCTGCCACTGTCCTCCCAAATCTTTCCAGCTCCCTCTCACACGGTCTCTGGTATCTGTGGCAATTTTGTTATCACTAACCTTTTCTGCTGTCCGTAAAGGTGGGAAATAAAACCAGTCTGGGGAACTTTGGTGCTTGCTGTGTTTCAGTAGAGTAGGCTATTGTGTTTGCTGTATTTTATTTTTTTGTATACTTAGAAAAAGTTGCACTCACACACTGCAACTTCCTCTCCCTATGACAAGGAGGAGGGTCAGTAGTTTATGCAAAAGCTCAAGGTGTGTTACCTGGTTTAGGGAGATATAGTTAGCTACTTTGCTTACTTTTAAAAGGGGGAAAAGAGATCAGTTGATCGGTCAGCAAGACCACATGACAAGCAGCTGAATGTAATTAGGTGGGGAGGGTGGTTGTGTGGGGTTGGCAGCTTCCCATGTGCTGTGAATGTTAGAGCTATTGGTCTGAACTACACTGTTTTGGTTTTATTTTCTCTCTTTGCTGATGCTTCCTGTAGATGAGAAATGGCTCTTTGTGCCTGACTATGGTATTCAAGAGATCTGAGCTGGGTCAGGAAACTTGTCACTGAAGCACAATTGGAAAACTACAGATCCATTCACAGCTGTCAAACATAGGTATGTAAACCCTTTTTCTTTTCCATTTATTTTCATGAGATTTATGACATTGTTTTCCTTGAGCTGACTGTCGTGTGCCAGCTGTTCCTCTGTTAAGAGCTTTGAAACAATGTTGCTGGACTTTAACAAGCTGCCTGGAATACTCTGATTTTGAGAGAGAGTTCAGCACTGCTGCGTCCTCGCGTTCTAGAGGGAAAAGTAAAGCCGGGGTGTACACTTGGCTCATGTAACACATAGGCTTTGGGGTTAAATGACAAAATTGCAGCTCTTGTGGTATGTATTAAGTAATTGCTTTTCACAAATAAATCAGTCAGATTTAAAGACAAACCAGGGTAAGTTTATTAACAAAATAGAATGACTGCAGTGACCAGTGTCTGGATCCAGTAGCCATAAGATGCCCGTTCTGGTCCCAAGTCATCAGCTTACATTTTCTTCTGTGTTAAGTCAAGCTTGTTCTGCAGTTGGAAGGAGGAGTTGGACCCCTGATAGTAAAGCGTGCTGTGCAAATAAGGTTCAGAATACTGAACAAAGTAACTCAGTATTTTTAAATGTTGCAGTGCTTGAACTTTCTTCCCCTCTATTTCTTCATGTGTTCCTGTTAGCATTTAAAGATAAACTACACTGAATAAAGTAGTCCTTTAGAATGGTGGGGTTTTTTAACTGCATTGTGCACCAACATGTTTGTTATTGTGTTCGCTAAAGGGATGATAAAAGGAATGAAAATGGTGTGCTGCACAGTCTGTTATTTTTAATTATCAAAAGAAATTGAATAGCAAGGAACCCTGTGAGCTCATCTAGTTCACATTCCTTGTTCAGTCATATAGTAATGACTTGAATCTTTAATTACGGTAAAAGCAATATGAAAATGGGCTGTTATTACTGTCTTTTGTATCTCCTTTGGAAGAAACTCAGAATATATGTCTGACACATCTGACTGAGTTGTGCCATGCCACCCCAAGCATGCTTTTGTTTGGGCATCCTTTCTAGCCACGTGTTTGCCAGCATTTTTTTAATCATGGACCAGAAGTCCAGTTTTTGTAGACTGTAAATAACCAAGGAGGAGTTGTTCAGAGAACAGAAAACAGTATTCTCCTCCACTTCTGTGGGAAGGTCATGAGGCTTTCCCAGGGTTTTATTTGATGTTTAGCCTAGAATGTCTTAAGATGATTTTTCTCCTCCAGGTCATCACCAGCTGACTTGTGGTTATGAGAGAGAAGTGAGAAATTCATAAATGTAGTTCAACAAGTCTCTTTTCTTGCTGTTCCCTTATAGACATCCCCAGTGTATTAAAAGTTTATATAAAATAACTGGGGAAAAGGGTTTTGTAAACATTGATGCTTGGCTTACTGGTTTTGTTTTTCCTGTGGTGTGTGGACGGATTGGTTGTTGTAGCTGCTTCACTGTAATTTACTATTATATAATAATTTCATTTATTGCATTACATGTGCATTTTGAATGTTTGTTACAGAAACTATTTCTAGCACCTTTTAGTGTAGTGATTTCTAATAGCCTGAGTTATCTGATGATTAAATTTTGATAATATTGGGATTCTTTTGTACACTGCAAAACAATATGCTAGCGTTTGGTGCTGCCACCCTTTCCCTCACCATACTCCCATTGAATTTCAGCATATTTGCGTGTTTCCAGCGTGTCTTTCTTTTACAACACCATCTTAAACCAAATATCCTTGGTAATTAAGCCTGGTAAAGACACACTGGGAGTCTAATTCAGCTGGGCTTCTTTAAGCATGTCACTAACGATGGCATTAAAGAGAAATTGTAATTTTTTTTCTTAAGAAAACAAACTAGAAAAAAAGACCAACAAAAATTCTGAAACTGTAGAAAACTTAGAATGACCTCAAAAAATCTTAAAACCAGTTAATGGAAAAAGATCTGGAAGGTACCCTAGTAGAAGAGAAATAAGCTCTAGACAATGGGAAGGAGAAAAAGGAGCAACTTTTATTAGTTCTAAAATGTTTTACTTCGTAACTAGGAAACGGTGTAGTTCCTGCTTCTGAATTTTGTTTAAACACTGTGTTATAGGGATACAATTTCTTTTAAAAAAATCAGTTTTGATACATTGTGATGCAACTGTTGGTATAAACAGAAGAACTGGGATCTTGGTGAGGAAATTCTCTGGGAGTGAGTGGGTTAGTTAGCATAGCTCCTCTATAGGCATTGCAGCTGTACTGATTAGTGCTAACTGAGATTTTCTTTTTTCACATACTTTATTTGTTTTATTGCAATCTCATTACTGGATTCTTAGTTCCTTCTATAGTAAATCACATGCATCGATTTAAAATCAAACCAAATGCTGCAAGCCAAAGCCAGTCTTTTAGTAGATGATGAAACACCAGCACCTACTTTAATGAGTCTTTTCATATAGAAACTCTTGGGGGGCAATGCCATTTGATATGTCTGCTTCTTGTGACTTATGCTCAGAAGGGTATAGCTGAATAGATTTTCATATTGCTTACCTGTTATATTCCATTCTTCATTTCAGAGGTTTGATGCCTTTCTCAATTATGGTGTAGAATTGTTCCATGAAATTGGTTTGCCAGTTTGTGTGAGATTTTTGAGTTCTTCATGAGCAGGCAATGTTTCTATTTGGTGTTAAGCCAAGACAGCACAGTATGTATGCACTGTGGTGTGATAACTGCATATGTGTTTCCCTGACACAGTTTTTGACAGGAAACTTGCACTGCTTGGGTCAATTAGAGCATTCTGACTGGCAATTTATTTTCATAGAAAAGTTTTGTGTATTTTTTCTGGAACTTGGGTTACAGAGGTGGCTGTTCCGTAAGCTCACTGCTGCTAAGCCGTTTATTAGCTATAAACAGAACCATTCTGAATTTTAATTGAAGACTTCTGAGGGCAGAGGTAGAGAATTGCCTGTTACTGTAGGTCAGCTCAAGTGAAATTGAGGATGCTTTGTGTGCATGAAATGTTATGAAAGAATTCTTTAGGAAGGCATCTGCAGTAGGAAAAGCTGGCAACAGCTGCCAGGTTTCAGGTGGGGTTTTACTCTACAGCCATCTTGGGCCACTGCCTCTGTCTGGGAATAACTAAAAAGAAAGGTATGGGCAAACTGTGGCATTACACTTGTGCTGCTTTTTGCTTTCCTTGCTCATATATTCCTACATAACACTGATTAGTGTAAGAAATTCTGTTTTGCTGCGCTGTTTATCTCAGAAGTCTTTGCTGTGTATCAGGATTTAACTATAATTCATGCTGTAATATGGGATTGTGATCTGAGCAGTGAGATAAATATTGTTGGCAACTCAGGCTGAAAAACAGCAGGCTTTTTGAATGGAAGCTTTGTGTTGAGCAGTTCAGCCTGCTTAATCAGTGCTTCTTTTGAATTATGCCTTCCCTGAGGCTCTAGAAAGCTGTGCTAGGATACGAATTGAAGCCAGCATTTTGCCAAAGCACTGTCTGAGTATTTTGGCAGACTGCAGGGCCTCAGTAGGAGGCTTGGGCAGTGTTAATTCGTGCTGCAGTTCCAGAGCTGTTCAAATGGAGGATAGGGTGGAAGTAGGGGCAATTTCAATTCTTGAAAGAAAACCCCACTCAAAAACCATCATTTAACTTTGCTTTGTTAGAAGAGTTTGAGTGATACTTTTGAGACACAAGCATGCTCCAAGGCGGCTGTGTCTTGCCGTCACACGAAGATTTCCATGAAGATTTCTGTTTTACTGTCGCACGTTAGTAACTTGCTGAAGAGAACAGGTTGTGGCCTATTGTGTACAGCCTACTTCAGGCAGACGTGGTGTTTTATTATGTAATGGACTTGTTAAGTTATGGCCAGAGTATTCTCAGCAAGTTATTTCTAACCTTTGCATAGCATCTATAAAACACGTCACATATGCTCACTATCTCTAAACATGTTTATTAAACAAGTCCTGCTCAGTACTGGTTGAAAATCTCTCTCTCAGACAGTGCTGGCTGAAAATCTCTTTCTCAGACTGTAGCTATTACAGACTCTGAAATGAAAGGCTCAGTTTCTTTTTGACACCTCTTAGGAGCAGATTATTCACAGCTGACACCCACCTCTCAAACTCCTGAGTGTCCTGCTCAAGTGTCTTGCTGCCAGCCTGCACTGCTCTGACTGGCTTCCCATGGCAGCACAATGTCAGGTAGGTCCAGTGAGCTCTGCACCTGCAAGGATGCTTCTGTCAAGACTGTATGGTATTTAAAAGTTTGGGGGAAGTGAGTGCTAGCTGTGAGTCTCAGTTTTATCCATCTAGATCCATCCTTCCATCTCTGTCCATTTGTACCACTTCCTTGCTTAGCATCTCTGACTGTCCCGGGATGCTGGATTTGAGGAATAGAAGAAATAACCTTATCTAGTTGCTGGACAGGGTTCTAAATGACAGTTTCCCTTGCTTTCCCACAGATAACTACAAACTTAATTTGTCCTTTTTGCTAGATTCATTTAAGAAATCCCTCTGATTAAACATTTTCACAAGTAACTTTTTATGACTCCTAATGTCATGCCTGATATCCATAGATAGTAGACTTTTTCAGCTCACTAGAAATGGATATGGCTTAGTTGTTCAGTCAGTAGCTTTGATAACCAGTGAATTTTCTGGGGAACAGGATGTTTTCACTGGTTGCTGGAACTATGATCTGACACATTAGTCCTGCTCCAAAAGGCTAGGATGCCTTGTGATTAGCTGCTTTCAAAAAAACTTCTGATGGAGTTAAAATTTTTTTGATATTTCAATGGCACCTAAATAATGAGAAAGCATTTAACTTCCTAAGAAATAACCAGAAGAACAGAATGTTAGAAATCCTCTATACTGTGACCCCTGTTAGTTTTGTTGTAGTTAGGACAGATCTCAATATTACAGAAAAGCCATGCTGCTAAAGAATGGCAGTGGCTGCTGAAAAAAAGGGTAACTTTTGTTGTATCTTCCAATCAACAACCAGCTTAGCAAGGAAAAGTGTTTACCCCCTACAAAAAAACAAACAAACAAACAAACAAAAAAACCCAAATAAAAACAACAACCCATGTATTTTCCAATTCAAATAATGAAAAGGTGGATTAAATTCTGCACTGCAGTTCTTTCCTGCCTCACCCCTTTGTATGCTTGCCCACATCATGTTAGATAAAAGATGTAGTTTTATAGTCTGTATCACATTTATGTGGTCTTCACTTTTATCTAACAATGATTAGGAGGTATCTTCAGGTGTCTGGTAGCTGACCTTTTCCATTGACTTCTAATTGACGTAATCAGGATAATTTATTTTGCCAGATTATTCGTCTCTAATGCAGGATGTATCTGGTATCCTTCATAAGCTTGGCAGTGTGACCTCTTGGAGAATTATTTTCTGTGTTCCAGGTATCTGGCCTATGAAATAAGGTAGGAGGTAGCTGAGAACTTTCCTTTTCTGAAAGAGAAATATATCTATATCCATATTGTTATATTTTTTCTAAAGAAGCTGCAGGTATTTTCCTCTGGCCATTTACAGTGTGTGCTTTAATGGGCTTAAACAAAGAACCTGGCCTGATTAATATGTATTGTAGCCTACTGAATCACCCATATAGGTAGAGCATAACTTACGCTTTCTTTAGCATGAATACGTGCACTTGTTTTCCTTGAGATGCCATTTCGTTCATATTCTACCTGCACATATGAAACTGCTTCCTTTTTCAGTTTTCAGATTTTTAACTTTTTTTTTTTTAATTATTCCTCTTATTCTGCATTTTCATGTGTTCGCTTATCTGCTGGAGATTTTTATCTCCTGGAAAACCAAACCCTTCCTTAAAGAAATACTCAATTCTTACTATCCTATGTGATTCTTATTATCTTCTCCTTTACCCTTCAGTGGCTATTTCTGGGGTCAGAAATAGAAGTGTGCTCTTTTTTCTCGCCCTTCTGAATTTTGAAAGTGTTGCTGAATGAGGGGGTGGTCAAACTCCTGGATATTTCCCATCTGTGAATATAACCAACTTTGTGGGTGAAATCCCTGTGGCTCCTGTTTTTCTGAAACAGTTGGAAAATGTGTCTATCTGTGTAGGACTGTCATTCATAATTCCTTGATCCTGGGAAGAGTAGGTACAGTACAGCGATGTGTTCCAGATGTTAAGGTTAGGCTGCGAGGAAGGAGGTGGGTCCCAAAGTGGTCAGAATTGTCATGTTAGGGAGGATGCTCTGCATTTCCTATGTATAAGTTAGTGAAAAAGCATGGCAGTTAACTTGGAAGCCTCTGTGTCTTAATGTATTTATTAGAGGAAGAGGGGAATGGTTGAAGATGGAGTAAGTAGTATGGAACTGCTTAAAGGAATTAAAAATGCTTGCTTTATTTTCCCCAGTTTACTCTGGAGTTTATTCAGTTTATACCGATGTTTACTTCACTGCTCTAACTTGAAAGCAGCTTCTGATGAGAGTGCAAAGAGGTAACTTGAGAGGCAAAAGCTCTTGTTCCCAGGAGAGTGACAGGTCCTCTGAGAGAGTTCAACTGTTTTTATCACATAGCGTTGCAAATCTCTATTTATCTACAGTATTTCCTTACCATGGAGCATGAAAATGTTAGGAACCGATGAGGGAATAGAGATGGTGCTGTGCTTTTTGCACAGAAGTTGAAACTGCACAAAAATCCTCCCGTATGGGGACTATTGGACAACCATCTGCAACATTCCTGCTTTTATTCTTCATTTTTTTCCAGTTCCATGCTGCCTTTCATTCATTTATGTAACTGAGCCAACCTTTGAAATTCAGCTGCCTATTTGTTGGTTTGGCGATGCTGAAATGCAAAAGCAGTTGCAAAACTAACTGTTGTTTCATTTCCTGGCTTCTCCATTCCTAGTTTCTCCTGGTTTTCTGGAAACAAAGTCCAGAATCTGCTGTTCCCTTGCCTGGCCTGTTGTGCAAGGTTCTCACCACATCTGCAGGCCTGTTGCTTCCCTTTTGTGTCCCCTTTCTGGGTGAGATTATAATTTCATGCCTGGCATCTCCCATTATAGCTCATTCTCACAGTGCTTTGTGTGCCCATCAGTTCATGCTCTCAAAATGCTGCAGTTGTAGCGATACTGAAAAATGGTTGTAGAGCACCTTCAGCCAAATGAAAGTGACATCAGTGGAGGCTAAAACCTCCCAGCCTGTGCTTTTGTACCTAATTTTGCAGATTCTTCTATATCTTGAACACCCTTAAAATTAGTTAGATCTTTCCAAGAAAGAGGCACTCCTTAGACATTGATCCTGCAATTCCTTGAAGTTTCTCTGCAGCTGAAACTAAAAACATCATAACAGTAAAATGTCAGGTAAAGCAATTGAAAGTAACCAAGGGGTATTTTCTTTCTTCTTATTCATGCTACAGAAAAGCCCCAGAAGTCGCAGAAAGTGTCATTTTGGCCAAAACTAAAGCAAGCCGGGTCATATATTTCCCTAAGAAAAACAATAGTGCAGCTCAGAACATTTTGGTGAAGTGCTTATTCATTAGTTCTCTTCCCCCAATGCAGCAGTTACTTGAGTTTATGAAATATAAATGATATGTTTGTTACATTTGTACGGATCTGGCAGCTTTTAACAAAGCACTTCTAACAAAGTGCTGACTAAGCAGGCACATTATTTAAGTCTCTGTCACTTGTTTGGACAGAGCTGACACGTGTCTGACTGACCAGTTCTTCAAGCCTTCAGGTGCTGCTGGAGCCTCAGAGCAGGGTGAGGCCATTCACTGTGCTCTGCCCACACTGAGCAGGAATGTGGTTATTGCCTTGCTGTAGTGTGGTGGCAATGCTGGTGTGACAGGATTACTGAGCTTATTTCTCTGCGGATCACTTTCTCAGTTTTTCTGCTGGAACAGATGGAGTGGCACATAAAACACTCTTGAAGCTTAAATTTGTGTAGTGCCTGGGTGAAAAAAAATTTTAGTATGAACTGATGTGCACTTGCAGAATGATCAAATCTGTGGAAATGCATTATTGCCCACTGAGAGACCTGCAGTATCTTCTTTTTCTGTATGTGGGGGATTTGGACTCATTTTCCCCCGATGCCCATGTCAACTCTAATCACAAGCATGCAGCCTCAACAGAAAGGAAACGCTTTACATTAAAGACTGCTGTATTCTCCTCAAACCTGAGGTAAAGGATGGAAAGCTATGAATGGAACTGAACAGCTGTGATCCATGTACTCCATCATTAATGCATGTTTGAATGAAAACTCCTGTTAGGAACAATTGAATTGTTTTAAGGTGTGTGGGTGATTTTGCAGCAACTTTAGATCTGCTCCGAGGTAGGTCTTGCACAAATCTCTTTTGAAATGCTGTTTTCCTCTAGGAATAAAAGGGACATGTGAGCTGTATAATTGCTTGCCAGCCATGCAGTGAGGCAGCACCCTCCTTAGACACAGACGTGGGCACACCTCTTTATCTCTGAGCACCCATCAACGTGGTTGCAAACAGGTGACACGTAAGCCTCTTGGCTGTGTGCTGAGGAGGTGGTGCTGGAAAAGTACTCCTACTGGAAGTACTATCTCCAGTGTGCCCTAGCTATTTCTTTTGCAGAGTCTGGGGTAAGTGGTATACCTTACTTTAAACTGGTGTGCTTGAGGACTGTCTGATTAGGGGCATGTTCAGATTTCCTGAATTTTACACTGTGTGTATGTAAACATGTTTTTATTTGCAGATCAATGCTTTTGGTTTTTTGGCTTGAGTTTTTTATTTATTCATCTCTGTTGCCTTCTTCCTTTATCCTTCTCTCCATCAGTAGCAGCACAGGATTTGCATGTTTTGTGTAGGGCCAGTTCAGGAAGCATATTCCCTATTCCCATACTACATGGGGGAAATCCTGCATGCCAAGCCAATTTCCTTAATTTATACAGGAGCAAATCTGCCATAGTCTGGAATGTTTTGTCACACAACAGTGCTGTGATATTTGTGTCCCAGAGGCAAAAATATGAACCTGTTAACACTGATGTCTGTAATGTGAAAGTACCTCAGACTAGGAAATGCAGGGAACAAGAGGAGCACTTGATTTGCAGAGAATCCCGTCTTGACAAGGCACGATCTGTGTGTGTGTGTGTGTGTGGAGACTTCAGAGCAGCAGCTGTACAAGCACAGCTCAGATGATGGCTGTGGGGGTCCTGTCAGCCATGGAAGAGGCCACTGGAGCTTTTCCAGCACTTGCTCATGGCTCCTGTCCATCTGCATACCAGGCAAAGTGCAAAGCCAGAGCTAAATGGGATTTCAGGAGGGATTTACAACAGGCAAAACTGTGGAGGGCTTGAAGTGGAGATCAAAACTGCGTCCATCAGTGAATTTTTTTTAAATCAAGGAGTTCTTACTCTTAGAAGCAAGATTTGGGAATAATTTACTTTTGGTGACCTGGTGAATTCTAATTGTATAATTAATTTTCTCTGAATCTTCCTTTTCTACCTCCTACTCTCCTAATATGCAAGGTATAGAAATGTGGAAGGAAAGACTGGAAAGTATGAAGCTCTAAAGCCTAATTAAAAAAAAAAAGCAAAATTGGAAGGAAAAAACGGGATGGGGTTTTAGTAACAGGGCCATGATTTTTAAAAATTAAGTGGCAGTTTTTGCTTGAATATACTTTGCAACAAATATAATTTTTTTTCTGTTATGTGAAGCTGGATGTGTCTGGACACTAGGACTGCAGATCTCAGAAGTGGAGGGTGGAGATCACTTTTTAAATATTTGTACAGGGAGGAGGACAAAGCTTGAAACTGCTATGAAAATAGCTCTTTATGTGTCTCCAAGGATAGGTTAACTGGGCAGGGTTTCACAAGAACCACTCCCTCGAGATATTTGAATAATAGATTGACATTATGGGGTGCAGTGAGAGGTGTGTGCATTTCAAAACCGAAGGAGAAAATTTCCTTCTCTAGTAAATCCTTTGGAAGGCATTTTTAGAAGCCCTTCCTGTGAAGGGTTCCTCGTCCTCTATCAGTCCTTTGGAAATTGTATTTCTTACCAGCCACAGGGAGAATTGAGGTTTCAGTGGGCCAAATGATGTGGCATTTTTGTCCCGACAGACACTCTACAAATCAGACATGACACTAGGAATACCCTTAGGTTTTACTTCCCCGAGGCCTAATCTTGACCTTTCTGTTTTGGCCAGAGCTTTCATGCAGCCCTCCCTAGTGGAAGGTGCAGCTGAACTGTTACAGTTCCCTACAGCTCCATGGAAGAGCTGCAATGCCCTTCCTTCCTCTGTGTGGTCTTGCTCAGGGTGCATGATAAATCAGCAGTGATCAGGTGTGCCATCATTTGTACTTGTTATTAAAAGTATGTTCCATACAACTATAGCGATCCAACAGAAAACTGACGAGTCAAATACCTCTGTGCGGGTGGGACAGCATAGTAAAAGGTTGAAGCAAGCTTGTCTTTGTGTAATATACTGGCCCTAAGATTTACATCCAAGTCTTTTAAAGCAACAATTAATTTTGGGATATTGGGACTGAAAGAACATGTGCTTGAGTAGAGGATGAGCTTACACAGCTCCTTGCCCCTGGGGAGCATCTGAGGGCAAAGGAAACACCATGTATGAGATGGAAGTCTAAATCAAATGCAGTCTTTAGAAAAATCCAGCTCTGTTTTTTAAAATATTTTTCCCTTTCTTCTGGTACATTTCAATGGAAAGACTTTGTGATCTGGTTTTACTTTTTTCTCCTTCCCCAAAGGGGGAGAGGATTTAAAAAATGAAACACCCTCGCCCTCCCCCCCCCCAAATTCTTTTTGCTGATACATGTGAATGTGTCTAACGGATCAGGGTTCTTAGTTTCTTCTGAAAATGTTCTTATGTCAATGTTTGGGCTTCCTGTTGAATATGCTGCTCCTTCAGAACTGCGTGGTGGATGCAGTCCTGCAGTTGTCGTGCAATTCTGTAATAAGCTCACTGATAACTCTTGCTGCAGGGTTCTCCCTTTCAGTCTTCTACTCTCCTGCAAAACTTTGGTTAGAACACAACAGTAGGAAGTAAATTAGCTGGCTGTGGTGTAGTAGTGAGTGTGAACTCTGTCACCTAAACCCCCTTTCCTGTGAGCTTTTACTGGCATTGATGGCATAATGTGAAATATGCCTTGGCTGGGAAAGGGAGATTTCAACACTTTTCAAAAAGGAAAAAAAAGTGTCAGCTGCTTTCCACTGACTCTTCAGCTGGAGAATACCTGGGGTAAATCTGACCAGTGTCTGCTTTTTAGTAAGCCACTTATGGCCACATCAACTAGTCACAATTCTGACTTGTAACCAAGAGCAGGACAAAGGTGAAGCTTTAAAGATAGTTACGGTTTTAGCTGAATGGTGGCAATTGATGCCCACACACTGGAAATACAGTTTGTTCCAGACCTCAAGTTGTGAGTTGATATTCAAGAAATGAATTGGTGTTTTGCCATTGATGCAAATTACTGAAGTGTTTGACTTGAAATTAATAACTTTATCTAGTTCAAGTTACAAGTAGTTCCAAAAATACTTACAGTTGAAACAGCAAATTTTACTCTTTTAAAATTTTATTTCATCATCTGATTTTTTTTTTTTTGTGATTTTGGCATCTGTTTCTGTCCTTCAGAAGAGGCAATTTTATGCCAGTTTTCTGTTGCTTTTAGAGTGGTTATTTTAGGCTTATCTTTTCATGTTCATGTCTTTGAACACAGCACAAGGCAGCTCTCTACTGTTTGTTTTGGGGGAGGAGAGGCTCAGTAGCTACTCAATGGGAAAGTGCTGGTGCATTAACATCAGCTTTTCTAGTACATGTGAAATTTGCCAGTGATTTTTGTTACACATTTTAGCTGTTCCTGCACTTAGATCAGACTATAGAGAATATGATTATGTTTTTAAAAATAGAGGGAAATTTCTTAAATGTCTATAAGCCATGGAAAAAATGTGTGTGTGTGTTTAATGTCAATTCAGGATCAAGATTTAGTTTAGACGGTGAACAAGCATTACAATAAAAACTTTAAAAACTGAAAATTGTTCCTCAAAACAAAAAACCCAACGCCAAGAAAAAGCTTTTTCAAGACTGAAAAATAGCTATTAATAGAAAATTATTGTAATTTTTGTTTAAATATAGTGGACAGTCTGGAAAAAAACCCAGTTTTTTTCATATGTTACTAATGCCATAATGAATGTGTGGCCAGTATTGCATTGCTAGTACAATTATGTAGCTTTTGCAAGCTTCCATATGGATTAAAAACCGTTCTGCAGTTCATGTTCCAGATATCTTGAATACTTTGACCTTGATTTTCAGTCTTGCCTGACAAAGTTAAAATCGTGTTACCTTCCCTTTCCAGTAAGAGGAATGTAATAAAACTAAAGATGCCCTTTTCCAGTCACAGCTGAATTTGCTATTGGTAATTTGTGTAATTGAGAGTTTAACGTGAAGTCGGTGTAAAGGAGCACAGAACTGGCCCCACCACTCACAGCTATGTAGTTCAGGTAGTGATTTGTATTTTAAACATTTGTCAGAAGTAGTCCTGGCAGACCTCTTGACTGACTATTCCTCTTTGCTTTGCTTTTCAGGGTGCCTCCTGAATTCTCACTATGTCTGATGGGGACTACGATTACCTCATAAAATTCCTAGCACTCGGTGATTCTGGGGTAGGAAAGACCAGCCTTCTTTACCAGTATACAGATGGCAAATTTAATTCCAAATTCATCACTACGGTGGGCATTGACTTTCGGGAAAAGAGAGTGGTGAGTTTGTATAAAGAGTGTGCTGCTTGAAAATGGTGTCTGTCTATGTGTAGGCCAGCAGTCAGTGTTACTGTGGGCTTAATTTTGTGATGGGAAAGGCCTCGTTTGACATGGCTGTTTTTGTCATTGCTGCCTACAGACCCATTTCCCCAAAAGTTAAAGAGCTGATTCTAAGAAACCACTTCTTTCTGCTCAGCAGGTGTTGATGAGTGTGTCTACTCCATGAGTTGTGCATACAGTACCTGGAGTGGCACTTTTATTGTTGAACTCCTTTCACAAGGAAGGACTGAACTGTAGCAAAATGTTTTTGCTGGGTATGAACTGAAATGGTAACTAAACAAAGATGCAGTTTTTTAAAACATGTGGATGAAATGGTACATGCAGCTGGTCTGGCTTCCTAAGCAGTCACCACTAGCAGAGAAGAATTATGAAATATAAGGTTGCTTTTTCTCAACCCCTGAATTGTTACTAAATTAAGCAAATGTACTTCTGATATGAAGCTGAGCACTAGAGTATGATAACCAATTGGGTGCTGGTCCTTACTGCTCTGAGAAATGGAGTTGGTACAAGCTTTTTATTGCTGTGTGCAAGTATTAAATGTCTTTCGTTGTAGCCTGGAGATTTCTTGTGTCCAGAAATCTGGGTGGTGTAATGGGCATTTTGCAGACTGGTTTTTGGTGCATGATATGCACCACAATAGTTCAAGGACTAGATATCTTAGTTAAATGCCAAACTGGTCTCTTGAATAAGTCATTGTTCCTTTTGTGGGATTGTAAACATGGTGGTTTACTTGATCAACATAGTTGATAACTCAGAATAAAGTTTAGGTTTCAGAGCCTGAATCTTACAATACATAAACTTGCTGAATTTGTGGATCTCTAAAGATCTGTTTGTAACTCTTGTAATCTTAGGTACAATGACACTTGAAGGTAAAGAAGATGACCTAACACGAAGAAATTAATCTATTTTTATCTGATCCTTCCAAGACTAATAGATGCCCTTATTTATATTTTCATGCTGAGCAAGCTCTTCAGCTTTTATTTTTATCATCCAATTTCTGCTCTATAAGCTGTTATCTGATAAGATCTACCCTCAGCAATTTTTCAGCAGTATTTTGGCAGCTAAGTAGAGGAGTCATTATCTCTGAGTATATTCTGTTTGCAAATGAGGTTCTGCTAGTACTACAAATACATTGCCAGATTGCTTTGTTGCTTTCTCATATTTAATTTTGAATATGATGTAAGGTAGTAAGAAACCCAGAAAATCAAAATACTAAAATTAATCTTGTCTCATGGCTCTAATATCTGTCTGGAGTCCATAGTCTGTTGGGTACTGGTTTTGCAGTTTCACTCTTACCCTTATTTTTAAATATTTAATTGGATGCAATATTAAAATGCATCTCATACTACTTTTGTCTTACAAAGCAGAGGATTAAGTTGTAACTGGGATCTGTGTATCAGCAGTGCTACTTTTGGTGCATTTAATGACTTTAAATGTCAGTTATTCTGTGTTGTGTAGCAGCTGGACTGGTAACAGTCTTGCAAATTTACCTTTTACAGGTGTATAGACCCAATGGGCCAGATGGTGTTGGTGGCAGAGGACAGAGGATCCATCTTCAGCTCTGGGACACTGCAGGGCAGGAAAGGTATGACTCAAGATGGCAACATGAACTTACTTAAACAGTGATGGAAAGTTTCATATGAATACCCATTAAACTCTAATTTACAACTGTAGAACACAAAAACTGTAATTCTTGCTTTTTAGTCTTTTTTTTTTCATAGGCAACACATATAGATACTTTTAAAGCTTTTCTTTTTAAGATTCTCCTTAAGTTTCTGTAGATATGTTGAGGCCTTGGGAAAGTCAGACGTAAAAGCATCTCAAAGGATTCTTTTCTATTGGCCTCTCAAAAGACTAGCATTCTTGTGGTTCTTAGTTTTAAATTCAAGGACTGATGTGTATAGGGGATACATTTTTGTTCTAAGTTAGAATTTCATTATTGTTTTAATTTCTGAATCTTGATCAAGGCGTGCTTTATAGTAGAAGACTGTTTAAAGCTCTCACACTGAAGTCTCCTTGACTCCTTAGGCCTTGATTAGGCCACAGTAATGTTAGCAATTTTTCTTACACAGTCCCTGCCTCAGCAAAACAACTATGAATATTTCCTTCTGGTTAATTCAGTCTTAAGTTACCTCAGTTCTTCTGTGACTGTATGCAATTATGTTTTCAAAGTAACTTGTCAGATGAGCAAATTAATTTCAGTTTGCTGGTCTAGGTTTCGTAGCTTGACAACTGCTTTCTTCAGAGATGCCATGGGGTTTCTTCTACTCTTTGATCTGACAAATGAGCAAAGCTTTCTGAATGTCAGGAACTGGATAAGTATGGCTTTTTTTTTTCCTTCCTTTCTTTACGTGGGTGGAATGGGGAGTGGGGGTTATGTTTCTAAATATGGAGTCTCACTGAGAAATAGAACTTAAAATACTGGGGTTTATGGCTTTCTCAGTAAAAAAAATGTAAGTTTTGTATTCATAATTGTAATAGCTGCTAGTGATGGCTTCTAGGGCTCACCTGAAATTCAGCTTTGCCTACTGAACTTGAATCTTAACCTATATAAAAGCAAGCTGAGACAATATCCTATCCCTGGCTCTGGTGCTGTTCAGTAATTTAAGTGTGTGGGGAGCCTATGCAAAAGTATTTTGACTCACCTGAAGCTTTGTCAGCAAAAATTAATGGAAGGCAAATGTTACTTGGCTGGTATATCTCAGCAAAGGTGTTCCCAAACTGCATCATCCATCTGGAGAGGGGAGCAGATCCTTTCCTGGCAGCTCACTGTAGATGCTTAGTGAGTGTAACTCCTTAAGCTGCAAATACATGAGTTTCCGTGCTAACTGTGTTAGGCTTCTGTTTCTCTGGGTTTTTCACTGGGTGTGTGACAGTGGAAACCCACCTGTTCTCTGGCCCCTCAGTGCAACTGCAGAAGTCCTGTGAGCTAAGAGGGAACATGCTTGGTTTGTGGTAGTGTTCCTAGGGAGCTGTATGTGTGGCAGTAAGTTGTGACCCCTATTTATGTTGGTGCTGCCAGGTCAGCTACAAATGCATGCATATTGTGAAAACCCAGACATTGTGTTATGTGGAAACAAGAGTGACCTGGAAGACCAAAGGATGGTGAAGGAAGAGGAGGCTAAGGAACTTGCAGAAAAATATGGGTAAGTAACTTTCTTCCGATTATTGCTGTGTTTAGAGCAGAATGGGAGATCTTCTGTAATGCTTTTTTTCTGTATACTGAAAGGTTATTGTGAGAATAAGCATTTTAGAATGCTTAACTGGCTGGTATGGTATCTTTTTTTCTGTCTGAGATTAATATTTTCTGCGCTGCTTAAAAGTAAATACTTAGTATTGCAATAATCCTGGCACTGGAGATTGGCTAGTCTTCTTTGCTTGGCAGTAAACAGAGTAAATTTTCACAAACATTCTGGAAAAGAGAGAGAATTTAGCTAGAGAGGCAGGTGAATAATGGGGTCACTTCTTTGCTCTTAACCTGTGCTGAGGCATCTGCACTCTCACAGGCTCCCAGCAAGTCTGAAAACTGAGCCAGACCAGTAGGAAGACAGGGCAGCCTTGCCCTTCCCCTTCCTGGTTAAGCACAGGTCATGTGTCTCTGAAAGAAGTATGTGAAATCTTTGTTCCAGTCAGATATTAATTTGTACTTTTATACTCCCTTAACTCTTTCATGGTGCTCATCTTTGAATTACATTTGCATTTCACTGAGAATCAGAAAGGCACTTCTGAAGGAAATCATCTGGTGCATTTGTGGTGTTTTAATTCATGTAGTGGAACAATTTTCTAGCTCATGAACTGGATTCCTTCTCAACTGAAAACTTAAAAAGTTAAATGACGTGCTCCAACCAGTAATCCACCTTCAGTCTAGAGGGATAGAGTAGAGCTACTCCAAAGTAAATCCCACAAGACAGGCATAGTGTGAACACTGGCTCCTCAGTGAAACTGCCTTGTTCTGCAGGTCTTCTGCTGTGTCATGACGTTTGCTAGGCACAAATTAGCTTGCCTTGACCTTGAAAAATCATTGGAGGCAAATCAGAAAAAATCTGTCTATGAGAGAGAAATGGGTTTAGTGCAGTAATACCTTCTCACTTTTTCCATCTCTTGTGAAAATGCTTGTTTGAAGTCCATGTCACACAGACAACAGCAAGTGCATTTGGTACTTTAACCAGCTGCTTGTGAAGGAGCAATAAGTTTTAAACAGCAGCGGGTGGCATGTGACCATATCTTAAATCTCTTTGAGAAAATCTCTTTCTGAAAATAATTTATGAAGTATTTATGTTTGTGTCTGAAAATGCAGCTTAATTTAGGAATAGTGAGCTACAAGTCAAGGCCGTGGATCGCATCCTATCTGTAGGCAGTTACAAAGTTCTCTGCCCTGTAGAGGTGAGACAGGATAGCTGCTAGGAGTCACTTTCTCCTGAGGGGAGGCAAGATAAATCCTGCAGCAGTGAACAGTCTTCTGTTAATAAAAGTGTGAGGTAGTGAACATCCCCTTCTGTGGAAGGGACTCGTACTGATATGTGGTGTATTTGAAACAGATTGCAAGAGACCTGCACAGAGACAGTAAGATACTTTTGGCCACTCATTAGGTCTTGCAAGTTAAGTAAGAAATACTTAAAATTCTGAAGTGACAGTATCAGTTTCCTGGGCAGTAACACAAATGCAGCTGTAGCATCATGCTGTGGGGAGCACAAAACCAAGACTGCCACAGCCTGTGGACCCACAGTGGAACATCCTGATCCACAACAATAAAGAAAACAAGCAATGTACTTTAGCAACCAAGGTGCCAGAAACTTTTGACAAAGAAAAAGTGATCTGAGCACTGAGATTTCTTTTTTTATGTAAGAAAGTTTAGAGTTGTGGTGTCAATAGAAGAAAGTCACCTTCTGTAGTGATAAGAGTACCACACTGTGAGTCTTTACTGCCTTGCTTGCAGAGAAATGCAGCATTCCTTCTCTTGCAATTACTTTGTCCTTCTGTGCACAAGTGTTCTCCTTATTGATTTCTATTCACATCAGCTCTGGACTAACTGCATCTCTTGCATGGAACGGAGTTTAAAAAAACAAAGCTCAGGAGCACAACATTGGGAACTCATACTGACAAGTGCCTCTGTAAATTGTGGACTCCTTTAACACTTGCCCTTCTGCCCTACCTTCAGTCAGCCTCTTCATTAATTTCTTTTGCATTTCAGACCACTGAGCACTCAGTGTCTCTCTTCTCTGGAGTAGCAGTGACAGTCTTAGTGTGATTTCTAAGTATGTGGCAGTAATCCTGCATTGTTTTTTTTCTCCCGTGAGTGACAACTGTGTGATGTAAGTTTATATTTTTCGTCTTCTGCAGAATACCGTATTTTGAAACCAGTGCAGCAAATGGGAGTAATGTAAGCAAAGCCATTGAAACTCTGCTTGACCTCATTATGAAGCGCATGGAACGATGTGTGGATAAATCCTGGATCCCTGAAGGGGTGGTGCGCTCCAATGGGCACAGCTCTACAGAACAACTGAATGAGGAGCAAGAAAAAGGCAGATGTGGCTGTTAGCCCAGTTACAATTAAGTTTAATGTGTATGATACAGTACAGTCGCAGCTTACCTGTTTAACTTCGGGACAAATCACTTTGTGTAGTTATTTAATGAGCTATATTAATTCTTGATACTAATTTTTATTTGCTTCTCTCAAACAACATTGACCTTCGCTTGCAAGGTATGCAGTTTATTAGTGGTGGGACAGAAGTTTAATTTGGTTTAGCACTGGATGTTCCTCTAATTCTCTCATTGGGAAGAAAGGAGAGGAAAGGAATTTTCATTACCAAATTCAGAAACATATCTCTGTGGGCAGCCAGAAAGGGTAGGCTTCTGAATTGAAGGGTTTTCAGTTGCACTTGGAAGTCTCCGTTAACTACACAGAGTAGGCATTTAGATTAGATATTGTGACAGCTCTTGGTGTCTCCTAACAGCAAGATTACCAACTTGGTTCTTGGTTTTAAACAGAAATATTTAATCATTTCACCAATTAACAACAATCTTAAAGAGCACATCCTGTGTTTTCTACAAAAGCCTGTGGGTAGCTTTTCCTTACTCTCCTAAACCATCAGCTTTCAGTGATGAAAACCAAAGGGAAGCTATTCAGTACAGAATAAGAAGCTCCAGAGAAGCACAGGGGTGTGCACACAGAGCACTTGGGGCATGTCATGTAATTGAACATGTAAACTACAACTGTACTATATCAAATATATCCAACGCAGCTGATGAGACCTCCTGACATTTGAATTTCTAGAACATGCGTATACATAAATTTATATGTAAATGGCATAACTGTGCATCTGTTATGTTTCTTTTATATTGCTACTCATGTTTTAACAGGAATGTAGGGCAACCTAGATGTCAGCAAAATTTCATCAGAGTTGGTGCTTTGCACTGAATTTGTTCTACCAAACACAGATTGAGACTATTTCTTCAAATTTGGATTGAGAAATGAATGATTGTTGTCTTCTGGTGAGATGCAGCTAAGATACTAGTCCTGCAATCAGTATTTCTATGAATTTATAATGCTCATTTTGTTTTGCCAACCTTTGTGTCCTGTACATCTTGGTTATCATATAGTCATTTATGGCTTGCTCATTTCCTTTAGACTGTATTTTAAAAAGTATAGAGTTACTTTTCTTCCCCCCTCTCCCCCCCCAAAGAATCACATAAATGTAATTTTTGGTTTCAGTGGATCATGCTAGTCTAACTATTTTTATTTATTCATATGACCTAGGAAACAATCAGTATTTTTGGGGGTTTTGCCCAGACTGATTTATAAGATGTGCCTACCAAATTGTTTTCTACCCTGGCAGAGGTTGTATAATGTAAGGTATTGCCAATTAAAGTCATAAAATGCCAAATTGAGTCTTGTTACAGACCTTCCACAGCAGCTTGTTTACAGAACGCCAAAGCTATTGCTTCTTTAGAAATTATGTATTTATTTATTTAAATATTCTAACTACTGCAATTTCAGGCAAGTATTGATACCAATTATGAACATGAATTGCAGCATAACAAATTTTTTGAAGGAAGGACCAAAAATGTTTCTAGAATAGAATCTAAGAACAAAAATATTGATGTAGCTTCTGGTTATATTAATTAATCCAAGAATAAGTGTTAAAATTTGGTTCTTAAAATATTTTACCACAGTAATGCATTGTTCTTTAACAAACACCATGTGTAAATATTAGATTTTTATCACAGCCTACACAGAATATTTTTAAAGTGCAATATAATTTGACTGCTCTGGGGCTAGGACAGAAATAAAAGCAATTTATATGAGTATGGGGTGTTGGTTTTTTCTACTCCACTTCTAAAATGCTTGTAGACCGGACTTACTGTAGTTTAATTCAGAGTGCCTTTTGAAGTTACCATCACATCTCTGACCAGTAGAGTAAGAAGCTGTACTGTAAGACACAATACATTTCAATGTACTTCAGTGTCTGAATTTTTTTTTAATGTAACCCTTTGCTTTTCAGAGGGTTGCAGTGGAACTTTGTCATGCATTAACTTAAAATGGGAGTTTTCATGCTGATAGCTCCATTCAGTTCCTGAAAACTTTAAGGACTATTGCAACCAGCTGTTGAGCTAAGTCACTACTGAAATAGTGTAAAAATAGTTCCTTTTGAATACTTATGTTTAAATTGGATATTAAATATTAAAATACTGAAACTGCCACATTTGTCATGCCTATTATTTGTAACTATTTACAAAGAGGATCTGCATAAAATTGCTTTGATGTCAGCCTTTGAAATGTGCCATAGGGATTTATCTGTTTTAATTATTGTGTGTCAAAACTTTTGTTCCCTTTTAAACTCTCATGAGAAATCACAGTTAATGGTTCTTGACAGTAAACTACACTGTTCTTATTAGACTAGTACTGGTTTTAAAAAACAAAGAAACAAGAATTCTTATGTGACGAGAAACTGTTATTTCAAGAAAAGTTGTTTCCATTCAATGTCAGATGGAGACACTGATCTGTAATTGAACAGAGTTTTGGAAAGGATTTCCATTAAGATGGATTGTCCCAGGATTTCTTATTATAATATAAAATAGTTAAACATTCCTGATATGAACTTTGCCAGCACTGTTGAACTGAACTGTAACAATTCCTGTTGTCTCAGTTCCATGTCAGTCTGTGCCCTGCACTGTCCCAAACTTTTTGTTGTGAGGTTTCTTTGTTCAAACGTGTCCGAGATCTGTGCTGTGGCTGAGATACTTCTTGGTGACCCTCTCTTGCACTGACCAAACCAGTCAGATGGGGCCTGGTGAATCCTGGGTGATGCCAGGAGGAGCCCAAGCCCAAACTGATGGAGGCATCAGTTCTGTGTTCCTAAGACATTCAGGACGCTGCTCATCTGAACATGTCACATGTTCAGAGCAAAGGGAATCAAACTATACATTTTGTCAACTTTATTGCTTCTACAAAGGTAAGTAGCCTGATTTTTCAGACTAACTGCTTCCATCAAGAGTAGTGTCTATTACCAGGTAGGTTATAATGTGCTGGAGGACATTGCTGCTATTCAGAGGTTCCTTGACAGGCAAGAAAATGAGCTGAACTAAACCTCATTAAGTTTAAAAAGGGCAAGTGTCAAGTGTCACTGGGTATTACATCTGGGCTGCAATAACCCTATGTAGTAGCGCTAGCTGAAAAAATATTTTTCAGAAAAGGGGATGAGCATCCTGTTCCAAAGCAGGCTGACCAGAAGCCAAAAGTGCTGCTGTGGCAGAGAAGGCCAGCTGTATCCAGGGCTGCACTGGTAAAATGAAGGCAGCAGATTGGGAAAGTTGGTCTTTCCTTATCTTCAGTAATTGTAAGACTGCCTAGAGTTCTGTGCCCTGTTTTGGACACCTCAGTAGAAGAAAGACATTGACACAGTGGAGTGAGTCCAGCAGCTGGCATCAGGATCAGAGGGCTGGAGCACAAGGGGTAGGAAGAGACAGAACAGAGTTTGCTTAGCTTTAAGCTTAGGGAGACCTTTCTGCTATCTTGAACTCTCATGGGAGGATACACAGAAGGTGGAGCCAGACCTATCTCAGAGGGCATAGGGATAGGAAAGAGGCAAGAGAGAAAAAGTTCTCTAGAAAATTAAGATTAAATAGTAGGGAAAGATTGTCACCATACAAGTGGTCAGAAATTGGAACAGGAGCTGAGTAAGGTTATGAAATCTCCATCTTTGAAGACACTAAAAACTAAACTTGGATGTGGCGCTGAGCCTGGTATTAATTTGTTCTGCTTTGAGCAGTGCTTTACTCTAGATGACCTCCAGAAGTGTCTTCCACCTAATGGGATCATATGTTTCTGAACCTGATCCTACAAGTGCATTTTCCTGACAGTTCATTCCTTCATATGACTATGTATGACAGTTCTTTTACTTCTATTAGGAAACTTGTATAAATACGTAAATACTTGCTGATCAGAGCTTTGCTGTGTTGTTTTGTGACGTGTATAAGTGTATGAGTTTAAGGTATTGAGTTGAGATGTTTGGTGAAACAATTCTTGCTGTAGTAATCTGTGTCAAAACAAATGAGCCACTTGGTTTGCTGCAAAATCTCCTCTTCCACTGAGGCTGTTCTTCATCTGGATACCTAATTTTGTCTGTGAATAACTATTAATGGAGTTAGAGTACATACTGTTTTTTTAATAATTAATCTGGATTCTGTCACCAGCAACCTTCAATCTATATTACCTTTTAGTCAGGAACAAGCACTTCAAATCTACAACATAACGGCTTGTAGAGGAGATTAGTGCTTTGATGTGAAAAAAGGAGATGTGGGTGAAAGTGTGATGGTAAATGCTTTTATTATCACTGTGCATTTACATCCTGTCTGTTGGACATATTGGTGGCAGTCTGTAATTCAAAGTGTTTAAATTGTAGAAGCCACCAAAGACTCCACAATACAGGATGCTGCCAGGAAAAGTGAAATAAATACAGCCCATGGGGAAAGTAAATTGCATAGGCAGGAAACTCAAAGTAATCAAACTGAAAAAGGAGAACAGCCGTGGACCTAAGCAAACTTGTTTACTATTTGGTTTTACCTCTAGCTGTAAACTTGTCTTCATAGCTTCCCTCATAAAATTGGATTTTGTGTGTGTGTTTAGTATTTCCTGTTATCACCTGGGCTGCCATCCTCTGTCACTGCCACAGGGGCTGGCCTGCAGTGAGAGTTATTAACATCCTGTACAGTCCTGTGCTCCAGCCTGGATCTCCTGCAGTAGATGTGACTGAGGTCTGGTTTTCAGAAAGATTGGAGACAGCCTTAGTGCTGATTAGGTGACTCCACTGTGCTAAAGCAGTTTTAGTTTCTTCCTCCAGTATTTCTTAATACAGCACCAAGCTGACTGCATTTCTTTTGTTGTTCTAGAAACCAGAAAGCAAAAACTGCTTTAGAGGCACATGCAATTCAGCACATGGATTTTTCACCAGATACTCAGGTAGTTAATTTATTTTAAGTGGAGAAGCAGGGATTGTGGTGGTAAAGACTTATGTGGTGAGGAAGATTTCAGACTCAGAGCTGGGACAGCATCCTACAATTGAAGACGGAGAAGACCTCCAATTCCAAACACTTCAGGAAGGTACAGGGCCTAGGATTTAGGACCTTTCACTATAAACAAGTAACTCTAGGAGAGGGAACAGAAGGAGTAATAGGTACCTGTATGGTGTGCAGAGCCATTGGTTTTAGACAGGACGTCAAATTTTGCTTAGATTTTGGATTTTACAGATAGGAAAACAGCACAAAAACTGTTGCCTGAATTTTACAGCAAATCAACTGTAGACTTAACAATCTATGTCTAACTCCCTTTCTTTTCCTTGGGTTACTGTGTCTATCCATATGTTAGTACCGATTCGCTAATTTCTCGCCCTTGGAACACAGTTTTTCCTTTACAAACATACACCAGGGCCTTGTGCCCGTGTGGGCCCGCGCGGGGCCGGTGGGGGGCGGGCGCGGTGCGCGGCGGGGTCGGCAGGGGGCGCGGTGGCGCTGCGGGAGCCGGGCCCGCCCCGCGCCGCCGCCTCCGGTCAGCGGGGCCGCGCTTCCGCCCGCGCCGCCGCCGCCATGCGCATCGAGAAGTGCTACTTCTGCTCGGGGCCCATCTACCCGGGACACGGCGTCATGTTTGTGCGCAACGACTGCAAGGTACCGCCCGACCGGCACCGGCGCCGCTCTCCCCGCAGCGCTCACGGCTGCTCCCTGTGCCCGCCCGGCCTGTGCGGCGGGGATCGCTGTCACCGGCCGCGCCCCACGCGGAGCGCTCATAGCCGGAGCCTCTGTCCCGGGCCGGGGGCGCCGCTGGCGGTCGGCACGGGGCCGTGCTGCAGTCCGTGGTGTGGGGGACGGGAGCCCGAAATGAGTGTAGTTGATCAGAGCACGGTGCTGAGAACACCGACATTTTGGGTTCGATCCCTGCACGGACCACTTACTTAAGAGCTGGACTCGGTAATCCTTGTGGGTCCGTTCCAACTCTGACTATTCTGTGAATCTGTGAAATTCATGTCTTACTGATATTTAAATATAAGGACCTGGAGCGACGCAGTAATTTGGCAGTTGTGGCCGTCGGCAAGAGTGGGGGCTGAATTATTTGCTTTCAGCTTTTAGTAAGAAATAATACATCTCGCAGAACACAGAATCCTCATCGTTTAATTTTCAGGTGGCGGCAGGTGGGTGCCCGGCTCTGAGCAGACACCGCAGGCAGGCGCGGAGGGCCGGCATGTCCCTCGTGGGGCTCTGGGAAAAGCTGTGACTCCGGGATCTGATGTGACTCACCCAGCTGAGGCTGTCAGAACAGCAGGAGCATGGCACTCTGGGCTCTGCACCGGGCTGACAAGTCTGTATTCTAAATGTTGTGTATAGTTTTCCAGCCTCTGCCGTGCTCCTCATTGGTGCTGCGGGGCCCTTGGAGCCCCCAGGGTGAAGCGCAGCTTGCGCAAATCGCTTCCTTCCCGTGCCCAGACGTCAGAACAGATCCCGGCCGGGCCGTGCTGCTCGCATGAGTCACAGCTCCGGGGAGCCTGCGGGTGGATGCGCACTGACACGGGTCTGTGAGCTCCGAAAGGCCACAAGGGATGTGTTTTTAGATAAGGTAGCACAGTGGCAGCTTAGTCGTGAACAGATAATCTATGAAAGGGCAAAATACAATGGCAGGTGTGCCTAAATTGAGGTGAAAAAACGTGGTAGAAAAGTGTAAAAAAAAAAAAAAAGTTATTCGAAGATGATTGCCTTAATTAAAAGTTTCTATTAATTTTCTTTAGAATTGACTTAGATGGGAAGGAGAGTATGGCTGTAGAAAAATAGGGTATTCAAAACCTCATGAACAACATGTAATTCTGACCACTCTTAAGTGAAGAGTTTAGCATTCTGTAGAATGTGTAGAAAAATGGGAAAAAAAAGAAAAAGACCAATTAAAACTTTTTGGCGTATGCTTTAACTGCTTTCAGTAAATTCAGTCCAGGACTTAACTAATGTGTTTAGGACTCCTGCATGATAATCTTTGGGGCCTAAGGCTGCATCCCAGAAAAGAGATGGTTTTTTGTGTGTGTTGCATTCAGTATGAGACGTGTGAGGATTTTTTGTTGTTCTCAGGATGGTACTGTATCTAAAAAGTGCTGGCAGCTATAGAAAATTGTTTATTCATACTAGAGGTTTGTTTTTATGGTTATTTTTGTGGATGATAAGTCTCAAAACTCAGGTATATTTTATTTACAATCAGCTTAATTGTAAGTACTCATGCTTATCCCTGGCAGCTGTGAAAATGACTTTATAATGACAAAATAATATTAGTACTTGAAATTATTTTTGTTAATAGCTGTATTTTCTATAAAAATACTGGCATTTGAAAGATGAATATAATTTCTAGTGGGCAGTATTGCTAGAGTAACTTTAGTGTTTGATATCACACTTGCAGTGGGGCATGAATAATGTGATTTGACTTAAGATTTTTCTTTATTATCACCCCCTTCTTATTTAAGATATTTAGATTCTGCAAATCAAAATGCCACAGAAACTTCAAAAAGAAGCGAAATCCCAGAAAGATGAGATGGACTAAAGCGTTCCGTAAAGCAGCTGGCAAAGAACTGACAGTGGTAAGAAGCTGAACTGGCTCTTGCTTTACATTAGCACACTAAAATGGCTCTTCCCATGGCAGACAGGCTGGGCTAAGGTGGCTTAAAGCATTGTCATTTAATGAAATGAGCTCGAGAAAAGAGGGATTGTGGAAGAGAATGTGAGAGTTTCTTGTGAGTGAGCTATTCATTCAGCTTGATTAAAACCTGGATCTTCCCATTTCGGGATGGAAGCCGGTGTATCCGGTGTCTGTTGGTAACACGTGGTGGCTCCCAACTCCAAGGCATTTTTTCCTACCAATAAATCTTCTACTCTCTGGACATACAGTCATATTTCTGCACAAATAATCGGAGTTACCAGGTACCTCAGCAAGTACCTCTATGTAGACCCCTGAAATAGTTATCTGTGAAGTCTCTTTAAAAGCTTACAATTTGTAGGAGCAGTCTTTGCATAGATAGGAATGTTTGAAAAACATCGTGAGACCTCAAATGCAATTTCAAAACAAAATTGTTTCAGTGGTGAAAATATTAAACATTCACTTTTTGTGGGACAGTCCTTAAATAATTTAAGAATTACTGTGACCTAATTACCTATTTTTTTTACAGAATATTAAAAATTTAGTAAGTGTTTTGACACAGTGCCTTCTGTGGATCTTTCAAGGGAAAGAATGTGGTTTTATTTTTCGAGGTGACTCTGAAAAGCCGTGGTTAATTAGCATCTTCAGTAATGGTGTTTCTTGCTTTTGAGTTGTTTCTGGCTATGTTGAATTACCTCTTTGAAAATAAGTGAATTTAGAATTACTTTATACATGTCTAAATAGGTGACAGTATGTTCCAATTTTGAGATACGTAATGTATTTTAAGAATAAAGCCAATACATGAACTTAGTGCTGTGTAACTCTGCTTTACCTCAACAAAAACCAGCCTCTGGGCAGGGAGAAGTCCTCAGATAAAGCTGATATAAAGCTAAATGTGCCTGGCATGAAAGAGGTCAGGAAACTGTTTTTTCATCTTCAGCTCGTGGGGATGAGGGGACATAGTTGGGGGATGGCAGCTGTCCCAAATGCCAGAGTCATCAATTGAAATACTTCACAATTTCAAATCGTACTGTTTCAATATTCTTAAAATGAAATAGTGGTTGGGTTGGTTTTTTTTTAGGCATTTCAAAATTAGAAGCTGCTGAGTAGAACTTAGTTGTCCAGCAATAAATGCTTTCAACTCTACAGGTTTTCAATTTTGCCTTCCACTTGTCTAATCTACTCTGTGTTTCCTATTCTGCATGGGTTTTCTCTGTTCCTTTTGTCTTGCTAAATAGAAAATAGCTGAGGGACATGTTGCGGTAAATAGTTCTTTTCAGACAAATCCCTGTGGCTCCTGACACTTTGAAGTCAAACACTCCACTCGGTTTCCTTCTCATATTTATCTCTAATGATTGTTCAAGTCTAAGGACAGAGCTTCTGAAAAGAGGGGAAAAAATCCCATAAAATATGAAGTTAAATGACTGAGTGCTATAATAAGAATGTATTGATCTAAATATGCTTCTGCATATAGTCTATATTTACTTTTTCTTGATACAGGATAATTCATTTGAATTTGAAAAACGTAGGAATGAACCTGTGAAATACCAGAGAGAGTTGTGGAACAAGACTGGTGAGTCATTTTAGGAAAAAACCAAAAGATGGATTTTTTACTTACCATGAATGTGTTTTCAAAAGATGACAGTTGAGTATTGACAGCTTGTAGTGATTGTGCTTGAAGTTACTGAAATCGTGTCCAAATTCTTAATGTGTAGAGGAGGTTTGAGTTGTAAACAGGTGTGGAGTTTCATTTGATTGTTTTTTTTCAGAAACTGGTTAGAAAAAGAGGACCTGAAGTCCTTTGTTTTGAATTACTCTCTTCAAAACCCCTTAGTGGTTTTCCAGCTTTTGAAGAGGCTCCCAGTGCAAGCCTTTTACACTGATGTGGTTGTTTCTATGTTTGTGCTAATTCCACTTCAGTTTGTTTCATAGAATCAATTGCTATAAAATGGGAGAACTGCCACAAAGGAGAAGGTGGTAACTTCCATCTGTTTTCAAGTAGTCTTTTGCAGTGATGGTTAACAATAGAAATTATGTGTAGGCACAAAAGTGGAAGCATAAATAAGTTGTAAAATACAAGTAATCATAGTTGCTACACAGAATATTCCCTTATCTTCCTGGTCTTTGAAGAAAGAATAGCTTCCTCTATATAGTGTGAGAGTTGCCTGTGGTATTTACATATTATGGGAGTACTGGTAGAACTGCTTTGCAAAAATAGCATGGATTTTCTGCTGCAGGGATTTAAACACATTTAAAACAACTTCTGCTTTATTTCAGTGGATGCAATGAAGAGAGTGGAGGAAATAAAGCAAAAACGCCAAGCCAGATTTATTATGAACAGGTGAGAATTATCTCTTTGTTAAGACAATCTTTTCAGAAATGGGATGATCAAATTTTAAAGAGTTATTTTCATTGTGTATACACAGTCATCCAAGGGATGGGGTAAAATACTTTTGGTGGGCTCTACTCTGCGTTACTGGCTGTCCAAGGAAATGTAGCTTTTGGACACTCAATTATAATAACTGCAATGTAATACTTGTTTGTTGTACAGAGTATTAAGTTTAAACAAATTTCTGATAGGAGTTGGTACAGTGCTGCATTTTCTTGTGATTTTGTATCCAGTATTTTCTTGAATTGGTTTTCAAATACTTTTTATCTTTGTTTCCTCATAATCATAGTTATTTACAGCCTATACATACCTTTAGCAAGAGATACCATGCATTAAAATGAAAGCATGCATCTCCTCTTTGAAGGTAATTAAATCTAGTTTTCCCCTTTCCCAGATTAAAGAAGAGCAAAGAGTTGCAGAAGGCAGAAGACATCAAAGAAGTCAAACAGAACATCCACCTTCTTCGTGCTCCCCATGCAGGTAAGAATTTGCTTTACTGGTTTGCTTACACAGTTTTAGGATGAATGACTCATTCTACAGATCAATAATCCTGTACACTTGTCTTACAATTAATTTATCTAGTCCTGCATTCATCCTTATTTTGTGTGTTTTAAATTGCACTAAAGATGTGGTGCTCCATGAGCTGCATGTTTGTTAACCAGTACATTTATCTAAGTCTTCCCTTTGAACTGGTTAGTTGAACTCAACAGGCTCTACCACTGAATGATATAAAAACAGAGGAGTTTAACTTTGCTGCTTGAATTTGTCAGTTAATTGTGAGAGCAGCTTTTTTTGTATTTCACTGAGTGTAACAGAACTTACATGAAAATACTGTTCTTTCAGAAAAGTCACATTTCAAATAAACTACTTACTTTGAAAAATACACTTAACGAAGTAATGAAGACAAGTTAAAAACGTTTCCATTAGCTCTTGTTTTATAAAAATTACCTTCATTATTAGGTATTAATTAAAAGTCTGTTCTGTGGTTTTTCTTAGATTTTTGTCTGGACATATATAAACTTTGGTTTAATCTGTCCCCCCTTTTTTTGAGGAAAGAAAAAAGATCTGAATTCAAAAGAATAAACTCAAGTGTTTCTTTCTGTGTTTGGCTTTGCTTGTGTTAAATGAATGATGCACAGTAGTGTGTGGTACATCTGTTGGTCAAACGCCAGCTGCCTTTTTGGTACTCTGCAATTCTGACTGGGCAGAGAGCAAAATCAAATCTAGATCTTGGATTTTTCTTTCTCTTTGTTTTTCTTTTGGTCGTCTTATTGAGAGTTAATGTTTTTGCTATCCAACACAGCATTCAGGAGGGCTTAAATCTTCATGTAAAAACTAATGCGAGAAGGCCATTGATCTGTAGTAAGTAATGAATTTTTATAGTCCTTTGCAAGGACTGCCAGGTATTGGCAGCTGTATCAGTTTGTCATAGCAGGTGAAAACACAGGTTTGACTGCATTTTAGATTTTGCATATAAACAGCATCAGTTTTTCTGCTAAAACAGGTTTTAGGAGGTGATGGAGGTTAACAGTGAATACCTTTGAGCTTGATGGGTTTGCTCATAACAACTCTTCAAGCAATGTATTTAGGCTGTTTCATCTGGAGTAGACACATACATTGTTCAAGAAAAAACAGTTATTTGGGTTTAGAGAAACATGTTGAATTTGATTTTTTTTTTTTTTTTTTGAAGGTACACCAAAACAGCTGGAGGACAAAATGGTGCAGAAGCTACAAGAGGATATACCTATGGAAGAAGACTCTTAAAGTGCTTTTATTTGCTATTTATATCTCTTCAGCGGTTAACAGTTCCTTACTGCCTCACCTGACATCATTCAGAAATGTGCTTACAGTTGAAGAAAAGTACATTTTAATGAATAGCAGTCATTTACAATTTGAATTATATTTTTAATGAAAAGTAATAGGTTGGATACTAGTTTAGGCAGTACTTAAAACTCTGTAGTTTGAGAAAACCTTGTCAGCAGGATGGAGAATGAAGCATTATTGTTTAAGATAATGTGTTCCTTGGAAAGTTACACTTCTTCCGGATAACTTTTCCACGGTAATTGAAATAATAAATAATAAAAGATGCTGGCCCTGAGCTTTTCTTACTTTATCTGTTGTTCTTTCAAAGTGGTGAAAGCAGATAAAAATCTATCTTAATGATTACAAGATGGGGCACGAGGATTAATTTTCATCAATCCGGTGTGGTCCAGACTTATTTTCATTCTTGTCCTGGGGAAAATTTTTCAATTTGAAGAATACAGTGTTTGTTTTATTTCCTTTTTAAATCAGCTACCCCAGAATTCCATTGCAGTTAACACCTGGAAAAGCTAACATTGATGCAGGACCTAGGTTTGGAAAATAATAATGGTGATATCACCTACTCTGGAATTGGCCCTGCCATCATCCTTACCCAGCAAAATTCAAATCTAATGCCTAATCAGGCAGATTGAGACAATAAATCACACTTGAGACTTTGTTTATCTGACCCCCAGGATTATTTTGATGGAAAAGATGCTGCTAAATCACAAGTATTTTGCATATTGTGGTGGTATTTATTCAGTGTGTCAGCACTGATATAAATACTGCTTTAAACTGTCGGAGTTTAAAACTGTCTGCAACAGTGTGATCAAAGAAAACTTTCAAAGGCGTTTATAGTATTTGCTTTCTTGTCATGCTAGTTACCCTCAAAAACAATAATTTGTGGTTCTTTTCTGGACTTGGATATGTACTATAGCAATCACTGGAAACCCTCATACCTACCATCTACATGTGTATTGTGTAGTTCCGAGAAGAATTATATTTAAACTTATGTAAGGGTCTTTGGGGAGTGTGTGACATGAACAGGCATTGTACTCAATTTTTTCTCTCTTGATTTATGAGTTCAGACACTTAGACAATGATGTATTTTAGTGAGAATTCTGGTAATAAAAATGTAATTCCTTATTTTAATGACATTAAAATTTTGCTATCATTTAAAATTTGCTGTTAAGATGATGGCTGAGAAGCATTTTAGGTGTCCAATATTAGTATTTCCCCTATAAACTGTAATGTAAATGCCATCTGAAAAGCATATGGTAAGTTGGCCAGAAAACGTATATCAATGGGGTGAAATCACTAAGATGGTACCGTGTAAATACAGTGTATATGTGCTATATGTACACCAAGATGCTTGGGCTTGTGGAGGGAGATACAGCGTGTTGATTTGTATAGCCTCACATAAATGTACTAATTACACTTCAGCTCAGGAAATGTGATTTTTTTGGATGGCCTTTTTTATTATAGTATTTGATGTCCTTAATTCTTGAAGTGGGATACTTCACCTAAAAATCTTATTATGTATAATTTTTAAAACTTATGTACTAGTTTGAAAGCAAACCAGTGAGAGATTCCAAATCAGAATTAAAATTTAATCGGAAAATTAAGATAAGGGCAACAATACAGAAACACTGGCTTAAACTGACAGGGTCAGGATATGACCTGACACCCTGTTGGGCAGAGTGGTGGTAGCAGTCCAATTAAGTGGTGGCTGCAGTCCTCCTGAAGTGATAGATACGGTTCTGTTGAAGCGGTGATCCTGTAGAAGGGTCTGGTCTTCCTCTGAAGGTCCACTGATGGTTATGTAGCTCTTGTCCTCTGGGAATCCAGTAGGTAAGGGTTGAGTGGTGGTCCAAACCTCAGATTATATCCAGGTAGGAATGCTTGGTTCCTTCCCCTGGGCGGAGCATCTCACAATGGGATGATGTAATTTTATGAGTCATGCGGTGAGGCTTGATAGCCCATTAACCGAAAAAATATTTATCTGGAGGGAGTTACCAGGGATGTGTCATGGAAGAGATAAAGAACACTGCCCCACCTGGTTTTAACAGATAGTGATAGAATACACACTTTGGTTACATTTTACATTGTAACCTAAGACAATTTACTAAATTTTAAAGATAGGATGTTCAGCGAGCGGGGAGTTTTAACTTTCTCCAAAAATAGTGAAGGAAATAGCGCAATGCAGAGAAAGGTGAGGAGCACCGCTGAGTGTTAATTAGTATTTATATAAATTATTTTACTTCATAGGAGTTTAACATTAAATAATTTATATTACATAATATCTGTAGTTGTTCTATTTGTAAATGAACTGCAATAATTAACTGGTTTGTGTGCTCTATGGAAGTGTATATGTAGGATTATTAACCCTTTCCTATGGAGGTTTGTAAGTGAAGTAGTCATTGTGCAGCAGTTGAGAAGAGCCATTTGGGGAGTACACTACAACCATAAATCCTGAACACTCTGCCAGATGAGCCATTTCTCTGGGAGGCAGAGACTTGCAGCCTGCTGTGTATGCCTTGTAGTATGTAGAAAGTAGTTGAGTTTACAAAATTTGTCGTGAGTAACATGCTTACAGCACCTTCTTAGAGGGTGCTCTTGAGATTTTAATTTTTTTTCTAATGTAATTGCTGTGGTGTCACATTCTCTTGTCTGTCAACTGGAGCACAAGGTGAGGGTGGAAGAGCTGCAGCTGAGGAATGATGTGGGGCTGGTGATCATTCTGCACGTCTCTGCATAACCCACTGCTGCAGAGATCTTTATGGGGAGCTGCTGAGCTGCAGAAGAGCGGTGGTTCTTTCTTTTACAAGGGTGGCTGTCCAACCACGTTTCTAATGGAAATTGTTATTTGAGACATTTTGGTGAAGATCTTTTTTGCTTGCTTAAGATGAAAATTACCTTATATTTTGCATTTTGTTTACAAGACTTAGAGAGAAAATGTGCAACTGAGCAGTATCCTGGTGGTCATGGGGAAATACTGCCAAATATGAAAAAGGAAACGCATTCCTCTTTCCACTTGAACAGCTCTAGATCACATAGTGGCTTTCCAGAGGAGTTTGGGGATAGGTAAACAGGGAGCCCTTATCTGTCTCCTGTGTGTGGGGCTGAACTGTGCCCAGTCCTTGGGAAGGGAGGACCTGCCATCATTCCCCCAAGAGCAAGTTGGAGAGAATAAAACAAAATAAATTTCTCTGCATATTGTCTCTTTAAATTGACATTTAAAAATAGACAGACAACCAACAAGAAGGCTTAAACAATTTTATCAGTGGTTGATTTATTTCAGCTTTCTGCTCTCTCTGGTTGCAATTCAGTGCAACCCATAAATAAGTTAGGCTGGTAAAGAAGATTGAATTTTTGAGGCCAAAACAATAATTGAGGAATTGAACAGCCTGGAGGTTGAAATATCTTCTCCTGGGATATAAGCCTTTGGACCTATTAGCAATTGTCTATTGCTTTTCCAGCCATGGACACCTATGACCGCGTCAACATGTGGAACTGATTTACGTTTCTTTGTGTTGCACACAGACAGATCTAGTACATATGCTGGGCTCCACCATGCTGTTACTCTGAAGTAAGAATATCTCAGGAAAATCTCTGACTAGAAAAATCTCAAAACTATGGGAAGGCCCAATTTCCTATGAAGAAAGTCTGCACCCGCTCAGCATGATTTGATTATACAGAAGGCTATGTTTTACACTTTTCCCACACTGTATTAGCACTTGGAAAGACTGAAAGTGAAGCCTGAAAGAAGGAATTTGCATTTTTTCTTAAAAGCAAAACGAACAAGCAAAACCAAAACCCACCATTTTTTCAGTCATTCCTTCAGGATCAAACTTTGAGAAGAAAACCTCCACAGACAACCAAAGTAAGAAGTATGGATTGCAAAACCAACCCCTGACCAAAGGCAAAAAAAAGTATCTTGAGGCCTTACTCTGCATAAAGACATGGAACTGGACAGGCCTGCGGGGGATTCCCAAGCTCTCCGGGAGGCACCAGGGCATTTTGGGGCAGCCTTGGGGGCTTTACTTCAGGACTGCACTCTGCGGGACAGGGCCTTGCCAGGAGCTGCCCCATTGCTGCTCCTCCGCTCGTGCGGACCCACATCTGAATCACAGCTCAAAGCACAGAAACAGACACCGCTTTCCTTCCCTCGTGGACTCGGCATCCCACAGAACCTGCACGAATGCTGTTTCTAAGGATGGCATCACTTGGAGGGGGCCACTCGGAGGGAGCTTCCCAGGGTGACAGTTCCCCACGCACCTTCCCTGAGCAGCCGGGGGTTTGAACAGTTACAATGACAGTCACGCATCGAGGGTGACACTGGATAAAACACATAAAGGGCACTCTGGGGGACTCAGGGCAGGGCTGGAACCCCTGCTCTGGGCACAAGGAACTGAGGCTGGAAGTGAGGGAGCAGCCAAACCATGTTAGCATGAGGTTAAACTCCTCCTCAAAGAAAAGCCAGCATTTAACTTGAAATCACTAAGAGAGGGTTAAAAATGGAAAAGAGGAAATATGAGAAAAAGACAATTACTAAATCACTATTAAAATCCACATTTCCAACTTTTGTAGTCTGAAAAAAAAAACCCCAAACATCTATATATCTGGTTTTGTTTTATATGAAAAGATGACAGCAATTGAAACTAAAAAGCATTTGTTAAAAATTGGTTTTGACTATCACATTTGTTCTGATCAAGTCCATCAGAGTTTGTTTTGAAGAAAGGCTCCTGACGGCATAGAGTACAAACACAAAATGGCAATAGTTTGTTAGATCTGGTAAATGCCAAGAAGAGAGACTGTATAATGGAATTTAGCACTACCAGTTATTCATAAATAGTTCTTCTGATTCACACATCATCATCATCATTTGTCTTGTAAGTCTGTTTGCGCAGGCACCTCGTGCTCTGCTCCTACTAAATCTCTGCACAGACAGGACCGGTGATTTGGATGTATGGCACTAAACTAGGATCTCTTCTGAATAACAATGTGCTGCTGTTAACAAGCAGCATTACTTGAGATTGGGTAGGAACAAGGATTTGTGGAGGTAGCTGCGTTGGAAGGCATTCTTTGCTGGTTTTGGGTTCTTTTGTGTTATCCTCTTCCTTCTCCCTCCCCTCCTTAGACTTTTCATATTATATTTAGTTTGATGAAGCCACTCTTGTTTCTTAAATAGCTGTCTCTTCACCTTTAAAAAGTACTTGGATAACATTTTGTCTTATACACATGTATGGCAATAAAGGTATATACTGAATAAGGGGGGATGTCAGCTCTAGCTCTACAAGCTGTGAGATTTATTAGTGACATTGTTTCAATGTGGGGAACAGACTCCTGAATAGAAATAGATGTATTATTTATAAGGCAACAATATTGTGCATTCACGAATTATCACTGGGAATCAAGGCAGACGCCTCTGCCTAATGAAAAAAAATGTTGTTTGCAGGTAATTGAGCTGTTTTCTTTAGGCTCCACTCTGCACTAAACTTGAAAATTAAGAGAATTGCTTTGGTAATTAATTTGACTGAAGTGATTCCTGAGTAGAGAATTTGAAAGATTTCTTATTACTTGATAAAATGAAAAGTTGCCAGAAATTCTCCCTAGTGTTGAGGTGAGGTTGGTTACAGTATCTCTGTTTAAACAAGCTCTAGCAGAAAGATGTGTTTTCATTTAACCTTGGTGCAGAAATTGACGCTGCAGAACTGCTTGGGGTGAGCAGTGAAATAACCAAATAGTTTTCTCATACGACCATTGCCTGCCATTCCTAGCACTGGGCAAATTGAGATTACCTTTCAAATCCCTGTGTTCCCCAGTTTTTTGTACTCCCTGACACAAAAGTTGAGGACAGAGTGGTACAGGCCATACAGGTTTAGTTTGATACATAAAGGTGGCAGACCTGAACCCAGCAGTCTTCAGGATTGGCTGTACAGACAGCTTTTTCTTCTAACAAGCCAAACAAACTGTTGATGTGCTTAGAAGTCAGAAAGAACCAGCTAGGCTGCTCTCCTGGGCTGCTCCTGTTTCCTCTGTTTGGTTAGTGGTGCTGGGCACAGATGGAAAGTCATTCAAGGTTAATTTGATTAGCTGTACCCAGCTTCTGGGGATCTCTGGGGAAAATCTTTCTTTTGAAATAGAAGATACAGATATCATAATGTGATCCTAATTCGTGGGTGATATTTAGAAAGAAACAGTATTTAACCTTGAGCTAGGAATACATTTAGAATGTTCTATGCACAAAGCATGCTTTAATCCAGATTTCTTTAGGGCATAGCCTTGCTACTGCTTGGGATGCCTCATACAGATTATCCCCAGGATATCTGGGGAATACTGTGATGCTGCATTTAAAGAACTTGTGCTTTTTTTTCCACGGATGTCTATTTCCAAGTCTGGTATTGACTTGGGAGGAGATTGTGTGCCAGATTTTGTTACTGATGCTGTCAGAAAGCTGTGATACAAAGGTGACAGGAAGCATTCTTCACTTTTCACAGCTTCTGTAGATTCAATTGTTTTGAAGAGGAAGGAGATGGCTTTCTGAAAATTGCTTTTACTGGCTCTTGAAGTATTTCTACAGCAGATATTCAGAACTCAGGTTCTGCTTAAAAACATCCAGCTGTGAACACAGAAGGCATTCTTAGGTCAAACTAAAGGTGGTTGAGCAGGGTAAAGACCTGTAGGCCTCTAATAACAAATTTGTCTGCTTCCTGTGTTGATAGACAAAGGAATTAACAACATTGCAAGCTTTTCTAGTGATCATTATGGTCTGCGCACAGTTGAATTTATTTTCTTATTGTATCATGTGTAGTGATCTACATGAACCTGGTCATGTAAGGACCAGGTATTCTCCCAGTTTTCTAAGGATAAGCCAACTTTTGTTAAACTGCTTCTGCCAGACTGTGTAGGTTTTTTGGCAGTCATTTAAATCTACTTCACTACATGAGTTTCATCTGCTTGTCCAAAATCTGTTAGTAGTTTTTTACTTTTCATGACAATCCTGTTAATTCCGGTTCTGGAAATGTCTTTTAAAAATCTTAATGCCTTTAGACCAAAAATAGAGGAACCTTTATGCTGGTTTATATCTAAAGTCCCTTTAACGTTGTACTACCTGTGATGGCCAGTAGAGCAGAACCTGTCAGAGATGGATCACAAAGCATCATCTGAGCGCCCCTTTCCATGGTTTATCTTCCTAAATTCAAACAGTCAGTACTTTAGGGATTTCTTTGGAAACTTCCGGTGAACCAGTCTTCTATGACTGTATCAAGTCTAATTTTGTACCCCCCTATACTTTCATTTCTCAATGATCCTGTTATGAATACTTCTGTTTAATTGGTTATTGTGAGGAAGAACTTTGTGATTTGGATTTGGCACTGTTGGGTTTTCTGTAGTTCTAGTATTGCAAGAAGCTGAATTACTAATTCTCTTTGCAGTGTTTGCAGTGTTGTGAACCTCTAGTTACCTATTTTCTAAACCAAAGGGTCCTGGTCTCTTACCCTGCTGTGTAGGAAGGCCTCTGAGCATCTTTGTTGCTCCTTCTTACATCTGTTCTTCTTGTCTGGTTTGTGGGATTGAAACAATGACAAATTCCTGCACTATTCAACACATGGATGGGTGCACCCTTTATGTCTGCACTGTTTCTCCTTTTTTTTAGGTTTCTTTTGTAACTGTGTTTTTCAATATCCTTAGCTTTTTCCTGCATGCTTTGCAGAAAGAAAATAACCTTCACTGTTCACATATATATAGATTTAGATTTTGCCAGTTCATTCACTATGTTTTCTCTTTCTAAATTTTTAGTGAACAGACAAGTCCATGACTACCTGAATGTACCATGATTAGGACTGTGCTTTTAAGAGAAGTGAGATAGACAGCATTATAAAAAGGATAAACACACAAAAAATACCTGCAAAGGAATTAAATTCTGTCAAAACAGGTCTCAACAGATGGGCATCAGCTACTCTTAGCAAGCAGAGAAAATCACCTTGAATGCTCTTCATTCTTGAGAACTGTTACTTGAAAGTGAGTGGTGCCATTGTCTTAAATGTTTAAACATAGTTGATCGTAGATGCAGGAAAGTGTTCACTGGTATGGAGTTTTATGAATCATTTACCTTTGTAGGAGTACATTCTGACATCCTAAATGCAATATGCCGTTTCCCTTCCCACACATTACATGTAATAGCTAAGTGGTGAGTAGACAGCTACAAGTCAGCAGACATGAGTTTTATTCCTGGCTCTGTTTCCCTTGGTAATTTTACTCAAGTTGCTCAGCTTTTCTGAGTCCTCTGTAAAATGGTCGGCCTGATCACAAGGAGTACCATCTGTCTCTTCCAACTTTTCCATGCATAGTAAGGCACTGAAGTGAGACTTACTGCAGCAATTAATTTTATCTTAGAATTCTACAGGACATTTTTAATGTCATTTTAATCTTACTTTCCCAGCTCTGGAACAAACAGAGTTCCTTTCATTCATCCTTTCCATTACTTTTTTTGGGTAGGGTTTTTGTCACTGACTAAGGCCTTTAGGGCCAGGTTCAGTCATGAGACAGTCTCCTGGTAGATCTGGAAGTCAGAGGGAATTGTTCATGTGAGTTCCCAATAGAAACCAGTATGATACCAGTCCAACTCTGTGCTATGAAGCAATGGCTGACTCAGTAGGTGTTGGGGTCCCTCCCCCGCCGTGCAGCCCTGGCAGAGGGGCCCTGAGGGCACAGACACGGGGTTTCCCTGCCCCTGCTCAGCCTCGTTCCCATGGGTTGGTTTGTGTTCCCTGCGCGGGCAGAAGGACCCTTGGTGCGGTGACGGGAACAGTTCCTGGGCACAGCCCCGGCCGTGCGGCTGGGGAAATAAACATCTCTGAAACAGCTATCAAGAATTTCCTTTCCACGGGACTCCTGGTTTGGTATATGCGTGTTGCAGTATCCCCACTGCAACATAATGGTGGGGAATTGTGAGCAGAACGATCCCCGATCCCTAAGCGACTGATTTGTGTGAGTAAACCCTGGAAACTTTGGATTCCTCTTCTTGGTTTTGCTTTGCTATTCCATATCTAAACTATGGAGGAACCGTGGGAAGACTCTTGGCTCTCAGAGCCGCATATGGACATTTATCTTAAACTTAAAATGATTCTTGAACAACGATTTGTAAATTTTAGCTTGATTCAAGCTCAAAAAGAACTGAAACGCTTCCTGGCATGGTTGTTTAAGAACTTTTTCTATGTTTCTTGGGATTTAATTCTTACCGAGGGCTTTTGGAAAACCGTTTGGACACAGTTAATATTGGAGTCAAAATATATGCCGATGGAAGAATATTTTCGTGAATATTATTTAATTACCGAGACTGTTGAGCAATGTCAGCTGTGTCTTGGCGAAGGGAAGCCTGGCTCAGGGATTGTGCGGCCCAGGCCACGTGCACCGAGTGCTCTGCGAGCAGCAGCGAGGCAGTTCCCGCGTGCGGGCGGAGCCAAGCGAGCTGCAGTGTCGGTGGCGGAGCGAGGCGCGGTGGGACCCGGCGGTGCCCACACGGCCCCGCGCAGCGCGTGGTGGAGCGAGCCCCGGGAACGCCCGACCGAGAGGGGCGGCACGCAGGCAGCGGCGGGCGGCGGTGGCGGTGGAGCGGAGCCGCGCCCGGCCGAGACGCGCGCTGGAGCAGGGCACGGGGGAGTCGTCGCTCGGGGGCCCGGCCGAGACGTGGGTGCAGCGCCTGGCAGCGGCAGCGAAGCTGCGACCAGAGGAGGCGACGCACGGAGAACTGAGCAGCACGGCCCGGCCCGGCCCGCGCAGCCCCGAACGCGACCCCGGGAAGAGCGCGCAGGCCCCAGCAGCTCCGACAATTCCAACACGGGAGTGACCGAAGGAGAGAGCAAAGACGCAGCGAGACAGAAAACAGCAGCCACTCGGAAAAAGGAAAAGATCATAGCAGCTAAGATCTTAGGGATAGTAAAATGGTATAATGTTAAGCAAAATTATGGTTTTATAACAAGGTGTGACAACCAGCAAGACATATTCGTGCATAGAACTGCTATTAAAAAGAATAACCCTGAAAAATGCATCCCAAGCTTGGGAGATGGAGAGGTGGTGGAAGTTAAAATTGTACTAGGGAGAAAAGGGTTACAAGCATCGCAGGTCACTGGGCCTGATGGTGTTCCTGTAAAAGGCAGTATATATGCAAAAAATCGTAGTCATGTTAGACAATATCTCCATTGTAAGCCCCCCCTACAGTCTCCCTTTCCTAATCCCACCTTTCCCTTTTACCCTATGTCCTATTACCCCCAGTGTATTCCCAATCCGTTTTTTCATCCATGGTTTCCCTACAAAACCATGCTTTTGCCAATTGTTTCCCCAAAAATCCCTTTCCAATGCGGAGTGGGGGATGAAAAGGGGGAGGGAAGAAGTTAAACCCTCTCCTGCCTCAGTTTCCCCACAAAGCATGCTCAGAGAGTTCTGTCTCCCTTCTGTCAGCCCTAAGATGTTCCACAGAATCTGTTTGGACATTTAAAGACTCAGGAGAGTGGCTTGTTTTGTCTTGAAACTGTTCTTGTTATGTTTATCCAGTTGTTTTCATTCTCCTTTTATTAAAATAAAACGGGTGAGCTGTTGGGGTCCCTCCCCTGCCGTGCAGCCCTGGCAGAGGGGCCCTGAGGGCACAGACACGGGGTTTCCCTGCCCCTGCTCAGCCTCGTTCCCATGGGTTGGTTTGTGTTCCCTGCGCAGGCAGAAGGACCCTTGGTCTGGTGACTGGAACAGTTCCTGGGCAGAGCCCCGGCCATGCGGCTGGGGAAATAAACATCTCTGAAACAGCTATCAAGAATCTGCCTGTCCATATATATTTCCTTTCCACGGGACTCCTGGTTTGATTTATGCGTGTTGCAGTATCCCCACTGCAACAAGTTGGTCTGACCCCAAGTACCTGACTGGGAATAAAGCAGCTCCCATGCAAATAAGAAGTTGACTGTTGTTTTATCAAGTGATTGCCAAAGGTGTTGGACGTCTTACTTATTTCTGCTCCTTCTGCTGAGGTTAAATAGCTGGTAATACTTCAGTTCTTAAATCTAGTAATACTTTGTAGCTGTGATTTTTCCCTGAAGCCCTGTTTCAGAAACTCTCTCTGCTTATGTAATTTGGAAATCCTAACAGAGCAGTGTAAGTCTAGTAAGCAACCAAATTTAGCACTGGAAACCTTTTATTTATTATCACTAGGGACACAGGACAAAAGAGATGAAATGTTCCCAAGCTATTCAGTGAGGATCTAGCACAGATACTTTGGGATTCCAAGCTTGCAGATTTTATGATTTGTAGGATGAAATGTAATCTGGTATTTTAAAATGTAAATTAAAACACTTTTCCTTAGCCCTCAAGATTATGAAGAATGCATCTCAGCCAAGTATGAATGCCTGAAAGAAGTGATGTCTTACTCAGTCTGCAGACAAGCAAAACAAGTAAGGTAAGAAAAGGTGAGAAGACTCTCACTATTCTAAACCCATTTTTAATTCTGAAACTTGAGTTAATCAAAACTGTCAACTCTTCACCTTGTTGATCACAGTAGCATTTGATTTCATCTCACCGTTGAAAAATTACTCTTACTATTTGACAACCCTGAAGGTTTTCAAACTGAATTTATTGTTGATCCAAAACATTTTTTGCATACTGAAAATTCAGAGAAAGAAAAATTCAGCATTCAAATAAAAAACATATGGGTTGCAATACTATCACATGTATTTTCATACATAATTCTCAAAATTCCTCATTTTTCATTTTAAAGAAGGAAGGCCTTGTTAATTGGTGTCAGAACACAGTAGAAAATTATGAGGTGGATTAAAACCCTTGGCTGAAATCAGATTTGTATGACCTGTGTTTTAGAAACTTTATTTGCTTGAGCCGTTGCAGCCTGAAAGAAACAAGTATCTTTCTTGAAAACATGATGATGAGATCCCAGATAATCAGTAACCTAGGGCATACTCCTACCGATGCAGAAAATGCAGTCAGAAAAGCTTTCCTTGGATAATAAAAACTTGAAATGAATCTCAACATCCAGTCATTAGCATTCAAAGCCCTATTCAGTCACAGAAATGTCTTTTTGCTCTTTTCCCCTCAGTGCTATATTTATTAGGAGGTAAGAATGTGATGCAGAAGCCAGAACCTGAAGGTGTTTAGCGTGCTGTGATTCAGCTGCCTGGCAAAACATCTTACTTTGGCAGTCCCCAGACTGATCTTGTGAAGTATTCCTCAGGGAGGGAGATTTCTTTCCAGAACTGTCCTCCTTTGGTGTGGCCATCTGTCTCTACATAGTTATTTGGGCAAAAATAGAAATTACAAACAGAAAATTGCTCTGTTGCCAGTTTAGCTGCAGAATGCACACTGAAGCTTTACTCACTCAGGAGGGTTTAGTGCCAGGGTTCTTTGCTGGGGATAAAACACTGTATCATATTTTCCTTTCCTGTTGGTGGTGGATTAAAAACTAAATCCTGCTCATTTTACTTCAGAAGTAGTCCCAAAGGATTTTGGTAGGATTAATTGCATATGAAAAGCAAGTGGGATTTGGCATTTTGCGTACATTGAAAATTAAACAGAGGTAAATATTATCAAAAGTTTTAACTTACTGATGTTATTTCAGCTTGTTTTGTGATCTGAACCTTTTCTGCTGAATACTTGAAGATGTTCATGGAACTTCAGAAAAGTCACGTCTCTGAAAGGAAAAGAGAAGAAATCTCTGCCTATGTAGGACTCAGCTCATCAAAGACTTGAATTTGCTGCTCAAGTCCTTCTCCCTTCCTGAGGTTAGGCACATATGTAGGTGCATTGTTGAATTTGGGGCTTAACGAAGAACTCCATTCTCTTTTTTCAATCACATGCACATTTATCTTTTTCTGTAGTTTTTCCTCTATAGTATTCTAAGGCTTCTGCTGGGGAGATGATGCAAAATACCTTTATGATACATTGGGAATAGTGCCCTGAAAAGACTTATATTCTACGGATTTAGAGTTTGCAGAACAAATTTTAGTTCTATGGATAGTGTGGGTGGATGTAGGGATGAAGAGCTCCAGAAAGTAAAAGTCAATACCTTATAAACTTGGAAAGATACAGCTTCAACTGTCCTAGATTTTTTGTGATGGGGAGGTGGAAGAAGTTCTGTCAAAACAGACCTAAACAATTTTTTTTAACCCTCTAATATTTTGTAATCTGTTCTGTGTGGGTCTTCAGTGAGATTATTTCACCTGCCTCAGTCTTTGAGCTTTTTGATGTTACCCCAGTGCCCTGGGAGCACAGAGCCCACGTGGACAGGGAGATCAGTTAAGAGACAAGTCCTTCAGAGTGCATGGCCCTAAAGTACTTTAGGGACACCATCAGTTTTGAGAAACTAATTTCAAGATCCAGAAGATCAGCAGTAATCTTGGATGGAGCCAGTGGGCCTGTGTGAAGGAGTGGGGAGGAAACACTGTTTGATACCTTTAGCTGCAAGGTTTCTGTGTAATGAGGGTTCCTTGTTGCTGCTATTTTTCTGTCTTGAAATGAGAGCTAAATATTTCACAAGGATAACATCCAGTCTGTCTCGAATCAGCTGTGCCTTGGGCTAGAAAGAAGCAAACTGTATCTGAGGCCATCCTTCATTCAAGGGAGCCCTTGTCTGCAACAGCTTTTGTGCAAGTTGTGTAACAGCTTGAGCAACAGCTTTCAATAAATAAGAAGTTTCCCTTGTACTTTCTGCTGCCCTGCAGCTGTTTGCTCCATCCGTCACCCCTGTCCTTCACAGTTTCCCCAGCAGGTCGCTCCAGACCTGCCCTCTGTCTCCTTGCATGGTGGAGTCGGATCCTTTCCTAGTCCATAGGTGCTATTGTGATAAAAAATCTTGGGAAAGAGTAACATGGGATCAGTACTTCAGCTGCATTTTGAAAGCTCCATATAAAATGAGTTCACGTGAAATCCAAGTCCATGGCTTTCGACCTGAATTTTTTATTCCAAGGAAACATATTTACTTCCTGAATAAACTAAAATTATCTAAAATGGCATGACGTGGCTTTCCCTTGGGACGAGGACACAGTGCTCTACTTGTCTGTATCTCTACATTTGCCATCTTTCTCAGTTACCTCATGTATAGCCCAGAAGATTTTATGGGAGCATAGGTTATAAATCCTAGATGGTAACTTTCTTACTGCAGTTGCATGATCTGGATGATTTAGTGCCGCTCTCAGATGGTGACAGACAGCAGAACAAACACCAGAGCTGGATGTGAAATAATCACTATGGTGCTCTTTGCTTCTAATTCCAGGCAGGGAGATGTGATAAATGGTGTGAGTGCTGAAATAGTTAATGCACTTTTAGTGTTTTCTATGGGAATCCCTCACGCTGTGTTTAGGTACTTGTCCATCATGTGGTATACTGGTTGGTTATCAAAAAATTCAAGAACCAAAGGCGTAATTTCATGTAGGTTGATATGAAGGAAGCACAGTGTTTGTGATATGCTGGTATTTTAAACACTTTTGAGTTAACAAACTCATAAATAAGAGAAGAAATCTTGATAGCATTTTTCAAATTAATTTTTGAGCTTTTCTTTTGAGTTATCCTGATTTGATCTCAGAAGTTGCCTAGTCTTTTGTTTCAGCCTGGCTTCTCTGGATATTGATAGTGATAGATGATCCAATTACTTAATCTTTTCATGCATGCTTTCACTTTTAGCAAAGCATCAAGGTGCAAAATGAGAGGGTGTTTGAGACTGTTTTAGTCCTCTTTTTAGCTGTGGTACATTACCTCTACAAGAAACAGCTGATGGTATGTGAAGCATAACTACTTGAATGAAATCTATCTACTGCATCTTTTATTTCTCAGTGCTAGGTATGTTGTATGCAGAGTTATTTACTGATTAATATTACTTTGCTGCATCATTAGCAGGGAAATGGGAAACATGTGAAGTAGTCCTACAGGAACTGCAACATGCTGGAGAAGTAAGCCTGTTATTTTTGTCCTTCAACAAACTACACCCACTCCCCACTGTATGAGGATGCGTTTAATTTATTTTTTCAGCTATGCCTTATTGATTCCACAGTTGTAATGTTTTCCATTGAGTTTGTTACCAAATATTCACTGCTCTGATCATGTGGTATCACATTTAGATTTTGAACTGCGTCATTGTCTTGCCATCTGTTAAAGCCCTATGTCTGCTGAGCACTATCCTGAGAGAGCTGCCAGTTGCTGGACAAGTCAGAGAGGTGACAGATTTTTAATTATGCAGACAGGATGGGAGGGGTGGGGGGCTGAACAGTGAGTGGTGATTGCTCGGACAGGGGTTGTGTCTCTCAAACAGCCTGCTAACAGCACTGAAGTCCTACCAGGAGTGGCTGATGTTGTACACAGGGAATGGCTCTTTGGGGATGAGCTGAGGGAAGTGGACTTCTTGGGGGGAAGCTGTGATTGATGGATGCCTGGTGGGTCAAAAGTCCCAACGTGTGCTGAACCTATAGCTTCTTGGTTTGATACCTGAGAAGGCCCATATAAGTAACTCCTTCCCGTATTTTCCATTGATTGGTATTCAGAATAGGCCACTAAGGAACTTATGATGAAGAGATCTTAGATGCACACAATCTTCAGACCATTTTGCACCAGCAGGTTGCTGGGTGCTCCCTTGGCCAGTCTCCACATGTGGATCTCCCATTTCATCAACAGAAACAGGAGGGAAGAGTCCCAGCAGCTCAAAGCACATCTGCTGTTTGGTCGGGTCAAAAATCCCCCAAGCTTTAACTGGAACTTGTTCTTCTTTATTCTTTCCATGCCTTGATGAGTGTACTTGGATGGAAAAAGGGATTAGAAACTTCTACAACAGCACTAAAGAGCAGAGCTCTGCAGGAATTGTGACTGCATAATTAAAGGCTAGTCTGGAGATGGACTATGAGGGTTTATTGTTCCCTTAGAATTACTGTGGGTAGATAGGGCATAGAATGAAATTATTTAGCATAGAAGAAGGAGGGGATACCATCTCCAGGCAACAGGGCTGCCTGCAAGCTGTCGCAGAGTTTGGGTCCTCTGAGAATGCTGCTAATGCTGCAGGACCTGAGGACTGGGACAAGACCAGGGGCTGTATAATTGCAGGAATGTGATACATCCCCACCATCATGCATGGAGGGCTGGGGAAGAGGGATTGTTCTGATTCTGCCTTGTTAAGCAGGACTATGACTCAGTTGAAGTACATTACAGCAAGAGATTACATTTCTGGGCTGGAGCCTTTCACAAGTCCTAAGCTCTACTGGCTAATGTTTTTAATTTCAGTACTGGCTACCCTTACTGGAGTGTTTTTAATCAGGGATTTCTTTTGCGCAGTAAAAGAACTGGCACTTTTACCTGACATAATGGAAAGAAATGATGAGAAAGCCTGAGTTTTTGTTTTCTTTTCATCTCAGTTCTACCATTCTGCAAGCTCTGATACTGAATGAAGCTGTAAATTAACTTTCTTCACTGCCTGGCCTGTGGGATGGCTACAGGTGCTCTCTGCCTGCCTGGTGGGTGCTGCCTGTCCTGCGAGGAGGGAGAAGCCTGTTTTCTCACACACTGAGCCAGCTGCTGGAGGTGTGGGGATAGCAGGGCCTCAAAGCCCTGCATTTCTGCATTGTGGGACTTGCTGTGCCACATTGCGGGACATGCTGTGCACCCAATGCAAAATGTTCAACCCCAGAGGTTTTTGCCAAGAATGCTGTTGATTTGCTGATTAATGCATTAACTGGTTAAAATAAGGGAAATAGAAGGTAAGTTGTTGACTTGATTTCCCCTGTGTTGTGGGCCTCATTAGACTGCACTAATCCGTGTTATGGCTTCTGAGATTTTCTCATCTGTTGATGTAAATATAGTCAATGAAATCAAATCCTTATGGAAGTTTAATTTGCTGAGTCATCAGATGTCTCATCTTGCTTGATTATAGCCTTCTCGTCAGAGTGAGGCTTAATGTGCTTTAAATTCCTGGATTATTACTGAGTTGTTTAGCATGGCACTGAGGGCATCTTTGCAATGTTACTGAGATAGGAATTTACTTTCTAATTCTCAGAGAGAGAACTGTTCCTGGCTGCTGCAAGGGCAGCTTAGTGGAGAAATTTCAATAAAATTAGGCGGGTTGATTGTTTCGCAGCTTTTGTTTGTTTGTTTTTGATACAGGACAGATATATTTTCAGCATGGGATCAGTTGGAAAGGCATTGCAAATGCAAGCTTCTGAGTCAGCAAAGAGCTGTCCAGGTTAGGAACTGGAACGAATTGTACAAATCGTTTTTACAAAAACAAATGAATCTATAAATGTACCTGGCTAATAATTTTTTTTGGTAATATTTGTGCCATGCCCTGGTTTGACTCTAGCAAAAACCTTTGCTGCTGAAGGAAGAGGAAAAATAGAGGAGAATTTGAACAATTTAGGTTAAATAAGGGCAGGAAAGGAGAATTTAATGGTGTCTCGAAGTGGTAATTCCATTGAATTGTGACTTGTAGCCAAAATAAATTATACCATTTCTACAAATGAGGAGGTATATTTATGGGATAATATGCCAGGTATCATTGACAGTTTTGTCTGCACTTTTCATCTGTGTTGCTAATGTGAATAAATTTTAAATGAGCTGCCTTCAGGAGATTTTGCTCTCTTGTACAGGCGCCTGTGCAAGATGGTACTCTGATTTAGACATTTGCATCTTCATAACTAATTATAATGTTCTCAGTGTGGGCTCTGGTGGACAATAAATCCAATTACCTCTTCAGTTCCCCAGGCCAGTACTGGAGGGCTGTCTGCAAAGCAGAAAATGCTGCCTGTTAGTGTTTGCTGTCCAAAACCTATAACAAATGTAACTGGGTTATTTGAACATATTACTGTTACAGTCCCCTCTATATAAAAGATCTGCATAGGTTTCTTTGCCAGGAATATCTGATTTAAAAACTGAAGAGAAATATTCAATCCTGTCTCTAGATTTATCCAGTATTAATATTGCTGGCTCAACATACTCATCCAGACTATGAACATACTAAATAAACTGTTTTTTCTCTGGAAGATCAGATGCCTCTGTGCATCAGGTGTGTGTGTAGCTACTGGGCTGGTCTTGCCTCCCAGGACCTCCCAGTGTGGGGTTGCTCCTACCTGCCCTCCTGCCATGGTGCCTGGTAGGCTGGTTCAGTACAAGCTCTACAGAGCCTCCTTCAGAAGGTAAAATGCTGAAGTGCAAAGTTTACTAAAGGGACAGGCAAACAAAGCGAGCATGGAGAGAGGGCACTGGTGGATGGTGCTGGTGGGTGGAGAGAAGTGATGCATTTCTTCTGGCTGACACAGCAGGGACAACTGGGATGGAAGTCATGAACACTGAGAGTAGTGAGGTGACTTTTTTGTTTATTTGGGATCGTCTGTATCCCCATGATAGTGACAGACAGAAGATAATGAAATCTTTATAATTAAGAGGTGCTTACCAGAGAAAAAAATATACAGTTTTTATATAATTGTAATGATACTTAGTTGAGGGGAATAACAACCTTTAAAAAAAGTTGTGAACACATTTCTAGTGCTAAATCAGGGCTGATTTTTTTTGTTTTTTTTTTAAACAACAACTTTTTAATTTGTTGAACAGCCAAAAGCCATTTTGGAGATAAGCCAAGGAAATAAACCTTCTGCAATTAGTAAGTCAGAGGTTATAAAACATCAGCACTCTAGTAACTGCAAAAATATCATTACTATTGAATTATTTCACAGGGTCATAAAGGAGGTATTTAAAAAAAAAGATTCGGAACCTATGCTCGCTCTCTACTTACAATTTGAATTTTAAATTTGAAATATTTAATACACAGTTGTAGGGATAATGACTATTCTTGTCCTCATTAAGGTTCTTATTTGAAAAAACAGGAGTGGATAACAAGTGTGAGTAGGTATCTAGACAGCAAGGTCAATAGTAAGAGCAATAACTACCATCTGGTAATGACTGGGAGCTATGTTACAGAAAGAGAAATTAAACAGAGAAACAATGGCTTCTAATTACACAGCTAAAAAATGCCCTGGCTGCTTGTTTACAATACACAGCTGAAAGTATATTGCAGTGAGGACAGGAGGAGAGATAACCAGTCCTCTGATAAATCAGAACTGGGAATGGGTAATAAAGAAATACCACTCATATTGATATTTTGTCTTTAGTGGCGCCTGGTTTCTCATGCTCTGTAAAATCTTCCATTGACCCCAGGAATTCTGTCCGTGTAAGGAGTGATCTCGCTTGCAAGAGGCAAGGAACTAGAGAAAAAAAGAAATTTCTCCTGTGTCTTGAAAGAGAATATTGATGTAACCTGATGGTAAATATGGAAAATGTGAGTTAGTAATCTTTGGGAGCTTGATCCTGCTGGCCAAAGCTGCCCAGTGTTATCCTCTCATTGTGTGTGATTTGCCCACCTTAAGGTGAGGCTTAGCAAAGCTCCTTTAGTTTTAATATTGCTGCAGCCACAAATCAGGTCTAAAAGTCTTGACACTATCTCTCTGAGTGCTGAGAGGGGAAAAATAATGCTTTTAGCATTACATTTCTAAAGATTAGGGAGTAGACTGTGTCATTAATATTCGGGAAAGGTACTGACTTGTGTCAAGTTGTCAATTACAAACATATCAGCCAAAATCATCAGCAGGGAAAACCTTGATAAAAATAATAGAAAGTGGTTTATCAAAGAAAAGTGCAATTTCATTGGAAGCAGATTTTGGTTGACTGGTGATTTTGATTAAAAAGATAGTGTGATTGCTGGTGGACCTTATCTGGGACAGAGCAATCATACTCATTTATCTTGCCTTGGAAAAAGATGCTGATAATCTTGTTGAAGGGAAGAGTAACATTAAAAGCATGAGCAGAAGAATACAAATGGAGAGGAATAATGATTTCCATGGAGAGGAGATTGAAAGTGGTGGAAGCTGCAGTTCTGTGAGAGTTTTCACATAGTCTTATTCTCATGTATAGCTAAAATACGGTTTTAAAGTGAATTTGATTGCAGAGTAATCAGAACTTAGTGTTGTGATATATTCAGGAAGATGTTTGCATCTTTTGTGCATTGATGCAGCTGTGCTGAGGCAAATATATACTTCATCACATGATTTTGTTTTGCATTTCCCTTGGTTAAAGTTAAGATACTTTATAGTAGAATTCTTTTTCTGATTTGCAAAGCTTGTTAGAGCAAGGGGATAAATGTCAGCAGTAGGAAAGAATGAAAAGATTGGCCTTGACGGCCAGAGATAGAATCTCTTGTCTGCACTCAAGTTGTTTGTGACAGAAAAAGTCAGACAGGTAAAACCTCCAGTAAAGCACTTACATCTCACTTCACAAATCAATTCCTGGATATCCCTAGAGGATTTGCACTCTAGTCCTGCACAGACACCCCGACAGGAGGGAAAAAATGGATCAGACTTAATTCCACTGTCTCCGGTATATGCTTATAGACTCCTACCATTGCATGGGTCTCATGTACACTACTACAAGATGCATGTTCTCCATATTTGCCTATTTTTCAAGTTCTCAGCAGTTATTATGGATTAGTGTGTCTGTCACCAGCCCTTTGATGGATCACATGCCTGGTGTTATTGTAAGCATGTTTGGTGGTGTCACTTGCAAGAGTTAACTGGTGTAAACTGGATCTGAAACAAAGGGAACCCTAGGAATTGACACTAGAGAGATATGTCCCACTGTCTCTGTTATCTGTTAATTGGTTCGTAATCTATGCTATTAGCAGAGAGTAATTTGGAGAAAAAAGAACTGTTTTGTCAAGTGAGTGAAAATATCTGCCTCTCTTTTGAAAATGACCTCTGGTGTTTCCCATGTTCCCGTGTTATCCTCCCCACTGGCAACCATTCTGTTATTGAACCTTGTTATTATATGTTAGTCCAACTTGCATGTCTGGTATCTCAGCTGACACTAGCAAATTCTTCTCAGCCAGCAGTGCAATAAGAGAGCAAAGAGTCCTGATCTGGAAAATCTTGTTCCCAAACGTGTGCACTGCTTCCGCAGAGCATGCAGCTCTCATTCCTCTTTGGAGTGCTCCCTACTGTGATTGAACACTCAGCACTTCTGATTTGTTTAGTCTTCTGTCTTCTCTTTCCTCCCTTTCCTCAGCACAGTCTTGGTTTTCCTCCCCAACAAAATAAAAAGCTCTCCTGTGTGCTTGGCAGTTGGATTTTTCTGTTCCTAGAATTTTTCCTTCTTTTGTTTGAAAGCTTGGTGTGTTTGTTTCTGACTGCCATTATTAGATTGGGAATGTCTCAAACAGTCTTGGATGGATTCTTGCAAATATTGTTGTGTGCAGATGATGAACTGAGGCACAGAGGCGAGTGACAAAGTTGCAGAGGATTCATTGGCAGAACTGGGAACTGAGTAGTGTTTTAGTCACAAGGCCATTTTGCTCACTGCATCAAGGAATACATTCTCAATTTTCATAGTAACTCTTTTAACAATTTTCTTGGATGATTTTTGGCTGTGAAGTGAATTCAGAAGCGTATGTCCATTTTTTTTTTGACAGAAGTCTTGGTTTTGAGGGCAAGCTTGTGTTCTAGACCTGTTTCACAACATGGCTTTTGTTGACCACTGTCCCAAAAGACCAGGAGAGGGAGACTGGGATAAGGATGAGTGTTAGGCAGAACGGGAATGGTCCCCATCCTTGCTTGCATGTTTTTTTTTTTTTTTTATATTCTATTGCTTTCCTCCCCCTCACTTTTCCCCATTATTTGTCTGTAATGAGTCCCACTTCTCCTGTTTCCTTTCTGCAGTCTTTTCCTATTTATCCTGTTCTTTCCTGCGTCAGCGGAGTGCTGTCTCCTTCCTATATCCAGGATAGTTGACCGACCTGTCCCTGGAGTGTAGCAGACTCTATTTGTGACTTCAGTTAAGGTCAGGAACTACATGTGGCATGCAGCTAATTGTTGCAGTAAGGAACGACACAGATTCCCCAGTCAGGTGCAGAGGAGAGCTGCTTTATTACAAAAACCCAGCCTTTTTAAGCAGTCAAATGGTTATCAGTTTACATAGTTTTAAGGCATAACAAACATAATTCAACCAACCACCATACACCACGATGTGAGCACGTGAGAGTCACGCAGCATGTTTTCTACCCCTAATTCAGCTGTGTCTCTTTCCCACAGTCCTCTTCTACTTAGCCAAAGTAACAGGCCTGAGCCATGATTTTACAATGAAGGCAACAAGGCCTTCATTTTATAAGGTTTTATCTATATGCAACAGCTAATCTCAGCTTCTTCCTTTTGGCTCTCATGATTTAGTTCCTGTGTTTTATGGGACATGATGGGACTGAGAGGATGACTTTTCTCCTGGACTGAAAGGTATAGAAGGCAAATATCACACCAGATAGGTGTTGCCAGAGGGACACAAAGGTACTCACCACTGTTTCAAGACCCTGATGAGTTATGGCATTAATGTCCATGGGGACAGCTGCTAAAGAATTTCAGAATCTTGCATGCAGGCAGTGTAATGTATCATCTGTACTTGTGAAAGAGCAAATGGCAGACAGTGATGCATAGAGCATCAGAACATAACTGAAATAACCATATTAGACTTTCAGGGTCTAGCAGAATTGGATTGCAGTATTAGTACAAGTACTGTTAAACTAGAATGAGACATTTTCTGTCTTCCAAATAATAGGAAAGATAAATGTATACCGAGATGTTTCAGGAGGGACAGGCAGCTGACTCTTATTTGTGGGTGCATAACCTCAGCTGCAGGGGAATGGGGGTCACACTGACAGAAAGATCTGATTTGGCACTGCATGGCTCCAGCTTGGCTCTGGCAGGATTTGCCAGCTGTGGTTCTGGCAGGTTTGAGCTAAATGAACCAGTCAGATGTGAGTGATTTATCTTTATGCCTGGTGTCAGCCCTGCTGGATGCAGTTTGGTTCCATGCCCAGCTGGTGCTGGCTGGACGGTTTGTGTGGGTGGGATGCTCTGACAGCATAGAGTGCCAGCAGAGCCCTGCTGACGGGAGCCCTGGGGCTGTGCCCTGCTGGGGGTGCAGAGCTCTGGGCTCCCCAGTGTGGGACACTTGCCCATGTGCTGCCCAAGCACCCTGCAGGCTGGCATTGCTCTGCTGCTGCTCCTCTCACCCTAGTTGAGGGCAAGTGGCTCTGAGGGCCATTGCTTCAGGCCCTGGATAACCCTTAACTGTAGATATGCACAGCTTCTTTGGGCTGGAACAGGTGCAGGAGGAATTGCAGGGCTTGTCAGGGAACAGACAATACATATTCTGAGGAAGATTTATTTGGCTCAGGAAAGCAAAGCCTGAGAACGGATGTGTTACCTTAGAAATATGCCTCAAGAACAAACTCCAGGGAAAGTTCTGCAAGATAGATGTTGGCACAAGTAAAGGGCATGAATTGGCAATGAATAAATTTAGATTGGAAGTCAAGTTCTTAACTGTCCGAAGAATTAAACTTTTGGACAATATACCTATGGCAGAAGCAAGAAAGGAGCTCAAGAGCAATTATTTTAAGAAATTATCTGAAATGGGCTTGGTAGCAAGTTGTTTGAGTCTCTATCAGGAAGCGCCTTAGTCCCGTCCCATGCACTTCATTTGCACACTATTTAGCATAATTTTTGTGAGCTCAGACTGGATAAACACAGTACTAGAGAGAGAAGGAATTAGCAAGTAACCATGAAACAACAATTTGTGGTTTTAGTGTAATGATGTTTTTTGATGATGTAGTGAATATAGAAGTTTTCTCATGGCTGAACAATAAAATGAAGCATGTGAGGCTACTGCAGATTAGCACCTAATTCTTCTCACTTGTGTCACTCCTGGGTTCAATCATTTGATGAAGTCTCTCTCCTGCAGATTTTAGTTTTCTCACTTGTATTCTTGTCAAATCAGGAGTTTCTTGTCCTCCACAAATTTCTTGCTGATGTTGACTGAATGCTCAGTGGATAGCAGAGATGAAGCTACCTACTTTAGGTTGGCATTCAGAAATTCAAGTTTCCTTTAATTTCTGATAATTTTTAATAACTTGTGAAAATGATTACATACGAAACTGCTAAAGTGACAGGAATAACACAGGAATTACAGCCTTTTTCAACAGAATGCAGAAAAAAACAATATAAGAGGCCTATCAGATTCTGACTTGACATCACAAGAGACAACATTATCATGCAAGACTGGCTTTTCAAGATTTATGATCTCCTATTTTGTGAAATGTAGATTTTGAAGTTATTATTGTATGGAAGCCATTAGCAATTAATATATGTCTATCCCTTCTTGCTGGGTAGTACACTAGAACTCTGCAGAGGAAATTATTTGCATGAATAAAATATTTTCTTCTTTTTTTTTTTTTTTAACTTTGGAAGGGGAATGTGCAATTTTCGTTAGCTCTTTTCAGTGACCAGTGAGATACCAACTTATTATCTGTTGTAAAGTCTTGAAGATTAGATGTGGCATTAAAAATTAAATTAAAAGCATTAAAATTAATTTACTTAGATGTAAAGTCTTGATGTAGACCTAGGTATTTGATTTGGTGTCTGTCTTCTCATTCAAAGAGCTAGGAGTCTGCGTACTGGCTGAGCTCTGGTTTTGGTGCTTTTTTCTCTTTGGTGTTGCAGCAGAGTTTTATCCATGATACTCTAAAGAGTGATTTATTGAAATCCTAAATGCTGTTCTCATTAGATCAGGAGTCTATGTTAATTGATACACACTACCTAAAATTGAGGGTTTCTGTCATAACTGTTTGCAAGCAGAGTATAAATTGTGTTTAACTGCCTGGGGAAGAAAAGCAAGTGGCTCTTCTATGTGCTAGTGATCTCAGCCTTAAAAAGAGAATTGCCTTTACTTACAACTTGGGTTTAATTTGAAATTAAAGCTGTAGAAAGAAATCTGAATTTTTAGATTAAATTAAGGTTTGTATGTGAGAAAAATATTATGAGTTTCTGAAAAAAAGATATTTAAATAAGCTTCTCACGAACCACTCTATAGACCTCAAGTCCTCAGGCAGGATAAATAAGATTTGAATATAAACCATTCATGATCCCCTAAAGCATCTCTAAATCTATAGTTAGTGTGAAATTGCTATATTTACTAAAATAATTCGAGTAAATTATTTTTCAAAGTATGGCCTTCATAGGCCTACATATATATAAACTTGCTGTATTTCATTTGGTTGTAATTTCTTTGTTCAATACTCTCATTTTCAGTTTAGTGTCAGCATATTCCTAACTGACTTCTAAAATCAAATTGCACCTGAGTTGAACTCAACTCATTGTAACTTTCCATATAGAAATAATTAGCTTGGTTTAAAATAATGGCACTTTCTTTAGAATAATGTGACTCATTTTGTGGACAAATCATCAGCCTGAATAATAGTCATATTTAGACTCATAGACTGTTACTGGCAAAGACTACATGCAAAATACTACTTTGTGGCAGGGCAAAACAGATTTTCAACAATAACTACAGAAATGGTTCTTCTCAAGAGGGCACTTGGATTTGCTTTCCAGTCAGTGGATGCCATCAGCATCCAGCTGAAAAGTCAGGTTTTGAAATCTGCTGTTTAGAGGACCCAAAGGAAAACAGAAACATAGACTGAGGAGGATCCCACTGGTTTGGCTGGAAAATGCAGCAGTTGCTTTATGCTGGGATTCCTGTATTTCAAGTACTGAGGCACAGAAGTGTTATGAATAATTGTGGCATATGAGATCCCAGAATGGCAGGACAGGATTCTGGCAGTGAGTTATGTATTTTCTGTCTCCTTAGAGCCATAGACACAAGCAAGCTGTCTTTTATTTCATCTCAGTTTTCTGAGTTACTGTGATTTGCTTTTGGTATTTGCATGTCAGCTGCTGTCTGACTGCCTGTTGCATTCTGATATGGAGAAGAAACTGTGATTCAACTTACCAAAAAGTGTAATTTCAGAGACCAGCTGCATATGCCTGTTCCTACCCACATCCAGATTCAACAGGCACATGTAAGGTAGCAGTTCTGCATATCAGCAAAATTTCAAAAGTTCCAGACTTCAGTGTGGATTTTCCTTCACTTGGGAGATTGTAGAATTGAGTTCCATCTCTGCCTTAGAGTAGTGTAGATTTTAGGATCATTATTCCTGTAAATATTGAGACTAAGTAATATTCCATAATGTCCATATTCAGTAGTGAATAAGAGGCAATGAACATCCTTTGCTGCTATATAGCTTTGTGCTCATTATTTTGCTGTTTTTTACTAACTGTGGTGTAATTTGTGCATCCCTGTTGCATTCCTTGGAGAGGCTGCTCACCAAAGCTCACTGTGCTCAAGCTTCTCCCTCTCCTTACCTACATTTCTAAAAACCTACAGATGCGTTTCCATACTCCCTTTCCTCTGATGTCATAATTTCCTTTTCTCTTCTTGGTGTCTTCTCCTTGCAGTAACTACTCATTCCAGGCGGGCTCCTGACTCTATTCAGTCAACCTGGCCATATTTGCTCTTTTCAGCATTATACTGATTTCACTTATTAGCTGACTTACTACAAGAATCCTCTTCACCCCTCTTTTTTTAGTGCAAACCATGCTGGTATTTAAGTAGGTGGGATTGTCATAATATGAGTATTGCTTAGGCAAGAATCATCTCTCACATAAACTTGGATTTGTAATTGTGTCAGCTATACTTTCAGTACATCCGTGCTATGTGTATCTGTGTATATATCTCTGTGTGTGTTTGAAATCAGCTTTTTTCCTGAGTTAAAATATGTTTATAGCTGTGAAAGTTCCAGGGTATCCATTGAAAAGCAGCTTTGCTATTATGATTAGGTGAGGATTAAAGCCTGGTATCTTCACTTTTCTCAGGGCCATTTGAAAAAACATTTGAGCTCTAGTGGAGTCCTGATAACTTCACTGACACCTCATGTGTATTCAGAGGACAGTTAATGGATCAGGAAATTGATAGTTTTAAGTCAGCCACAAAATTTTTTGTAGTATTGCCTTTTATTTCCAGGTACTTTGCATATTTTCCAGTTTTGTGACTCTTTCATAATTTACAATGTCACTGTTTTTTACTTGAGAAGTTGTTTGTAGTGACGGGGGAGAGCATCTCTGAAAATAACTAAATATGTCATAGAAAAGATAAAATAAGGTTTATAAAAATACTTGTGATTGCACAAAACTTCCAGGTGAAAATGTGGAGATTTTTTTTCTTTTCAGTCTTTGAGATGCTTATTGAGTTACAGCAACACTGGAGCAAAAAATGACTTGATTATGAGTTAGATATGTGGGTCTCATTATCATCAAGATGTAATGACTGGTTTCTCCAGTCCTGTATAACATGTTCATTAAAGACTTTATCTAGTTTATGGTACAACAAGTTTTGCGTGATGCGCAGCTGGATCCTGTCTGTGTCCCTGTAAAGTCAAAGGATGGTGCCCTAAACACAAGACTTCCAGCAACTAGCTGGTGTGTAATTGGCTTAAATTACAGAGTCAGTAAGGAGAGTACAACAGCTGTAACTGAAGTATTTTTTAATCTGCCTCCTTAATTTTGCTTAAAAAAAATGTAATCGGGTGTATCTACACAGAACAAGTGATCAGCTCTCTGAAAGCTAGTCTTAAATTTGCAATCCTGTTCTTGGCATGACTTATTATATGCTTAATGCTGTAGGACACTGCAGAATCATGGCAACAGGCCATATGGCTTTTCTAAGGTGCACTTTTTTCATCCTGAATTCTGGAGGAAAACAGTATCATCTGGGTGCTTCCATTTGGTGTGTTTGGCTAAGAGTCATGGGGGGATTGGGGAGGTAAATGGAATGGACAAAACTTGAAAATGGAACAAAAAAAAAAATAAACAGAGCACTAGGGAGGCTTTGAACAGAGTTGTGGTGTTGTGAGTGGTGAACAGACTGAATTAGGGACAGGACCATTTGTCTCTATGCCCATAACGTTTTCAGCAACTGTAGAGCAAGTCTTGGGAACTCTTCCTGGTATGCTGCCTTGCTCTGGGTGCTAAGCGCTGGTGGGAAGTCATCTTCTCTTTACCTGTGGGTAAAACGGGAATGAAGCACATATCTTGCTCTCAAGGAGACAGAAGTGTTTCTTTTTTTTTTTTTAATGTCAAGATGCCTCCATCTAAACTGGCCTTACTGTGATGAAAGAGTTTCTGTTCATGTGTGACCTTGCTGTGTGAACACTGGCTGTTGTGTTCCTCTCTCTCAGATCCTCCTTGTTTTGGGAGTTGTCAATCATGAGGAGGAAAAAAGGAGAAGGGCCATTCTGGGGGAGGCCCTCAAAGCCAGCATTGAGACAAACGGAGCAGACCAAGGTGCTCTGCAACTCACCTGGCTTCGCCCAGGGGCTGTGGAGAGTATAGGCCACAGCTAATGTCACATCTCTGGTGCATCCGTAGCAGCTGCACTGTTCATCTCTGTGCCCAGGTAACAATGCAGAGATCCTCAAAGATGTGTACAGAAAAATCCAAATAATTCCACCAGAATATTGGATATTTCACTGATTCTCAAGAGTGAAAGTATGCGTTTAGTTTCCATATAGATTTTTGTCTGTTTTCCAACCCATGGCTAATTCCTGATGAACTTACCTACTTGGAACCCAACTAATGGCAATTTTTTCGCTGCTGCCTGAGCACCCATTTTGGAATTCCTCCTGTGACAAGGGACTTGGCTGGGAATATTACTTGGCTGCAATGCAGAAATCGACTTTGAGCGGTTCACTTGGTAAATTACAGGCTGTGCTCCTAATTATAAACACACTTGTGGGAACATAATCATAAAATTCCCTGAGGTATATCTGGATTGCTGCATCCAGATTTTGAAAGCTAGAGGGTAAGATACTGGGTTTTCTTTAACATTAAATTACGAAGTGAAAGTCAGGGGCCTGAGGTCACATGGATCAATTCATGCTGTGCTAACAAAATAATGAAAGCCTGCTTTGAAGAAATGCAGGAAAGTCTGCCTTCCTTATAAATATCAACCTGACCATCAGAGCAGCTGTTTAGTTCTTGAATCCTTACTTCTTGTCACAAGGCAAAAGCCCCTGGAGGATCTCAGCCCTGCAGTAAACTGTAATCACAGAAGACAGCTACTACACTGCAACAACCTGGTGAAGGCTCCAAGGCCAAGAAGCAGCAATGGCAGTGCAGAGGGAAGGCTGAGGTGCGCCAGTGTTTCATTCCTGCAATGGGTAACCTCCTGCTTAATGAACAGCTGGGATCAGAAAATGCTATTTTATACCAGGAGGTTTTGGGTGAAGCATCTCTCACTTTTCTACTGTAGTGCAATGTGTAAGTGGCCCCTCAGCAGCCGCACTGCAGGCATGGCACTGTAACCTGTGTTTATTTTGCTGTTGGAGCTGAATCCTCTTAGAGCTGCAGTCAAGGAGCCACTCTGTGCTGCAGCTCATTCTCAATGGGACACACCACAAGACCAGTGTATCCTCTCACATGAGCTAACGATGTGCTTCTCATTCCTCACTTCTTGACATAATTTTATCCAACGGGACAATGAGGCTGATTCTAGTGGGTTTTTTCCCCAACAAATCTTTTTGGTTTTTTTCCAACAAATCTTTTTTTTCCCTGGCTTTGCTCAGCTGAGTGCTATTGCCTGTCTGATTTAATTTTTAGTCCTTTAGCTGACACTGACTGTGTGAGGACAGCTATCAGAACAGTGTTACAGGTCTCATAACCCGGTTTTGCATGGTTGTCAGTCCTCAAAAGACAACCAATAGTCAGATTGCAGCTTCCCAGCTAGGGATTATTAATAACTTTCAGGTGTATCTTGACATCTTGGGGCATTGACATCTGCATTGACTTCCATGCTCAGAGCACTTTGCAGCACCCAGCTGGTGATGAGACCTGCTGGGATAACAACACCTATCCAGTCTCTTGCTTTTAAGATTTGTGGCTTGTTCTTCCCATCACATTAGCAGAGACACCGTGGAGAAACAATGGATTGCTAGAAACTTAGGATTGCTGGAAGCATTAAGCGTTTTGTGTAAAGGCAAAATAGCCAAATCAGGTATTTTCTCCTGGGAGAAAATGCTATTGCATAGTAGGAAAAAAAATCTAGGTGGCTAAAATATTAATGGAATGTTGCTCCTATTAATGTTGAAATTGTTGAAAGGCTGCATATTAATAAGTAGAGTATTTCCTTTAATCTTTTCTGCAAAGTCAGAGTCTGCTGGTATTCCTGGGAGGTTCTAAACAGATTCACCAGGTTTTATTTTGGAGCACTGCCACTTTGGTTATGAACTCGATTTTGCTCTGCGACTTGTCAGGGTGTTTTTGTTTTGTTCGTGGTTACGTCTAATGAGCTAGCAGATGTTTTCTGTGCTCTTCCTGAGTTGTGAAATTCTACTGAAATGGTTTGGGTATCTATCCAGAGCTTTCCTTTTCAGTACCTTAGAAAGAATTACCATAAAGCAAACTGGCCATCACCTATTTGTTTATTACACATGCATGCACATGTGTATAAGATCCATATATCTATTTGCCATGCTTCTGATACAGGGCAGAACTATTTCAATAAAAAATGTTTTTTTCAGTCTTGAAACTGACTTTTATTGCTGTGACATTTCCCCTTGGTCAGTGATATATTTAAAGGGGGTTTTCATGCCACAGAATCATATTGTATACAAAGGAAGGAAAATGACAACATTATGAAACTTTTTCCTTGCTTCCTCAGAAAAAAACCCTTTGTTTTTTTCTATCTGGGTTTCACACATTCAAAAAGAAACTAACTCCTGTCATTCATCAATCTATTTGCTGGCAAAACTTACTGTGATGTATTAATGCAACACAGCTTAATCACATATGAGTACTGAAGTTCAGTAAGTGTTACCATGCCCTGAATAGAATTTCATGTACTTTGGTAAACCCCTTAAAAATGCTGAGTTAATTTATCATGAATACTTAATTTTTTAAAATGAAGCTAATCTGAAATAATTTATATCACTGTCTTCTCTATTACATGAAAAAGTAGGCCAAGGAACAAGTTTTGTCATGTTTCTCATGTTACCACGTCCGAGTTTACGGCTCTGTGTTTGTGTCATGCCCAAATCAGCTAAGGTTTGAAGTGTTTATCTTGTATGTGTCCAGGTGCTAGGGAAGCAAAAGCTTTGTACAAATTGGTATGATGGGATTTAATCTCCTTTCTGATTTTTTAAGTGCTAATCGAGGTTTGCAATTGTACTTGCTCCTGCTAGAGTTATTAATTAAACCAAGTGGAATTCTTGTAAAAAATATTTGCAGACTCTTCTTGAGAACACATTCTTAGGTAGCAGATAGGTGTTTTCTCTGCTTTTGTGTAATTCCATCACCTAAGCAGTGATTCATTTCACAGAATCACAGAAAGGTTTGTGTTAGAAGGGACTTTAAAGATCATCCTGTTCCAACTCACTGCCATGGGCAGGGACACCTCCCACCAGACCAGGTTGCTCAGAGCCCCATCTAGCCTGGCCTTGAACACCTCCTGGGATGGGGAACCACAGCTTCTCTGGGCAACCTGTGCCAGTGTCCAGCCACCCTCATGGTGAAGAATTTCTTACTAATATCTAAACCTACCTTCTTTCAGTTTAAAATCATTATCCCTCATCCTGTCACTACATGCACTGATCAAAAGTCCCTCTCCAGCTCTTTAGGAGACCCTTTAGGTACTGGAAGGGGCTCTGAAATCTCCCTGGAGCCTTCTCTTCTCCAGGCTGAACAGCCCCAGCTCTGACAGCCTGTCTTCATAGGAGACTTTGAAAACTGCACATCTATTGTAATTCCAAGTTTTTTAGATAAATTAACAACATTATTATTAATTTTAAAAAAGACTATTTATATTTAGTTTATGTCTTTCTTTTATCTCACAGTACTTACAATGTAATTACAAAGATTAGCAGAGAGGATTTTACAGTACTCCAAGGCATCTACTTCTTGGGACTGTAATATGAGAGGAGAACCCGCAGAGGGCACTGTATTGTTTCATATGAGTCAGACCCTCCAGAATTGAGGAGGATGTAGGATTTTTTAGGTTTCTGCATTTTTGTAAAATTGCAGTCAGAAATTTTTTTTCATGTATGTAATGATAAGCAGAGTTACAGGTTGGACATAAGATTTGCAATCTCTGTTTCTTATATCTTTGAGATTAAAAGGTATAATCCAGAACTATCATACCATGTTTTCAATGCAATCCTTGTCCTCATCTTCCTTCCTTCACTCATGCTTGTGTGAACATTTCAGCTGTGCAAATACTCGGGAAATTAATGTCATAACTTAATAGGGTAAATTCTAAACCTGCCATGTGTCAGAACAGGCAATCTGAAAAACATTAGTACAAAGTGTGCAAAATTTACTTCCATCCGTCTAAAGCAAGGCTCAGGTTTCAGATCTGAGCTCTCCTCCCTTATCAGGAGGAGAGTACAATACAGCTCTTCTGCAGTAAGTGATTCACAAATGGAAACTTCTGTTTGTGGTCTTCCAGAGATTACAATTTCCTCAACTTCCTTTATACAAAGCATTTTTCATGGTTATAGAAAAGTGATGAAAATGTTGTGTTCTACTGTGTGCTGGTTGTGGATTTAAATTAAGCTTTAGGGATTTTAAAATGCAGTCCACAAGTTACTGTGTATTTCTTCGAGTCTTCTTGACATCTCTGTTTAGACTAGGGGTTTCCCTGAGCTAGCTGGTGCCCCAGAATTGCTACATTCTGCCTTTTTTTTTTTTCCCTACAGATGATTATAATAGAATTTGCTTTCTAGTTCTATTTTCACTAATGTGTAGATTTGTCTCTGAAATACAGTCATGTCTTTTAGTTATTATTGCATGCTTAAACTAGTTGTGGTCCCTTCTCATGCAACATTTACAGAACAGGCCTCAAGAGCTGCCCTTGTTGCAAAGGGATGCTTTACAGAGAGCGGTGGACTATGACAAAGACTTCCGCAGGTTGTGAAGGGCTCAGTAACAAATACAGATGATAATGTGCCTTGATCTTTATCTTGGGTCTTCTAGCTCTTTTGTAGTTTGAACAATCTATCTTCTAGTTCTTTAATTGGGGGGATATTGTGTGATAATGAGAGATAGATGTTTCAGAGGCTCCGTGTCTGATCACCTAGTACTTCCACTGCAGTGTTGCAGTTTTTTCTTCCTGTAAAATTGGGCAGAAGTAGCACCCAAGGGGGGGGGGGAAATAGCAGGATGAGAAAAGCTACCAAGTATTGATTCAGATCTTGCTTTAGAAGGAGTTGTAAATGATCTTTACTCTTCAGGCTTGTGGCCAAACTTTCATCCTTTGCTTCTTTGCCCCAAGCTGACAACCCCTCCTGGTGTGCAAGGAGAAAAGTTGGTAATTGCCATGTGGTCAGACCTTCCTGCAACTCAGCATTCAAAAAACGCTGCTGTCCTTTATGCATTTCTGTCAAGGGGACTTAAGACAGGTGAACAGACTCCTGTTCTCTCCCCTTCTCTTACAGGAGAATTATTCAGCTGTCAAGGAAATTTATTTGGCAGAGGATTGTTCCTGTTCAAGTCTTCTAAGGTTCATTGGGCTGGCACATCCTGGTGAAGGGGAGTTTGCTTTCTGCCTGGACCTGCAAGCTGACACCTGAAAATTTTATTAGAAAACATGTTAATCTTTGTATGGCAGAGAGATGGTAGCCACCTGTATCTGAATGCTTTTACTGAACAAAAAAGAGATTCAGTACCAAGGCTGTAGTTTGGTTCCCTGATTCCATGCCCACAGGGGCCTGTATTGGGACTTTATGATTTCCTTACTACCCTACCCATGGATAGACCTCTCAGAACAGGGGTTAATTGTCACAAAAATCAGATTTTCAAAAATGAAAAATCTATTTTTACCTGTGATGCAAAATGTTAACTCTTTATCTTGATTTGTAGAATTGAAGTTAGAGCAGAGTGAGCTGTAAAGTCAGGAAAAGGCTAAAAGTCCTGACAGTACCAAAAGTCCTTTTGGCATTTTAGAAGTAATAGGTATGACAGCAAAGAAAATGCAAAAAATCCTGTCTTTGTTCCTGTGGAACCTGTCTCCTTGATTCCTGCCTTGGTTCTGAGCTCCTGCTAGTCATCATGAAAGGGAGAGGTATTAGCTGCTCTGCAGAATGGTGACAGAGATCTGCAGAGCTTTGTATTTCCCCTGCAAAAGAGCACATTTATTTCACATCCCACAGGCGGCAAAGCAATACTAAAGCACCTGGAGAAGGTAGATTTGTTCAGATCTGTCTGAGGATGACCCAGAGCTTTCAATCCCCTTTCTTGAAAACCCCTAATGACTACTGCCTGAAAGGAATTATTCTTTGAGAACTGAATGGCAGTAATGTGCATTTGGTTTTGCCTTGTGCAAAGTCTGGAGAGCACATCAATCCACATAATGGGGTGAGTGGGGAGTGGGAAAAAATATCTATCAGATGTTAGATGGGGTTTGCTGTGCTGGCTGACAAAGGCAGCACAGACATTAAAGATTAAATTTACTGGACACTCTACTGATCATGGACCTCTCAAGTAAAAGATTCAAGCGTGCTCCCGTTTTTGAACATTCTTTCTCTTGAACTGGGAATTCTGGATGCACACTCTGGGTAAAAGTGGAGACACATATGCAGTTTTTAGAGCATCAAACTCACTTGAAAGGAAAGTACTGGCATTTCTTCTAAAACTTCTCTTGAAAAGTAGCTTTCCTACACCAAATAAACAGGCATATAGATAGGCTGTGCCAGTGCTGCCAGATCTGCCCACCTCCTCCCTGAGGCAGGTCTCCAGGTACCAGGCAGTCAACTTCTGTGTGGTACGGACAGCCTTTGTGTTTTTATCTGCCTGTAGAAACAGGAAAGGATAGAGCTGTTTACCATAGATCTTTCTAAAAATAATCACATAGAAAAATAATTTAGCTTGCTAATGAGCATCTGTCTCTGGAATGCTCCACAGTGGCTTATTAATAAAATCTACAATACTATAGATTGGATTACAGCAAGGAAGAATTTCTGCCAAAATGTAGCTGTCCAGAAAGATTGTATGAGCAGGATATAATCTCTTTGATCAGAACTAGGGCATGTCACTGTCATGAACACTTCTCAACCATAATAAAATATGCCACGGAATCTGTAATGACCACAAATCATCTGGATTGCTGATCTTGTCAGAGATACTGGAGTCAGTAGAATCAGAATACTCTGAGCTCATCCTGTGCTGTCTCTGTTTGGCATCTGAGATGAAAATTGTGAAGCAAGCTGATTTCCCGCTCTTCTTTTTCATTTATTTTGTTAAGCCCCTAAAAAACACATCTGAAACTTCTTGTGTTGTGTTATGTCCTGAAGACAATTATAAGCCCTTGTAAATAGGTTTGTCTACTGAACTGTCTGACGTATAAGTAACTAGTACTGCAAATAGTGCTCCTGTCAAGTAGGAATGGAGCTACTGTGCATCCAATGCTACGTATATGTTTAAGTAAAAACCAGTTATTTTCTGTTTGGGTGTATTTATTTACGTAGCTGACTACATGGCAATCTAAAGCAGATTAGAGGAAGGTGAACATTTGTCTCTTCTGTTCTGATTCATGTGGGAGACTGTCTCAGCAAACAGTGATTATTATTTCACTGGAAAGTCTTTTAATATAGTAAATCCCACTTAGTGACAATCCAATGTGACTCTTTGAAATAGTAGACTGTACAGAAACCTGCTGGGAATATCAATAGCACGGCACCAAATTAGAAGTGTATGCAGTAGTCTGTCAGCTACTTTTCTGCTAACTGACATAAAGAAGTGCAGAGCAACCTAAATTCTTTAAGACTGGTGTCTGTGTTCTGTTGGGATCCTCAGGTTGCCCTCAACCAGCTGAGTCTGTAACTAAGGATCATATTTTCTTCTAGGAATAGGAAAAATATTGAGCTTGTTACAATGTTGCTTTAAGTATTGTTTTATCTCCCTGGAGTATGGCTCGTTTATTCCTGCCTGAGGCTGTAATTACCAATTAGAAATCTTTATTTTTAAATGTACAGTTCTGACTCCCTCTTAGTCTTTGCTTTTTCTGTCACTCCAAATGTTTTGATAATCATACCTGGACAATATAGAAAGAAACTTTATTTTCATATAGTGAAGGCAAATTCAACAAAAATATTCACAATCTATTTTATTGAACAGTTTCAAGTTTGTATGATGACAGTTTCAAGTTGGTATGATGACAGATCCATTTTCAGACCTTCCATGGATTCTATGATTTGGAATGTGCTTTAAAAAAACTGTGTGTAGGCTGATGTTGGCATGGATGGTGCTGCTATGACCATCAAGACAGAACTAGGAGGAACTGTATCTTCATCTTCCATGAGAAAAATAGAACCAAGTCCTACTTAATTTTCCATAGGTTTTAATCACTCTTTTAATACAAGCACTTTATTAAGATCTTTTGTCCTAGTCATGTGTCTTGAAATTAAGACAATTGAATAAATTTAGTTATAACTGCAATATTTGACATTTCAATTACTCTTTTTCACTTTTTTGAGGGAAGTTCCTCAGTTTGAAGATTGCAAATCATCTCAAATAATAAAACTATTCTAAGCCATTTATATTGTTTCTAGGGACTAAACTGAAACAAAGTCTGATCAATGATGCATTAAATATCTTGGCCTATATGTATAAACAAACCCCTCCAGGAATGGTACTTACACATTAACAATATGTTATAAATGGGAATTAAAGGAAGAAAATATTCTATCTTTAAGTGGCTTAGTCATTTGCATGTGTCAACAAAGAATATCAGAAAATGATTATTTAAGCAGTTTGGTTATAATGGCCTGTTTTCTCTCAATTTTGTTCTATTCTCCGACCTAAACCTTTCATTGCCTCTTTAAATAATGCCTTCATTCCACTATTACTGTAATGGATTGAAGTACTAGGTCATGGCTGAAAGGAAGAAAATATTCTAGGAAGGAAATATTCAAGGAAGAAAATATTCTATCTTTAAGTGGCTTAGTCATTTGCATGTGTCAACAAAGAATATCAGAAAATGATTATTTAAGCAGTTTGGTTATAATGGCCTGTTTTCTCTCAATTTTGTTCTATTCTCCGACCTAAACCTTTCATTGCCTCTTTAAATAATGCCTTCATTCCACTATTACTGTAATGGATTGAAGTACTAGGTCATGGCTGAAGAGAACCCAGACTGGTGCTGGAATTTATTTGGTCTGCGAAAAATGAGGATTTGGGCTGTGATGCAGTAACCATAGTATCACCTTGAGCTTCTCAATGGCTGCAGACAGACGTGTTTTATACTGCCTGGAAGGCAGGCAAGCACTTCATCAGGGTTTGCTCCTGGAGCATTGGAACTAAGGGTTGACTAATGCTTCATTTTTCTTAGGTGTTTTTTGCCAACTTGGCATTGTATGCATGAAAGTGAGATCAGTCTGCTTGGATCAATATCCCCAGTGATGAAGTTTTTTGCACTTATTTTATGTTAGTAACAGTGTAGTGTTATAATAATAGCAGGTATTAACCACATATTTACTGTGCTCTTCTCTGCTAATGGCTATGGCACTCCAGCAGTCTCACTAAAGAAGAGAGACAGAGACACTCAAACCAATTTATAAAATTTTTCCTTTTGTCTTTCTATAATTTTAATGTGTGTGAAATGTTTGTTCTCATTTTGTTAAGTGCTGTAGTCGTAAACCTTGAGCTTTCTCTATCTCTTCCTCTTAATCCTTCTCCCCTTTGTAAAAGAGAGGAAACTTTATGCTACAAAGGCTACAAGTTTTATGTATTCCCTCAGAAAATAGAGATTTTTTTGTGAGGTGTCCTTTATTCTGTAGTTATTCTGGGTGCCAGTTGAATTAAAATTTCTACTGTGAAAAAGGCATTGCATCACAAATACTCCTAGTTTGCAGGGAACTTCTAATGCTCGGTACCAATACAAATTGCACCAATTAGTTTGCAATTTTGCCACATTACTGCAGTTACAAATAATCTGACTTTCACTAATCTCATGGGACTTCAAAACCTGAACAGAAAAAAATTGGTCAGGAATTTAAAATTATTTTTCTGTTGAAGGAGGAGATAAAAATAAATGTAATCAAAGAAGACGATATATGGTTCAGTTTTGGATTAATTGAATGACAGGCAGGGGAGAGCTTTCCCCACCCCAAACACTTCAGATTTAAATTGTGAAACAATGCTCTGCAGCAATTTTCAAGCTTATGACTATCACCAGAAGGAGTAAAATATAGCTGGTGACAGTTATAAATAATGCAGGCTGTATTAATGCTCTGTACTGTGGTATCATTTGTGCTGTAAGGAAGGTGAAACTCAGTTTTGGAGGGGGGTAATTTTGAATGAAATGTTCAAGAAAGTCGTAATTTTAAAAATACTGTATAGCTGACATTATTATTGTCTAAACATAAAGATTCAGTGCTGACAATTTTAAATAGATATAAAACCTAATTTAGGGAAGAGTCAGTGTTTGTGACAGTTCCCAGTCAATATTTCAGTGTCATTTCTGCGTGCTCAGAGCAGCTGCTGTGATTGCAATTCACACATCCCCGGTTTTCTACTCCCAAACAACAGTAATAGAAGAAAGGTGGGTGCTCACAGCAGGTAACAATTAGCAGAGTGGCTCTGGGCCAGCCTAACTTAAATCCAGTACTCTTCTATGACGTGCTGCAGCACTGGGTTCTCCTTCAGTAATTTTCCTTGCTTTCTGACTTTTATCAATATCAGCTTACAGCACCAAGGCCAATTTCTTCAATAACCTTGTAATTTCTTCAACAACCGTCATCTTCTATACAGCTCTTTATCTGGCTGCAGACCATTCTCACCAGTTTGTAACTGCCACACTAAAAGCTGTATTTTGGGAGAGTGAGGATCAAGAAGAAAGGACTTTGTGAGGAACAAATAACAATTAAAACTGACATATTTACAAAACTGACCCTTTTTGCTTACATCTACTAAGAGATGCACATTCAAATGATAAAAAAGATAATTTCTTGATTTATTTTTAGGCATGATGGTGCTACAGGGCAGACAGAGCTTTGAGTGGACATGCCCAAACAGTCTTCTGAGTGAGGTGCCCAGAATGCCCAAAAGGCTTTAAACTGTACCCTCCTAAAATGTTTTATTAGCATTAAATGCAAAGATTTCATGCTTAAAACAAAAAATCTGTAAAGTCCAGTGCAGGCAGAGCCTGAGTTGGAGCTTATATGTAGTTATTCAGTCTTTGCAGGTGAGTCTATAGACTAAAGCTTTGTATCGTCTAACTCAATAAATTTTGGCACCAGCAAACTCCGCTCAGTTCCCATGAGTCCCTGGGAAATTCTACCCTGAGCAGCTCTTTCTTCCCTGTTTCTTTCTGTATTTCTGCTTGGGCCTTTGCCTCCTTCCCCTGCCCACCACATTGCTGTGCTTCTCCCTGGGTCCTGTCTGCCCTTTTCTCCAGAGTGCTCCAGTGGGCTCAAACAGGTGTCTAATCAGGTGATGTCTGTTAGATCGTACTACTTCCAGTTGCTACATCTGATATTTTTTATGAATTTGTAGCATTTGTGTCTTAGTTGATAGGGAAACTTAACTTCCAGGAGCATTGGGAAAACAGTAAGCCTTGCAAACTGATTTCGCATGAGATGAAAAACTAAGGGAAAATTTATGGCATAAAACTTCAACTTGCTGGGTTCAGAGAATGTTTATCATGTATTTGCAATTAAGCCAGGAGTTATTGTCATGAAACTGCTATCAGGTAATTGATGGCTCTTTCCTGAGAGCTAAGATGACAGCATAGGTGCTCTATAAATCACTAAAATTAATGTTTCTGTTGCATTATTATAATAGCACTGTTCTTGATTAAATCATCTGGGCTCTGCTTTCACTCCTAGAGAGCCAATAGAAGTCTTGGTGCTGATCTTGGTGAGGCTGTCAGCACCTCATTCACAGAACACAGCCTGGCTGCTCTCAAGGGGTTTGCAGCTCTTACAATGGAAAAAGGCATAAATCAATATCCCAAAGCCATGGGCAGCCTGTAGCAAGGCAGATAAATAGCTGCACTATTGCCATTTCCTGCAATCACTGAAGTGCTATAAACGTTAGCACATTCAGAAATGAATGAGACAATAAGTGGCTCTGTTAATGTAGTTATCTAATTAGGGTGGGTATGAAAGCATGCTTTAGTCTCCCTAATTATCTACCTACAGGAAAATGAACAGTTAATAAAATGGAGATGTTTTATTTTCAGGAGGAATGCCGATATAAGACCATCCTTTCCTGCAAAAGTCCATCTGAGAAAGCAACTAGTCATAACTGTGTGGGTGAGGAAAAAACATAGTATTCAAAAAACAAGTTATGCAGACTGGGATAATTTCATGTGCATGAAAGTATGGATGTTCATGCTGGAATAACGGAGCATGGGTTTTCTTTGATTTTTCCCCTGAGTTCCTGACATTTTTAGGACTTTATCCTTTGTATATGTGGCAGTTTGATTTAATGGAAGTTAGTATCAGAAAAAAAGAAAAGCATTAGTGTTAGCCCTGCTCTAACAAGAAATTGACCTAGACCTATAGAGCTTCCTTCCCAAAAACATTTTTCTAGGACAAAAAAGCACAGATTCCCTAAGGTTTTCCCTGCCAGAATTTAACAGGAGTTAAATATTATTAAGGCTTCTGTTTTGTAGGGAGGCATTAAAATCATCTTCAGTTTTGATTTTTTGCAATATGTATAGGATGCCAAAATATCAGCTTTCAAGGTATCTCATCCATGCAGAAAGGCATCTACTGAGCCTGGAGAACTGATGAAAGCAAATATCTGTGCCTGTGTGCTACCGAGTAACAATGAGAGCAGGGGAATAGAGACTTGCTGTCAATCCAGCACCTTATCTAATACTACATTCGTGTAGGAAAAATCCTTCCTGTTACTCATTTAAAATGCTCTTCATTTAATCATCCAAACACTCCTGTAAGTGATTTAGGAATTCTGTACACTGCCACAGACATCCTGTGTGTTCTTTTCTGGTTGTACTGCATCCTTAGTCACTGCTCTTTAGGTGACACAGTGCATTTCTGAATTCCCTATGGCTAGTCAAAACTAACATGAAGTAGACTGAAGTTAACATATGCGTTGTATGTGCAGAAAACCATTCATTAAGTCTTGTGACAACAATAAACCATGTTTATTTATGGGGGAAAAGCTGTAATTTCTTTCTCTGAATGAAAACCTCTCCTCTCTCTTCTTCTTCTCTCATTTGTCTTTCTCCCTCTCATCTTACTGGAAAATGATCTCTTTTCCATGAGAGAAAAATATTTAGAAATCACTGCACAAAGCATCAGCACTTTTAATTTTGTCTGGTTGCTTTAGACATTAGTAATGAAGTCCTGACAGCATCTAATTAGGCCACAAACATGTCTTCTACCAGGTCTGGTGAGGAAATGAATGATTCTTTTGAGAGGAGCCCTTCCCTTGATGCTTATATTGGAACTCTGGGCTTTAATGTGACGGGAAACAAAAGTATTACTGAAGGCACCTGGATGCTCAGCATGCTCATCATTGGCTCTTCTGAAAGTGTGTTTCTATCAAAATAGTAACAGCAACAATAATAATAATAAGAGATGTCTGCCCTCCATGCAGGGACGACGCCCTGGGAATCTCCGCTCAGGGTGGCACATCCGGGCTGCCACTTTTACTGCAGGAAACCAGGAAATGCTATCAAGGGCTGGGACAGATGGGATGGCAAGGAGGCAAGCAAGTGGGCTGGGAGCCAGTAAGGTTCGGTCATTAGAGTTGACTAAACTGACTTACCCTTGAAAAAGTTTGCTGGATTGGCACTTTTTGGTGGAAAATTTTTGTCTATGTCTATTGAGGAACAGTATTATTTTTGAACAGCAAGCACCTTCCCTGCCAGTCTGGATTTGTCACCTTGCTTTCTGTGTTTCTTGGAAAGGGCTGCAGGGCAAGGGCAGGTTCTTTCAGTGGGGCAGCACGTTGGGGTCTGACATGAACTTCTCACCAAAGGGCACCTGGTACGCTCTGCTGAGACCCTGGAAATCCACTCCAGAAGACTGAGACAGTCACAGCATTTCCTGACTATAAGATCTACAGTTGTGCTCACTCAGTTCTTAGCTAGACTAGACTAAAGACATACTAGTTGAGCTCATATTTTCTAATTTCACTCTGAACATGCCTGAATTATGTGAGCATATTTAAGGAATAAAAAAAAAATTACTGCAATCTAGCAATACCCAGTGAGATTTCTGCTGTATGCACACTGAAAGGTCCCTAAAAACACCCATCTTGGTTTTTGTTTTGCAGATACTCAAGAGAAATGGTATCTGTTGTTCCTCTCTGTGGCACTGACCCGTTAATTAAGCCACCTCTTGCCCCCCAAGTGCGGGGACTTATAGTCTGTTTCTCAGAAAAGTTGTCTCTATTTATTTGTGTATTTTTATATTTATTTTTGACAGATCTAGTTATAGCAGGTGTCTTGCTTCCTTTGCCTTGCTTTTTAAGCATGGAATTTTGATTACACCCTTGCCTTCTCTGAAGTATGAAAAGCCATTTACAGTATTGTTGACATTTCAGTTATAAAGTCTTTCCTTCTGCTCTTCAGAGACACTCCAAAGGGGATTGTATTTGAGGGAGATCAAGATTTTCTGATGATCACTTTTAATATAGGCAGATGAACAGAATTTTAAAATCAGTTTTTATGTTTGACCTCGGGGAGAAGAACAAAATATATACCACAATGGTTGAATATAATCAATCTTCATATATTTTCCTGTTGATTTTGTCTCTCCCTCCATAATTTAATAATATCTTTGTATATTTATGTGAGGAAACTTACGGAGAATATACTGGTTTCTGCAAGTATTCCAGTGCAAATTATTTTTTGTGTCATGGTGTACTTCACCTTAGACCATTATGCAATTTTTTCTAATTGAAATGTGTGTTATTAACCAGACAAAAAAAAAATTTTTCAACATATTTGGTAATGCTTACTAACTAATAGCACCAAACTAGCATGTAGGAAATAAGATTTTAAACTTTCTACAAAGCAGGAGAAGGCTGGAATGTCTTAGAAGAGTCTTCTCTGCACATTTCTCAGCCATTTGTGCGGTGAAGAGCACACCAGGCTGCTTGTGCCATGCCAAAGGGGGCTGCTCATCCGTGTGGGCCCGGCCAGCAGACACAGCGAGTGCCAGGGACATTGGACTGAGTGCCCGTGCACAGATCACCTGTGCCACACTCACAGCAGGTTCCTGGGGCAGGTTCTGTTCTGGGGAATACGCAGATGGCTGAGTTTGGACACGAGAGGCGATTCTGACATTTATGATTTTTTAAAGCTTCTTCACTAATACAGATTTTCTGCTCTGGTCCATCTGAGGTTTGATTTATAACTTAGTCATGTCTTAATCACTGAACAGGAAATCTGCAGAATTTGCTTTAACATATGGTGTGACTGCTACAGACCCTGAGCTAACAGAAAAGGGAATTTTCTAGATTAAATAGTAAAATGGAAAACCTTGGACAGTACTTGGGGTTAGCACAAGTACTGTTACAATAGAATGACATATTTTCTGTCTTTCAAATAATAAGAAAAGTCAAATGAACAGTGATTGTCAGTAGACAATTCTCTGCTTGTTTTTCTCCAGAAAGATTGATTTTCTTCTGATGGATCAAAGAAAAAATCCAATATCTTCACAGTAACAGCTAATAGAAAACAAAGAAGGAAAAGAAAATAAAATTGCCAAACTATATGTCCCTTGGGGATTAAGGATCATGAGTCATACAAAGAGACATTGAAACAGCAGAATGTAAAAGTTCTCTAGAAGGAAAATAAAGCCACAGAGACTTATTTTCCTCCCTCTGACAAAGTCAACACAGACATTCTCTTCTGCTTCTTCTGTATAATCTCTCCATGAGAACTGTTTAGTCAGGTTCAGTGAAACAAAGCAGCATTAACAGCAGTGCTATGAAAATATTTTTGCTTATGGAAACATGCATTTTTCATGAGTAAATGTATGTAAAGTGGCATAGTAGAATGATGCTTGCTGCAATTGAGGCTGGGTGCTGTATTGTTTTCCATGCAAAAATGCCTTTTATACAGCTTGTGTTAATTGCTCTGTGAACATGTGGCCTGTATAGAAATGGATGCTGCATTCTTTCTTTTTCAGTGTGACATGTTTTCATGTGGCCATGCAGCTCTGATCTCTTCCCTGGGCTACCACTGTGAGAGCTCCAGAGAGATCTACAGGATCTTAGCATGGAGAGAGGCCTTTGGCTGGGTGGAGGTGGGAAGGCAACCTTCCAGCTTCCTTGTGGCCATGTGCTGAGGGTGAGCAGGGCTGTGGGGAGAGGAGGCTGTGCTCCAGCAGGGCAGTTGGGCAAGCAGGTAATTGAATTTTTGTCTGTCCATTCCAGCAGGTCTACACCTTCATGCCCTATAAGGTTACCTTGGTGTAGTTTTCTACATGTTTCATTTTAATGAAATCTGGCTTTATAGATTGGAAACCTTTGGTGCCTTTTGAAACGGTGAAGGATTTCTGCTCTGAGATACTGGCCAAGTAAGGTCTTGTAATATATAGCAGTCAGAGGAGAAGAATACATATCCTAATATGTCCAGCAATTTAGAAACTCACTCTTGAAAAAGGAAGAAAATGGAAGAAAAGCTGCCTCTGGGAAAATGTCCAAACAGCCAAAATATCTAATACCATTTAAATTTTGTTTTTCTGGCATAGGCTGGTGGGACGATCTAGGACAGTGTATTGTTTCAGCTCAGAAAAATAGGTAGTAGCACAATGCAAGAGATTGCAGATGGAAAAAATCATTGAAACATAGTTTTGGCATATGTAATTTTCTATTTTGAAAGTTAAATATGTCTACCCACTGTAACTGAGAGAGTCAGTGAGCACAGACTGTCAGATTACAGAAATCCTCCTGTAATCCTCCTATCCTGGGTAAAATAAGCAGGCCCAGCATCCTGTTTCCCCTCCTACAAAGTAGATTCCTCACTTCCTTCTTGGGCTTCATAAATAAACAAGGGTATGAATTGAAACAGAAACTATCTCAGAAGAAAATATTCTACTTCTTTTGAGCTATGGCTATGATCCTCAGGGCACTGTCAATGTCATGGGATTTGGGTTTGTGCTGAGATTACTTGGCTCCTTTGTTTTCATGTTCTCATTCAATTTCATAAGAAATTAAAATGTCTTTCAAAATAGTTACTTTCACAGCTCTGTGTTTTTAAATTGGAACTGATAAGCCAAGTAACTGTTGGGGATAGTGTGACATCAGATTCACCATATATTTCAATTTTACCTCTGTGCACTCACATTCTAAACTTGCATCCTTTCTTCCTGGATAATACACATTAACATCTATGTTGTTCTGATTAATACCGAAGATATACTTATCTCCACCATATCAGAATTGTTTAGACAATTATACTGCACGTGCACATATATTTAACCTCTTAGTATGGCATGAAAAGGTATGTCAATTACTTTATCTAAATACCGACTTTATTTTGCTTGAGTGTAGAGCCTTTAGCTTTGCTTTGCATTTGAATAAATGTTATAAAAGTGGGAAGAATGTTGATGACATTGAACACTTTAGTTCCAGGGTCTGACACTCTAAATCTGGTTAAAATCTAAACTCTTCAATATTTCTTTATCTGTACTGACAAAAAAAAATAGTAGTGCGGGCTGAAATTCTAAATGCTCCCTGAAATGCAGCAGCTCAGTGATTTGCTTGCTTTTAGTTATGATCCCTGGCTGTTTAACTAAAATCATTTTTATTTCTCCTATAGCATTTTTCAGGCTAGTGATTGACAACCTTTTGGAGAAAGTGTGTAACCCAGCAGAAGGCTATTCAGATCCTATCTTTGCTACTGGTGTTCTAAGTCCTATGGTTACAATTGCTGGCAGGCTTAGGGAAGGCTGGTAGCTGCTTTGTAGTTTTCCCTCCAGCATGACCCACAGTGTCAAGCACCACATGCCTCTATCTAATCACAGGGGCGTGCTGCTGCAGAGCTGTTCTTGTCACGTTTTCCTCCCAAGCCTCCATTCTAATAAGAAAAGTGCCAAGTGCCAGATTTCTCTATTGCAAACTAATGATTTCTGATTTGACAAGCAGAGATGAAAGTCAAATATTTTTTAGGCAGCAAGGTAGTTCAATACCGTGCATTTTGACATTACTGAGGCATTTTGCTGATGGCATTTCTGCATGTTAACTGGTCTAATGTGAAAAGGTTTGGTGAAAATCTACAGAAACATTTGTTTCTTTAGAATTGGGGTCTCAGGCTAGTCATGGAGTGCTTGGCCCATATGGGAAGTGGAAATGGTGCTCAACCCTAGAGAAGTGCTCTAAGCTCTTTGGGTGGAAGTGGTGTGGTTAATACAAGTATCAGTATTACTCCCACTGGGGCAGCATAGAAGGAATACTCTTGTACAAAACCTGTTGAGACTCGATCAGCACATGTCTCTGACTGCTGAGAGATAACTTGGTGTTTTGTGGTAGCAATCCTTTCTGGTTATCCATCAGGTGGATTGTATTTCCTAGGTAAAACCAGGCAGTTTTAAACAAACAAAATAGAATTCAGAGTAGCAAAATACATATCCTTAATTCTGCAGCCTGTAGCTGTTACTTGTAATAGGTACAGAGTAATGAAGGGAGATATGCAGCACAGTTTTTCACAGAATACAGCTTGGTAATACAAGCACTTCAAATGCATTTTCCATATTACTATGAGGAGGTTTTTTTTAAATAGAAGTTGTTGGCGTCACATTAGCCTCTGGTATTTTGTGGCAACAAATATAAAGAAAATTGTCATAAACCAAGTCCTTAAAAAAATTGAAAGTGCTAGCAGAACTTAATTACTGGCAGAGGGCAGCAAGAAGAAAACTGACTGTCAGATGAAGAGCTCCCCTAAAGGATTTAATTTTTAATTATAGATTAAAGAAAGCCTTTGCTGAGTTGCTTAATATCAATATGAAATACAGATAATTCATCCACGCTACAGTGCACTAGTGGCATAGTTATAAATATTCGAAAACAAAGTAATATAAACAGCCCTATTTTAGAACAATAGTTTCAACATCTGACACTTCTATATGCTGTGGTGTACTGCAGAAACAGTGGCCATGTTCCAAAGGTGTAGAAATACGCAACAGAGAAAATATCTAATTAATGATTGCGCATATTCATCGTGATGGAATTTTCCCCAAAGGTTTCCTCTGGTGTATTTTTGCCCGGCAGGTGAGGAACTGCATTGTTACATAACAGCGTTTCCAGAATGCAGTGCCTGGCACAGCCCGGGGAGCGCAGCTCGGTTCAGTGACAGAGAGTTTTTGTCTGAACTGTGGCATTTTATTTCTTTGCTTAATTTTTGCTCAGATTTATTACTGAGCTAAATTACTGACCATTATCTGCTCTGAGACTGCTAATCTGAATTTATTAAGTTAATATTTAATGTATTGAATTATGATGTTTAACATAGCTAACAATCTAAATGTGCTATTCCGTATGAAAGAATGAAATCAGATTCAATTTTAATTTAGTGAACCTTTGATTCTTTTGTGCTCTGAATAATGCTAAGACAGGTACAATTATTTCAGTTTCATACTTAGATAAGAATATTATGTTGGGGTTTTTTTAGATACCCTTCCTTTTGACACATGAGGTAAGGTTATCTGGGTTATCTCCATTGACAATTTTCTGAAATAAACCATCTGTAACCAAGGGAGACACCCGGTGAGATGCTGTGTGGCTGATGTGAGCTCTGCCTGCACTGTCTTTGTGAAGATTTGCTTTTAACTCCTGGCACTGCAAGCCATCTCACTTTGCTGTTCACAGGTTCACAAAGGTGCTGACATGATAGCTTTTTTTTATGAAACCTAAGAGGATGTAAAATGATACTGATGGGAAAGAGGAACACGTAGTGCTGGTGCCGTTTGCTGCAAATGCCAAAGATAATAAAGGGGCCTTCACTGAGCCTCGTTGTGGAGGTATCTAATTCACTACATAATTAATTAGTAGCGATTACCTTTATAAATCAAATTAACAAGACTATACCAATGTCCTTTAAGTTACCCATTATTCCATCAGTACTGCTGGTTAATGCCATGGAAATATTGTCTTTTTTTTCTGGTTTATATGGCAGAATGCAGTGTCAGAGACAGAAACAAACTCATCTCTGGGGCAGACTACCTTTTAAGAGTGTTTCAGAAAGAAACTCATCACCTGTGTAAAACTGCAGAAGAAAATATCTTCTGGCAACAAAGTCCTTGAGTGAGACTGTCTTAAAATATGAAAAATTCTTAGGTGCGGGTGTGGGGTCATGGGGTGGATGGTGTGGTCTTCAGCTTTTGGAGCTGGCAGGGGGAACAGGACTCACAATCCCATGAGCAGCATGCTCAGAGCAGCTGAGATTACTGGCAGGTAACTGGTCCTCTCAGGTGCTCCTTTCTGGGGATGCCCTCTCCCACAAATCTCTTATTAAAGATGGAAGCTCCTAGAAAGCCCATGAAAGATGCCATCTCTATGCCTTTCCATATGGCAGCCTTCAGAGAAATGTTGAGTAATTTTCCTTATATTTTACTTTGTAACAACTTTAATTTTCAAAAATGCGAAAACTTCCTAGTACTTGCTACCAGCACAAGGAACTGTGGAGAGGGGGGACTTGTTTTGCAAAAATTGTCTTAGTCAGCTGTTCTGAAATGTTTCTTGGTGTTGCTCTTTAGCTGTTAACATTCTCAAGAGAATGCCAGAATTGCTTATCTTTCAGCAATGGGAATAAAAACCTTTTCACAATAACTCTGGCTTAGCAGCCTCACATTGTTTATAAGCTCTTTCCCTCTTGCCTACAGTTAGCAGAAGAGGGTGTCTAGGCTGTTATGATTCTGCCTGCAGTGTTCTTCACTTGATGTTGCTGTCTAAAAGCACCAAAGGCAGGGGGCTGTGGGACACATTTGTACCAGGGAGAAGGTTGCAAGAAGTCCCAATATTACTTCAGCACTGGATGTCATAGATAAACATTGTTTAAGGTTATTGTTGCAGAGGAAGAAGTGAAGTTAAAAGGTGAAAAATACGATGCAAACAGTGGATGCAGCTGGCAAGAAGCATCTGGTCATCAGCCAAAGAATCAGACTGCTATAGATACAAAGTGACATTTTCAAGGTGAACAAGTTAGTATGGCTCTAGCATTAGATAGCTCCAAAGCGTGCATCCAAGAAGGAGCATTATAAGAATTATAAAACAATTTTTCTTTATAACTCTTTGTAGCTGTATAGATCTGAGAAAATAGTGAGTCAAGGAGAACAATTTAATGTGTGGCTGTAGAGAGACTCCTGCAACCATTGTTGGTGTGGGTGTGTTTCCCAGACTCCTAGGAGAGCTGCATGGACCCTGCCATGTACATGCTGTCCTCTCTGAGTTAATTTCTTTTGGTCAAATGGCCTTGCCAAGCTCTCTGGTATTAAGACAACTGTGACACAGAGCCATTTTTAGCTAAGCAGTGGTACTGCTTCTAACTCCATTGCACCCTATGAATGACCTTTCTCCTTGCTGTGACTTCTATTTTGTATGCATACCGTTGGACAATACACATCCCAAATATTTTAGAAATTAATGTACTGTATCAATATTTTAAAGAGCTCTGAAGTTTTTGAATGTCATTTTGAGAGGAGGCATAGGACGCAGGAGTTGGAAGAGGTTTGGGCTGTCTGCCCATTTTGGTCACAGATGTGCTCTATGACCTTGGCCAGCTGTATAGGATTGCCTCAAGCTCAGACCCTTTCTTGTGCTGGGAGTAGTTCTGATGACTGCAGAGAAGACTTCACATGCTGTGAGATACAGTAGAGTGTGATCTTTAATATTTTTACCATACTTTTTTTCTGTTAATAATTTATTTCCTTCACAGAGGTGCTAGAGATTAGCTGAACATCTCATATTCATAAGTGAAAGGGCTCTTGCTTGAGCAAAGTGGGTTACTGCTGTGTGGAGAAGGTGAATTTGAGATCTCAGCAGAAGCATTTCAGTAGAGTGGTTTTCATCAAATCTAAGCAACTCCAGTTTCACTATCTGCAAACTAAAATCTTACAGTGATATCCAGCAGCATGTGGGGATTATTCAGGCCTCATCTGTGATGGGGTCAAAGGGTAAAGTAGAATTTCACAGTATTTCCTGGGGTTCTCTTCCTTTTGCAGAATTCTGTGTGACAAGTATTGTTTTCATTAGGTACAGTATTAAAAACCAAACAAAACCACAAGTCTAATAAATATAATTATGTCCAAGCTTGCATGTGTTTTTGTTGTAGGGTGGGAGAATTCAGAGTTTTGATTCCAAAGTTCTCTGGCAAGGCCCGCCACTGTACATGGATTTTTAAAGCAACTGTATGAAGGAGACTGGAAGGATCGACAGAGGAAACAAAAATCTCAAAACAGCAACGGGAAGGCATAAGGCTTGAGGAAAAAACAAAGAAAAATAGTTACTCTGTAACAACTGTATTTGCAGTTCACATCCACAACCAGGACTTCTCCCTATGCCTTCCCACTCTAGGAAATAAACTTCACAGGTTTCAGAGTCTTTGCTTTCCTTATGGCTTCTTTGACCAGCAATTTATGTCCTGCTTCCCTGGACTGAACTATTAGGAGTAATTTTAACCCATTTCTTTAATGGAAATAATTTTGACTGAGGGCATGTTCTGGTTTTGCTGGCACTCCATGGACCATAGTTCAGAGAGAGACCAGAGCATGTTATGCATCAAGAGACATTGTGGCCTTTCCAGTAGTGAGAAGGGTACAGAACAGTGAAGTTTATTTTTCATCTAGAAGTCGTGGTATACAAGTCTGAACCACAAAAAGCAGAGATACTCTTAAAGAAAAGTGTGGTAGGGATTTTATACAAGAGACAGGAAGATATTTCAAAGTCATAGGGGAATTTAAGCTGTCAGGCAGTAATTGCAAAAATTGGACTTGAGCCAGCCTGCAAGGACTGGTGTCCCTGAATTTTACAAATGGCTCTATGAAATCCTAATGATGAGAAAATGTCAAAGACTCAGACTTTACTCCTTAGGCAGAATGTCATCTCTTGATGTATTCCAGGAGATATTGTTGGGTTATTTGCTCCCTCAATAAAAGGAACATTTCTATGAATCACTAGCATAAACCCATGCAACATCTCTGGTTTTGTGGAAGGTTCCTATTCAGATTATTTCACTGCTATGGGATTTGAAATCAGAAATGTAAAAAGAAAAAGTACAATAAATATATGTGAATTTAGAAACCTTGCAAAATTGAAGAAATATAGAAGTTGCCTTCATTGTAAAGTATCCTCAAATTGATTTTGCAGAAAGTTTAAATCCTTTCTGGTGTTCTCTAGAGTGAATGTGGATTGGTATGCTGTCATCCTGCTATATTTGTTGATCAGCTGAGGTGGGAAGTCAAATCTGAATTTCTTGTAGTATCTTCTATCAATAGACTTGATGTGCAGTCTTACTGAAAAAAGGCCATCATCCTATAGTTTGTGTGGTTCTAAAAGAAAACTTGCTCTTTGAAGAGTGCTAGAAGCAATTGAAAAGAATTCCAAATTGTGTAGGTTTTTACTTAGATCAGAGGTTTGAGGACATAAAATTAAACTGCAGAACATCTCCAACATTTGTTGTAACTTTTGTCAAGATTAAACTGTCAGCTGCAGAGCTTTTAAAGAAAATGTTATAGACCTTATTTTCTCTAACCCTTTTTTTCCCCCCCAGCAGCATGGCAAATATGGTAATTTCATCATGTGTTCATCCTGCAGAGTGCTTATAAATTTAAATAAATGTAATAGAGGTTAGGATATGGCTGATGTCACTTGAACTGCTCAGTAGGTATTGACAAAAATCAGGACAATTTTATAGGCAAATTCTGATCTCTCATTTCCTCGTAGACTACGGCCATGATATTCATGGAAAAAGGGTAATGTATTTGATCAGTTGTGACCTACTGCAGGAACCTTGCCTGATGTATTGGTAACTTTTAACTTTTCTTCACTTATGGACGACTTAAATTTGTTTTGTATTGATTGAATTTGGTTTCTTGTATTGCAAGTTTAAACCTATTGATAACGGGCTTTCTACTCTTAGTTACATATTACAGACCGTTTATAAATACTGCAGAGGCCCTGCCAGGGGTCCACAGATCACAAGACTAAACCCTCAGGTTTACACACAAACCTCTGTTGGATGGATGCCATTCTTGGTTGGACTGAAATGTTTTACAACTCTTTGTGTGAGAGTGTCCTGCATTAATGGAGTCATAAAAGAACAAGGGAATAGGTAAGTAAATTCTCACTCAAATTTTTCAGGCTAAACCTGTAGGTGTCCTCATTCTCACCTCAGTTCTCTCATTTCCACCCAGTATCACCTACAGCGCCTATTTCTGACTGCTGCTTCCACAGACTGTTCCAAACATATTAAATGGTTTCACACTGACGTCTCCTTTATGCCTCAAATGTTGAATGAGCTTTCCACTAAACAAAATGACTGCATGTAGTGGAGTTTTATAGTGGGGATATGTTTTGATGCTTAAATTTGCAAGAGTTACGCTCTAAAACTCTGCGTATAAACAGTTGCGAATAACTTTACTCCTTTGATTTTAAGCTCTTATTCAAGAATATTGCATTGTTACATTTTATTGTGCTGAAGTCAGAAAAATTAGGTAGTGCTTGCAGCTGAAAACACTGGTTTATTTCAAGGATTTATATATATTATGTATTTTTAAAGCAGTGAACTTGTAATTGCAAGATACGGCTTCCAGGTCTTTTTCTCACGCAAGATCCTCTTGCAAGAGTTGAGGGATAGTGATTTTCACTAATTTCTCTGTGCACTTCAGGTCCAAGGCACTAGTATGTTGAAATCTAAAATGTTTTTTCCTAGAAAACAAAGTAAGGGACATTTAAAAAAAATCATCATACACTCATAGTCATTATAAATAGAAACTCAAGTAATGCGGGTGAGTCTATAATTTCTTTCTGTATGTACAAAGCAGGGTCAGAAAGGCTAGAAAGACTGCAGAAGGGTGGAAAAAGGGCGAAGATGGGGGAATTGTATGGGGTCGTGTACAGTAAATATATACATATAAGCTATAATTTGGAAGTTGCATGGGAGAACTTGTTCTTAACAAAGGAAGATGTATAATTTAACTGGAAAAGTTAATTGAGATTTTTTTGTCCATGAAAAATAGAAGATTATAAAGGAGAAAAGACAGTGTATCCAAAAACGACTGACAAAATTGTCATTTGGCTCCCCTGAGAGGGAACACTGGCAAGAATGTGAGACAAAAAGGTCAGAGAAATAATAATTGGAAATGGCTATTTATAGCCACTACTGCATGCCTCCTAGGTGTTTCAGCTTATGAAAATGCAAACTAAACCAGGAGAAGTTAATGCAAGAAAGAAAGGTCAAGGAAATAGCAATTTCTAAATGGAGTTAATTGGATCTTTGTGAAATTATTGGAGTGGGAAAACCATTTTGTAGCTAGAAAAAATAGCTGTAGGAAACATAGAAAGTGTCCAGATAAATACATTACTATGCTTCTAATAATATTTCTTCGTGTCTTTCATGAAAATGTTTTGGATATGTAGGAGGAAAGTGTTGCAGATCTGTACCCTCTCTGCAGAGCAGAATTACTGAAAACTCTATGTTCCAAGTGGAGGTCGTTAATGAAAATACAGCAGTGAAAATGACTGAAGAAATCTCAGTTTTAAGCTCTGGGCTAAGGGAATGAAACTTACAATGATTATTAATGAAAGATACTCATTGAAGGCATTACTAGAAGTTATACATTAAAGAGCAAAGCAAATCCATCTTCCAGTTGTTCTCATAACAGCTATAAACAGGATAAACAGCTATCAGGAAAGCTTGGGAAAAGATGCTCAGACCTGCAGAGACCCAGTACAGCCCCTCTGCAGGAAAGGCTGCTGCCCTTGGCTGCTGTTCAGCCACTTGGCAGAACAACTACCTTGTCCAGGGGCATGAGCTACTGGAGGTTCTGAACTTGGAGAGGTTGTCTAGGCATGCTTGAATCAGGTAATCTTTTTTTTTTTTATTCTGGTAATTCCACGCTGTTTTGACATTGCTCACACTCACTGAACTTTAAAACAGTGCTGCTTTGCTGAGCTTTTCTGACTGAGGAGCGTGTCTGTCTGGGGGAGGTACCACACTCATTGCTATTCATCACAACACAAAGCTTGCTGAAGTTCTCCCTCCCTGACCACCCCTGGGATAGTGCTGACTGTGGCCCTCTTAAAAGCAGAATTGAAGTCCTCACAGAGAACTATTTTGTGAGAGCTGTGAGTGCCATCAAACTTTCGTTGTCAGGTGCTCGTTGAAAGGAATGGTACTGTACCCATCATTGCAGACTTCTGACATCCTAACTACTGCAAGCAATTTGGGTCAAAGACCTAGTGTTTGAGTTTTCCTTTTTCCATTGATCTCCTAGAGTTTAAGAATGGTAAAAAGAGACGAACTGGGAAATATCACTAAAACTCAGAAATAGCAGTTGAAGGCATTTAATCTTTTCATGACCATTAGTAATTGCAGGGGAGCCACCTCTGCCCAGCAGCCAACAGGCTGGGATAGTCATAATTGCAGCAGATTCAACCTCTTTGAATGTCTGTGTCTTTTTCATTAGGATTTTTTCCAGATGTATATATTTTCCTCTCAAATTCATGGGAGAATAATGGTTTCATTTATACCTTCCTGATTAGTTTTTAACTGACTGAACAGAAGAAATTGCTGATAGTATTTCAGCTATACTTTAAAGTTTTTTTGAGTCATAACCTTATAAATTTTTTTTGTGTGTGAATTAAAGTAATGCAAGAATTTTCAGTCTGTGTAGTACTATGTGCATAAAACTTCTTTTATAGACTTGGCTAATCTAGAAATTCAAATGTCCTTTCTTGATTTTTATTTTGCTTTATTCCATTGTTTGGAGGCTGTTATGCATTTTGTAAGTGAAAGGACCAACTTTGAGTTTTCTGTTGGTATCACATGAATTTATTTTTAATATATCCCAAATAATCCCACTGTAATTTATTGAATTATCTTCTTAATAATGTTTGATTTAATAAAAAAGACAAGGCTGAAGTGATAAAAGCCTTGGAGAAAATGCATGTTATTTTAACTAATTGGCTTCAATGGTGTTAGATTAGCAGGTAGAATAATATAAGGCACCTTCTGTTTCATCCATTAGCTTCCAGTTCTGGAGACAGAAAGCAAACCAGAAGTTAAACATATAACTTGAAAGTATTTGTCTGCTTTATCTGGAGTTTCCAGATAACCCTTAATTCTCTTTCCAGCTTCCTAGTTCAGTAACCTCGTGCCAATAACCTGTGAACTAGAATTTTCTGCTGCATGAAATGCTACCAACAGGTTGACCCGTAAAAGCCAATTCAGGATAATTTCTGGGGTGTTTTTGCTGTGATTGATGAATATGGACACAGATTTGTACACACATCTTGGTGTTTGACTGCCTGGAATCATGAATAATAATCATGAGAACCATAGTTCATGTGAGAGAAATTCATGATGCTGTATGCATATCCTTTTTGGACCTTCTTCTTCTATAACAACACTCAGCAAGTCTAAGTACTGTGACATAATAAGGTAGGAAATATGGCAAGGGCATATGTGAAATGCTTTATACCGCGTTTCTTGTTAAGGGTGCAGTACTGCTGGAATAGATTTATTTAGGCTTAGATTTTAGTTTCATAGTTGTCTACAAAAAGCAGTTCTGTATGAAGCTCTGATTTTGAAAAGATTTTGCTTACTGTAATTTTCAACTTTTCCCTGGAACGGACATTTCTTTCTCTGTTGGAAATAATAGGAAAAAAATTGTTCCTGTTGAGGAAATTGTTTTACAAAATATAGTACTAAAATGAAATAGAAATCAAGCTGCATCTGATGAACTAGGGAATGTCTAGGACATTTGTTGATGCTGGAATGTTTAGGAGAAAAACTGAAGTCCACGTGGGAGCCTTTAAGACTAACAAAGAACTCTGAAGTACAGAGGAATAAGATGCTGGAGGAGACACAGAATGCTGCAATGTTTTCCTATTTATATTTTTAATTTATATGGGTTGAGACATACAAATCTGAATGTCTTCTGGTGATTTTAATTAAGTATGAGAATTGCCTCATAACTAAGTGGCAGAAATATCCCAAGGGAAAGATCAGATACTGAACTATGTGATCTTTCCAAAAGTATGCACAGGCTCATAAGAGCTAATGAGGACATAGGAAAGTGTGATTGCAAGCAGCTTAGAAATTTGTCCTCTCCATTTACAATGATTTTGATAATTTTGAGTGTATAATTTGCACTATGAAAATGTTGAAATATGGCATATGAACTATACAGAAGATGTCTTCTAAATAACAAAGCTGTTTCTTTTGCAGAACTACTTGGTATCATTGTTCATACACTGATAAAGGAAAATGGTTTTGGTGTCACGTTACTCATGTTCAACACAGATACAGTTCATGGTTTTGTTTGTTTTCTGCTCCAGGAAAATTTCTGTCCTTAATGTTGTACTTAATGCTCCTCAAAATTTCTTTTTCTGGCTGATGACCTCTGTTCTTGTAAGTGCAATTTTTTGGGTAGAGCATCATCAGATTCTTTCCAGAGGTTCTGGTACTTCTCTGTTGTAGTTCGTTGTTATATTTACCATTTCACTAGTGAAGAGGAAAAAAAATTAGGTCATAATCTTCCTTCTGTAGAGCCCTTTTAATCTTCCTGATGTATTTCAACTTCATGATATTTAATGCTTCCAATATGTTACTTGCTATCAGTTTTGGTCTCTCAGGTGGCCATCTCACCGTTTATGTTGGTTATTCTAAAGAGACAATAGTGATGTGCATTCTTGATCAATTGCTGAACTTAATTATGAAATATAAATAATTTTGATCAATATAATTCTCTCCTAAAACTTTTGATGCACCAAATAACATTTAAAAATCTCTTTCTCCCTCTGAAAAGGCATTGAAACAAAGGCAGGAGCAGCCATAATTTGTTCTTCTTTAGTGACAATACTTTGGAAGTAAAACAGTGGAGATCTATTGAAATATCAATAGATAACAAAACAAATGGAAAGCTGTCCAATAAGTGAAAAGTCTTTTCACTCTCATCCATTGGAGCTTGATACCTGATGTAGTTCTAAGGAGAAACTGATGTTTCTACCAGTAGCTGGACATAAAGCTATGCATGTTCTTCTGTTCTAGCCTCTAAACAGGAAAAACCCAATGGCAGGAAAAAGACTCCTCCCTGTAGGGGTTAAATAAATAAACAAAATGATTTGTCATTGAAGATGTTCTGATCATGGTAATGCTTGAATATTTAAAGTATAGAAATGTTAAGACAAGGATACAGCTTTTCTGTCTTCAAAAAAATGCAAAGCAATTTGTGGAATGATTGTTGTTGTTGGTATTTTTATTTCAGGATGGACCTCCACAAGGTAAGAAATTGAAAGACGGAGAAAGAGAACAAACCTAATAGCTGCATTAAACCAAAGGGTTTAGTATTCATGGTGGTACTGTAATACACAGTGTGCTGGGATATCTTTCTACTTTTGCAAAAGAAAAAAAAATAATTAGAACGTTTTTTTTAAATGCTATTTTCCCCATTGTGAGATTAAAGTTTCTCTATTGCTGCATTCCTGACAGTATTGCAGTAGAAAGGTATGTTGTCTCATTTAGCAAAGTAGCCTAATTAATGTATTTCTCTATTGGTTAGAGCTCTGTCAGTTACCAATATTGAAAACATAAAATGTTTTATTTCTTTGTATATGAAAGCAATCAAATATGCATTAGTTTATGAGTCCTATAACTCCACTAAGAGCAAAGATAGCAAGAAAGGGTCATCAGGTATTTGAAGTAAGATAAAATTTTTAACAACTTACAGCACGATTTGATAACTATTTTTTCCGCTTTCAGGAAAATTCCCTAAGAAGAAATCACCTCTGCGCTATTCCTCCTTTTTTTTTCCTATTGCGGCATGTTTATGCAGTGTAAAAATCAAATGAATCATTTGCAGATAAGGTCTCCTGGCTGGAGAACAAACACCTTCCCTTTGGGGCGCTCTGGTGTTCAAGGGCAAAGGCACTGCTTGTGGCTCTTTTGTGAGAACATGGCCATGGGTGTTGATGGTCCACCCAGCCCAGGGTTTGTTCTTCAGCAGTGGTAGAAGGAGATGTGTTTTAGGGAGATATCAATGAACTTGTTCATATGGAGAGAGAGAACAAAACCCAACAAGGCCAAGAGAATAATGGATATTATGAAATGTAATTCTTGTCAAAACTGATTTAGGAAAAGCAGACAATAATTGAGATAAATGACTATGCTCCACTGCACCTCTTCCTCCCTTCCTTTCAACCCCCCAGCACTAAAGTGACATGTGAATGTGCTTTTGCTTTTTTTAGAGTTGGCTCTTTGTCAAGGTTATCATTACTTGACTTTCTGATACTGTGTTGTAAAGTCTAGTGAAATTCATTGATGTTGTGTCTGGAATACAAGGCATGACTTCCAGGGCTTCTCTTAGCAACATGCACTAACCGACCAAAAGCAGTCATGTGCACTTCAATAAATGCAATCATTTGAGGGGTTTGGAGTTCATGTGATTATAAAGAGAAACAAATTCCATCAGCAACCAGACTCCCTATAGCAAGTGGGAATGCTGGGAAGATCTATGTTGAAGAATACAATTTTCTCCTGCAGAAGTTTTAAGTGGGTTTGTTTTTTACAAAGGATCTCTTTCCATGTCAAATCATTAATGTTATGTTGGCTTAGAAATGCCAAGGAGCAATCCCAGGAGATTGTAACTGCTGGCATGTGCTGAGTCATCCCTTAAGGTAGTCCCTAGACTGGTTACAGGGGCCAGTTGTGCTGCTGTGTCTGAAGACAGGTGGGATTGAGCTTCCCTTTATTCTCATATCCTGGAGTGGGATGTCCTTGGCAGAGATAAAGTCAGTGTTGCAGTATGGTGGTTTAACCCCAGGCAGCAACCAAACCCCAATCAACAGCTTTCTTCCCCTGGAGGTGGCTCTTGTGTGTCCTTTGCTGGCCATGCACTCCTGCTCTGTAATTCCTGCCGTGCAGCCTGGCTTGGATCCTTCCTCTGGGCACTGGGGCAGGGAGAAGGGACCTGTCCAGCAGTGCTGGAAGCGCTTGGGAGCTTCGTGTTGGCCACCAGCAGACTGCGCCTTCTCCCCAGCATCTTCTCCAGAGAAGGTTTGTCGTTGAGGCCTCGAGAGCATACCTGGTTTAAATCCACCCTTTTTGCTACATCAGTTTGGCAGCAAACTTTATTTACAATTCGTAATTACCTTGCAGTCTCATTTCAGCAGACACTTGGTACTTGCTGTTACATTTAAGGTTGCAAAACAGTTTCCATAGCAACAGCTGTCTCTGCACACCATAATTTTGTAGCACGTTCACCTATTGGCTAAAAAAACCCCCACAATTTCTTTCTGTCCAAGGTTTAATTTTCCCATCAATCAATTCTAAATTAATTTGAGGTGAAATAATATATTTCTCATTAGGAAAAAAAACCCACCAACCCATTTTCTTCTGGGAAAAACTATTGCAAAAATAGGCAGGCTGAGGACTATTAGTATTGCTTAGACTGAGAAAAAAAGTTTGGCTTTAATTTAGTTTTAATGAAAGCAAGATAATATCATCAGTGTGTGAGCCAGGGATTATTTTTTTTTTACCATATAGTTTTACTGTCTGTCCTTCTACTTGACTTGTTTGACAGCTTTAAATACTCACCTATTTTTAAAAAGTAACAGCTATCTATGTGAAAGATTAACTTTTTCTTTTTTGACAAATATTGTACTTTGAATAATAGATATCCAAACAGTAGAATTGACTCAGTGTGTTCAGGCTGCAACCCTTTCACTCTGTGTATGTGTACTGTTAGAATCAGCCAAAGCTAGAGCCATGCTGGAAGATTTGGAGCCTCTAGCTTTGAATTTATCTACTGTGACATGTATTAGACCCAGTATTTGCTGCTTTAAATGTTTTAAACTTAAATTTAGCAAACTGATTTTCTTCAGGCTTTACTGATCCCTGAGGAAATCTACAAAGCAAACCTAGTTAGAAGAAAAATACCACGTTAGTCCTAACATTACTTGCATTTAATAAAATGCATAGTAAACTGATATAATCTTATTATTGTTGTTTCAGATCCCATTCTATCTATGTTCAACCATTGTTTCTTAATTCAATAATTTGTGGATGTCTTTGGTTTCTCAAGCTTTATGTAAACTTTTTGGATTGTCTTTTTGGAATATTCTACACAGTCTACTTTGTTCAATGTAAATCCCATTTAAAGCATTTGAAAGACTTAAACCAGCGACATATATAAAGACTCAAATTTGGGGGATAGAAAAATATATTAGGAGTGAAGATATACTTTTGTTCCTTTTAACAGTACATATACTATCAATATAAATCTGGAAACGCACAGCCAGCACTCAGTTATTGACAATTTCTTCTGCATCACCTTTCTGTCCACAGCAGCTGCAGCAGAATTAAAGACCTTCCATTACACTTTCTGGTTGCCAACATGACCCCAAATGCCCTCTTATCCAACAGAAGGAATCTTTTTTTTAAAAAAAAAATGAAGCGCGGGTTAATTGCATATTTACATCTTGAGAGACCAGAAGAAAATAACAGTGTTATGTTAAAATCATTTTTATTTTTGTATATATGTTACAATAATTTTCAGTAACCTGAAGATATCTGTTCTGTTGATGTCATGGAATAACTTCCTATTCAGGCTAAATATATTTGCATCAGTTTTTATACTACTATGCTTTTTGTGTGAGGGAGTAATTAGATTGAAATTGCTTAATTATAAGTCTAAAGTTAAAAGCATTAAATAGTGCAAAAAGTCTGAATACTAAAGTAGTAACAATATAATGTAACTATGTTTTTCATTTAGCAATAACATGATTATCATGCAATTTCAATGCATTCAAAGTAAAAGGCTGCAGAACTTGGACTGCAAGTCTGAGATGGATTCAGTGTTTTTGAAAGCTGTTAAAATAATGATAGAGATTCTGGAAGGAAATATATTTTCCAACATACTGGTGGTCTGGGAATCAATTCTGCTTGTAAGAGCACAAAACACATATTTACTTTTAGAAAGACAAGACGTCCAAATCTCATTTGAATAAAGATTCAATGTGCCACTGTCGTTTTCTGTTGGTGTTAATGAATGGTATATTTTGGACAGTTACATTGCACAGGAGATACCTGCTTTTCCCACTGACATGAAAGAATGTATTTTCTAAAGTGTCAGAGATGCTTAGTTCTTTTGAAATACAATTCTTTTCACAATTTTGAACCATACTGCTTTAAATTGGTAGTTCAGCAGCAGATTAGCACACAGGCACATTTACATTCACTTTTTCACCCTTCTTTACATCCTCTTCCATCAAGCTCAGACCCTCTGAGTTTTTATTATATTTTTAATGAAATGTTAATATATCATTTGAGAGAGCAAAAAGCTGGAATATGTGAAGGGAAATAAATCACTGGCACCTAAAATATTATTCTGAGAAACTGAAAAGAGGACATGGATCTTTTGGTGCTTCTATGCAGATGCTGACTTTTAGAAGCTGATGATATTACTTAGCATCTGCTGAATGTGTCTGTTTCTTGAGCCTGGTGGGTTATTATTTTTCCATTATAGCTGTGTTCCTGGGTTGTTCTATAATAGTAACATAGTTTTTGCAGACTGATGCCACGAATTATGTGGCAGTATTAAACTATCTTTACTCTTGGTGTTTGAATAACAGAAGGAGGTCAATAAAACAGATGAAAGTTGAGGTTTATGGAGACAGTTCCAGCTAGCAAGGCAAAATGATGCGTGTTGCATATTCAACAGCAGGCAGAGTGTTTCCATGAAAACGAATATTTAGGGTGCCTTTATTAATGAGACAGGACATCAAGTTAAATGGAAAAACAATAAATTTTTTTTCTGAAGAAGAAGTAATTTCCTGGGCATGTAGGCAGCTTCTGCAATTGCCTTTCTTTCATTACTACATTTTGTGCAGTGTATTTCCAAACACTTTTTGTAAGATGATTTCTCTTAGAATGATTGTCTCCTAATGTTTGCAGCTTGACATTAGTGTTTGATGTCTGAGGTTGCTACAGAAAGTTTAAAAACTAAGAAATAGACTTTTTTCAATCCTCCACATGCAAGCTTTTTGTTTTAAGTCAGGTAGCTCAGAGAAGTCCAGGTGGTCTGCACTGACACATCTGTGTTTATCAAACTGCTGTGCAACTTTTTGGAAAGAGCACTGACTTTTAACAGGACCAACTTCCTAGGAAAACATCAATTATTATATTTTGACTGCTGACTGGCATTGATGATATTTGAATCTGTATTGTCCACTACAGTTATCTGTTCTAGGCTTTGCAGAAGGCCGACCAGTTTCCAATGCCCCAGCCACCACTTTTACTGCTTGCAACACTGCAGTAACACTGGGAACATTTTGTACTTGAGGTTTCCTTGGATTTTTGGGCTTGTAAAAAAATTGACGGTATTCCAGAGAGCTTCTCAGCTAATTTTCTGTGCTGGTTGACTTGAAATTGTTAAGTTTTTCTAGGTGCTCTCATACATTTTCTTTCCTTACAGGCCACGCAATTCTGTTTTGTTCACAGATGGATATGTTTTATTTCTGATTTAAATGTAGCATTAAAAATTTAGTGGCATGTATTAATTTTACGAATTGATATTTGTACTACCTGTGTAAGGCACCTGGCATATGCCTTGCTTACAATTCCTTTTTGATCACAATTTGTTTTTAAGAGCATGTTCTTGATATCTGTGACCCAATTGCCTGTTTGATTGATTCCTTCAGTGTCTATTATCAGCCACCAGCATTATAAATATTGCAATGTGGGTATTAACCTTTTGCTTTGTACCTTTTTTTAGCGCTAATACATTTTATTGATAATTAATAATTAACAACTGCCATTCTGGTTTTTTGCCTTTGTTTTCAAATCTACTGCATTGCTGGTATCCAGTTGGAAAGGCGAAGCAATTGAATAATTTGAAAGTGAAACATTATGTCTCATCTTGGAATCAGGAGGGAATTCAAGGAACTATTTGATATAGACTCTCTTTCAAGTTTATTAAACAGGATTTTTCAGTTTCTGAACTCACACTGGAAAAAGTTCTCGTTTATGTTAAAACTATTTGCTCTATTTAAGGCATTGTGCTTCAGCTTGGAGGTATTTAAGGCAATGTCACCTGATGGGGAGCTCACCAGAGTGGATTTATTACATGGATTGTTGTCTTGTGTTTCAAGATCTGTGGAGAGCAGGACTTGCTAATTATATATCTTAACTTAGATTGAGAAGAAATATTTAATAATACTTTTACCAGAAATATCAGATGAAGTTTTACAAAAAGCAGATTTAGTTAGAATTACATTCTGTGCTATCAGCAAGGTTTCATTGCATCTGTGAGGCCCGTGTGGCAACACCATACACTTACCAATATGAGGAACACAAGCTAGCTATTATTCACACTGGAAGCTCAGTCTGTTGTTCCCAACATTAACCCATGCTACTGGAAAACAACTTGATCTTCCTGAGTTGACAGTTGTATATGGACTAGTGCGTGTACAAGCAATTAATGGACCCATTTCCTACACATGTATTTAATTATTCCTTTTGGTCTTTTGTCTCTAAAATGTACCTGGCCGTACTTAAACTTGCTTACAGCTTAGCTGTGCACCATGTAAAGAAAGGTACTTGGCTTGCCTTGGCAAGTCACACCCTATAAACCTCCTATGATTTTAGCTCTCTCTGCATCAGAATGTCTGTCCTCATGTTCTGCCCCATACTTCCCTTCTGTTGCCTCTTTCTAGAATTAAAATTGTGTTCTCTGGATTTTAACACTGGTCATTCTCCTTTCCGCTGTTCTGACAGGAAACACATTGAAATCCTCATGATAAATTTCATATTTCCTTTTTTTTTTTTATCTTTTATAGGAAAATTTTCTGGTCCTGGTGGTTCTTTTCCCCCCTCCTTTTTATCATTTGTTTTCTTTTCCTAATTCTGATGCAATTTCTCATATTCTTCCTTTTCAAAGAATTGACCCTTATAGGAGCCCTCCATATGGTCACTGCAATGAAAAGCAGCATGGATAATGCACTGGGTTTTTCTGCTCAGAGTTCATCCAGCTTGCTGGTTTTGGTCTAAAAGGCCACTAGACCCACATCTAAGTAGTATAAAAAGCCTCAGGTTCAATTAATAAAAAACAAATGAAATATCTAGTTATAAAATTCGTGGTGGCACCAGTCTTACAGTAATGAATTATACCATAGGAAAGACTATGAATAGTCCTGGAAAAGAAAAATGTAACTTTTTGTGACTAAAATACCCTCCATCTTCACTCTTAAAGTATGTAAAGCTGGATACTTGGTTCTTCTGGTTGTTTATTTTTTTCCCCTAATTTTGGAAACAAATCACATGCAAACCATCAATTACTAAGTTGCATAAAGGTTTCCAGTATGATGGAAACACTGCTCATTCTGCTATTGCAAATAGCAGCTTCTGTGTTTCAGTGCTGAAATTTCCATTTCAAAATACTTTAGAAACACTCAAAGGAAAATAATCCCTTTTGCTAGAAATTTTCCAAATGCAATATTTCTGAGAAACTTCATGCAATTCAGAAATAGCATGACATGTTTTCAATAGACTCAGGACAAGAAATTTTTTTAAAAGATATTATAGGATGGCTGAAATAAGGAAAACTTGGTCTCTGTGATTGGAGTAGATATTATCTCTGAGAAATAAGATCATAAGGAATGCCATCTGACCTATGAAAATCAGCCATTAAAATGATTACAGTATCAAAGAATACAACCTATTGACCTTTAGCAGTGTAATGAATATCACTGATATCACTTCAAATAGCGTGGCAAACAGAAGGGTTTGTTAGAGCTAGAAAATTCTCCCTTGTGAGAGAAACAAAACTCCCCTGTTTCATTAATGGCTCCTGGTCTTCATCTGATGCAAAAATCCTAGCAGTGCAAAGCTGGTGCTGAGCTACCATCCCAGCCTCTCCTGTGATGGAAATGTGTGTCTACGGCTGTAAATGTAACACCTCCCACAGATTTTCAGTGATCTGTTCCTTAGATACCTGGGGTTTCTCTTGGCACCTAAAGAACCCTGTATGCTTCTCTGGAGATATCAAAATATTGACTGTGACAGCAATACATATACCACGAGCTGTACAAACTGAATTTGTGTCACATCACCTGTATAAGAGGTGATACAGAGCCTGATAACCATACTGAGCATCTCCAGCTGTGGGAAAGCTTTTCTGCTCTGCTGTGAACAAGGAATGCCTGGATGGTTTGGAAGTGATTAGAAAATAGTTATCATTTTAGCATGCAAGGCTTGTAACTTAGCCTGGTGAATGTGTGTCTGCCTCCCTCAGAAACGAGCGACAAACTTTAACTACAGAGAACAAACCAATTCTGCTCATCCTACCTGGGAGATGCATTTGTGCCCAGGAAAGTGTGTTACTTAATCCTTCTCTGCCATTTACCCTACTGACAGCTGTTTCAGCTGTACACACAGAAAATATGGGAAGTAAACAAAACTGTTCTCACTCATTAATTTAACATTGGACTCTGGGAAATGAGTGAAGTTTTCGAGTGTGACCTTCATTTTTAGTTGCCCATGCTTTACAGCTGTCTAATATTAGCCATTTGCTTTTTCTGGATTCAAGAAGATTGAACACCTGCTTTTTCTACCAATTACTACTAAAAGTAAACTCTAGATCTGGCTTGAAAAATAACCCCTCTGAAAACCAAGTAATGAAATTTGAGACATTTTGGAAATATGACTTTTAATTTCCTGCACTTCAGTGTCCTCCTCTGTACAATGGCCATCCCAGCTGGATGTTGAGGAGGCTTGTCAGCTTAGTTAGAAACTGGAAGGAAGTCATTAATACTGTTCTCAGATTGCACTATAAAAACTCAGAGAGTAAAAGTCCATGGTAATTCCCTTTCCCCCACTGAGCTCTTTTCTCGCTGCTCTGTCAAGGGAAAGACTGAATTTCTGTTGCCCCTCAATGGATTCACCTCTAAATCTCACAGATGTTGGGTGCTATGCAGAAACTCAATCTCCATGGCAGTTAAGTGATACTGGTGACTGTAATAGTTGTCAGTACAACCTTAAGGGATCTGTACTGTCCACTTAAAGGATCCAGTGGAAATGATGGATATTTGCTCACACTGCACTTTTCCATCCTTTCGTGCCCATCCATCAGCACATGTGCAGAAAGCAAGGAATATGTGTTATCAGAGTGGCCTCTATCAAATACACAGAATAGGAGCGCTCTGGGGGAGCTTTTCTAGGCCCATATTTGTCCCCTACAAAATGTTTGTGATGTTTGTCATGTAGCATCTACTGTACGTCCAACATCTACTGTTGTCATGTAGTATCTACTGAACTTACTGGGCTGGCTGTCAAATACGTTGACCTCTTCTAATTGGAATACTTGCATTGAATAGTAAATTCCTGGGTCTGTATTTACCTCTCCAGTGTCTAATTAACTCTGTGTGAGATTGGTCTTTCAGGCCTCAGGTTTGTAGGAGCTACAAACTTAACTCTCTGCTAAATTCAGGGAGTTCTCATTTTAAAAGTTATCTTTTGTGTGTTGAAATTTAAATAACTTGAAACTCAAATAGCCTTTGGATTTTACATCATTTTCTCCCAGAGTTTTGACGAAGCGGTGAGCCTGCAAAAAAAAGGTGACATTGTTCAGCTGACCAGCCTGTGCAGGCCTGTTTTTGAATAAAACTTTCTGTTTCTTCAGCAGTTGAAAGTTTGTGGAGATTTTGATGATACAAATGAAAGGCACCTTGTCCGTGCCCCAGAGCAGCTCACAATGCTTTGCTGGAAACTGCAGATGGAGGCAGATTGTTGTGCAATGCTGGACAGCTTCCAATGCATTTTCTTCAGTGCACCTGTGCTGCAGGTAGAGTGACCCTTTCTTTGCCAACTTTTACATGGAGTTAATTTATATGGAACTTCACTTATGAACGATTAGGTTTTCACACTCTTGATTGATCAGTCTCAGGTCTCTCAGAAGTATTGCATTCTTGGTAATGTATCAGCTCAAAATCACAATAATGTAGTTTTTTGACATTAATAGTTTCTGATTGACAGGTTTAAATTTCTCATGGCTGAAATGGCCTAAATTTCACATTTCTGAATTTTACAAGCTATATTAGGAAACTGCATGGAGAAAAATTTTCACTTCTAAGATAGGATTAGGGATAGAAGAGGTAAAACAAACCTAAAAACTGTTTGATTTTTTTCTAAGTAAGGTTCTGACTTATTTATTTATTTCACTTGTTCTGTTTGAAAGCAGAGTATAATACTTTCATAAATAAAATTTTAAAAATTAGCAGTAGAAATAGTTGTCTTCTTTTTATTACCTGTTTGACTCATTATGTTATTACCTGGAAAATCAGCAATAAGAGAGCAATATCCAGGACATTTTTACACACATTTACCCTCTTATGTACAGTCTCAAGTACATTTATGTTTAGTATATTGAGTCCTTGGGTTTATACAAGATAATCCTTCTCCTCCACATATGTTTGTAGGTGAATGTAGTAGTTCTTCCATTATCAATATCTAAGCATTGTTTATTAATTTCTGACTAAACTTCATGAACCTATCACTGCTGAGAACAGATGTGCTGTAAATGAGATACAAATGGCAAGATTATGTGCTTGACCCTGCTTATGCATGTTGGGGTAAATGAGCTCCAGTGGGGTGGTGGAGCTGGACCCTTCAAGTCTGACTATAATTGATGATACAAACCAGATAATTAGAGACGTGATAATTGGAGATGTGAAAGCCTCTTTAGCAGAGGGACACATTTAAGTGGTTGTGCTTTTGGCCTCTCTGTAAGGAAACTGCTTGTGAAAAGAAGACTGCATTTTAATAAGATTTCATAAAAACAAAAAAACCCCATTTGTCCATCATGGAATAGAATGTTATAATTCATATTCTGGGAAAAACAATGCTGCATTTTACATCCATATTTGGATCAAAATCAAGCACCATCTATTTCCATCTTAAAGCCTAATTAGGTACATAACCAGAGCAGCAGCAAATCTACTGGTATTACAGCAGTTACTAATTTTTTATATTTCCACAATTTCAGAGTTATTACAGGGACAATATAATGTTAAAAGAGAGGCACTCTAAGTGACCCGAGATATCATGGTAGTGCCAGTTAGAAAAAACAGAGATTTTTTTAATATTGCATTTTATAGGCAGTTGAAAATGCTCCCAAACAGCTTCACTCATGAATACAATTCCCTTTTTTAATAACCTGTGGGCCTCCAGAAAGCAATGAGAATAACGTGATTGTTCTGGAAATGCATTTCTAAACAAAGTATAGTGGTATATTCACACCATATTTTTGTAACGCAGGAAGAGCTACAAGAGGGTATCACAGGAAGACTGCCCTGACTTGCTTGTTGAGCTGTTCTCCCCCCATATAAGATGTGAATGAATAAAACAATAACACTACAATTTTTTAAGGATTACTTCTGATTTGGATGACAAAAAAAGCACTTTTAATTTTTATTTTTAATGTAGGACTACAGTTCAAAGTTCAAGTTTATAAAAAAGGTGATGCTGGATTGGTGATTGCTTTTTTCTGTCTGTGATTCTTGGTGTGTAGCAAGTTTATTCTGAGTTTGGGCAGGAAATTTAGGCAGTGAAATCTCCACAGTGCTTTTCATTTTATAAGTAGAAAAAAAACCAAACAAAAGAAATTGCAGAGTAAGAGCCTCACGAAAGCAAACTATTCTGAGGAGATCTCTCTGTTACCAAGTAAGGTGACAAAAGAATGACATCAGTTGCAACACAAGTACTTATTAAGGAAATATTACAAATGACAGAACCTATTGAAGAGGACCTTCTGCTTAGACTGCCAGTCAAGCTTGTGTAATGGTAGTAAAGATGGGAGAATGAAGGCCTGAATTTAAAGGAGGCTTCAGCAAAGCAATTGCAGTAGCTAATTACTTTAGGTGAAACAGGTTCTGTAGGGTGATTAAGAACCAAAAGAGTGAATACTTGCAGGCTATACTGATGCTTTAGAGATGTATTTTCTTTTACACATCTTTCTCATCCAAAATCTTAGTCACAAAAGACACTTTCAAGATTTTTTTCTTCATTTCTGGTTGGAATGAATCTCTAAATATTTAGGTGAAAGATACATTTATATGTCAGAGGAAAGGTAGACTGAAGCCTGTTTACAGAAGATTCATTTTCATAGCAAGATAAACCTTGTCTCTGTTTTACAGACAAAATTAACTGAAGTTGTTTGCCTAGAAGATTCAAGTCTGGAAAAATCTTAAAGATTTTTCTTTATAATGAGTATGCTGACAGTGGTGTATCTGTTATTGTATGAATAATTTGTATAGATCTGGAGTCCCACTCTATATTTTATTGTCTTTTGGGCAAAAGTAATCATTTAAAAAAATTACAAACCAATCAGATGGTTAAAAATCTGGTTTACTTCCTGGCTTGAATCACTCTGGATGATCTTTAAGTCCAAGTTATGGCCCTTGACTCCAATGTCTTGATGCAAAGTTTGCACTTCATCTGTGCAGCCTCATTGCCTCGAGATTTTGCCTGAAAATTATAACTGAAAGGTGCTGGAAACCAAACCTGGGTACTCATTGCATGTGACAAGTAGGGTAGAAATGGGCTGTCACTCTGTGTGGCTCGAGGTCTGTGAGCTAGTAAGAGTAAAACAAACTATTCTTATCTTCAGCAATACTGTGGAAATCACCGAATATCTAAAAGCTGTTATACTGAATTTATACTTTTGGATTCCAAGGTTTTCTTTTAAGGTTTTGGTTTTGGGGTTTTTTTTCCATAAAAGTGCTATTATTGGAATACAAAAAAATTTTCACATTTCCAAATGGGAATAGTTAATGTAAGAAAGTCCTTCAAAGCAAGGCAGTGTCTTGCACACTTGGTGGTTGTGGAGGGAAGGCAGGTCAGGTCACTGGCCAACCCACATGCATTTTCCACTCTGAAGGTGCAGAGAGGCACTGGGACCTTAAACGAAACCCTCAGACTCGGTGCGGTCCATGCCGGGATGGCAATGCAGCTGGATGTGCTGGTTTACAGGGCACTGCTCCCACAACTCCATTCTTTTAATGTAACTGCTCTTTTCTGCTAAAACCACTAAATAGGTATCAAATGGCATCATCCAATGTATGAAGGATGGTTAAGGGAGTGGATCCTCATTCATACAACTTTGATTTTTAGATCATTATATATAAAGCTCATGAATCTTTACCAAACTGCTTCATTCACTGAAACCCAGAATTGATTTTTTTTTTCACTGTGAAGCTTGTGCTAAACAGATCAATGTTTAAGCATGTCTGAAAGCAAGGGTCATAAATCACCTACTTTAGTACAAACTCTTGGGATTTCAGTAGCGAGTTTTTAAAGCCTGTAGGACTAATGTTATATAAGGGGTATATCTAGTTATTATGCTGTAAAGTATTTTTCTCTCCTAATATCCATGTGTGCAGCTAGGAGAGGTTTTACTTGTTCTATGATTTTGTTTTGGCTCAAGACATTTACTGGCTTTTAATAAAATGAAAAACAGTGGAAAAATATATGAAACGTAATATTTTATAAAGTTTTGGGCTTTTTTTTTGGTTTGGTTTTTTTTTTTTAGTTTTTATGAAGTGTTATGTAAAGTCCTTTATGAAATTTAGCATTTACCTTGTGTTTGTTTAATCAGTTGCTTAATTTGTATTCCATTCACTCCTAAGCACTATATTGGACGCAATGGAAATGTGAAGGAAGAGGACAATCTGGTTTTACTCTGCTGCTTTTACTCTGCTGCTTGGTCATATATATGACTTATATGGCTCACTTCACGCAGCATATAGAGTTCCTGTCATATTAAAAGTAGTGTTTCCTATTAATTAACTACACACATGGAAGCCCTTGCCTAAAGTCTCAGGGCTACAAGTGCTGCTTGAACAGTTCTTGGAAGGAGACTGTTCTCTGTGTAAGGTTGTTTTGTGGGAGTCTGTGTCTGTAAGGAAGAGCTGCAAGTTAAAGCACATTCTGGGAAGGAGCAAACGAAAATGACAATTACATCTCTGTGAATATGGACAAGCTTCATATACAGCTGGTCAGTTTGTTTCTCTTCTGAGAGATGAGCTATAAAGAACACATTGTGTAAGACATACCTACCACAGAATTCCCTACTCCATGGTGGCTGGCTTCCCTTGGGTATTGTGGTGCATGGGCCCTCCAGGCAGCTCTGCCATGGACTCAGTGAGCAAACTTGATTAGCCTTGTAGTTGTGTTTCAAGGTGTTAATAATACGTAACTTTGCTTTTTCTGGTGTGTAAATTGGGATGATGGTATCTTAATTTGATGTCAATTAGCAGGTTTATAGGATTTTTCATAATTGCAAAAGATGCAAGTTGCCCATGCTCTGGAATTGGAGAAGAAAGGTTTCCTTGTTTTGAGATACATCTTCTGTATTCACAAATTAGAGGTTATACTTTGTTTTGTGCAAGAATTTTATCTTCTCAGCCAATGTAATTTTCTTGGATTTTCTTCTTTCATTTTTTAGGTTGTTATTTTGTTTTATCCACACTCCTAATAAAATAAAGTTTTACTTTCTAATTGAACTCAAGTTACATAGAAAATCTCTTAACAATATGGATATCAGAAGTTAATTATGCAAATAATTCAAGTACTCCACAGAGACCTTAGGAGAGTCAGACTCAATTAATCAGTAACAATTGAAACCTCATAGTTCTTATTGTGTTTGATTTTTATTTGGGAAAATAACTTTTGAATGAAAATGGCAATTATTTAATATTTAGTTTTCATTTCCGTACAAACACAATGTACCCAATTAGGAACTTGCAGGCTGTAAAAAAGCAAAATGAACTATGAACTTTACTAGTCTGAAAACTCAGTAGCTTACATATTCATGAGGCTTTATTATTGTCACTGATGGATAACATTGTCCATTTAATTCACTTCCTACCTCTCTCTATGAGTGTCCAAAGTCAAAACCTTCGTGATTTACTCTGTGGGATATAGTGGGTGTTTTTCAGGTTCATTGAAAATCGGAATAACTAACCTTTTATTTATTTTATTTATTTTATTTATTTATTATTTTATTTTATTTTATTTTATTTGGCCCATTATGATGTCTTTCATATGGGCTTATTCATATTGGTTATTTACCAGGTACATCAACACAATTGTCCTCTGAAGATTAAGCTTAATAATTGGGAAATATGTTTTCTGAGTAGTTTACTCTGTATAGTTTATTGTGTATAACCTATAATTTCAGGGACTACATTGATTATAGAGAATTGCCTTAAATCGCTTGGAATAGAGAGTATCTACAGAGTGTTTTTCTGAAGTCAGTATTAAGCATCACTGCAAGCTAATGTAAACTCTGTATACTCCCAATGCTGATTGCAGGCACCACAAGCTCCAGTGGGTTACAGGATTGAGGTTTGAAAGTGGAGAGAGATTATTTGTAGCTGAATAGAGGGTAAAGTAGTCTGTCAGCAACTTTGTATGTGTCATGATGGTAGTGGAAGGAGAGGGAACTTAGTAATGCTTGTCAGGGTGCAAGAAAGACTGCCTGATCCATAAGGCCAGGGAGCAATTCCACACCCAGCAGCGTAGGGGTGAGTTGCTTCCTATTATTTTTGAGAGACGGGTCCTTACAGCGGTGCTAGCCCTTCACTTTTCTGAACACGTTTTCTAATTCTCGGCCCTGAAATAACCAGCTCCTCTGGATTGCCTGTGGGTTGGCACAATAAGAGAGACACAACTCTGTCACTCCAGAGGGTGGCTGAGGCTGACTCATGCAAAGGTATGCACCACTCTGCCAGTCTGGAAACATTCTGCAGAATTGTGTAATGCAGAATTTCTACGTTGAAAAGTTACCCATGTATGAACTTCAGGTACCCCTGGAGGTACCTGAGGGTTTTGAGTATTTCAGTTTTTGCTTCTGTTGCCTAGATACCTTTTGGATATAGATTCATACTGTTTCCTTTAAAGCCTCTTTATGTTATATGTATTTGTCTAAACAAGATATGAATCAGTTGATAAGTCTCTGTGGCTCCTATTACAAAATGGCTTCACTGTCTGCATGAATAGATTCAGTATAAAAATTTTGAAGGGATTTTACTTGTATTTCAAATTGATATTTGAGAAGAGCTATGTGTCTATTTACATCAAGAGACAAAGCAGAAGAATCACCAACTGGCACACCAAGCACTGTTAATTTGGTCTTCATAATACCAATCCCCAACTCCTTCCCCTCAAAATGTTGTTTCCGCAGTCCGTCAAGATGAGAAATGAAATTGAAACTTAACTGGAAATGACAAAGATGGTCTTGGAGATGAAATCTGATGAAAATCCATCAGTGTGGCAGAGGGAGATTGTATTTCAGGGCAGTTCACCTGTCTGAGCTAGAAGGACTCTGAAGCGGCAGACAGTGACAAAATGCTGGGTCTATTATTTGCATATTTATGTTAGAGCTGAAGATTTGAAATGTCCTCCCAAATTACACCCCATGACAGAAAACCTGAAATGGGAAATAGTGTGGTTTTGTGATTGGAGTATCATTTATAATATGGCTGCTTCCAGAAATCTCTGTTTGGGTATCTTGGTGGAATTTTGTTTCAAAGAGCAGTAATTAACTTTGATCAACTGTTGTTGTATACAGAACTTTAATCTGATGTGTCTTTTTTTTACATAAAGATATATTCTAGTAGTGAATGAAACGTTACCCATAGAGTCATATTCAGGATGGTAGCAACACTGGCATTAAGATCACAGGTTAAGTAATAATGTTGCAATTAAAATTTGGGATGCAACAAAACTGGAGATGTGTGTTCCTGCCCTCTGTCCTACCAGATATTCAGATCCTTTGTTCATTCAGGATCTCACTCTTTATTCAATAGTTCTCACCCGTGTCTCCCCTACAGGTGCAAAGCACAACAAGGCACAGGTGAAAACAACCTGTTTTAAGTTATGTTAAGCTGCAATGGGTGTGAACTACTCAGCCTGGGCCTGTGAAGAGCTGTGAATGTATTAGTGTGGGCTTTGGCAGTATTTGGGACAGTGGCTGGTTTTGTTCTGCACGCAGAGGAGAATGTCCATACGCTCTCCAGCGTTGGGTTCCGGCGAACAGCGTAATACCGTGTCTGAAAGAACCTGCACCTACTGTACTTTTGATGTGAGTTCCCTTAAGTCCTGCTAATGCTTCTTTTGTGTTCACTTTGCAAATGTTTGCATGCTCGAATTTGGTAGCAAAATACCAAATTTCATGGGAAAAAATGACTAATATTTGATGATTCAATAGATCCATATCTGAGTAATTTCACTTTTTAAATGTAAGAATGTTATATATATACTTTAGTGTTTGTGTTATGAAGCCCCTTGATGATTGTATTTTTCTCTGCCCAGGAGCAACAGATCATGTTCAAAATATTCACATTCAATTCCTTGAAAAATATTTTTTAACATTTTAAGTTGCGATGTAATCAGTAATTTACCATCTGCCTACACAGTGTGTCTTAATTAGTTGAAAAAGTTTATTAACTACTTATTCTGCTCTAAAGTAAATTTGCTTTTATAATATGAAGGATTTCTATTAATTATAATGGAAACTGTGATGGTGTTTAAGCCACTCAGCTTTAAAACCTAATGTAATGGGACATGTAAGGTTGCATCTTAAAAATCAGACTCTATTATTTTCATAGCAATTACACTGATCAAAATGGGTGTATTTCATTATAGATTTAGCATTTCTATAGTGATTGTGAGCTGAAAATTCAATCATGGCCTTTAAGTACTGTATTATTTGTTTTCTGTTTGTTTGAAAAAAAGTACTATTTGAAAAGGAAAATAAAGGTGTGTGTTCAGAGGTTCTTTTCCATATTGAGGAGTGTTTGTGATATCCCTAGATATGTTAAGTCTGTTTTATTCAGAGTAACTTTCTCTATGAGAAGTAGCTCTAGATTAGACACACTATCTTGTATTTACTACATAGATGCATTTAAAATTGTTCTTGGTTCAAACTTTGCCTGGGTAGCTCCAAATGTGTCACATTCAAATGACTTTATTTTCTTTCTTGTTTTATATCCATGCTCTCAGAGACTTGTCCTTTCAGAAAAAGAATCCCCTCTGTTGGGGGGGTCAAATCCTGCACCCAGGTGTTAGTTGAACAATATAAATCAGGGCATGAGTGAGACTTTAACAAAAGACTCAATTTGATGTGCTTTTCTGAGGATAGTTGCATTTCAAGATAACAATAGTTACTGACACCTGTATGGTTTAAAGTAATTGTTCTTACTGTATTATTCTACTTAATATTAGCATGTCCTAGCTGTCAGACATTTGAAACACCATCTTTCCAACCAGTTTTTGTCTATACAAATGATCAAATAGCAATGGTAATTATGTCTAATAAACAATGACCAGATAAGAATCAGTCTGGACATCAAATTTCAGTGGCAGATGTGCCATATGGCATCAGGACTACAATTGTTTGGATGTGTGAGTTGATAGAGGAAATACTTGTTCAAAACTCTACCAATATAAGCTGAATGTTCTTTGGGTTTTATTTCAAAACATTTCAATATATTTCTTTTATGCAAAGACTTAAATATGCCCAAAGCGCTTTTAAAAAGTCTCCTTTTAAATAACTCAAATTACTTTACTGTGTCAGTGGCTGAAAAATGTAACAATAAGTACTTTTCTTCTGGATATCACACATTTAAGAATATGCCAGCTGCAGTCTAATCATTCCACAATCTGTTCTGCAATGAATAGGACATTGAGATTTTATAAAATCTAACTTACTGAATGTTTCTTCTTTTGCAAAGCGCTTCAGATTTTTTTGGATTTACTTGAAATATTTAGTAGTTGCTCAGGTATAATTCTGTAATTTTAAGCATGAGATGTTAAAATACATATATTTTCTGTAGCTGCAGAAAAGATGCTTTTATTCAAGTTCTGTAAATGAAAGGGAATGGTATCTATAGCTCTGTAATGAGTGTCATGGGAGACTGCAAGACTGGTTTATATCCACTTCATATATCAGAAAATGCACTGTAGTTTTATGACACAATATAAAATTGAAGGACATGAAGCCCTTTTTAATCTCATGGTTGTGTAAAGTTTAGATCTTTCTTAATCAATCAAATGGGGAATAGATATATTCCTAATTATGCTACACACGGCAGTAGGACAGGGACACAGGTATCAAGTTTCATTAAGAAAATTGTGTGTAAAATTTGCAAATGTGATTAACTGCTATACTGAAGCTCCAAATTCCGAAATGATATTTAAAGTTTAAAAAGCACTGGGCACATGTGTGGTGGTTAAATCCTCTATAATCCTGCCTGGGAGGGTACATACAGAGCTCAGTGTTTCATAAAGCAAGAACAGTATTTTCTCAGCTGATCCACCTAAATACTTCACATATAGAAAATTGAAGAGGAATTTAGTGCAATTCTAGTCTTCAACATTAAACTAACAACATGTCCATCATTTTGAAAGTACAGATTCAAGCTGGAAAATTGTCTCATCTCTTCTCCCTCTGGCACAAAAATGTTCCCAATCAGACATTTTTAATGCATTGCAGTGCGAAGTATTCAATGTGTCAGCGTTCAAATAGGAATGATGGTGATATGATCTCATTGTCCAAGAGGCTTTATTATACAAAAAATCCTCGAAAAATTCTCATCATTCTTTCACCTGAATATTTTCTTATCTAAACCCTACCTCTATATCTCAGTTTAATTTCCTCAGATATTTCAACTTTCAGTTGTCTACCCTACTGTGTACCTGTATCATAAATGTTGATGATCTGTATCTTTTTGGTGAGTCTGTAGAGCATTTATTGCTTCATTCCAGATTTCTATGACCATCAGTGTTAGTCTATTAAGATGTTGAAAGCATTATATTGGAACATACACTGCAAACAAAATGTAGAATAAAATAAATATGTTTGTATGTGTTAGATACTGAAAATTGCTGTCATTATTTTTGATGCAGGTATGCAGGGTTGAGAATTCAAAATATTTTTATAATGTAGATGTAAAACTTGTGCCCATGGATGTTAATCTGGTGGATAAGACCCCAAACCAATAAATTATTGGTTTGCAGATATTCCACTGGCTTTTGTATTTAAGTATGCATGCAAAGAAGGTAAAGTGAACGGGATGTACAGGGAGACTTGCCGTTAATTTCTTTTTTACCTTCAGTTTTTTTTGTGTATAAACATGATGCTGTCCAGCCATAGAGGGCTTGCATTTTGTGGGAGTATCCTGTTTATCTTATACAAAGGACCTGTTCTCCTTCTAGTTATTGTCAATTGTTAGAAATGCTTTCTTACTAATGGTTGATTCTTGGTTAGTTTTAAAATGTTTGACCAAAAAGACATCTTCTGAAGCTGCGTGTGCTTCAGATTAATCTTTGTATCGCTCTCTGTCTCTCGGGTCAATATTCAGGCCTTTGAAACATGACCTGTGGAAGACATACTTCAGTAGTCTCTAAGAAAATAATCTGGGGAAAAAACTCCTTTTCCATTTTAACTGAAATCTGCTAGCTATAAATGTTCACAGACCAGAGAAATAAAAAAATCCAATGTTTTCATGGGAGTGACTAACAGAAACAAATGTTGCGTGTCTTTCAGCTTAAGATAAATCCATCTTTTAAAATGTAGTTTTAAATTTTAAAATGCCTTAGGAGCTTTTATTCTTAGGCAATCTCTTGTACAATCTGCCTTTCATAGACTTATGTGCTAAATGCAAATTGATCCCAATTGCAATGAGAGGATAGGAAGAGAAAACCTTTTTATTCTGCCAGCTCAGTGTAATGGCCAAGAGGAGTGGGCTCAGTAATTCTTCCTGGTGACATTCCAATTGTCATGCTCTTTTGTGTATTCAGACACCAAGAAGCAGAAGGCTAAGCAAAGGTCTTGGTAAACTATTCCTAATTAATTAAAAGTACTTGAAGACTCCCTTTGGAAAGGGATAATTAAGTTCAACTTGTTCTCCCCTGATTCAAGAAAAAGTGCAAATAATGGTTTGATATACCAGGAACTTTTATGTGCAAACAGCCTTTCCCCCCACCTTTTTATAACCAAAACATAGTAATAGACAGCAGTTTTGATAAAGCTCTATTTAATTTAAAATACAAATATAGTAAACATGTGGGCAACAGAGGGAACTGTTATTGATTTCCATGCCTGGTGCACCACTGGTTTCTGACAAAAAGCTGATTAGAGAAATCCTATGCTCAGGGAAATCTCCCGATGTTGTGCCTGGGGCAGGCTCCGGATGGTGCTCAGCTGTGTCAGCCTTTGTGCAGCTCCCAGACACAGTTAATGGATGGTGCCTGGCTGGGACAGGCTCTGCATTAACGAGAAGTGCTGCAGCTGCTTGCAGTCACTGAGTTGTTCGTCTTTGGGTCTTCCTTTTGCTTAGGAAGTAATTGGCAACAGCAGCTGGTAGAACATTTTCTCCTGAAATAAAATCCCCATAAGATAAGGAAAGCCAGCCATTTCCTTTGCTGGATGAGAGTACCAGGCCAGTTACATTTGTGGACAATAAAAGTTACAGGTCACAGTTCACAAGGGTTTCCCGTAACAGCTTTGCCCCAGAGTGTGGGCCCTGAGTGTGTTGAATTCAGTCCTCAAGGCACGAAGTGACCAAGCCCGTTCTGAATCTTGCTTTACCTCCGAGTGAGCCTGTGATAAGGTTGGGGTTTGAGCTCCCTGGCTCCTGGTGGTCTCAGGGTCCAGCCTGGGTCATGCCTCACCCTCTGCCCAGGGAGCAGCGTGGGAGAAGCGCTGCCAGTTCTCAGGGCCTGCTGTGCTTCACCCCAGCATCTTCTGTTTCAGAAATACTGCACCTTAGTGTTTTTAGGGCAAAATTTTCTCAGAATTTCTGGTTTCATGAATTGAAAATGGAGAGAGACAGATGCCAAATCAGAATAAAATTGTGTTTTTATGAAAAATCTATCCAACCTTTGAAGTCAGGTTTACTGACCACAGGGAAGACTCAGCTCCTAGAATCTTGTAATTCAATTGGAATGCAGTTATACCATATTTGTAGTCTGAAGTACGGTAAAAAGAAAGTCAAAAGGAAAACGGATTTTTTTGTCATTACATGTATTCCTTACTAGATATGTTTTAATTGAGTGAGATGTCACCAGGTGAGCTACTTTAGTGATTTTTCTCTATCCTTATTTACTGATGTTTAGATGATCTATAAATGCAGGCAAAGAGTGATGTCTAATCTCATAATGCATTAGATTATTGTACCTCATTTTTAGTCTAAAACTTCTGCAGGAAGAGAACAATGTAACGACAGTATGGAAGAGAACTGGAAAATTCACTGCCAAAGAGGATACCTGTTTACGGCTGTGTAGGTTTTTCATTTTTTAATTGTAATGTTTTTGTTCAGAGATACAGTTGGATTCCTGAAACTTATTATATAAGTTTCTGAATTTGAAACATTTTAGTGGCTTTAATAGTTACGATTGAGCTCCTTTGGGTAATTACAGATGTGGCTGTTTGGTATGGTTTGTCAGCCCAAAGTGTTCATCAAGCTTAGTCTTGGGAATAAAATATGTTGAAATTATTTGAGACAGCTCAGTAGCAGAGTGGAAGGTCCAGCAATTGCTATTAAAATGTTATGGATGTGGTTGCAAATGGCAGGGGGACAACCTTACACAAAGAAGTCCAGACAGCACAGGAAAACCTTTCCCAAAAGACTGTAATTATTTTGACAGAAGATATTATGTGCCAGATTTAAATAGCCAACCCTTGAATTGCTGTAACTAGTGTCAGAAGAGATTTTACAGTTCTTGGACAGTGGCAATTTTTGTGGTGAGGGTGACAAGTGGATGAGAGCCTCTGAGTCAGAATGCAGGATTGTACATGAGAAACTTTCTGGTCATCTGCTTTACACTTGCAGTTTGATCCAAAAGGTTTTCAGTATCTTGCTGGACATATTCATTTTTTTGTAAAGCTGTAGGTGAAGTCACAAACTCTAGTGAGCCAAATTCTGCAACTTTGCACATTTATGTTTATTCCAGTGTATGTACTCATTTATTTTATTTTTAGGATGTTGCAAAAAGCAACTTTTGCTTTTGCTTTTTTTGTCTTCCTTTACTCCTCCTTTCAGGAAGGAGTTGAAAGAAAGTCAAAAAGAAAACTGACTTTTAAAATTTTCTATATTTCTTACTAGATAAGCTTTCTTTTGATTGAGATGTCATCAGGTGAGCTACTTTGGTGATTTTTTTCTATCCTTATTTGCTACTACTTAGAGGTTCTAGTGTTTACTAATAGTTAAATGATCCTCTTAGAAAAGAGGAGATGGTAGAGAGTTATTTTCTCTAAAAAATAATACTTGAAATACCTTTTTTTGTTAAATACCGCTACTAGGACTTCAAAATAAAACAGTTGTTTATTCTTCTCTGGAACTCTTCTAGAAGCTAAGATGATGTACCTTCTCTTAAAAAAGCACAATTTTTTACTCACTCTCTCAACTACAAATTCCCTTGTGGGAATGTGTGCTTGAATTATGCAATATTCTTAAGGCAAAACAGTTTATTCTGAATTTGTGAAAACAAATAAAACCTCACAAAGTGGTTTCTTCCATTTCACCTTTTTCTGTTTCTGTCTCTTATGGGCAGTATTTGTTTATTTGAGTTTTTAATTTTTTCTGCTTGTAATGACATCAAGTTCTCTAAGAAAATTGGGTGGAACTGAGCCTGCCTGGAGAGGAGGTTATGAAGACTACAGTGGTAACAAGTGAGAACGCTAAAATTGGGACCAGCCAACCTGGCCTTAGAGGGGTCTGAAGGACCTACTCTGAGGCTGGGTAGATTTTTGCAGCTCAGAAAATTTGTAAGATGGGGAAAATCAATTCTAGAATGAAAGATGTGCCTACATGGACAGTAGGCTGGGAAGGACTGCGTATATTTAATTTTTATTGTGTTCTGTTATAGTTTCCCTTTTTTGCCTTTTCTGGTTAAGATGGAATTAAACTAAAAGAGTTGCCAATGAAATTTGTCTTTCTGGAGTTTAAAACCCTATCAGTTTTGGAGCTTGCTACAGGCAGGTACCCTGCAAAGCCATGAGCACCTCAGGGTCACTGTTTTTACTTACTTCTGAGATAATTGTTCTTGTCTCATAACTGTACTTGTCTCAAGATTCCTGCAAATTCTTCTGCATGGCTTTCTAGACTGCATGAGCAGCAGTGGCATTGTAGCTGACTCTTCAGTGATTTTATTGCTCATCTAGGGAAGCTCCAAACACTGCAGCCCTGCTCCAGTCAACATTTGGATATACAAGCTTCATGATTAGTTGTCAAAAGTCAGCTTTGGTGTAAAATGTTAAAGAGGATGATTGGTCACAACATTTGGATTAAATTCAATTTTACTTACAGTTAATGTTGTGAGCAGCAATGTGATAGAATTTTCCAGTATCCCTGAGTATTAACTCCCAAAATACAGGCTCATCCTGTGAGGTTGTGCTCATTCTGCTTGTGAGATATTAAGCCAAAAGTTTTCCAAGAACTGTATTCTCTGCAAAAGCATGAACATACTCACTGTAAACAGGACAGGCTCTGCAAGAGTTTAGTCATGAGCCCATTCGAGAAAACAGCAATTTTTGCTCTGAGGCAAGAATTTCTTTTCACTGTGGGGAAATATCCCTGGGTTAGTTCAATAGAAGTTCAAAGCAGAACTCTCCTCAAAAGAGTTAATTCAGGCTGTCCAGCTAACCTGGCTCTACTGTTTGCTGAACTTCTCTCTGATCCTATGTGGTTTTCTCCATGGCTGTCTTCAGGTCTTGTTCATGTCTGCCAGAACTTGCCATACTTGGAGAAAAGAGGGATGTTCAGGTAGGTTTGTATTCTGTTTGACACCAGGGTTTTTGTGTTTCTGTTCCTCAGGGAAGAGGAAAAAACTCTGATGTTTTTAAACATACAAACCAAATACCTTGTCATAATGATGTTGTCAAAGTATGAGACTTTCACCCAAAATAACGTCATCACTGTTTATTTGTTTGCTTTACTTGTCTCACTGAGATGTTTCTGTAGGAAGATTTGAGGGGTGTTTTCTTAGCTAATGGGAATGGCTGCAAAAAATGTTTTACAGATCTCCTGAGGGTGTTTTCACTTCAGACTGAAGGTCTGAATCTGGATGAAGATTTACTGTTTTGAGTCCAGAGACATGTCCAGAGAACTCTGCTGTACATGGCTCTTTGATTCTACTGTCCTCTACTTTCCTCATTGACTGCAGAGAAAAGTCTTCAATTTTCAGTAAGATACAGCAAATTCAATAGCTGTAACATTATCTTGCTTCAAGTTTTCTCCAGGAAAACTCAATGTTTAGGGGTTTATGGTACTTTAAGCAAACCCTTCTACATTGAGAACTCTTTCCTTTCCTGTACCACCCTAGGTGTTTTGCTATATATTTGTGTTGTAATTCCTTTATTGCAAGTCATGTCCTTTTTTTAGTATAACTAATAGTGCTTATTTATTAGATCAACATGCAGAGCTAGGTATATGAGGAAAGAGAAAATTATTTTTAAATATTAAAAAAATATTACCTTCACATTTTTGTTGTCTAGAATTACATTCCTAGCTTTAAGCCAACATTATTCAGTTGGAGAATAAAAAATTGCCATCTATATGACTGAGCAGAAAATCACAAGCACAGAGTGATCTCTTCTCAAATGGCTCATAAACTGCAATTAGTTACCAGCAAATAATTCATAGTACCATTATATAGTGAAAAAACAGATAAATTCCAAGTTTTAATTTTTCATTTTAAAGTAATGGAAATGGAAGAGAGAAATTTTTTCTAGAAAAGTATTGATAGTGCACTGCTAGCCTAATTCAGTGTTCTGAAGGCAGCTAAACTTCTGGCTGATATGTTCAAGAGGAGAGTTTTAATTTGAGAGAATGAATGTTCTCTGGAGGCTATGTTGATATGTGATGTCAATTTTTGCTGTAATTTAAAAAACTGGATTTTTGAACTATAACTTCCACCCCCCTGCAGTGTTTCAAGTCATGAAAAATAGTGTTTTTAGGAAAACCAATCTCCCACCTGCAGAGAAAGACAGATTTTGAGTAATAGTTAAATAGCTGTAAGCTGCAAATCAACATTAATCTTGAGCAGTATTGCTAAGGCTGCTGTCAGAGTACTTTTTTGTTAATTGACATGTTACTTGTATTACAGAGAGGTTTTTTTCTTCTAGAAAAGTGGTTATTGTGGGCAGAAATATCTGGATTATTTGGGGTTCTGTTCTCATTATTTCTAGGAGTGACAAGAGAAGTAGATGCACATTTATGCCAAATCAGCAAACTTTTAAGAGTTTCCCTGGGCAGGAGAACTAATGCAGTGTTTTAAAATTATCTTTAAGTTATGTTGATTTCTTTTCCACAAACATTATGAGAAGCTTCTACTACATTATCAGCACAACTTGTTTACTGTAGCAAGTAAAAAGAGCGTCTTATATTTCACATCATGATTAGTGGAATTAGAGCTCTGAGTTGACTAGATCCATCTCATTTCTGTTAATCTCTAGCTGGTGTATTTGAAGCTGCATAAAGAGAAGGCATAGAGTTGTTCTGAATCTAAAATAATGCATAAATAATTCATCTCCTAGAATTCCCTGTCTAGAAAGAAGTAAAATATAAATTTCATTATTTATTACAGCATGTTTTGGTTATGTCTGCAAGTAATAGCTATAGAAAAAGATTACAGAGGAAAATAAATGTTTTAAATAACAGTAATTGATGAAATGGTTATATAAGCACAGTACTGGAAACATTCCCAAAATTGCAAAGATTTTGTTGTGAAGCGAGAATTCTTACTTTTATTATTCATCAATTTTTAGAGAAGAATGATTTTATCCTAGAGTCTTGATAGAATGTCCTAATTGTTTCTCTGAGGAAAGACTGAGTTTAGAAATTTTTCCGAGTATATTTTGTTCTGATATTCTGGATATACTTTTTCTGAAGACTGTGAGCCACAGTGGTCTCTGCCCTAGAGGAGAGAGCACTGGGTGTGGGGTTAATCAAGGAAGGCACTCTAAATAATGTTTCCTGAGTGGCTTTAATAACCACTTGTATGAATTCACTTATACTATTAGCATATTTTTGAATAGTAATGTTAAGTATATTACAAATTAAATTTTAAGATTATACATGTTGGATATTAGACTACAAGTAATTACATTTTATATTCATTTTCAATTATTATTTGCCATTATATATTAATAATACTCTGTGCAAAACTGGACATGATAGCAAGATTTTACCAGTATAAAAGGGTCCTGAAATGGGCTGGGCAATTTGTTCCAGAAACTGTGAAATGTTACCGTGGCAGATGGTTTAGATTGGCTTCTGGTTAATGGAGGAACTAAGAAACTAAGTTGAAAGCACGAGATTAAAAAAAAATTCGTATGATAGAACTCACTTTTTAAAGGAGAAAATGTATTGGAGAAACAGAATAACACATTTCAGAGAAACTGACTTCCACAAATTCAGAGAATTTTTATGTAGGATTTCTTGGGAAGATAAGCCAAGGGATAAAAGCCTGCAGTTCCTGAGGGAGATATAGTTCGCTTTTGTACGTTATACAATGTGGAGGTGAAATAGAAATGATAGAAACAGACCATAATGGCTGTGTCAGGAGCTTGTCACTGACTCGAAGATCAAATAGAAATTGTTCAAAATGGTGGGAAAAGTGTGTACGTAAGGGTGAATGCAAAGGAATAGAACGAATCTGTATGGATAAAATTGGTTAGGAATTTATATTAAGAAGGGATACACAAGGTAATAGGCAACAGAACTAGAACTAGGAGGAAAGAAAGGAAGTATATTTCCACTGCTGAACAGAAAAAGCATGAATTCTATGATTCGGGGAAGAAAAAAGTGTCCAATATATTTTTCTGCAAAAATTTTTAGTGCCTAAGTATTTATGAGGGTTCATGCTAACAAGGAAATAGTCAAATTGATCTAAACTTCTAAAGCAAATATTTTGGGATACTTCAGGGTTAAACATCCAAGTTGGCAGGATCTGATTAAATTTTCCTTTCAATACTTTGCAAAAGGGAACTGAATTCACTTTTGAAATCTTCTACATTCATTTTTTTGAATGAATGCAGTCTCCTGCTCTGCAGAAATGTCAGTGGGACTTGTCCTGGTTGATCTGGCCTCTTCACACCAGGGAACAATCACCTTCCCGAGCTCAGGGGGAAGGCCTGATTTTGTGATCTTTCATATCAAGGCTTTCAAGTTCAAGACACCCTTCCAGTCTGCCTTTGGACAGCCTCCTAGATGAAAGGCAGTGCAGGGAGTTTTGATTAAGTCCTAAATCTGCTTAGGAGGAACAGGGGTTAATTTGTGTTTAGTAAGACTGCACTTGCCTCTCTCCTGCTTTCTAGTTAATGATATTTGCTATGCTGCCCGGCTACCTTCTGGAAATGCACTTGGATTTTTTGATAGTACAGCTATTAGATAACCTTTTCTCTTTACCTTTCTCTGTTTTGCTTGGGTTTTTTAATTGCTGTTTATTAAGAAGTGGAAATATCCTAGCAATGAGCAGCATTGCAACTGTGTTAAGATAGTTATGTTAAAATGAACTAGGGGAGAAGTAAAATGAAGTATCCAAATTTATAATGAGGACAGATGCAGGAATCTTCAGGTAAAGATGAGTAAATTCGTGGACTCCTAAAACAACAAATCAAAGTATCAACTAGAGCAGAATCTTGTTTTTATGTAAAAGTGTCCTTTTATATGAGGACTCCACCTTTCCACAGGAAAGGTGAAGATGAATTGGAAATTATTTGTAACACTCAAGAGTGAGACAGAAAGTGGAATATAGACAAACCACATTTTTAAGATGTGTGTATATATAAGATTAGAAACAAAGGAGGAGGATGCAATGTCTAAGGGTAAGGTCTGAAAGACAAAACAGCAGGTGGTACAATTAAGCATGTCCTCAGCTCCTGCTGATGCTTGTTATTGTAAATTGGATGTACTTGTGAGTTTCTAACTGCATCCCAGCAGAATCTCATCATGTTAGCACAGCTGAAGGGCTTTATTAAGTAAAAGTTGAGAGAAGGAATTAGGCTAAAAAGGGTGAAAACAGGGGTGTGCATTGCAGTTTATGGGGAACCTATCTCCAGTGAGCTTTTCTTTTTGCAATCTGATTTTTGGTGAGTTTTTTTATTATTTAAGCTAGATGTGTGTGCCTATTACTTCTTTTTTGCATAAATGTTAACTGTCATATAGCTGGTTTACTAAGCTGTGGGAATCGTTGGTCCAATGTAGTAAATTTTTTTCTTTTATATTGAGGGTTAACTCTCTTCAAATTACTTTAAAGAAATTGAATAACTCACTTAAAGTTGTTCTTTTGATTGATTTTTAAGACAAAGCGAAGTGTAAAGGACGAATGTATCACTACCGACTTTTTCCAGTGCAATCTTTCTATGTAGCTAACACACATACTTTCTCCCTGAACTAAAACATATACAAAGAGTGGGTTTTATATTATCTTTTTGTTGCAAAGAGTTTGCATGCTTCTCAGGAAGGAAATTCATATAAGACGTCCAAGTGGAAAGGGTTCTAAATGGTCCGGAATATATTGATATACTTCAGTTTCCAGAAGGAGGTTATTAGAATGAGAGTGGATAGTTTTGTCACTAACAGACCATGAGTCTGCTCTTACAGATCTCTGTACCAAAATAACAGTCTGGATGGAGAAAAAATTCTTGAAGCTATTTAAGGGCGTTTGCAGGGGGTAATACATAACACTTACAAAGGTTGAGCTGTTTCTACTGATAACTGGTGAAAACAACAACAAAAAGTCTGAAGAACAGGTTCTGGATACATATTTTTCAAGATTTTCATTGAATCTGTGGAAAAGAAGAAACAACATACGCATGCCTATTTGGGAGAGTATATGAAGCTCTACGAACTGTTTCAGCATTTTCCTTGTGCTGTGAGAAGAAAAATCTTTGGAGACTCCCATCTGTTAAATCTATCCAGGAGCTACAATTTAATTTTTAACCAGACCTTAAAGCATAACAGTAAAAGCTCTATTTCTTGGCACATCCCACTTCCTAACCATTTATATTTAAATGGTTTGGATCTTAAATATTACTGATGAAAACGCCACAGATGAGGAAATACTGAAATTTATTATTTTTCTTGATTTGATTTAATTGTGTTTCTGAAATCTGTGTACTTTATTTAGAGTCAAGGAAACCAACAAAGGATATCTAAGTTCCTCATTCTCTTCATATTCTGCTTTAGACCTAGAATTCACTCAGAAACTTTAAATGCCTTTATACTTAATTGTATTTAGATTTAAAAATAGTGACTAAGGGCTGTGTCAGATAATTCTGATTCTGCAGAAATGTGCTGCATGTGTCTGAATTCAGTTTGCTGGGATTGTCCCTGTCAACAGCAAGAGCTGTGCTGTTAAACTACATCTTGTAAGGCCTTACTGATTTATACTTCAATCTTACTGACATTTAAACGTGAGGAGCACTATATCACCTATCTGAATATCTCACAGTGTTATATTCTTTGCTTAAACCCCCCTGCATGTGGCATGATTATTGACCTTAATCTATTGTTCATAGCAACCACATTAAAATGAAGCTTGTGCTTTCAGAGTAAATTTCCACTTTACTGAACAACAGGTAATCTGGCATATTTGTGAATAAAGCAGGGAAAACCCCCCTGTCCTGAGGTTGCCCATGTGCACTTTGGAGAGGGAAACATGGTAATAATGCTGAAATTTTTTTGCAAATTTTTGAGATAATCTACTTTTTTTTTTTTTTTATTCCTAGTAAAATAAATGTTTTTGACATATCCACTAAAACACTTTTAAGTACAATCTGGTCCTCAGAGAAGTTTTCCTTCTGCCTTCTTCCTGCTCTGCCTTCCTCATGATTCTTGATAAGAAAATGAATGAGAGAAACTCTTGTTTAGACACATTTTGCTGGAAGTGTTTTGCTTTTGGCTAGTATTTTCCACTTGACCAGCCAGCTTTTCTTCTGGGACCTCTCTGACAGTTGCCCAAGTATTTGGCACTTCTGACTCTGTAAGATGTGGGGCTGGCTTTAGATGATCTGTTTTCTTCTGACAATATAATATATGCTGGTAGAAGAGCTGCACATTGGTCTTCTGTTCTGAAAGGCAATGGTGGAGACAGATTGCCATTAATTACACACACCTGTAAACATTTCAGCTAAAAGGAGCTGGAAGAGTAGAGCAATTATCCCTACTAATTTTCTCCATATAATTGTCTTTCATTACAGGCAGGTTAGCTAGAAAATACTTCCATTCTTCATTTGAGTAAAAGTGATGCAGTTCTGCATTAGGACTCTCGTCATGACCAAATTCCTTCGCAGTCAGTCTGTATCTTTTCTTTTTCATTCATTTCTTAGTGTTCTGTGTAAAATCCAATGTTGTCTGGATGCTGCACATAGCATGAAATCTGCTTTGTTAGTACAATGGTTTTGTGCCCTGCATTCGCACTTATTAAAGTGAGTTTGAGTTGTTACATTCCAAACTTTTTTATCTTTCTATTTTGCAAAATGTGGGTGGAATTTTCCTATGACAGGGTGGCTGTTGTGAGCTGAACTCTTTGGAAGTGTTTTCATGCTGAGGAACCCCATGGGTGGTCACCAGAGTAGAATATACTTCTTTGTCTAAAATAACTTGGGTAGGATACTATTTCTTGCTAGTTTAATTAGCGAGGTCAGTGAGATTTTTCTGTTGAGAGTAACTGGCCTTTGCATGATTTTACGTTCTTATAACCAATTATTCTGGGTTTAAGAGCAATGTAATCGTTCTTGGCTAAGAACTTCAGAGATTTAATGTTGAAATGACTGTTTTTGCAGGTACAGTGAGACTTTCTGGAATTCATGTTTTGCAAAAACTCAAGGTCAGTGTTCTAGGTTAGCAGAGACCCACTGGGTATTTCCTGCAAATTGACTTTGTAATTCTCATATGGTATTCAGTCAAAGTCAACTAACACCCCAACTCCTTCCTTCAAAACAAAACCCAGTTCCTATCACCCCTTCCCCATTCAGTACCCAAAGCTGGTGTGGTAGTACTTATAAGTTTGGTTTGTATTTATTCAATGAATGCAAATTTGGAAAAAATGTGTGGGATGAGAATGCTTGCTTTTTTTCTCTTTGTGTTTGTATAGGGTCATTTCTTTCAGACTGAAATTTTATTTTGTGTTTACTTTATATCTTACTCTTAGCAACATTTTTAGCATTGTGTATGTTTAAATAAGGGTATTTACCCAAAAAAGGTTTTTTTCAGGACAGACCAAAAAAAGCAAAATAAAGCTAAAATGAAAATGTCTTTAAAGAAACGATCTTTGAGATAGATGGTAAGTCCCAGTGAGATCTTGGAAATGCTACTTGGTGCTGAGAGAACCTGATCAAAAGTTAATGCATAGTGGAAAGTTAACTCTTCCCTTGAGGCAGCTTATGAAATAGGGAATTTCAGAGCAATGCAGCACATCTCTAAGAGTACTTCTTCTTAAGGGTGCTACTGCAAGAGAGGTTGCTGTATTCCTCTGAGAAATCATTAATTGCCTAATGAGTCTGACAGAGGTTTTCCACACATGCTATGTTTCTGCTGTGCTTCCAAAGTGCACCCATGAGAATTCAGGGCTGTTCACCTGTTGCCAATGAGCCTCAGGGTCACCTTCAGGCAGTCCATGCGTAAGGGTGGATAGAAACCCTACAATTCAGAAGGAGGAACAAAGCCCTTTATAATGTCTACTTTAAATTGTTCAGAAACACAATCTAGAGTATGGCTGATATGACTCCATAAAATTAATCTAGTGTGATTTTAATAAAAATTATTTCCTAGAAGAGTTTTCTCCAATCCTTCAGCATGAAAAAGAATTTGTACATCCAGGATCTGGAACACTTCCAGATTGCTCTTTTACAGCACCACTCACCCTGGAAGATAGTTTGGCAGAGTGAATGGGAACCCACGTGTTACTGCAGAATACTGTGCAAAACATTTGGTGGTGGTCTCAGAACACCTTAATTTTATTTGTGATCAGCTGCTACAATGTTAGCATTGTCTGACATGCTGTTCACTACTGCCTTAGCTGTGGTGTGGGAGTGTTCCATGCAGACGGCTTACAGTGAATTTTGAACTTTTTTTTCCTTTTTATTTCTGGATTTTTAAAAACTAGAAATAATATGAAAATTTGTGTTTCTTGGCATGTCAAAACTTTGTGTCAGACCAAACCCAAAATATAAAATAAAAAGAGGCATTTGAATGGACACTTGTATCCTTTGATTCCTAAGGCAAGCTGCTCAGGGTGAAAGCATCAGAAATGAGAAGGTTATTTTAAATGAAAATGTTCTGTTTCTGCAAACACTAGGAGTTGGTGTTTGGTTTTTTTATAGCTCCTGAAAGTCAAGAACCCTTGTGAAGTGGCTTACTTTGGGAATTTGATTGAAATCAAACCTGCAGGGAAAATGTAGGGGTCATAAGCTGACCAGAAGTAAGTGAAACCAACTCCTGAACATCCAGATACAGAACAGAATGCATTTTTTCTTGCTTTTAACAAGATGGTATGTTACAATTCTTCCCCATGGGTTGTGATAAGAGCTGAAATTAACTTAGATCTGGGTGCAGGTCAGTAAATTCTGGCAATGCAAGTTGCATTTTGAATGTAGACTGTAAATTTTCTTACTCTATTGCCTGAACACTGCTGGGCCTTTGATTGTTAAAGGATTATTTTCTGGTGGAAAAAATTAAATTACAGGAAACTCCTTACCTATAGTGACCATCATACAGGTGCCTGAATGGTCCATTGGGTTTTTAAAACTTGTTTTAGGGCTTCTAGGTGCCAAAAAAATTTGTTTTTAAAAGCTATGCTTTCTAATGCTAGAATATTATATACGGACTATTATCTTGCAAGCTACATCACAAGATGAGTTTTGAGAGTATACATATTATTCCTCATATAATTCTTTCTGTCTAAGGGTTGTTTTGTTTTCAGTGATTTCTGCTTGTTTTTGCACACTGAGCTTGTACAATTTCAGTGTGTTATCTTTCTTTGCACTTGTTTCCTTAAAAAAAAAAAAAAAAGCAACCTCCCCAGTTGATGTTGCTAATTAGAAAAGCTGATTTTCATGTGACAAGGGAGAAATTATAAATCAGAACAAGAAGACAGGCTTGCTGTAGGAGGAGATGTTGGCAGGCCCCATCACCATACCTGGTCTGGTTTGGGGTGTCCCCTAAAAGAGGGATGTGTTCAGTAGAACTGGGATGTGCCCTGAAAAGGGGAAAACTGTTGGGGAGGAGCTACCTGTGGGGTGATGGTGAGCAGCTGAGGGAGGTGGCAGAGGAGAAGAGGCACCTGCCCAGTCTGTACCTCATGGGCTCTGCTAAGCCACAGATGGCCTCACTCCTATTTTCCATGTAGGAGAGAAGAGTTTTAGGAGAGAGGAAATGGGATTGTGGTAGGAGTCATCCTCTGCAGGGTTAATCTGGTGAGACTGAGCCCCTTGTCCCCAGAGAGAGAGGGTGGCATGAAACAAAATGAATCCCATACCCACCAAAAGTTTTATGTTTCTGTACAAATCAAACCTATTGAGGGAATTGTTTGAGATTCAATACTTTACTGATGGAATTATTTATTTAGAGAGCTACATTTTCCAGCTTTTATCCTAGCTTGTGACATAAAATACCATAAGTTCTTGTGAACTGGGGGATAGCAGGAACAGAAGTCTCACCAGACTCATTAGAGTAACTTTCTTAGTCTAAGTTTTGATCTAGAAATAAGTTTGGTAAAGATAGTAATAAATCTTCAGTTCATTATAATGTCTAAATATTGCACTTAATATGGGACAACCATTTAAACGAGATGTGACTTTGTAAGCTGAAACAGCTAACTGTAAAAATGTAACTGCCAGCTTAATTTCAGATAGTGTGCTAATTTATTAATTTCAATGGAAAACTAAAGCTGCCACTGCTCAGTTTAATGGCTGTGTTTATCAATAAACATTATAGATTAATAAAATTAATTGGTTGTGCCAGCACTTTCCAACTTTCCCTAAAAGAAGTAAAACTTAGATTCTATCCTCTCAACCTGTTTCATCTGAATCCTTTCTGTGAGGGTCTTAATTGGACTTCTTTGTTACAGTTTGTGCTGGGTCCATGTCAGCTTTGTGCTGCATCTTAGCTGTAGTTTCCATTAGCCAAGGGAAGAAGTGGAAGGGTACTGAATGAATGAAAGTTTTGATCTGTTGGTACAGAATCAGCCTTTTCTGCTTGTGATAAAAATTATCACCCCGTAGCTTTTAACTGATCTTTAATTTTTAAATTTTTTTTTTACCCCTGGAAATCTGTAGTGGCTTCTGGGATTGAAAACTTAATTATCTTCTACTCTTGCTGCCTCTGAGATGGTCCCCCTTATTGACATCACTCTGATTTGTAACTGGAATAGTAATTCCTCTGTTAGGCTGTAGTTGCATTGGCTGTGCTGTTTGGTTGGTGGTAGTGTAAGAGTGTTGGGATGAGAGAATAATTCAAGAAAAACAGAAGCCCAGAACAACAGTGATGGGAACTTTAGCTGCTCTTATTTGGTTGCTTTTTGTAAGCGACAACTCCAAAAAATCTGTTTGCATTCAGCTCTGACTGTATTAAAAGTCCTGCCCTGGCCGTGTCTGTGCAGTCAGGCAGACACCCTCGAGTCTCTGCAGAGTGCATTTGCAAGGCACATGATTCAAATCAGAAGTGGGGCTGCCAAGAATCTGGCAAGATGCAGATGTGCTATCTTGCTGGCATTAACATCACATGAATGACAGGTCATAATGTGATGTCATTGTTAAAGGAGCTTGTGCTTCTCAAATTAGGGAGAGGTAGGGGATCTCAGAAAACCTCTTGTGCTGAAGGATAAAGAATGTGCTGTATGAATTCTTGCTTTTCATTCAGGGCAGCCTACTTTCACAAAAAATTAACTATTACTGCAAGGCCAAGATACTCAACAATTGAATGCACACTTAAACTGTGAATGTGTTCAGGTTCTGGAGTAGTTAGAGCTCAGTGCTGACTTTATTTGGTACATAAAGTTATAACTAGTCAGATCAATGCATTTTCACTTTTGAGATGTATAATGTGCTGCTTAAATTGATGTCGTATTTTCACTTGTCAGAAATCTTTTGCTTCAACTATCTTGATTTTGCTGTGACAAATCACTCTTAGGAGTAGAAATTATGAACTTGTCTGGTTGGTCTCAAATGAGCATTAAGGATAAATATTTTGTATTCCTAAACAAAAGTAGACAGGTGTTTATATTTTAGTCATGTTGCTTTAAATCCATTCTATTATGCTGCTGTAGTTTTCTTATAGTTATGCATCATGCCGGTTCAATGTGTTTTTTATTTTTTGTATGTGAGCTTAGTCTGTCAACAAAATTATAGGAGAATGAATGATAGCTTTAAACATAACTATGCTTGGTTTTGTTTCTGTCATCTTCTAGCTTCCTTTCCTCAACTTTTGGACTGCTTAAGGTAGTGCTCTCTGGAGGCAGAATTACTTTTTAATGTCCAGTTTTAGAAGTGAGCTATATTTTTATTGCTCTGAGCTAACAGAAGCACAGTTCCCCTAGAGGCTGTTCCAAACAATTTTGTAAGAAAAGAGACAGAAATATTTCAGGAAACAGATTATCCCTGACAAATATATACAGCTGTCTAATAGAGCAACCTCCTCAGACCCATCCCTCTCACAGGATTTTTTTGGTCTCTCTAATCTTCTTACTTTTACAGAATCCAGTTTTGTATTCCATTAGTATGCATGTGTATGTTCTAATAGTCTATAAAAATGCTGCATGACCTACTTACTGAGAACCTGGTTTTACATCCCATTAGTGGACATGTATTTTCACAGTAACAGACTTTTAAAAACACTGTGTGACCCATTTATTCTGCTTCATTGGTAACTCCTGATGTAGTGTGTATATACATCTCCTTTCCCATTGTTTAGGAAAATATGAGAAAACCTTCCAATGCTGAACAAGAGTTCTGTGCTGTTTGAACTGCTTAGACACTAATATGGTGCTTGAAAGCATTTGCAATTTAAGAAAAAAGAATGTAGATAAAGCAACCTGTACTTAGAGAAGGATTAATATTGTGATGTATCCTGACCTATTTTTAAAAGAATCCTCATTTTACTGATTTACGATTGCCTGTTGAACTCACTCATGCTTTACTTGATTTGGTTTTCTCTGAGGTTCACTCAAGATGTTGAACAAAAAGAAATTCCTATAAATGAAGAAAGTGTCCATTTTTTTAAATCCTAAGTGTAATTCCTAAATATTGTGGAGGACCACATTTTTTTTGTTTGTAACCTGCCATCTGCCTGTCACGTGTTACGCTTTTTTTCCATGACACCCTCGATTTTTATAGACTTCTATCAAAATTCTTCCTTAATCTTCACTGAGGAGCCTTTGAGTCTAATATGAAACTGTTTAATGCCTTTGTTCATTTTTGTCAGCCTGCTCTGCGCTTTCTATTGTTCTATTCTATTCTTTTTGAGGGCAGGGAAACCCAAAATTGATGGTGTTTAAGATGAGTCTGCCATGAAGTGCATAGTGGTGTTTTGGTCTTTGTTTCCTTCTTAACACTGCCTGAGATTCAATTTAGTCTTTTTTGGCTGCCAGTGAATAGTAATCTGATGGCTTAATGAAATTAACTATTATAGCCCCATATCTGAAATCCAGCTGAGAGTTTATCACATATATAAGTGACCACTTTCCTATTTGTATGATGGAATTTTATTTGATTGCAGCCTGATCCGCTGTGGCAAATACTTTGTCAGATCTCTTGTTCTTTTGCCCCATACATTTTCAAGGAAATAATATCTTGTGGTACAATGCCATCCTTGGAGGGTCCCTGGGGGTGCCCTGGATTTAGATGCTCTCTTCAGAGGTCCATCTGCTTTCAGACATGCCCTGGAGTGTTTTACATCCTGAATCAGAAACATAAGGTAGTGGTTTTATACTATCCCTCTCTTTGTGTGCCCATAGTGGTGAGGAGATTATGCACTGGATGAGGTAGGGGACTTGAGTACTTAAGATTAACCCTTGGAGTTCTCAGCTGTTTGTGGGATATGGTCATCCTAGCAGGAGATGAGCTCCTTACACCCACAGAGTGTCTGGTCCTGAGTGATTTACTCACTGTCCTTTCCTACATGCACCCAATAGTAACCAGTTTACAGCCCCAGTGCTACTCAGGTGAGTCCCAGAATTCAAACAAATAGAGAGAAATATTCTCGTGCCAAGAATAAATGTGTATAGCACGGGAGAGGAAGGCAGAATGATCTAGTCCAAAGGCTTTATAAAACCATGTGAACACGAGCAAGAGAGGGGACTTTAGTCGTCTGGGAGTATTAAAGTGTCATTGGTGTGAAGTTAATCCATGGAACTAATTGTATTTAATTTGGGGGTTTTACATTGTAGCTCTGAGGCTGAAGTAATTGCATGGAGGAATTGCACAAAAGCCTATGAACAGGTTGCTTTATTGTACCTCATCCACATGTAAATACTTCCCCTCCTATTAGAGTAAAAGGGCTTATTTACTTTAAACATTATACCTAGGTTCATTAAGTGCAGTATTGGAATTTTTAGTGTAGCAGGAAAAGTTGTTCTGTCAATAGAGTGGCATTATAAGATGAATATTGTAGCTAACTCCTGGTGCATTGTTAATACATTTGATCTGCAGTTAATTACATCACACTAGAAGGGAATGGTACCATAATAAATAGTTTTTCTACCAAAATTATGTGACCTACAAAGCTATTGTTTAGAAGATGGCCATTTGGGAACTCTAAGTGTATAGAACTCGATAATTGGTTTAATTTGGAAGTTTTACATTAAAGTCTTGATGAAGTTCATTTACTGTGCATCAGTAAAAAGGATGGGAAAATGCTTAGCAGCTGCTGCTTTCTGAACTCCTCTTTTAGTCTGGCAAAACATAGTGCAGCTTCCCTCTTGTTACCTATAAATCATTCAAAGTACTGAACGTTTTATGACACAAACAAATGGATGTGGGACCTGGAAAGATGCAAGATCAGTTTTCAGTTTGAAAAGGCACATTAGGTGAGGTAATTGATCCATTTGAAATGTAGCAATATGAGAAATACATTTGGTTCCCCTAAACAATTAGATGTGTGTGATGTTATCAGTTTTAGCTTCCAAGTGCTTGCAAATGGTTCTGCACTGAGTTCAGTCTTGGGAGACAGCTGCTGTTTTATACAGGGGGAATAAATTGAAGATGGGAGTAAGCTCTTTACTTGTCACATAGAAACATGGCTGCTCAGAGTTGGGTATTTGATTATTCTACAGTAACACAAACAAGTGTATAAGGTAAAATATCAATTGGGATGGTTTTGCTTTTAGCTTTTATTACCTGTATTTAAGCTCCATCATTTCAGCTGGAGAACTTGGAGTACCTCTAATCTTGAATTGTCTATTGCCTTCAATTGCTAATTGCTAATAAATTTTAAGATTATGTTTATTACATTTATATTTTATTTTCAGAACTGGTTCCTTCTCTGACATGAAGCTTTACTAAATGATACAGCATTTTCCATAATTTTAGCTGCTGATTAATCATAGTTTATGATGTCTAGGACTAAAAAGTCAAATTCTGTTGCAGAAAATGTGATACAGAATGTTTTAAAGCCATGAAGGCTCTATAAAACATATAGGCATCAACACTGCTTGTTGGAAAAATGAGCTGTTTAGCTTTAGAATCACTGTGTATAGGTTTCAGCAGAATAGCTGATCAAGGTTTTACTATTTCACTTGGTTCATGAATATTTGTGAATTTTTATTAGCTACTTATAGTGATCCATATTGTATGTTACCTAAGTCTGTTTATTGTTACCAAAATTAGTTACTGCTTTCATAATATAAATCAAGGAGTAACATCCTATTTTAAAATAAAGGTTAATTTTTAAAGATTTCTAAGACAAATATTTTTATAAAGACAAGCTGAAAGCTTAATTCTTGCCATTTATATTGGTGATAAAAACAGTGAGTGTCTGTCTCCTGGGATTATGTCTTTTGAATAAGAAATAATAAAAATTAATTTGCGTTACACTGACAGAATATGCAATTGTAGGTAAAACCTGTTACACTAGTTGAACTAAAGAGATTGTTGTAGAGAGTGCCTGGCAGAGCAGACATCTCTGAAAAAAATGATACTGAAAGGAGGCTTATAAATGAGTCAACTTTATTTGAGGCTAGAGTTAAAGGACAAAACAATGGCGTACTTATCCAGCTGTTCATACTGCTTTCTTTGTTATAGGTTATTCAATATGTAATGAGAAATAACAAGTCTTTCCATGTTCTGTGCTCTTTTCTGCACCTCCGCCTCATGCTGGTACTTTTTTCAGTTTGCAATATTAATCTTTCCCAAAAGATGGATCTACTGTACTACTAACAGTGATAGTTATTAATCTCATTTAACAGAGTCCCTTGAGATTATAGCAGTTGTCAGAGTGGTAGGGTCACTGCAGTTATTTGTTTAATGTTTCTTTTATGTCTAATCTTGACTGAAGGTGATTCTGTTTAACTCTGCAGCACAAATAAGTTAAAATTGCATGCTATCAGATTGTCATTTCATCTCATGAAAAACTGGGCATCTTTGGAGAACTTTAAGCATTGCAATACATGAACCAAAAATTAACTGCCTTGACTCAATTGCACTAAAAGATAGAGTGTCTTTTGACAGGGATTTATATTTTGTTCCCTAAAACAAAGCAATGAGTTTTAAAAAACACATCTGAAACAATTGAAATAAATATTCCACTCTATTTATTATAGCAGGTCTTGAGGACCTCTGGCTAGCCAAGGGGTTTTAAGAAGAGGAAAGGCAATCTGAAATTATATTTGTTATGCAAGTTCTGCAGAAGGCAAATATCAAGAGTGCAGAGAATGGGAAGCCTAGATTTTTTGGAATAAGAATTCAAAGGGTATGCCTTTAATTTGGATGGGTCATACTTTTGAAATTAATCTCCTGATCATCTCAAACTACAATTCTTTGCTGTACATCATGAAGTGGAACATTAAACTTTCATTATTTTGGATGATGGTTCATGGGTCTAAATTACTGTTGTGGCTTTACCCCAGCTGGCAACTAAGCCCCAGGCACTGATCACTCACTCCCCCACCAGTGGGATTGGGAGAGAGAACTGAAGACTAAAAGTTAGAAAACTCATGGGTTGAGATTATTTAGTAGGAAAAGCTGTGCACACAAGGAAAGCAAAACCGGGAATTAATTCACTGCTTCTCAGGGGCAGGCAGGTGTTCAGCTCTCCCCAGGAGGGCAGAGTCCTGTCACGTGCAGTGGTGACTTGGGAAGACAAATAGCATCCCTCCAAATGTCCACCCCTTCCTTCCTTCTTCCCCCCACTTTATATACTGGGCATGATGTCACATGGCCTGGAACATCCCTGTGGTCAGTTGGGGTCACCTGTCCTGGCTGTGTCTGCTCATAACCTCCCGTGCACCCTCAGCCCTCACCAGTGTGGCCCTGTGAAAAGCAGGAAGGGCCTTGGCTCTGTGTGAGCCCTGCTGAGAAATAACAAAAACATCTCTGTATTATCACCACTGTGTTCAGCACAAATCCAAAGCACAGCCCCATACCAGCCACTGGGAAGAAAGTTAACTATACCCCAGTCAAAACTAGCACAACTACAAAGTAAAATTCTAGGAAGAGTATATTTTGTGGATGTTGGGACCTTAGTGGCTTTGGGTTTACTCTACAAATCTGCTGCTATCAGTCCTCGCTGCTTGGGCATGCAGGCACAACCAAGGTTGGGGCTAAGGTTTCATCAAATCTGATATCAAACTGAGATCATGATGTTCCATGAGCACTGTTGCCATCCAGAGATGCTTTTCCTCAGAAAAACTTGTATTAATGAAGAACGTTATTAAGATACCGTATTTCACAGGAGATGGAGTAGATACCTATTGGCTGTTACCAGGTTTTGTGAGGAAGGGGAAGGATGTTTGACAACTGCGTGAGGAAGAACAAGTATCTTTTGGCTCCTTTGTGCTTTTCATGTAGCATATATATAGAATGTGTGGGTTTCAGCAGAATCATTGGAAGCCACGTGAGATGCTATAACTTTTTTTCTTCCATTATAGTCAACAGAGTTTTGCTCAATATATGTGATCCCTCATGTAGTCCAATGTGGTTCAGAGTTCATAGGATTCATGTTTCTCTGCTCTTTGAGTAGAGTTGGACCCTTAGTATAAACATCTGTAAATATTTAAATCCAACATTCATCCTTGATGCCATCAAGGACAGAGGGTAGGGATTAGACTAAATACTAAATAATGCAGCCTGGTAAAGGTAAAAGCTGGACAAGAGACACTGCAGCAAATTAACAGTTCTCTTCTAGAGGAAGGTGAAGCATAAAAGCTGCTACTATTGCAGCAGGTTCTATTCTGTGATAGAGGTGGTAGGGTTCTGTCCTCTTAGAGGAGACGAAATTAAGAGGACAGCAGAATCTGTACTATTGATAAGTACATATTTATGTAATTAACCTGAGTAACATTGTTTTAATTTTAAATTAAATGTAGTAAACATGTATCGATTACAATTCTTCAATTAATTATGCTTAGTGAATCTTAGTTCAAGGTTACAGCATTTTGTATTTATAGTTAGGAAGCAAAACAGATATTTTTTTCCTTAAAACAAAAGTACTGCATAATCTGAAGATTGCTGAGGTGCCTAGAATGAATGCTAATACAATTTCTTGAAGTTAATGCTTCACTCAGACTAGTAAGCGTACATATTTGTATGAATATTCTACTTTCTTTTATGAAGAAATAAATTAATAATCACAATTTTTTTTTCTGGAAAGAATGATTATTGTTAACATGATTTGAGCTACATTCACTTTTGTTAATTTTTTTCTCCATTATGATTAGTGAGAGAACTTCTTCATACACTTTCCCAATAATATCTTGGGTATGGCAAGGAATATAATGCAGAAAAAATATTACATTAAAATATACAACTGATGCAACTCTAGTTTTGTTGCGTAGCTGAGATAAACTAATTTAGCATTTTCATTCATCTCGTGTCATCGCATGATCTCTTCATTTAAAGAAGTAATTCTTTGTTTATGTAACTTCTTGAGAATGTCCGACTTTTTGGCCAGTACTGCTGACATTCCTACATTTGAGAGCAACCAGATTAGATAATTGCTGAGAATATACCCCTAATTCATCTGGTATTGGTTTAGATTAAGCCACTGTACCCAGTAGTTACAAAAACTCATCTCTTGGAAATCAGCAATGAAGGCAGTTCAGAAATTAATACTTCTTTAATGTGAAGTGGTTCAAGTATAGATTTTAGCATGGTTTTGCAAATAGGAACTGTCACTTCTACCACCAACAATGATTGCCTTTTGGTATCTTATTTCACTGTTTACTGAAAATACAGAGAGGTGTAAAATATCTTTATTATATCGTCTACGATCTCCTCCATCTGTGAGTGCACTGCTACAGTCTTGTTCTCCATCTGTCCCTGGTTCTATCATACAGTTGGTTCAGTAAAACCTATGGTTGTTTTCTTTGGAAGAGTCTCAAACAGAAACTGAGTGAACACAACTGAGTGAAATGTTTAACCATATTGCTGTTATTTTAATGTTCCAAATTTTAGCCCTAGTGATTTAGATTTTAATAGTTCTAAGTCAAATCCTAAATATAATTTGAGTTTGGATTTTTTTTTCAGGGCTCTTAAAATATGTTTTGTTTAATAATCTGTAAAAGGACAATGGATCATGCTTTACATGCTTGAATGCTTTGAATCTAAACCAGCTGGGAATAGTAGTTAATAATTTTAACAGTAGTGGGGATCATGTGTTCTATAGCAAAGTATGAAAAATAACAGATTAAATAATTGTGTTTTACTTTAACCAGGTATTTCTGTAGATATGGGATTTTTTCATCCATGAAGGGAACCCTAATGTAGATGTGTCTAGAAAAACTGAAAACCTAGGGATCACTTACTCACGAGGAATTCTGCACATGATTCTAGTCTATCTCCTCATTTGACCTTGTTATTTGTGTGTGTGTATTTCCACTGAAATACAGGATCACTGGGAACTGGAGGCTCATATAACAATCAGGTTGATAACAAATGTTTACGGGTGTGAACATGAAAATGAATTAATTTAGAAAATAAATTTCTGGATTCTGTTGGCTCTGTAGCATTACTGTTTTTAGTGCACAGTTCTAATTGTCAGTGGAATGTCTGGGGAGATAGTTTTCCCCACCTCTTTCTTGATAATGTTTTTAAAGCTGTATAGGTTAGCATGCTGTTACACCTTTCAGTGCTCCCCTCTTTCTCTACTAGTTCCATAATACTGCAGGATGTTAAACAATATTTAACATATGTGGAAAGTTAAAAGCATGAATACATTCACTGATCACATTTCAGGGACCATTTTAGTCTACAGGTTATTTTAGGTACCAAATAGAATTGCTTTTAAAATCTGAAATCCAATTAATAAAGTTGTAGAGAGATAGAAATGTCTTGGGTTTTCCCTTCTGGACTTGATCTAGAGTTATTTGACTAGACTTGGCATATCATGAGGAAATAGTTTTATGCATTTTAAAGTTTTTAATAGAGACCATTACAATGTGCTGTTTGATATAATCAGATTAGCAAAATCTAGTAGATTTGTTTGGCCTCTCTGGTCACTTCTTTCCCCTGTGTCCTGTCGTTGTTAACATAGCTCAGTGGAGCACTGTCAGCTTCAATGGATGCCTGCCAAGGTTTCAGCTCAGCTACTGGCTGGTAATCTTGGCTATAAATATACCCCCCCTCTTCAGACAAGCTTGAAATAAACGAGGGAAATTATTACTTCACACAAATCTGAAATTTTAGCATGGATGTTGTGTGTTGGGTATCTAAAAACATAAAATCCCACTTTGAAAAAACACATCTGAAAAGCTGCTCCATGCAAACCTTGTAAAAGTGCCCTTATACTGCAGGTGGTTGGTGAGTAATTGCTGGTACTTCTGTGATATGGATGAATGTTTAGAGAGGTTGACTATCATGTGTGTGTGGTATTTGCAGCAAGTCTAGCACAACAAAGCCTCCAACTTGACCTGTTGGTGCTGTCTCTGTCAATGCTGAGGAGCAGGGTTGTGTAGGTGTCAACAGACAGTAGTTACAGGCAGTCTTCAAGGAGGATTTTTCCTTAGCCCACGAGCATCTGTTCAGTCCTGGGAAGACGTGCTGTGCTGCTGTAAGAGTTGATTACGCAAATCTCACTGTAGTGACAAGGCTTTTGGAAAGGAACTATGGGAGTAGCAGGAAAATTCACTCTCTTACCAGCGTTCTGATTAAATTCAATTCTTGAGGCAGAGCTGCTCTTTGAGCACTGCCCACTGCTATTTGGCTTGTTATTAAAGGAAGAGATCACTCAGAGGCAATTTGGTCATTTCTGTGTCAAGTCTAGAACCGAGATCCTGCATAAATAGAACTTAAATTATACCTGGACTTGACATCTCTGGATTCTCTTCCATTAGGAAGCTGACTTGCAAGGCCACAGACATCTGCCATCATTCAGAAGGACAGTGTCAGAATAAATGCTGCTGTGGGAAGAAAGGGAAACAAGGAAAAAATATTTTTCAATAACCTTGTGTATGTTGTTTCATTCTGATGATCTGTTTGGCAAATTTGATGGGCTCTACTTCGATTAGGGAAGAAAGCAAATAAAAAATAAGCAACAGAATATATGAGTGTTCTAGCGAGCAAATTTAATTTCCTCATTGGTCATAGATACAATATGGCTTGACAGTACAGATAAATACAGCCCTTGGTTAAGAAGTATAGGTATCAGTGAAGGATGAAAACATGTTCTGATGTTTTAAGTGCATGGAAATCCTGCTCTGTCTTTACCTGTACTTGTGCAGCCCAATGATCCTTTTTGTTAGTCCCTGAGCCAGAGACTGAATCAGATAATTACCCTGGGAAGAAAGAAAGATATTGCAGGAGAACGACAGGGTAAGTGGATGAAGTGTGTGTGCATATATACACACACCTCCCTTCTTTTCTTTTTTCTTCATTTCTTTTGAGCAATACTAGTTTATGAATTTTCCCTGCACTTCTCTGCTCATTCAACCTTATGTCACATCCTTGTTTGTGCTAATACAGCAAACTAATTGAGGTTAAAAACAACCTCTATCTGGAGCACATACTTACAGGCAGAAAGCCACTGAGAAAAGAGCAAAAGCATCCAAATGTGTTTAGCTTCTCAGGCTCAATTCCAAAGTTTGCAGAAGAATAAAACTCAGGAAGGAAAGCTTGGGAAGGTGGTAACAGGTCTCTGGGAAGATGAAATAAATGTTCATAAGTGCTTTGAGAGAAGAGTTTTGACCAGGAGCAGTGTTGTGTGAATTGAGTGAAAAATATTAATTCACCAGTATTAATATGCTGAAAACAGAACTTTGGGGTTTTTTTAAACACAGCACAGTTCCTTTAACCTAAGCAATCATTTTGGTGATGATTCCAGAGAGCCCCAGAAAAGGCAGCCATCAGTAGTAAATATTTCACAATCTGATAAAGGAGTATTTGCTGAAGCTGATAGAGGCAGTTGCTTGTTAGTGGTACTTTGGGTTGTTGTTTTTTTTTTTTAATTACAGTCTTGGAAGTGCTATTTATATATTGTTTGTTTGAGTATAAGTTATCTTGTTATACAGTTTATGTGTATGAAAAAATGAAATAATTTTGTGTGTGGTAGTTTGTGCAAAGTTACATGAACAGCAATGATTACCTCGGCTACGCTGTTGCAGAGTCTGACTCTACTACTCTGCTAACTCTGCTACATTCAGTGTTGCTACACTGAATATTGCTGTGGTTTGTCTTGAGTTATCAATATCCAGCTTCATGTTGTCTGTATCTAGAGCAGATATTGTAACTTTGAATTGAATAGATTGCATAATCATTAATATGTAAAGTTCTGTTTATCAGAAATGCTTAGTTTTATTCTTCCCTCTTTACCTTTGAAACAGAGTTTGGAGAGGAATTGGGATCAAGATGTTTCAGGATATTGAGGTTGCCTTTTTCTATAGATATTTATGGTGAAATCTGTGATTTCCCCCCCCCCCCCCCCCCCCCAATCTTTCCAGGAAGTATGTGAAGTTTGTCTGTACATGTTTCATCTTTTAAAATGCCCGTTAGTCAGATGAACTGCACTGTGTATAGGTTGAGGGGAAGTTCAAAAAAAGGTATATTTTGGGGGAAAAAAGAAAACAACTTCTGCTTCTGACATAGATATGTTTCCAGGGTACATACTGTAATAGTTATATACCACCCTTTTTATATTTCAAAAAATGTTTGTTTATATCATCATATTTGGATGCTCCAAAACATGTTTATTTTTACAACAGCCAATCAGCATGCAGGAGAAGTAAACCATGCAACTTGGGAATTGCTTATCAGCTGTATAACGAAGATGAATTACATGCTAAATCTTATCTGATTATTCAAAAGTACCTTTTATGATAGCAATGTCTTTGCAGTTTGTAGAAAGCCAGGCATTGTGAATCTGATTAATCATGTAAAATTAGATTGAAAGAAAGGAGAAAAGAAAAAAAAGTGGTACTGCATGTTCTGGGTCTTTTCCAAGCAGGTGGCATTACCTGATGCTTAAAATCTTGTTCTTTGTGGGCAAACTTAAAGAATATCAAATGATAGTGAAACTTTTAAGTTGCAGTGAGCCTAATTAAGAACTGGTTCTATTAATGGGACATCTAGATCAACTAATATAACCTCTAATGACAAATATTTGCCAGAATTGGTTAGATCATAAATTGAACGATATAAAGTACAAACAGAAGGATAGTCCTAAGCTCCTAATCTTCGACTTCCCTGGAGTATCTAATTGTAAAGCAAATTTGTTGATGGTATCTTTAATAATAGACTCCTGCATCCAGCTGAATCTGGCTTTTATTTGCCTTGACTCGGAGGTTCAGGCCTTGGGACTGCATCTACCAAATTTCAGTTCTTGCTTTCTTGGGTTTGATTTTCTTTTTTCCCCCCTGTGTTTGTGCTGTCTTATTTAGAGTTGGAAAATGCACAATAAAACTTCTTGCATAAGTTTTGATTGTCCTTGAGATCTAAAACATTGTAATGAGAAATCTCAAAAGGCACAGGATAGCTCATCCTGCTATATTCCTGAGCCACTGTTTCATCAAGGAGAATCACAAACCTTGGAAGACTTGCAGGTGTCTTTTCTGGGGAGATTCTCAGACTGATGCCGTTCAGAAATCCATCTTCTGCAAATGAATGTTCTGTTACCACAGCAAATTGGGTCTGTGGAGGATAAGGATTGTTTATTGTCACAGAAGTAAGTAACAAATTGTCTGTACAATAAATGACCGGAGCTGCTTTTTAGGGCTTAAAAGAGAGAACTGTATCAGAAAGTGAGGGGAAACAGAGTCAGATGATATGAGTATGTCTGCTGCTCATACCCAGACTTTTGGTGAAAATTAGGGCAATTACACAACAATGAATGGTAATGAAACACATTATGTTATTGTTCAGCATCATAAAAACCCAAACCTAAGCACTGATCATGAATGCTTTTTCACTGATGTGCCAGAATACAGCTTGCTTTTTGTAGGGACTTCACATTGCAACACAGCAGTGTTTTCTGTATATTACTCTTGTCATCAGTACTACAGCTAATCTCCTCAATGATGTCCAACTCCATCATCTCTGCATTATTACCTCGTTTATAACTGCACAGTGTTTCTAGTGCACTGCAGAGAAGTGTGTCCTAATTTTCCTGAAATAGTGGCTGTTTGAGGATAGGAAGCTAAGGCAGTGACTGCACATTCAGTTTCTGGTGGTTGATTGAATCTAGAAGCATTGTGCAGCATTTCAGGGCTGTTCTGAAGTGGTATGGGACTGGTTATGAAAAGACAAGACTGAATTGTATGGGCTCAGAATGGATCTGAGTGGCTCATAGAAAGCAAGATGCCTGCACTTTCTCTCCTCAATCACACAGTCCCTTCTTTTCCCAGTGAGGAACTCCACAACAGCATTCACAGCGAAGCATTTGTAGTCTGAAATTGCAGTCTCTGAATGTGTTTTCATCTCAGGACTGAAATTCATTCTGTTTTCTAATGGGAAACTTCAGTGACAAATAGGGAGACAATCAAGGACGGGTAGATGAAAAATGTCTTGAAATTGGTTCAACTAGACGAAGATCACTGCTTTGAAACCTATAGGAGACCCTTTCATCTTCAGGTGGTTTAATTACTTGAACTCAGATTCCTATTGTCTTTCAAATTATATTATTGTAGGCAGAATGTGACCTTGGCCTCTGTCAGTAATTGGAGTGCCCCATGTTTTCATCTGAAGGGTGCACCCAGTTTACCTGATGATAACCAGGACTGTGAACACACTGGTTTTGGCTTAGCTTGTGGAGTTGTTCCCTGATGAAGGCATTTACAGGGTTATGGGGAGTGAAACTCTATCAGTGGCACATTCAGTGAGGAAGTAACATCCCTTGAGTCTGTGGAAAGATAAAGTTCCATTTGCACAGTGCAGGGTAAGAGAGTACTTGTTTAAAATGCAGTAAACTGGACATGACTGACAGATATGCTGACAGGTGACAGCTGAGTCCAGGTTGGAAAGTCACCTTTGTCTTCTGACATAAGCATGAAGTGGATACAATTCTCTGTTGCTTTGGACCAAAACAGTTATCCATACCAGCACAGAAGAGTACAAAAGAGATGTAGAAATTTAAATTATTCTCTTACAGCTTTTTCGTACTGTTTTTAGAGTTCAGAACATGGAAGAATCAGGCCTTGGTAAGTTTTGGATGTCTAGACATGGTCTGACAATGTGTCAGTGGTCCAGCAACCAGGAAAGAAGTTTGTAATGACAGGGTTGTAGTTTTGTTTTAGGGAGCCTGAATGACAGAGTTGGTTTCTTTTATGCCCCCAAACTCCATGCCAGATGCTGAGCCACCTTTTTGGATCAATTTCTGTCTATAAATAGCTGTTCTTCTCTCTAAAGATTCCACTGTGGAGTGATTGACTTTGCAGTACTTCTCCTCAATGCTTTTAGCACTTCCATAGAGACATCCTTCATTCTGTGGTTTTAATTGAACACCATTCATTGCAGCCCAGTCAGTAAATAGAAGAAAGGTGACAGCCTTTTCTTATGAGTATCACCTTTCTGTCTTCCACTTAATGAATGAATCTGTGTCTTTGATTTTAAAAAATGGCCTGAATTTCATAAATGTTTAGTTTTTTTCCTTTGAAAATGTTAATTTAGGGAAAGGGTTTTCTTGCAGTGAAGAGCTTAAAGGCAGACAAATGAAATACAAGTGAAAAAAGGCTTATTGAAAAAGATTCAATTAAGCATCACTAGCAACAGGATGGGCCCTGTATATATAAAAAAAATCCTTTCTGTATGACTTTTTTCCCTTAACAGATGGAGATGGTAACATCCAGTCAACCTTCACTAAGTAAGTGCTACGAACATTGAGTATCTGAGCACGGGAGCTCCTCTGTGCTCCTCAGAGATTTGCCACGCAGTTTCAGAAAAACCTCTCAGTGGTGTACAAATGTTTAAGTTCCTTAGGTGGTGTTTCATCAGCTTGTTTGTAGCCTGTAAATTTAATCTATAAATGTCGCTTCCTTTTCACATTTACCTGTTACAGTGCAAAAATTCCAAGATTAGTGTCTTGATTCGGGTACGTTTGTTTTGTATGCACGTTTCTCAGCGAAATCTGTTCTGGGAAGCAGGAATTGAGAGCATGCCTGCAAAATAGCACTTCATATATGCCTGCTTTATACTTGGAAACGTAAAACCTACCCATTGATCTCAAGCTCATCAGAGGGGAAATTGTGTCAGTAGTAGTGAGATGATTATGAATGTGTTTCCTGCTGTAGACAGGGGCTTGGTCAGCGCTGCTAAACTCTTGATCCTAGCTGTTAGCAGAAGGATGGCGTGTGTGTGAGACTGACAGTCTGTATTGCCTCGTTTATGGTTTTTAAGGGTATGTAAAGTGCTTTAGCACAGCTGAGCCAGAATTTAAAACCCTTGTGAAAACATGGGAATGCTGTGTTGTTGTGATTAAAGGAAACTGATGCATGACCTAATGGCAGCTTAGCTGAGAAGAAGAAATGATGAACCTTTTTTTTTTTTTACTGAGCTAAAATCCAGCAAAAGGAGAACCTCATGGCTAGAGGCTATAGTGGTAGATGTGTGGATTAGGTACTCTCTAAACAATTAGGAAGTAATTGTTTGTGTTGCTGAATATTTAGAGAGGGTCAGGGAAATTATAGCATCATTTTCTATTTTAATATTAATTAAACATAATATTCAATGAAGGAAAAAACCACTCTATATTTAGAGCCTTTGCTATTTTAAATCTAATTTGAAGAAGAGAGTTGCCCATTTGAACATTATAGGCTGAAAATTTTTTTCCCCTTTTTGAATTAGTATTTTTAGAATCTAGTAGTAAACTTAGCAAATATCTATAGATGAATATGTAATCTATTAAAAGATATTAAAATAATCAGAATTATTAATCCTAATATTATATTATTAATATAATAATACAATATATTATTATATCAATATATTAATGATATACTATGTTATTATATTATTCATCATATAATTATAGGTGTATAATATATATAATATGTATTATTAATTAGTCGAGGCAGTGAGGGTGCTTTTTTCTTTTAACTTTTTAATGTGTTTCTGATAATTTTGTCGTTTCTCTTTTGTTTCCTAGAATGTTTGTATGAATTTCTCTTTAGCTGAGCTTGGTTTTCAGAATGCATTTTTCTGTGTGCAGGTGATGGTGATTTTGATTTTTCAAGTCCAGTAGGTGTTCAGGAATGTATCCAGTTCCACCCTTTCAATTGCAGCTCTTCAGCACTGCAGGTCTGGCTGCTGGGGCTCACCTGTGTTGTCCAAACTGCACGAGTGGCTGTGAGTGCAGGAGAGGCTTTACCCAAGAATGGAATCTGGCACTTGTCACCTTCACTACAATCAAACAAGCTTTGCCAGATTTATGATTTGTGTGTCTGGTAGGAGCACTCTGTGTGTTTCTGACTCCTGATAATTAATGAGTTTGTAAGGAGGGGCATAATGCAAATGCATTTAAAACTGAGCTCTTTTTTCCCCCCCAGAAATACTCCTTTTCAGGCAGATGTAGAGTTCCTTCAGGGTTATTCTTGAGCATATTTTGGAACATTATCCCTGAGTAACTAATCTGAATTATTACTTAGAGAAGAAATTCAGGTGTAGTCAAGACTTTAAAGCTATCTATATACTAAATAATTAAATACAGTTGGAAATAGGATATCTTTAGTGAACGTGTTTTGTATATAACTTTGCTGACAAGCTTCAAACTGAACTTTCTTCCTTTCTGGGTCGCTTTTCTTTCTCAACTCCTCGGATTGACTGGTACTTAAAATTTGTTTGTTTCTTTTCCAAGTTTTTATTCTAAAATAACTGTGCCCAGACACCACATTACCCATGCAGCCTTCTTAAAATGGACTTAATCTACTTTGTGTAAAAACTAGTTACATTTCAAATATATTTTGTGAAAAAAGCCAAACTAATTAAATAGTACTTATGTCAGTTTTTCAAGTGTAGAAGTTTACTACTTTGATAGTTAAAAGCTAGTGCTCAAATGCACCTCATTTTTGAAAAGGTTTTTTTTGTGCTGTGTGACTCTTGCCAGCTGACAGAATAACCTTGAGAGAGTGCAGCCTTTGCTTCTTTTTCATACATATTTATTCTGCTACCCTAGGATCATCCAATGGGAATTCATTACTTCAGCAATGATTGAAGAAATGCTATTTTTAATCTAAGTAATTTTCTGTGAAGTTTAATTCATAACATAAGAGTACCTCCTGGGTAATAACTAAAAATTATATATTTTTAATGAAAAGAAATGCCTTGAGTCCTCAGTGTCCAGTAGACTTGCCTCCCACTCTCCAAAACTCACAGATCATCTATGCCATAAAATGTTTAGTATTTCATTATAACTTAATTACTGGACAATTTCAAGATTAACAATAAAAGTTGCCTTGGTTGGACTTAGGGGCTTTTAGACTTGTAGGGGAGACTGGTTTCCAGTTGGTTCTCTTCTGTTAAGAAACACAAAATTGGTTTGGGAAGAGTTTAGGTTAATAAGACTTGCAGGCTCTATTTTTTCAATTTGAACACTGACACAGATTTATCAAATAGCCCTATGATTGTGTGTGGGGGCTTGAAAAAATGCTTAGTGATATTTCCAAATTACCCTTAGTTGTCTGTGCTTTCTGTTCCCAAATAATTTTAAGCAGCAGCATCATAGTTACAGTGTGCATTGATCACATGGCAGTGAAGAGAAGCCCCTCAGTATCTGGGTTAGTTGGTCAGAATAATGCTGCAGAAGAGCTGATTGCAAAGCTCATAAGCTGTGGAGGGGTGGTGGGGTTGGCATTCAGAACTCTGGCTCTGTTCCTGTTCTGGCTTGGGTTTATGTTATGAGCTTAGGCACCAGTCTCTGCTTCTGTTTCCCCTTATTCTACTGTGCCTTATCTATTTTGGCAATCCCTTTGCAGTAAAAATATCTACTTCTGATTGCATTTTTACAAATAATAGCTGACCTATGCAAGGTATATCTGTACCAGATATGCTATTTGTTGTTCTACATGTTTACTGCTAAAATAAATAAACAATCCCCCCCAAAAATCCCCAAATCAAAAGCTGTAAAAAGTTATACACTAAACCATAAACATAAACACATCATCCTTTCTTCCTTGTTTTTTTTTTTCTGGAAGAAGATATTTTACACAGCTGTCTGCAACTTAATTTAAAATTCAGTATAATCATAGATCAGAGAGCATGTTAAATTTGAATTAAAATCTTGGCAGCTTTTAATTTTAAATTTGGATGCCAATTTGCACTTGTAGCCTAATGAATTTAAATAGTTCCTTGAATTTTGGAGAGTATTCAGCCTTTTGGGGTAACTGAATTTTTTCTTTTTGATACCTAATGATGGCAAATATAGAAGTATTAGAATTTGCTAGTACCTGAAAATGACCTAAAACCTCACAGGTATTTTTTAATTACTCTGTAATTTATTTGTGAACTATTTTATATCTAGGGAACAACTCCTGGTTCCTACAGTGTCATGAGATTTTTTTTTTTTTTGCAGAGTGCTGTTTCAGCTAGATGCCTTTAAAACAGACAGAGAATCGTCGTAGAGCTGTGCAACTCTAGAATTTCTGGGTGAAGTGTACATCAAAAGCTTAAAAAAAATTTAAATGTACTAAATGTAAGTTATTTTTTAATGTCTTAGTGAAGCTGTGCACTAATTAAGTACTTATAATCTTGTTATTCACAGTTCAGGACAAAACACTGTTAATTGTCTTGCAGGAATTATTGATGGTGTTGGTGCATGCAACACCTCTTAGTTCCAGCAGTAGTTCTTGCATTTTTAGCAGAGAAAGGGCATAAAAGTATTGAATTACATCTTTCAAAAAAATAGGTTGTCTCTCTCCGTGTTGTGTCAGAAAAATTCAAATACTCGGAGATGATATGATGTATTTTCACATGGAATAAAAAATTAGCGTTTCAGAAAACATAAAGGATGCCTGCTTTTAATGGTGAAAACTCAGAAGTATTGTTAATACCTTTCTGATTAATAGTGAAAGGAAAGAGATGAACTGAACATATATAACTAAATCAAAAGAAAAATCAGTAAAAAGGAGAATTAATTTACATAGCTTTAAACAATGCTAAGGACTGATTCCTGCTGTTGCTTCTTATCAATCCTGGTATTGTGGTCAAATCTCAGGCTGCTTTTCCAGTTGATAGAAAAGCAAATTTTACTGATGATCATTATGTGTGGGTATATAGCATCACAGCTTTCTCTTAGCAAAGTGGTGCAGGGTAAAAGCAGTAGTTGTAGAAAGTTCTGGACTGGAACAAAGAGCTTCAGATTTTGCTTTTCTAATTAAGTTGCCTGTTCAGTTGTGTGGTTTCTCTGGATTTTTTTTTTCCCCATTAGGAGCTGCCTATGAGCCCCCAGGCTGAACTGTACATTTAAGGTCCACTTCAGTAGTCTGTGCCAGCAGTGCTCCCAAGTGCCTCATGCTTTTGTTCTTATTGTAATGAGAAGCCCAGAAGTTATATTTATTACATTTACCTGTTGCTTATATCACACAGAAAGAACTAACAGGAATTTGATTTAAGGTGTCTGTTAGTTGCACAATGTTGTTGTAGTCAATTGAAGAACTTTAGGTCTCCAAAAGGTTGTGGGTTTTTGATTTGTTTGGATATATATATATTGGATATATAGGTGAAGGAACACTATGAAATATTCATCAGTGATGAATTTCAAATTGTGAATTAATGATTTGTTTACCTCTGAATATTGATACCTTCACTACAATTTGGATTTACTTTTCATATTGGTATGCTGCTCTAGAAATTTCACAGAGGCAGCTTATTCATGGGCTTCTTTACTTACTATCAACAATTATCAGAAGACAGTCTTGCTTGAAAAGTTGATTGAAGTCTTCCTACTTGGTCAATAAAGTAATTGAATTGTATCAAACTGTAAACACCCATAACTGCAGACAGAGATAGTGACAAGTGCTGTGCCTTGGGTAAAAAACAAGGTGCAATGCTTAGAGCAGAAGTTTGGAATCTAAGGCTGCTTGAATTTCAATTCTGATACTGTCTTTGCCCTTTATAATTTAAACAAAAAATTTAATCTTACTCCATCAGTTTTTCTGTGTGCGAATGATGGGACATTGCTTGCCTCAGAAGAATATGATTGTGGATAAGACACGTAAATTTAAAATATTACGTAAGCAGTGCCCCTGCAGTCTTTAACAAGTCACTGTTTGCTTTTACCTCTGACTGGAAAGAGTCAGCTCATATGAATGGTTTTGGCGGGTGTGCGTACATCCCCGAAATTTAGCGCTTTTTTCTGGTATTATGGTATTGTCTAACTATAGTTCTACATAGTGAAAGTTGCTGTGCTGTTACTGATGAGTTCAGAAGCCATTTTTAATTTCTGGAAAAGTATTCTGACAACAAACCATTTGTGAGCTTGGGGTGTGGGCAGAAAGAATGGGATAAGTCTCTTTCACTGCTTGCCTATTATTTATTGGCTAAAGAAATAACGAAAGTATTCTCATAATGGAATTTCAAGATTAATCTAGAACTCTATTCCTCCTGCTATAACTCCTTTCCAAGATGGTTTGAAGAGGCTTTTTGGTTATTTTCTTTTGTTTCTTTCTTATGGTTAGTCCCAGTCACCTTGGTATGTAGATGTGTGCTAATTATCCTCCATCAGTCTGTTTAAATAATTTACAGTGTAAAGGTCTCAAAGGACTCTCTAGGTGGCAGGTCTGATTTAGAATAGCAAAGTCTTTGTTGCACAGGTCCTTTTCTTTCAGCTCTGCCCTTCCTTCTCTGCTTTATTGCAATGTCTCTTGTTTTGGCTTTTAGGTATCTCTTTTTCAGTGATATTTTATTTAACACTCTCATCCAGATACAAGTTGCTACTGTAGATAATGATACTGTTCCAGACTTTCCTCCTGTTTGGCAAATTGTTTTCTCCTCTGTGCTCACTTTGCTCTCTGCACAAAAGCAGATGTTAATTCTCTAAATATTCCAGTTAAGTGTGTTTGTTTCTATTAGCAATGTCTGATGTGCTGGATTTTAAACCTGGTCTGTGTTTCAATAAGCTGATTCCAGGCATTGCATTCGGCCAGACAGGACTCTTTTAGCTGGCACTAGCCTCAATAGCTGACTTGGAGCATTCAACAAAGATTTAACCTCTTCTCACAGACTGTTTAGCCAGCCAGTCCAAATAACAGCATTTGCCAAAATTGCAAGCTGTTTATAAGCGTTTTTCTATTTATTTATTATTTATATTTATTTTTTATTTCTATTTTTTTAAAGAGATTCAATTTCTCCAACAACTTTTGTGTATAAGTTCTGTTTATTGCCGTCTGACAGGGAAGGATATATACTCAGTTATACTCTTTGTTGTTCCCATCTAATAAAAGTGTAGTAAGTTTTTGCTAAATGTAAACAGCATTCTTTGTTTCTATTTTTTTTCTGCCATGAAATTTCTCCCTGATCAGGAATTAAATTCTCTACAGTAAAGGGAAGATGTGCTGTGATTATATGGACTATTGAACATCACAGAGCATAGGAGTTACGTTCACTGCTGCTACTGACTGCAGCTCACATCAGTGGTTACTGCAACTGTGTCTGCTGCTGAACTGGGGAGAATGAGGGGCTTGACCTAATTTCAGAGTGGTCATCGTGCTGAGGAAGCTCTGTCTGGCACAGGAGTTCCTTTGTACATTACACAGGAAAAGCAGATAGTGTTTTAAAGGCATATTGATTTATTATTGTCTCCTGAGTGCAAATTACATGTTGATACATTGATGCATCACTAGACACAAATTGCTGTTGTTCCTCAAGCTCCTCAAGAGAATACTCCACCTAGTTAATGTTGTTGTGTCTTGGATATATATTGTTCAGGAAAATAATATCTGCAGGCGCTGTAGCTTGAACTTATTTATGGTGGCTTCCAGGCTGGGAATATGTTTATCTTTTTGTAACAGAGGGTAGTGACATGCAGAGCACATTTATTCAGACTCCACTTAGTACAAAAAGAGGGGGGAGACCCTCTCAGGGATCAAATTCTGTCTTGTACCTCTACTGAAATCACAACTGACAGAAGTAACTCTTGATCTAGACTAGAACATGACAAAAATACAAACAGATCTACCTTTCTATGTCATATCGGTATCCCGCAGTGTTTTCTGCTTCTGCTAGGAGTTAAGGAATGCAGTCTGAATGCACACTGTCTGTCAGCCCTCTTCCACATCCATTCCTCTTTTTTTTCCTTTCCGTCTTTTCCTCTGAGTATCTTCCCACACAGTCCAGCTATTTTGGGTACCCAATTTGCCTGTGAAGCGCTTTTCATGTCCAGCTGCTGTGTAATGCCCATGAACACTGGGTGGTTTCTATGGACAAAGCTCTGCCACACGTTGTAAGCTAAAATCCATCTAGCAGGCATCGTACAGGGACTGCTGTCTAAAGGAGGGGAATGCATTCACTCTCCAGTAGTTTTCCATTAGTGTTCTACTGTGCAGCGCATGTTTTGCAATTCCTTTTCAGTTTTTGATTCTGCTAGGAAGTAATTGACATTTGTTTTCTCACTGTCATGACCTCAGGCCTGAAGGCTTAACTCCCATTGCAGTGAGTGGCATCACTGGCAAGAAAAATGCTCTTGCTTAAATGGGTAAACATGGTTGAACAAAATGTGCAGGACCTCTTAGATCTGAATGGAATACAAGTTAGAGCTGTCTCAGCAATTGTCAGCAGCTCTTGTGTATCTTGGACAAGTGAAGATGGAGATCTCTGATTTTTTGCCTGAGTCTGGTGTGTTACAACTCCAGCAATGTCACTTGTGCTTACGCCAGTGGAGGTTCATTTTTTCCTTTATGTCTTTGGTCAAACAACAGTGTATGTCAAGTTTACCGACCTGGGCTGGGAACATCTCAGGAAGCTGTTCTGTGGCCCAAGCTGCTCTCTGGTTTGTCCTCTTTGCCTGGAACTCCTACTACTGCTCAAAAAAACTAGAGAAATTGGTGGTAACTTACATGAGACCCCCAAGGCAATGCAGGTTGGAGCCTGGGACTGTACTGTAGTGTGTAGAAATAAAAGAAAAATTAATTAAAGAGCAGATTTCACTTCCTTGGATTAGCTTTTCTGATTATCTTGTATTTATTTAGTTGAAAATTAATCTATGACGTTTTAATGGCTTTCACTCCAAAGTTTACAGTATTTCATATTCTGCAGGGAACAATTCATTTTGCTAAATTGACGATGAAGGCTTTCAGCTGTAATTGCTGGAGTCTTTGAAATCTGAAACTGAATTCTTACAATGAAATGGTCATAGGCTGAGTCATTTAGGAACACTTTATTTAGATAAGAAGACTGTCGGCTACAGAATCTGTTCGAAAATACACTTCTGTTCATTTGCTTCCCTATTGGGTTGATCTTCAAATTAGATTTTGTAGATTCATAATTTAGAAATGCATTTAATACTCTGTAGTGTGTGTGTGCATTCACTCAGTGTAGAACATCCAAGAGAAACAGGTATTCTCCAGATACAAACTGTAATTTTTCTTTATCTCAGCAAATGCTTAGAGTGACATGTTTTTAGAATATCCCAGTCCTGCTTTTTAGTCTCAGTCATGTTTGCATCCCAAGTCTTGATTATAATTTCTAAAATAATTTAGAATTTGTCTCCTGAAGATTCATTTTTATGAATTTTTCATAGTGCACGTCAATTGCATAAATCTGGTGCCAAAATGTCAAGTGATACGAAATAACCATCAAAATAAGCATGTGTAAACAACAGAATGTTTTCTAACACTTGTCCAGCTGTATTTTACAAATAACATTGAATCCATTTATGTTAATTTTATGTCTGCTTGCTGAATTTAATACAATAACTTAATATTCTCCCCATATTTGTTCAGGTCTTTAGATTTCAAGGGATTTGTGAGAAATGTGTATTAAATTCACACTAATACTGTAAAGGTAAATTATTATTCCGCTTTCAGTATTTGCCTACAAATTTGATTTCTACAGTCACTAGCATGAGAATCTCAGTGAAAACTAGTAAAACAGATTGAGAAAAACAGATGGAAATTATTGGTTTATTATTACTTCTGTTGTGTAAGCTTCTCAAGTAAATCACTAGAGTTGTGTCTACCCAAGCCAAAGCTCCTTGATTCTTCCAGGGCAGAGAGAAAATAATTTGAAAAATGTTTCATATTTTGCTGCTGGGACTGGTTGAACATCCTGGTGATGGCCCAACACCCGTGAATTGATTATTTTGACGCAAATTTAGGTCTCCAGAAGACATAAAGGATGCGAAGAACTATGCACATCCAGTTCCATCTAATAGATGTTTCCTTTGGTATTTTAGCAGTTTCCTGGGTTCAGTGTTCATATGCAAAGGAAAGGCCACTTCCAGTGCTGTGTTCTTAATTCAGGTGTCATCTCACATGGCATTATAAAAAAAATTATTTGAGATAAGTTGTTTGAGATTTTCAGAATGGCTGCTAGTTTTAGCTTCTTATATGTCTGTAATTCACACATTACTAATTCCCTTCTTTTATCAGATATTAGCTACAAAATGCTTTGAGAAAAATTTAATTCAGTTTCTCTATTTGGCTCTTACATTTTCATCCTAGAAAACAAAATAAAAAGGGCAAAAATATTTTTCTCCGTCTTTATTGAACAGTTTTATGTAAAACTGTCAGTTCTGAGTTTACAGGTTGACTTGAAGAGCTGTCATATGACAGACTTCTCTAAATGTATTTGCTCTTTTCAGGTGCACATCAAATGGTTTCCATGTAGTCACTGTTCCTTGGAGAATGGAAAATTTGTTCTCAAATTAATCTTGCTGTTCCCTGCTGTCTTTTTTTCTCCTTTATTTCCCTAAGTGCATATGTGTATATTTGCTATCTTAACCAACCAATACAAAAGGAATTCCAATTAGAGTTTTGATTACATCAGTTGTCACTGAGAAGGGAAACTGCAGGAACAGCTGTCACTTCACTTAGGTTAGCTCAGTTGAATTAAGAAAATTCTCATGAGTTGTATTTTTTTAATGGGATATTTACTTCCCTAAAAGAGATTATAACAGCCTTTAAACCAGCACTGAAAACTCTTCCATATCAATCATTTTGACTGTGTGAAATGTGTGAGGTCCAACTGCTTGTGCTACACAATTGCATATACTTGTATTTTGATCCATAACAATGTTTAAAACAGTCCTTTGGTGTAGAGTTAGCACATTTTCCTCTTATCTTCCACATGACAAATTCTGATATATAAAGTATTTCTCTGTTAAAAACAGTGAAACATTAAACTGTACTGTGTAAAGTTGTGGATTATAAGGGATGCTTTTACCAGCTTGCCTGATTACTTCTGGTACGTGCAGCTGAGGGAGAGCACTACAAGCAGTAATTGACTGCCTTGACTGATTCAGTTGTTACTCCTTTATCCCGAATCTCAGGGATAAAGTTAAGTGGGTGGTGAAGACATTATGAACTAAAATATGTGCTATTTTACAGTAGAATAAACAGCCACAGAAAAATATGATGAAAGTGCTCCAGGTAAAAATACCAGAAGCTGTTTACTCCAGCCTTTCTGGTTTAATTCACAGAGCCACAAATGATACATTTGCAGAATTCCTTTTGCATCTTGTCCCCAACAGTGTTCTGTAGCAGGAACCACCTCATCTCTTGATTATTCTCAGTTTTCACTTGAAATTGAGTCTGTGTCTGCTGTTGACACTTCGGGCTATAGCTTACAGAAATACAATTTGGAATCTATGATCCTAGGGGAGTGCTCTTAACTCTCTAAAGGCTCTGCAGAACTTCCCTCAATGTCTACACATACTTATGAGAGATCTACTTTTTAGTATTCAAGGAAGAAATGTGAGGATGTTCAAAGACCTTAAAATCTCATCTAAAAGGATATCCTGGAAACAATCTGGTTTACCTGTATGGAGTCTTCTGTTACATTTTTAGAAGGCTGACATCGATGTACAAACTACATGTCCTCCCTTCCCTTAGTTATTTTTTCCCTAAGCAAAGCTGAAACCTCCAACCTGTGTATTGAGAAACACTTGTGACCAAAAGCAATGACAAATGTGTTTAGCATTAGACAATATTCTACTTTTATGTGTGCGTATATATGTACATCTACCTAATTTATTATATTTTTTAGGACACTGACATACCAAGTCTTAGACCTATAGAACAGCCAGATGCCAGACAGGGTAAATCATACTTTAATATATTATAAAGCTATATAGTAAGCCCACTCCACGGGCTTCATATGCACATAAAACCAATAGTTACATAAATAATATCAAATGGCAAAACTAGAAAGCAGTTTCTGCATACTTTATTTTACAATTCCTCACTAAATGTATTTACAGGACACAGAGTTTGCTTTAGTGCAATACATAGTAATGTTGCATAAGTACAAACTGTTGAACTTTTCTAAAAAAAATTAAAGAAATAAAGCACTTAACTGATGTTACAGCTAAGTATGTAAAGCAACATTAATAACTCTGAGTGAAAATGCTAACAGCATCTTTTCTTCTCACAAACAATTTATAGAAACAAACCACAAACCGGCATGACATATTCCAAACTACTACCCCTTGTACAGTACCATGTCATTTAAAAAAATCACTTTTTAAAAGCACGTATAGTGTACTGTACAGCAGCCTGTTTCTACAGATACTGACTTACTCTTTTAATACAAATTGATGTTACCATGGCAGTTTTGAAGAACAAAGTTATCTCGAGATATTGAACGTCAGTAACAAACTCTGATAAGCACAGCTTCTTGAGAACCTGCTTTAACAGCATTTCTTCACAGTGATATTTATGAAAGGTTGGAAAAAGAGATTAGCATAAAATATTCCCATCCTTTTTCAGATTTTTATGCAAAAATCAATACTTTATATTGGTAATTATAAAATTACAAACACTTTCTATAAGTAACTGCATCTGTAGTAATGATAGAAAAAGTCATCAGTAAGACACCTAAAATGAGGCTTGCATAACATGAGAGTTTGAAGAAAACTAAGTACACGTCATTTTTAAAACAGGAGTAAGGGATGTAACTTAATTTAGAATAAGCAACACAGTTTAACAGACCTATAATCAATTAAAAAAGCTACTTATTTATTAATAAATGTTAAAAAATAATGGAATTGTGATGAGGTGAAATCAACGTTTAAAAAGATATGATGAAACATTTACTCTTAATCTTAGTTTTGGCACTTCATTGGAACAATTACTTTAACAAAGACCAAAATATGTATAAAAGATATACAGCTCCTTGACATACCTTGCAAATGTAGTACATAAGTACTGGCAAACACTGAAAACACAGTTAGTTAAACATTCCCACAGATTTGCACATGCATGCACTAGTCAGACAACAGCGTTGTATTTATGTTCTTGGCGGTGACAATCTTGCATTACTTGGGTATTTTAGGCCATTTCTTCAGCAGATCTTGTTTCTGTTTTAAGTCTTACAAATTCTTTAGCAACTTCATCATTGTTCCTCTGAGAAAGTATTCTAAGGATTGTTAAGCCAGTCTCATCTAGGGAGATGTTCCTCAGCAGGGGGTACCAGGACGCACAGCTGCCTCTGTCCACGATGCCCTGCAGCTGGATCACTGTCATGCCGACAATGCGATCTTCACGGGCAAAGCAGTAATCCTTCACTGACAGGTGAAGTTCGTAGGCTCCTGGCTTATCTTCGTTACTCAGTAGGCTGTGTGGATTAACAATGTGAATTTAGAACAAGGACTTCAGTTTAATTCCCCCAAGGAATTAATTCACTCTAGAAATCTTGGAAAAATTAAAGCGAGACTGGTAGTTAAAGTTTTGTAGTTCCATTTTGTTGCAACACAATAGCTAATTTTAAACTTTCTACACGAGTAACCCTTCAGATGTACTGGTGATGGGGTCTCTGTTCTCAGCAGCCCGAACAGAAAGAGAATTCCCTCAATAGCAGAAACAGGCAGTTACCTTTCCCTAGAAAGTACTTAAAATGTTCTGCTAGTTCCCCAGCTGTCAGCACCATGACTTTAAATCAGCTTCAAAAAATACAGAAAACCCTTGGCAGCAGGCATCAAAAGGAGCTTTGTGGTAAGACAGAGACAGTGAACTCATTTCCAGTCAGGGTTGGAGGGTAAGGGGAGGAAAAAAAATTGATCTCAGAAAAGGGCAGAGAAGCACTAAATTTAAAACTCCAGGTTAAGTGGAAATTTCTTACTGATTTAAGGATTAAATTATAATAGCATTAGATAAACAATAACATTAACACATGCACAACCCTTTACACATTTAGATATCTCTACAGTCATGAAGGCCCAGATATCTAGAAATAATAATTAATGCTTCAGTCCAAAAAGCTACCTAGGCCAAAAGATTCCTAGGGATATAAATAGTTACTTCTCTGTAGGGAAATGAATTGTACATTTTAACCAGGTTTTGTAGGACTGAAAGCTTGGTGACTGCCATTCATCTTCATATACAACAAAGATAAAAGTTAGTAAATAATTTTGAAATAGTGTCTATATCTATGTATAGCCTTAGGATGTTTTTTTTGTTGTTGCTATTAATGGTTTAATGGCAAAAGTATTTTAAGAAAATTTTCAAAAAGTATGCAATTCCCAGACATAAAAGACTTACAACTGGAAAGTTTCATTGTATTTTGGTGACCAGGTGTTGCTCTTTGTCTTGGTTCCATGCTTTCTTTTCTTGTCACTTAGTTTAGGACCCAATATGCAAACTTCCACGAAGGGACGGAACATAGCTGTTGTTTGCCAGTTTAGGTTATTAATTGCTACAACTGTAAAGAGATAAAAGAACTGAAGTTAAATTCTATTGCAAGAGTTCCAATTAATTAACCTGTATGATTTTTTTATAGCCAGTGAAAGGTGACCTGAGAGCTTTCCTATAGGATCTCAATACCCGGCAAGCCTCGGAGGAGCTTTACCCCTTCCCTGCCAAGTAAAGATCTCTGACTACTTTTAGGTTCAAAAGTATCAAATATAAATATATATTTTACAATTCCTTTACAATTACAGGTTCTTTTTGCCTGATATCTTTACTGTAATTAAAAAAATCTGAATGATCCTGTGTTTCTTTCTGAAATTCAGGCTGTGCAGAACAAAGGCATTTTGTTATAAATGCAACTTCTTAAGACTTGGTGGTGTCATTCACCACCCAGCTTTGCTGTAGTTTTTTACAGGTTGAATTATGTACAAGCAATTGAGAAGTAAAATTTGCCACATTTTAATTTACAGCTCCATAACTTAATATAATAACTTTACATTACCTACACAGAGAAGCATAGACAGTACTTGCCTGCATAATCTGAACTTCTGCTGATGTTGAGCAAGGAAAAATCACCTAATCACCTGAAGTGTACTGATAGTTTCACAAGTACTATAATACTTAACAACTGTTGCTTTATTATTGGTATGTTTGACTTAGGATGTACTTGGAGGTTTGGTCTTTGTCATTGCTTTCTTTTTAAAGTTGACTGTCTGAAACTTACCTTTCACAGTGACTTTATGCTCACCAGTTCCAGGATGGGTAGAGACATCCACCTGTACAGATATCTCACCCACTGAATTAGTAGCAGTTTGACCTGAAACAAGAATTATTGGTTAGCACACCTGGCTTCTTGATGCATCAAGAGAAATAGACAGTGAAAGGTGAGTGGTGTTTTCTGTCAGAAACACTTAGAAATTTCTGAAATGTTTCACATTAAAGTGGGAATCAGTTACAGATTCATAAATGATTTTGCCACAAAAATTCTGGGCAACTGCAAATATCTATGGAAAGTGCCTCAGTGAAATAAAAAATCCTGTTCACCTGGAACTTTCTGTTCTGGTTGTCCTTAGGTGTGTTTGTATCTTGAAATGCAGAAGTTGGTGGTTTTGTAATTTGTTTGCATGTACACCCCAAAAACCTTACTGCTGAGCGTGCATTTGGAAAGTTACTTCTGTGTCATTATAGATGAATCCTTTGCTGAGGGTTTTGTCTCAACAAATTACTGAAGTTTTGCATTAACACAGAGAGGGGTTTAAAGAAAAAAGGAGAAGGTTGAAAGCATGGCAGAGGAACCAGGAACTTAATTTTTAAAGTTTTGCTTTTGAGCACCAGAGGAGGTTATAAGTCAATTTGCACCAAATTATTCTTTAAAAGGACTCTGTATGTCTTGAAAAGTTCCTCAATATATTGGATTATAACAGCACAACATAAACAAAATTGAGTATGTTTACTTGTTCTTTGAATGACTGTGGAAGTTGAATTCTGTGAACTGCACTTGGTCCCCACAGTGTAATCTCTGTGAACCACATACTAAAGTAAATTGCTACCCCTTTATAGCTGGCTGCTATTTCTGTGGGTAGCAGAGAAATTTATACTGAAATTCCTCATTGACTGGTTCCCCATCCCTCCATATGTGAGGAGAAGCATTCCTTTAGAATTTTTCCAACAGTTTGCACAGGAATTAAGGAAGGGTTACAGAGAAGAGGGAGGGGTGTCTTGTGTATAATAATAATGGGGAAAGTGATTTACCCCCTTAAATTAGTTTATACCCACAATATTTTTTCTGTTATCATGCATAGTCTTTTTCTTTCCTGGATTTCCTCACCAGTGGCTTTCCAGAAATGAGTTCTGCAGTGATGTTTATTTGTTGTTTTGGCCTGATCTGTAATTATGTTCTCTACATGGGATGAACATTGCAAAGTCAATTAAATACTCTTACCCCAAGTGTTACTGCTTCAGAGAACAAGCCCTTTTTTACCTGGTACATCAAAATGTGGAGATTCAGTGATCATTTAACATGCTCAGAACCCTTGAATATTATTCTACATTTCCAAGCTTTCAGGTGAGTTTGGCTTAGAACTGTTGTGAACCTACTTTTGAAACACAGTCAGTAGTGTTTTAGCAAAAATGCACAGTGTCAATACCTTACTGTATTACAGCTGTTACTTCTGAATTGCAGGGTACCTGTACAGCTTTTGCTGTTAGATATATTTCAGTATCAGTCAGAGGGTTTGGGCCACTACTGACATGTAAATAAGCAACTTACTAGACATCAGCTTTTTAATGACAAGAGGTGGCAGAAATTAATTTTCTTGTATTTGGATAATTACTTAAAGCTGTACTATATGGAAGCTCTAAGTTGGTGAATCATTCTATGTCTTGCTCACAAAAAAGAATACATACTTTTTAAAAGAATTTGTATAAAAAGAAGGAATCAAATGGACTAGAAAAGCTAAATAGCAAGAAAAATAGAATGGTTTTATTTAGAAGCATAGACTGAAGAATTCTCTGACTATAGTAAAATTTGCTTTTACTTGAGAAGAGAAAGGAAATTCTCATTTGGTCAAGGTCATAAAGCTGGTTTTCTTTTCTCTTGTATGCACAATGTCATTAGGCCATGTATCAGTGACTAGCAGGTTTTTAATGGAGTTACATTTAACCCAGGGTGCTGACTTGTGTGAAAAAGCCCTCCCTCATATTCCTTATATTAAATGCAGGCAATGCCTATAATTCAGAAAAAAGCTTGCCCAGGATAGAATTCGAATACTAAATATAATGTATTTTTATATATAGAGTATTCTCACTGGCTTTGTGATACTGTAAAGTAAATGAAAGAGTAGAGACTGGAGGTCCTAGAGCATTAATCTGTCTCATTCTTTAATTTTTTGAAATCCTACCTTTTCAAGCTGTTCCATAATGCATGGAATTCAACCTCAGCACAGGTACATTTTGTGGTGATAACCTCTTTATGAATGAGGCTTTTGATTCAGTCTATAGCCTTCCTTCAGCTCTGAAGTTTGAGCTGAACATACTGTAACTCTGTTCTGATTAAAAAGCTTTCAATGCCAAGCCAAAAGGTGAGAACCAGGAGAAGGGAACCAGGAACTTGCAACACCTAAATCTTAGGGACAAAAACTGAATGTACTGAGAGAGAGAATGAGAAGTTCTTGAACTCTCTCCCAATCACAGTTAATAATAATTTACCCCTGACTACAGTGGAAGACGAGGTAAACTGATCCTGAATGTCACTGAAAATATCAGCCAGTATCAGTTACTTGTTTTAGCCTCCAGCTTAAAAAAATCCCCAAACCAAAACCCTGGGAATGTTTTAAAAGAAGACAATTAGCATTTTCATTAGATATCCTTGAGAGCAGCTGGTGGGTGATGGTAATAGTGAAGTGTGCTGTGTTAACCTCTAATAATGACAGGTAGGATTTCACCAAGACAAAAATCTATGAATCTGTAAGGTTAGACTTCTGTTTCTCCAACTGTTTTATTAACTTATACAAAATGTATTCTTGTACAGGTCTCCTAATTGGTATCTCTTTCCTTTTCCTAGTAGTCCATAATTTACAACAGTGCTCCAAGCAGTACTGCAAATATATAGTGGGATAGGCCTTGTATGTACAGTAGAGCTTGATATGGTTATAAAGAAATTTGTGCACAACATCACCCAGTTTTATACTAAAAGCAGCTGACATTGAAATGACCCTAACATTCAGTATTGCTGAGAAGCCCTCCTTTGCAGAGCATCTCAGCCAGCAGAGATAATTTCTAGTGGAGTCTAGAATATAAACTTGGTTTCTTTTAGTAATCACGCAACCCTATTTCTCTTCCTGACCTGCTGAGCAAACTAGAGATACAATTCCAGGACATTTAGTATTTGCTTACAGCATCTCTTGTTGACATTCAGTAACTATGGTACTTCATTTTAAAGTCTCTCATCTGTCTATTTCTGCTGTTTTGTTTTCTTTTTTGCTACCAGTTCTTTTACAGTCACAGCAGGAATTAGTGATTCTGATCGACTATAGAAAGGTCTATTTATCCTACTGCATTTAATAAGCCAATTTAGCTGACAATAAATATCTCTCTGTGCACAGCAGAGGATGATTGCACTTTTCTTTCTTTAATACTGTAATATAACTCATTCGAAGACTAACAAACTTATAAATTATTCTGCCTTATGTTTGAAAACCTTATGGATGTTTAATTATTACTCCTTGCTTTCTAATATCTGCTTTACATTTTATTTGTTGGTATATTCATATGATTCAAAATACAGCATCCTCTTACTGGTGGGTCTTAAAGTGATCACATGCATTTAAAGTGCAGTCATTCATTCGCAGTAAATAAACTGTAAAGGAGAAAAAGGATCTCCTCTGGCCAAAGATGCTCACTCCTCAGTGACCAGTAAGGCCTTGAGTTAGGCTTTTATTCCTCCTTATTTAGCACCTGCAATGTCATCAATGTGATAGCTGTTATAACACTAATGATTTTGACAGAAGACAGACATTTTGGACCAAGTCAAATGTTTCTTAGTCATGACAGTTTCTTAGTCATAATTGCTGCATGTGCACAGAGAAATTCCCTTGCCTTCTATTCCTTAGGTACCTTTGGAAAAAGTGAACTTGTGCACTCTGATAGAGAAAATAGCAGAACATGCAAACATAAAAATGTCATGTATGTTTTGTAAAACCAAAACAGTAACTCCCCACATTCTCTAGGATAATACTCCTGCTAAATGCAAGAGACTTCTGCTGAATCAGTCTGTGATTGTGAACAAAAGTACGTTACTGTAGAAGGATTCATTTGTCTTGCTTGATCTTTTAGCAGCAAGAAGTTTTCAAATGAGGAGGACTGTGGAAACTAACTTCTATGTTTGCATGAATAAAGAGCCCCACAGACATAAACGGGATTCACAGAAAATGAGCTAGCATAAAATTTCAGAATGTGGTGACCTGCAGTATTTTTGCCCCAAAGTAGCCAAAGACAACAAGCAAGACTCTCAAACTTTGTATGAACATATCAAAAGTTTCTAAACCTGGGGAGGTTTACATATGTTTCTATTTTGGTTTTTTTAAACTCTGTCTCTAAGGGTTCAGGATTTCAAGATCTTCTTCACCTCTTTGAAGATTAGAAATCTAGTTCAGAAGAAAAACAACTACCTGCAAACTAATAATCATGCATTATGTGATTTTATTACCCAAGACTTAGAAAGCTCACTGAGCACTGGGAGCCTGGCCATGAGACCAGCTGACCTGGCACTGTTGCCTGTGGTAAGCCTAACCTACCCCATTTGCCTCAATGGCTTTTTCAGCATAAAGCTGTTCATCTAAATACTGCACCTATACTTTGACCTTATTTTTTAAATAGGACATAAGAATGAAAAAGTTGAAAAATATTCAAGCTTTCACAGTTTCCAATGCTCTAGGAATTACACAAGCTATGAAATCAGCACTTTAATCCAGACAAGCACGTGTCATCTTTTGATTGATGATGCCAATAAAATACGTATTGGTCTGGTGTTGAGCTGCTAATTTATTAGGAGATAAAGTATCAGGATTACTCATCAAGTTATTTTTCACAGGACTCTGAGACTGAGTTGCAGGAAAACCTTCAGTGCATTTCTGAATATTTTCATTTAATCCAAAGAGTACAAGTTAAAGCTGAATTATTAGGAGATGGATGGAGCAAGCTAGATGATCTCTGTGTTAGAGAAAAACAAGGCAGCAGAGAAAACCGATTTTATCATGATAACCACACTAACTGCAACATGTGCTTTGCTTCAAGAAATTGCTATACAAATGGTTGATAATTATTTGTTTTGGGGGATTCTGAGAACCAAGTTCAGTACTTGAAGGCTGACTTCAGCAACCATTTATTCCCCATGCTGTCGTAAAAAGATTGAAAAGATTTAGGTTTCTATTTGATTAGCAAATGTAAATAATTTGTCTAAAGGATCACTTGTTATGATGGAGTTAAGGCTGACAGGAGATTCAGCAACATCTCTAAGCCTCTCCACAATTGTACAAAGCCACAATATCAAAGTACATTCTCTCCTATTGGAATTTTTTTGGCATCAGGCAGTGATTATGAGGCACTCAGAGAGCATAATATGACAGGAGAATGTTGTGGTGTGAGTAGGAAGTACAGGTTTGAGTGCTGGAGTGGAATCCCCAGCTCAGGCCTTTCCCTTCATCTCTCCTGGGGAAAGCTGTGCTCCACACAGCCAGGGCTGCAATTGCACAGCTTCTTGGGACTCCCCAGAGCTGCATCTGCTGCTCTGTCCACGTAGGAAAGAAACCAGGAATGAGCCAGCTTTGATCTGGGGTTTATGTATCCAGCTGGCATCATCTATCCCTCTGTGGGTGTGTATGTATGTATATATTTATATATATGCATGTATTCTGTACAGTGTTTTACCCAGACAACACACATGCCTCTCAAGAGGTTTCTATATGTATTGAATGCTCTGCTTCTAGTAGGAAGTAATTATTTTAAAACTGATGTCATATAACTGATGGCCACCTGGTAGCTTGTGTTTATTTTCTTGAGACTTAGAGGAAACTGATACACAACTTGTTTCTAATTTAGGTGCTTTACTGTTTCATTTAAGGACCAACCAGAAATTTTCTAATGTGGCAGTCTTTTAAGTGAATATTTTGTAAAGACCTGCTTACCAGCAGTCTGGTTTTTATCTATTTTTCTGCCACTATTCTGAATGCATTTACTTTGCTATCAGCATATGCTGGAATACTTTTATTCGTTGTAATTCTGCAAGTTTCTTCACTTTTTTTTCTTTTCTGCCCTATTTGTTGCTTGCAATAGTGTGCTGATTTCTGCAGCTTGCAATGCAGGTCTGGCTTTTTCTTTCATGAAATAAGGTTGTGTAACACATGATTCTGACCTCAATTTGAAACTACAGTGGATGAAGCAGGGATTATTTCTTGATTTAAATTCTGTCTGAAGTATGGGTTATGAGAGAACTGGAAATGCTCTGTAGGACTTAAATTTCACGACAGACTACAGGTATAGCTTTCAAAATATGACAGTTAATAATACAATGGTTTTGACAAGCAAAAGATGAAAACGTCTTTCTTTTTCACCTATAACTGCTGCTAAACAATTTAAGCAATTTTTATTTTCTGTAGTCTGATGTCATCTATCTGCTTGCCTAAATTATAGTTAATATCAGATTATTGTTTTAATGTCATTCCATATATTTATGAAATATTGAGGTTCTGCTTTGCTTTGTACAACTCCAGGTTGCAAAGGAACACAGAACTGAATTTTGGCTTGGAAGTTAAAAAGAACTTGTCTTCATTTTTGATTGTGTAACTTCGTTCCCTGTATTGGTGACCTCACAAGACAAGGACGGAGTTACTGTTAGAGATAAGCATATTTACCTAATGAGAATGAGTATTGTATTTTCTTGTTTTCAGGTGCATCGTCCCTTTTTAGCCTTCAATTGTCTGGCGTAAGAATGAAGAAATCTGATTCAGACCAGCTGAAGCAAAGCATTTTCTGCAGCCTTGTAAACACACAGGTAGGGTTTGCAGTCTATGTGTTGTGAGATGAGTATTGATTTTTCTGCTTAGCTAATACAAACTATTTTAAGTCAAGCTAAAAATGATTTCAGAGTCCTGCCATTATGTATTACTGTTGTATACCTTACAACAACAGCACCATTCTCTGATGATGTTTATAAACTGGAGCTGCTGTAATTTGTAAGAAAAATATTTCTCCATGTCCAATAAACAACCATTTTAGATGCAAGAGTGGTGTTTAGTTTGGAGAAATAAGTGGTAATAAATGAGAGCTAATTCAGGAAACTGTTTGAGATGCTGTCTTTTTATGTAATTTGCTAAAACTAAAATAGTATTTGTTCAAATGTTGTAAGTGTTGATGCTAAACAAATGTAAATATTCACAGCACTGGCTATAGTTTATGAAATTACTGAAGATTTAAGGAGTTTAAGAAGTGAAGGTGCAACTTAATAAAAGGGTGACTGCTTCTGTCTTTTTTTTTTTTTTTTTTTTTTTTAGGAATGACTTTAGAGAAGCTTTACCAGTACTGGTCTCAGCACTGAGTAAGGGTAAGTCAAATGTACCACAGAGTAGGAAAGTTCATGCAATAGACCAACGGAAGTATAGTAAGAGTTTGTCCTTTGGCTTTGAGAGTTTTGTCTTGATTGTGAAAATGTGGTTGAATTTAGCTCGTTTGGTTAAAATGATCTTGTCCTGTCTGACCTGAAATTTGTCCATTTTGTCTAGAGCTAGTATCAATGTACAGAATCTATGGTCTTTTGCAGAAGCCTTGGAGCTTTCCCTGAAATTCTCTGCTGGCTGCCTTCCAGCTGTTAACCAGCCATGGGTGTTCCAGCCCTACAGCACTGAACCCCCAACTGAGCCAGGTTTTACAGGTCAGGCTTGGCACTGTGCTGCTATTTTACAACTGATTCATGCTTGGCACAAGTGGAGGGGGCAAAAAGAATTGTTTGGTTTGGTTACAGAAGATTTTGAAAACAAAATTGAATTATGTATGCAAGAATGTTATCCTCTAGCCGAATTTAGAGGAAAAAACCCACCCACTTTTACAGCTTGAGCTAATGTTTATTATTATTATTAGTGCACAAATAGAGTGACAATTTCCAGCTGGCAGTAGTTTAGAGTAAACAAAATCAATCTATCTGAGATCTGGACCTCAGGTGATTTGCTTGGTAATGGTGAACTGATGGTACATGATTCTCCTCTGGCTGTACTTTACATGCTCTTTGAAGGGGTATCAATGACCACCTAGAGTGTTCAATACTGCTCACTCAGGCTTTGGAATGCAATTCTCCTCCCTAAACTGCCTTCAGGTTTTGCAAAATCCTTTAGGTCTATAGCAATGTCCTTTTCAGAGACTACAGAAGTGAGCTGCTCCATGGAAGGAGCCATGCTATCACTCTTGGCAGGGATAGCACTTGTGTATGGTTGAGTAAGAAAACTGATCCAGAAGAATGTGCTTGCAACAGGCACTGCAGAATCAGCTGAATCCCTTCTGGATAATATTATATGTGAAGGTCAGATAGGTGGAACTAAATTTTATTACCATTTTATAAATCATTCTCTGTGTTATTATAAAAGTTTTCTCATCAAACAATACTGTTAATTTATTTGCAAAAGAGAATGCTGCTCTGCATGTTTTACATTTGTGGGCTGGGTTTAAAAAAGGACAAGTGCTTAGCAGGCTTTGCTTATTTTTCTGGAAATGTTTATACCAAGGGACAATCATAGATTATATCTCCCCTTACTATCCTATTGATACCAATGTTAAAACCTGTAACAATCAGAGTTTCCACAGGATTTAATTTCCAAACAAACACGTTGAAAGTGTGTGGCAGATCTGGAATAACAGTTAAAGAGAAGCCTCTCCCTCCTCCTCTGCTAGGCAGAAAGGCAGGTATAAAATATGCCAGAAGATGACAGAACTTAAGCTATGTCACTGAGAAAGCTAATCTGGAACCTGTACTGTCTGTATCAACTTCATTTATTAGAACACATTTTTCTTTTATCCTTAATTTTCATAGTGTGGTTACAGATTTGTGTTCACAACCCTGAGTGAGCATTAAATTTACAACTTTCAGCAGCATAGAACCATTAGAGTTGGAAAAGAATTTCAGCCATGACAAATCATTATATGGAGAAAACTAAAAAAAAAAAAAAAAAGCAGTTACTGAAAAAGTTACTATGAGATTATGCTCAGCATTGTCATTTACTTATTCCAACACTTGTCTGTTTTAAAAAGTCTTGAGAGTCTATAGTGGTGCTTTGAAAAGAAAAAATCATCAGCAAAAGCTTACAGCAGTTAGTTTTATTATTCCTGTTTGTGTGATAATTTGCTTTTAAAGCATATGTCTATAACAATGTAGTCTCACGATGTATTTGAAAAAGGCAGTAGGAATTGAGCTTTCAAGTATTTAGTGTGGTGAAACCACCACAGGAAAAACTATGACTCCCTGAGTCACCATTTTAAAAGTTAGGAATGGTTTTATTACTATTATCTTATGCAAATTGCTTTGTTGACAAGATTTTTAGGAATTTGTGGGCACAAAGGCTGGCAAACAAAGCTCTGGTTCAAGCAGTCATCCTTCTTTAGAAATGGTGCAAATCATATTCTTGGCTAATTTGGTTATGCCTATTGAACATGATCCTGGCATGAACACAAATACAGGAACTATCAAGGACCATAACACACACTTTTACAGAGCCCCTACCACAGAATCAGAATTAATAAAGTTGGAAGAGACCTCCAAGCTCATAAAGTCCAACCTTTCTGCTTTCTGTTTGTGTGTAAAGTTAACTCTCCCTTCGCACACCAATTAAACAAATTTTTGCTCTTCAGTTTCTTAGAAAAACTGCAGCTTAGTCATGGTGAGTGAGAAACTATTTTAACCTGTGGTTAAAAGTAAGCCTGATTGTTGTCTGATTCTTGTAGTCATTACAGGAAAACCAAGCACCCACTTATATCTACAGTCATAGTTATTATTCAATATATGCTTTCTTTACATTTAAACTATACTTTTTTCATTGCTTTGAGCAATCCAATACTTACATCCAACTGTCTATTGATTATGGATTGGCAATGTGAAAAAATTAGGGCAAATATCAATCTAATTATATTCCAGAGAAAGCTGCTGATTTGCAAACAGGGTCATTTTAACTAAAAGCTAATGATACAGTTATAGCTGTGAGACTAGAGATCATAATAGATGAGGATTTAATTCTTTTAAATGAGGCATTAAAGGATAATGAAAAGTTATGAGTCACTTGTCTTTATGTTTCATTCCCAGTGGCTACATTTCTGACAATACTGGTGTGCAAATATAGGCATGGTAATGTGTGCACAGAAATTAACACAGACCTCAGGCTGAAATCAGGATGAAACACAGAAAATTCAATTTTGTGGTTCAGGATTTATAAAAGATCTCTGTTTATGGCTACAACTTAGATAATTTTTTTCTCCTGAAGTTACAGTGAAGGTATATGTTAAAGAAAAGCAAAATACACATAAAAGTAACACTTTTCTGCCTGGATCTGTATTGGTAATTTTTTTTTTTTGAGAGAGGGAGAAAAGACTCTGTTCCCTACATATTAGAGTTTTATAGCGATTTTCTCATTTGTAATATATGAGTTATTAACAGAGATCCTCAGTTTCAATATGGAAACAGCTTAGGAAATGATTCCTTGCAAATAATCTTGGGGCAAGCTGCAAAACTCATGTTTCATGCTTTTTATACTGTGAGTAACATATTGTACTTCAGAAGTAAAAGCAACTGATTTCCAGCTTTATTGTCCAATTAAAACTTTCTGATTCTTATCAGCTGGAGCAGGGTAATTCATTATCTCAGCAAATTGTATTCTTTCCCAAAGACATGAAGTGGCAGGTCATTTTTACAAATGCTCATTACATTCAAAAGAAATCCAGTAAAGATTACTATTACTTACAAATGTTCAGTTTCTAGAATGAAGAAAACACTCAGCTTGGAATATAATGTGGGCAGTGCTCCTACAAATAACCCTGGTGCTCAGTGTGCATCCAGAGCGTGGGGACTGTTCTTCCTGGGAAGTCACAGGCCCCTAAATGAACTGCCCTCAGATAAGCTCCAACAACTGGCAGCAGCATTAGATAACACCACATGAGCAAATTTGTGTCAATGAACTCTAAAATACCACAGTGGGTGGAGAATGTAACCTGCAATCAGTAATTCAGAACATTTAAAATGTGATTTGATTTATTTCTATGTTCCTTACAGATCACTTACTCTGAGAAGTTTGTGTGGCTATAAACTTCTTTATCAAGGCGTCAGTAGTTTGTGTGTAAAGGCTGAGAGCGTATTTGAGGGACTGTAGGTCTGGGCTCTTTTCCAGGAAATTCTTTTTCAGCCCACTTCCTCCAGCATGGAAGTATTGCTAAAATGAAAAACAAATATGGTTGTTCATAGAGGCAAATTATCTGAGAAAGGCCTCAGTTACAGACACACAACTTCAAGTAAAATTCTTAAATGAATGTTTTAGAAGTAGCAACAGGCGTGTGTACATTTATTATAGCACTTGAAGTAATTGTCATAATCTCTAATACAAAACTTCTTTCCAAGGGTAAAAAATTAAGCCTTAGGGGAAGAAAACAATATACAAAATTTTAATCTTGATCTTCATGATCTGAAGTACTCATTTGCCAAAACTGGACAAATATTTGCATTATTCTTTCAGGTTTCAGAGAGTGGAATCAGTTTTAATTCTTTATTGAAAACAAAACAAAAAAACCAACCCATCACAAACACCTCTCAAATGAAGGCATGGTTTATGAGCACAGGTAAAGAATATATTTAGGGAAAAGGGAATTTTGTTAAAATTTTCAGAGAGAATACTCCAGAGTGTGAAGTTTTGGAGTAGCACTGTGAGAAGATAACTACTGTTCTACTGGCACAGCTAGATTTGGAAAAACAAATATGCTTACTGCTTTGATACCATGCTGACTAGGTAAAAAAAAAAAAGATAAAAAACCCCAGCATATATAAATGTATCATATTTTCAATACCAAAGCTAATTTCAGAAAAACTAAGGGACAGATGATTTCCTTTTTCCTCTCACAATGAAGAATTTTTCCTAAAGTTTTATACAAGACAGTGTTTGATGAATTAATACACTTTAGCTACAATGAAAAGATAAGTGTGCTACATACCTTCATTTTGTTCAAACACATTGCAAAGCATTTTGCAACCTCCACTACAGTTCTAGGTCTCAAGATCAATAAACTTCCCACTAATGGCTAATTAGTAAAAACAAACAATGTTTTTCAGGAGCACTTGATGAGATGCAATATTGGTCTGTCTGTACAGCGAGAGTTGGGGACTGTAAGTAGAATCTACTCCTCCTGCCTTTTTGGAGTGTTGCCAAAGGAATATGCAATATGCACATTCCAGTTCACATCCATCCATACATATCCACTAACTGCTGCTTCCCAAGCTTATCTGGACAGCTCAGACCTATCGTCCACACAAGCCCTTTGCATTTAGTGTACACATTTCACCTTACAGTTCTCAAGATTTTGCAGGAGATGAAACACAAATGTTTCATAACAGCTATTATTTACATTTCTGTGTTGTTGGCTACTGACTGTTACAGGGAAAAAATATCTGTAGGAGCAAAGCACGGGGTTTGAAGTCATCAGGTTGCAAAATTTTTATATTGTTTTAATACTATGGAGACAGTTAGTGTCAGTTTAAAAGGTTCTGACTAAATCACCTCTATCTTCTCATCATTACATACTTACATAAAATGTTTCTTTCCAAGTGAATTATTTCATACTGTATGTTCCAAGCAAAACTCTTATCTTAGTTGCTTAAGAGTTTAGTCATGATTTCACTAAGGATCATAATCAATTTATAAGCAAGTGTCAAAATCTGTTAGTATTTCCTGCTACTGGTGACAATTACTGTGATTTTTTTAAAGTTGTATCTCCCAATAAAATATCATCTGCAGCAGCTACAACGGGCTGAAAACTCCATGAAAGCCAACAGCCATATTAAGAAACAGACACCTGACCCTTGTTTTCCTGAGTTTTTCATTTTTTTCATTTGCCCATAAATGATAAATTTTGCAAGCAAAACCAGCAATATGAATGTATCAGTACTGTATGGAACCAAATATAGAAAAATAATGAGTAAACAGGGTTTTACAGATTCAGCTGGATCAGTTATGACCCTGTTCCTTAGAGATGGAAACCTTAAAATAATTCACCTGCTACTCCTGCTCCTCTCTGAGTGGTTTCAAGGTGGTTTGTAGGTGACACAAGAGGTTTGAAAGTCACACTGACAGATAAAAAGGGCAGATGTCAAGTATATGGAAATAAGTGCTGGAGTCACTGCAGTCAACCAAAACCTGCCAAATGCCAAATACACAAGCCCCTTTGGGTGCTGGTATCTCTTTGTAGAGGCAGCCTGGATGTAGAGTGGAAACTGGGACAATATTATCAATGAACATTATGTCAGCCCAGAAACAATGAGGTAGCAGAGAACTCAGTTTCAGATAACTGAGGCCAGAAAGCCACTCCTCCTAACTGTAAATTGCAAATTAAGCTAAAAAATATTAAATAGATATAGAAATTGCTACAGTTGCTATTACATAATACACAGACTGATGATATGCTATATATATATATATTTAAGATTAAAAATTATTCTTTCACTTTATATTCTTCAAAGGATTAATAACACCGTCCACTATTAAATTATAATTGTCTCTCAGCGAATTAAATGAGAGGAAAAATAAAAAAGACTACTCCTCGCTGCAAAACCCTTCTTCACCATCCTTACCTTCTTTACCAGCTACCCAATTTCTAAACACACACCATATGCCATTTTTACCATTCTCCTATTCTTATTTGGGCAGCCATGGTTTTGCTTTTAAACAAACTGCATTTACTAAGCATTACCAAAAAATTATAGATTTTGATCATTAAACTTAAAAATTGCATTCCTAAATAAACATAGCAATCTTTTTTTCTTAATTCCCCAAGTTTGCCCTTTTTCACTTTCTACCCAATTTCTGCACGATCAAGGTTATTTATTAAGTATTTTGGAAAGAAATGATTTTGCCATATCAGGTGCTAAGTACAGCAGGCAATCACTGCCTTACAAATTGAAAAGAGATTTCTCAGAAAGCATTCTTAAGCTCAGTTTATGAATTGACAATTATAATTTAGCACACAGATATAAGGATTCTGAATAAACAAAGGACTTCCCCTATTTAATCTTTTTCCTCCAATTCTAGACTTTTTTTAGCAAAATGGTCAAAATCTATCAATGCCTCTTCTGTATGAGTTTAAGCAATTTAGGAAATTTAGGCAAGGTTAGAGGCCACATTTTTCCCAACTTTTATGTGTTTAGAACAAATGCCTTGAAAGGAAAAGAATTAGATTTACATACCTTACTGAGGACTTCACATGGCTTACTTTGGGAGCATACAGTACTTCAACAATTTATTCCATTTATGTTTCCACAACATTACCAATCCCAAATTTTATTTTTATTTCTGAAAGAAATGCCAATTCCACTACAAATACAAAAAAATGGCAATTGGGAGCCCTCTCTGTTACTTTTTACTTGCCTTGGAGACTTTTATTTCAGAACACTTGATCACAAGTATTTCCTCTTGTATCCTCAATTTTATACCTAAGTAGCTGCCTCCTTACATTCCTGATGTGCTGTCTCTTCTCAGCAGACAGGAAAATATGCTGTTATTCTAGAAACTGATTGCTTTCAAGTTATTTACACCAAGTAATGATCCAGGCCAATGTGAAAAAGACTGATAAGCAAATTAAATAATATTCCTTAATGACTTATTTTGACTTCAGAAACCAAACCCATGAAGACTGTATGAAAGTCTCCAGTTTTTTATCTAAAAACCAGTCATTCTTGGGTATTCCAGCATAGAGCAGAGACACATAAAGCTGCACCTTTATAGTAACTAGTGCCACATCCATTATTGCACACTGCCTCAGGGTCAGGCTTTTGGCTTCCTCTCGGATCACGTGGTCCTGCAAAGCAAGAGAAGACTGCAGTTGGTTTTGAAAGAGAGACAATATTGTGAGTATTTGTTCTTGGAAAAACAAACAAACAAAGCCGCCAAATGTCCCCCAAGGACTATGATTAACAGGGATTAATTCAACTTCAGAATGCTTTTACAACAAATTATAACCTAGAGCAATCATGACGTTTCTTGAAAACTTACTGTAGAGAACCAGATCCACTGTTTAATAGTGAGCATTACTTCTTTTCCTAGGATGTATTATTTCTCTGTTTTGGGGGATGGGGAAAGGTTAAAATTTAACTTAAAATAATTATATTAAATGATCTAGAAGTAATTAATTTTATTAATAAAGCTCTCAGTTTACAAGATGTTTGTTAATGCCCCATGTTTAAAAAAAGGGGGGGTTCCTATTAGAACATATTAAATTCCTAGAGTGACTACACTGCTGCTAAATCTTTGTCTAAATAAGAAGTCAGTGATTTCCTTAGGTAATATTTTAACTCCTCTAGCAAACTGAACAATTAGTCATAGAGGCCCAAATACCACATTTCCTAATTGACTGGCAAACAAATGACATCAGTATCAAACATCTCTGCTGTCCATCAAGTGGACGCCAGCACTGAAGTGCTGAAGACTGTACTGTAGATGTACACTCTATATTTCAATGCACATAAATAGTCCACAGAAAGAAAATTACTGGTGTTCTCACCTTAGGGCTTTTTCAGAACTGGTTACAGAAGCAAAGATAATTTTTTTTTTTTTTTTTTATATTTAATGCTCATAAGGATTAGTTGTGCAATATGGGAATGATGGCTTCTTGACCCATGTAGTGATCAGTTACCATATAAGCACAGACTTTTTTATTCACAAGTTGGTTTTAATGAAACTGTAAAATGATGATTCACCTCTGAGTAGTTACTGCCATATTCAATCTCACTATATTATACAAGAACAAGGCATGAGGTTTGGCCCCACAGTCACTAATATTTCATCCCTTTTTGTTAGCGCAAGCCATTCACAGCTTCATCTGGCTCCATTACCTTGAGTTTTGACAGCTGTCCAAGATCTTTGGCTGCACTGAATATCATCTGGGGCCCCTGTAATCACATTGAAAGTTAAGGACATGGACTCACGACAGCATGTTTGCTTTTTATGTCAACACAATCTTATTTTCTTCTAGAACATTGGCCAAAGTAACCATTTTGCAAAGCTAAATAAAAGTTTCAGTCGCACAGGAGACACATTTTCACTCAGTTGATAAGGCCAAGTAGTTGAATGCCTGAAGCAAGATTCCCTCCAGTATCCTAGAGCTGATACAAATATTGTACATTCTGCTGAGAGTGGTTTTGTGTTCTCCTTTCTGCTATCTCATTCTGTGCTTAATACTTAAAGCTAAGGCTGTGATTGTTCTCAGTGTGTGTCAGTGAGATGTTTGTCCATAACTGCTGCTCTCAGGAAATAGTTCACGATGCCTATCAGAAACTAGGCTGGTAGAGGCTACCACTAGGAAAACTCACCTCTGAACATGTTGTCCAATGAATCAGTGTAACAACTGATCCTGCATAAAGCTAATAAATGCTCCTAACACATGACAGAAAACAGAGTTACCCAATTCAAATGCTACCTATGTATTTGCAGATAAAATTTGCACAAAAAAGTTTGAAAAGCAAATTAAAGATCTCAGAAATATAAATTTGAAACTTATTAAAAGAGAGGTTGTTTCTATTTATGCATAGTTAACAAGGTCATGAGAGTAAATATGAACAAATTCAGTGACTGGAGTTCTGGCTATGATCAGCTCTACTCCAGAATTTTTAATAGCTCAGGTAATTTCATTACTATCTTAGCAGCACTTATACATGTTCTATTAGATTTTTTCCTGCCTGCCCAGCAATATTCTTCCATGCAATATTCTTTCAGCAGTGTTCTTTAATATATTATAATATGATTTAGTGATATGCCTTTAACTTACAGACCCTGACAAACAGATTTTTAGCAGCAGAACTGGTACCACAGGACGTGTAACAGCAAAGCTGCCAAAGACACACTGTGGCAACATCACGATTAGCTTGTCATAAGATGGTCAATTTCTTTTAAACAAGATTGAAAACAAGCAGAATTAACAGTTATGTTATCCCAGTCCCTCAAATAAAAAAGCAAAAAAGCAATTATCAAAAGGCCTCCAAGCCAGGCTCTCTCTGCTGATCCTTTGACAGGATCAGATGGTTGCCCTCAGCTCAGCCCCCAGAGCTCATGTCAGGCCATGCCCCACAAGACTCTCCTGTGCAGCCCCACTTTCTGAAGTACAGCTCTGTTCTCTATTCTTGGCAGGCTGTAAATGAAGTTATGCCCAAAGAGGACCTCCTGTCAAGTCTGCTATGAAAATACCCCAAATCTTTAGAGCTATATCTGGCTTAAGCTTCCTGATATTAATCAAGTGCTGCCTCAAGATGAGGAATGGCACAGCAGGCAGGGCTGGAGGATGGGATGGGGCACCCCTGGCATCAAACCTACAAAAATGGAAGTGATTGAATTTCTGATGCAACTGGGAAGGGCAAAGAACACTCTGTGTTACTGTGCATGGTGAAGCCGAGAAAAATCAGATTTAAAACTCCTTATATGAGAGCACACTCCAAAGCCAGTGATCCAGCTTCTTTCACATGACTGCATTCATAAAAACTGCTCTGAGTCGAGGCAGGCAGTAAATGAAGGAGCAAAGTCTTCCTCACCAGCTAATAGCAAGCTGGGTACACAACTTTGAGACACCAGAGAGCAACAGACTGCTTGCAGTCCAAGAATTATTCCTTGTGGTCAAGGTACAGAAGAGGATAGTGCCAGACCCCTTGGCACCTGAACAAGCACATTATTACAATCCTTCACGTCAACTGAGAATTACTGCTGGAACACTTACAGTTTGGTCTGTCAGTGGTGGAAGCACAATTTGTTTTTCTATTTTGTTTAAGACCAATTTCCAGAGCTCTTTCAAAACCCGTTTCAGAACTGTTTTCTCACAGATTTTTGCAGAGACACTTAAACTGGAATAAAACAAAAACAGAAACCAGTCACCAAAACTAGCATAAAGGCTTCAGAGGTGCTCTATCACTATATGCTCAGATAAATAGCCATTAAGGTTTATCTTTTCTCTACTAATAAAAATTTCTCAGTAACTAAGTTATTTTGCAATATTATCAGTAAATATTTTTTGTAAAAAGACTATCTAACTGAATGCTTAGTATACCACTGATGCATATTTATTGAAAATGCAAAATCATGATGAGTTATAAAGTTTGATGGATTATATAATTTAGCACTCCCACGCCCCTAAATTAAAGTTTTAGTACATAATTTGTTTATGTCTTAAAAATAAAGAGCAACTGTCTCCTGTGTTTTGTATTTCTACTGGGATGTAGAACCGGTTGCTGACAGCTAATGCAAATTTGCAGCTACTGTTCGGAAGCATTTATTTCTATATACTGACATGTCTGTGCAATCTTGCTCTCTATTACTTACAGTGAAATTAAATTTTTGCAGCACCTTTTCCATCTTCACTTTGAAAATTCTGGCTGGGGAAAACCCCCCGCCTAAGGAACCAAAAGGGTGTGTAACTTGTGTCTGCGTGACTGGAGACCTTGAGTGCAGGATCAGTGCCAGGCTGCTTGTCCTCACAGCCACTTCCAACAAAAGGCCACTGGTGCTTCACAAGCACCAATGACCAAGGACACCAATGTGCTTACAGATGTGCCTGTGCTGCACATGGCCTTTCAGAACTCATCACTGCTGAAGGATGATAACATAAGTTATGCTTACTTTCAGAGGCTAGAATGAGTTTGCAGGATCCTCTCAAAAATTAGCATTTTACCGAATGAAAAAAAAAAACCAAGCTGCTGTTTAGATGGTGACCAGGTTTTTGGTGACACAGAAGTGCATATTAATAAGCAGTGGGACATTGGGTACAAGCCTAGAACAAATGCCAGACAATTTCAGTATGGGAATTACTGTTGTTCAGTACAATCTTCATAATGCAGCCTGTGGAGGAGAAATTGCTTCCTTTTCAATGACCCAAAACATGACAAGACATGGAAAGACAAGTCTGTAGCTTATGTAAGAATTGCTCAGTGTAAGTAAACAGGTTAGGCATGGCAGTCTGCACACAGTGAATACTACAAATATTAAAAATACTGCAGAGTGCTTCAGAGTAAAACCAAAGTGTGCCTGACTGCAGCATCCAGGTCCCAGTCTGCCACACAAACCAGCCTGCCACACTTACGTTTTGTCCAGGGAATCCATGAGAGGCCGAAGCACAATCTCAGCATCAATGGCAGCACTGTTCTTATTGGCTGCTGCATTCCCATTTCCTCTCATTTGATTCAGTTCATTGTTCATTTGTCTTACACAATCTTCAATAACAAATTGGAAACTATAAGACAAAAAAAAAGGAGAATGAAAGAATTCTGGGAGAAAAAACAATAATGATGATTTTGCTATCAGGTTCTACAAGTTTTAAATATTTTCTGCAATGATTTAATGTTCAAAATTGAAGATCTGTGGTTTATAGTCTGAAAATAACTTCTACTGAGGATCATGGCTCATATAAGTAATTCATGCAGTGTTTTGATCTTTTCCCTGCCTTGTTTCCATTCTGCCACACTTTTGATACCCTTGTAGGTGTACCAAATATTTATTTTCTGAGAGAAAATGATGTATCAGAATCTATAGGATAGATGCAATTGATTGCCAGCTAGGAACAACTTCTCAAGATTTTATTTTTGGCGTGAAAGGACTATACGAACAGGTGATGATAAATAATTTTTCTCTTGACGGTTAATAGGAACCAAGCTTTGACATTCTTCTTGAGGCAAAATTAAAAACTACTACTGACTTTGCCCTGTTTGGCTCGATTTGACTTTTTTCCAGATTCCACACAGTCAGTGCCATCAAAAGGTTAGTTACTTCTTTTCAACTACACAGAGTTAAAACACTTGGACTGTTTAAAATATCCTATTGCAAAAAAACCCTTGCTTAGAAGTGCTCAGACTCTTCCTCCTGGGAGGAATATTTTTCACTTCAAGGTGACTGTAAACACATCCTTCCTCCTCAAGTTTGTACCTGCTCAGCTTCTCTGAAAACTGTTCTATTTCCTAACTGATCTGGTTGAGTGTCTGACAGTTTTAAAGTGCTATTGATGTGATAATCTTTGGACAATATATTGACACAATGCAGAACAGCAGTTAATCAGTCACCAGTTCAGAGGCAGGAAGAGTCTCTGCACATACTGTATTTTGCTTTATGGGTTGATTTATGATGGATCAAAATGGTTTAGGATTAGCTTATGAACAGAAATGCAAAACAGAGGCCAAAAATATACAAGGCCTGTTAAGGTGAAACGATAAATGGCAAAGATTAACTTGAGAAAAGTGAAAGAGAATTTACTGTGAGAGAAGAGAAACATAATCAAGCAGTAAGCTGTTCCAGTGACATGGCTAATTGTAAAAAGAGGACACAAACCTCCATGTGAAATCACTGGAAAAGTCAGAAACTTCTCAAAATGCACTTGGAAGTCACTTACCTACACACTTTAAAGCCCTAGATAAAATCAGAATGAGGCAGCTAGTGAAACTGCTTATAGAAATTCTTTGTTGGAGGGACCAGTCCCTCCAACAAAAGCCAAAATAATGCACTGCCTTTCTTGACATTAGCCATCTTTCCAACATTGTTAACCTCACAGACCCAAGCAGTAAACTGACCCAGGAGGAATGTTCTAGCTATCTGGAGCATATCCTACACTGAGATATTCTGGCTTTGCTTTTGCAGAAACCTAGTTGGCTCATTCAGAAAGAAGCCCTGGAAAGAAATAATATTCATGCACTGTCAATGATCCGAGAACCAGAGCCTGGGAGCAAAAGTACACCAAGACAATACAAAAACTAAGCACACTCAGAAAAAAAGCAGACTGTCCACCCAGACCACCCAGTGATGGATTAAAGAAACAACTACAGACTCAGCTTAATGAGCACCACTACAGCACTAATCCCCCTTTCTTAAATTTCTTTCTAATTTGATGCAAAAGTAACTTGCTGCTTCTTAACCACAGGCACTGCTGGCACAGCACCATACTCATTCAGGACTGCAGTGTGCACTCTGATTAATGAAAGGTTTTGAGAGTAAGGCTCAGTAGACAATTTTTGCAGAGCCACAGGCCAGCAAATGACCCAAGAAGGCCACTCACAATGACCACCTGAAGCAGGCTAAACACAAGCAGACATCCCTGGTTGAAGCAGGCCGCTCAGAAAAAGCTGTCAGTCTCAGGAAGTAACATAGACATGTTCAGAGAGGAAACTTTAACATAGCATCAGGGAAGAAAAAATCGGCGATTTTGCTTTCCAAAAAGCAGAACAAAAGCCATCAGCCTCACCTCATGTTCATGCCCACAGACAATGTTCAGTTGTCTTTACAGAGAGGTTACCATTATTTGCTTCAGAGTCTCAACACATACACAGACACAAATGCACACCACTCCATCAGGGCAGAAGCAAGCCATGCCTCAGGACAACCAAATAACCACCCAGACTTCATCAACGAGGTAGATTTTTTGAGCAGGAATATTTCTCTAAGGTTTGCAGTAAAATGGGTTTTTACCCATTTGTTTGTTACCTTGCAGCATACGTTACACTGAGTTCATCCAATACATTGCTAAGTTTCACCTGAAGTTCTTTTAGAACAACACTAGCTTCAGGATCCAGCTGCAAAGAGATAAATAACATTATATTTTACACTAGGTTTCTGGGGTTTCCATTACAATCAATGAATTAGGAAATATGTGCAAAGATACACTGCACTATGGAAAACCAAATGTGGAAACACCTATTGCAACACATAACTGCTTTAGTAGGCCTAAAAATACAACAACCATTTAAAAATAACATAGAAAAATCTTTGATTACAGTAGTGAATATTTATATTGTTACAAATCAAAACTGTGCCATTGAAAAATGACTTTCTGTGGGATTGTGGAAACTGTGTTGGCAGTCACAAGAAGAGAACTACCATTATCAGGCCAGTGGCATTCAACAAGGCACACCAAGATAAGGATGCAGGAAAAGTCAGTGCTTGTGTTATTAGTAATGCAGATGCCGTTGTATTTTTACTCTTTTTGTATATTTCACTACTGTTGGTATTTTGTTTTGTGATTTGCATTGAAGCTGTTTCCATATTTCATATGTTTTCATAATGCAGTGTAAAATTAGAACAGCCAGCACTGAAAAAGATGGCTTGAAGACTACTCATGCCAATTATACTGACAGAATATGTGGGAAGGGATCTACCAAATTTCAGTACTGCTGTTTCTAAAAGCCAGTAAGGCAAAAAAAATTCAAGCACAGAGCAACACATTCTGATGGTCTGACACAGGTTTTCTAAACATAGGAAAAAAGTTAATGCAGGGAGAAATGTATTTTTACATTTACAGGGATGATGATCCATGCATAGATATTTAATGAAAAAGGTACCCTGTTGATATTGATCAGCAACTTGTTTATTTGCTATAGATTCTTTTTCAAATTAAAAAAATTATTTTTTATCTCCCTGATCTTTAGCACTCAGAAAAATAGTTACAGCCCGTTCTGGGATATGATAGATGATCATCAGGATCAACAGCTGAATGTTAATTAATAATGTTCCAGGTCTTCCAGCTGTCTATATCACAGTGTTAAGGAATGATTTTCAGTGATAACCCTTAATTTGTGGACTCTGTTCTAAAGCAAGGTCAGGTACCGATCTTCTGACAATTTCAAAGGACACTGCACATTTAGAATACATAATCAGGGCTGTCTCTGTTCACATTTTTCTATCTTTCAACTGCATGAGGAGTGTTTTGTGCTTATTCTTCTTCTGGTGCTTCAGAGTGCTGTGGTGCAGCAGGTCAGTTCTTTTAATGGCACTTCAGAGACAAGGGGAAGCTGTCACAGCACACAGGGCAATTTACATGACTCTAGGCAGGAATTCTACAGCAAAGCAAACTGAAATAGATCCAGTGATCTACTGTGTTTTAATTTTAGACCATCCTTCCTTCTCCTCAGAGGTTGTGTGTTAAAATCATAGAAAATCCAAAATTTTCACTACAGGTCTTGACAAAAACCTGAAATAGGTGACAAGGGAGAATCACCACACATCCTTTAGACAATACTCAGTGTCATGTAGCACTCTTGTAATCTGAGAAGCTCATATTTTACTTACTAATGTCAGTACTTACTGTGACTACTTACTGATTTAGTTTTGAATTACTTTGCACTGAGAGAACTTCTATTGCTTCTGTGTATCTTAGAAGTGTCCCTGGCAGATATACTTTGACAGTTCATACATTTAAAGTGATTGTTTTCCTTCATACAAAGAGCAGGAATTAAAAAGCTAATTTTACTGCAGTGTCTATATTAATAAACAAACTAAGGCTTTAATAACAAAGGCAAAGATTTTTCCGGGAAATGCATTTCACTCAGGAATTATACTGCCTCCTTTGGAGTGATACATACAAAACACAAATTTAAGACCACTAGAATATTAACATTTAACAAACACTGAACACACAAGCATTCACACTGAACGTGGTACATGTCAAGGAAAACACAAAACACCAGGCAGGCAGAAGACTCAAAATTTCTTCGAATTTCATGCCCAAACTAGAGAATCACCTTGTTACTGTGCCTACAGAGGTCAATATAGACACTTTGTATCAGGGGTTGTCGTGATAACCAGAAAACACAATGCATCTGCTAAATTCACCTGGAATTGAACTTAGTCCAGCCAAAATTGGATTAAATACTAATGCCAGATTGTGGGCATTACACACATTCTAGAAGGGTGCATGCAACTGTTAAACTTTTGAGAGACTTTGTGCTCACAAATTGCATGAACAAGTTAGTGTGTGCACAGCTGGAGGCATCTGGCAGTGCCCCCAGCCCTGTGTGTGCACATGCTCATGCTCAGCGATGAGGTGGCACGGGGAGGAGAGGAACACAAAGAGGTATGCGGGCTGCCCAGCCAGGTGCTCCACACCTGGCCATGGTGGCATCACTAAGAAGATGTCAGCAAGATTTTTAAATGCTACTTCTCTTTAGGAACTGGAAAATATGGTGATTTGAGTGTCTCACCAGAACTAAAATGTGCACTTTTCATTTATTTTACCATGTGCCTTCCATTTGCTAATGATTGTCCTCAGGCATCATTCAAATATGCCACAGCCACGACCTGCTTCTTTTTCCTGATATGGAAGAGCTAAAATGGAAGCATGGAAGGGAGACAAAAGGCAATGCTGACCAGCATCTGCGATGATGCCATACAGGGACATACAGACATGAAAATGAAGTATTTACAGTCTCGGGAACTTTTATTTTTCCCCTCAAATTTCATCTGCTTCATAGCGTTTGATGAAGAAGGAATAAAAACTAACAATCTTACCTGAAAATTTTTCAGGAAAAAAACAAGAAAAAGGCTCTGCTTGAGCAGATTATTTTGGGAAATGAAAAAAAAAAAAAAACCAACAAACCAAAAATAAAACCCAGCTATGAGTGTCATTAGTGTGTCATATCTAATTTAAGCACCAAAAGAGAAAAGACAATGCACTTATCCCTTGGACAAATGTATTCTGGATTCCATTTACAGTTCACAGTGTGTGTGGAATAGCCTTAAAATACATTGGGGTAGGTTGCTCAGGTTTCAAAACTGGATTTTTAAAGGAGCAAACTTATTTCATTAATAATGTGTAAATCATACTTACTTTTCTATTAATTCCTAATATTCTTGGGTTTTCTAGGCTCATATTTCTGTTATTTTACCATCTTCTTAAATAGAAGAATTCATTTTTACCCACGAGGGAATATACTCATAAATTTGTTGGCACACTTCATGAGATCTGTTGATTATGTATTATTAAATAGATAATTTGAAGTTTGACTTTTTCTGAATGCTACAGAAAAATTGAGAACATAATTGCTGAACAGCTGAAAAAAAATATTTGAACATCATCATTTCCAAATGCTGCCTGTATAAAACTGTGAATTTTCTTATACAGACAAACCTTGGAAAAGAGTTGAAAATCCGATTAATCTGGCTGCTTTCAATATGTTAGACTGAGGTATTCCCTGCTGTAATTTAATGTGTGCTAGTATGGACATAATCCTGTTAACTGCAAACTTGGTGGTGGTTTCTGTAGGAAACTACAGAGATGCAAATCACTTTTGTGTGAGTTAAATGGAGCCTCTCTAATCTGAAATCTGTTTATCTGCAGTTCCACAGGTCTAATTGCTTACAGTTTCCTAATGGGACCACCAGGTTACTTCTGTTCAGAAAATAGTTTTATGTATTTTCTGGATATCTAGGAAAGACACAGGTCTTATCATCATCATATATCATCATCATATATCAGCTCCATCACTTTAGTGGTTCTTTTTGTCTGTGACAGACCTTCCTCCACGCCCACCCCTGGGACAGTGAGATGTGAAATGTTTGGCTGCCACTGCTCTGAGTGCACTGAAAAGCACTTGGACGTCCGTACAAGATGTAAAAACGACACTTCAGAACTATTCTGCTGAAATCTGGTCCTCTGTCACCCCATCAAAGCCTTTAAGACTACACATAGATTCCTACAGGAACTCCTAAACTTTATGCAAAGTTGGAAGTGAATTTACCAAAGTGGGAAGATGATTTATCTACAGTTAATATAATACTGTCACACATAAACAACCTCCTTCTGCTTTACACCCTTTTTTTTTTGATCCTAATTACTGTAACTCATTTCTGCCATGTTCTGTCACCTGGTGTAAAGCAACACAAAGCATTAGCTTCTCTTTTATATCTTTTATCAGTTTCCGACTTGTCAGATATGAAAAAGATATTTAGAGTAAATGTATGCATTCCTTTTGGATGAAACAAACAGGAGCTAAACTAAAATTCTACGATGATGATCTGTTCCCATATTTTTGGACTTGATTTAAAAAAACCCAAACAAACAGTGGGTTGGATCCCACTTAACTACTCTATTATGGCAGACTGTTCTCATTGATATGATTTGTAAGTACCCTTCCTGCTTGGCTGCAGCAGAGGAGGAGAGTTAATAAAGAAGCTCATCTTGTTCAGACTATTTTATTTTAGTGGTGGGGGATCTGAGAAACCAGTTTTTTCTCTATTTATAGAGCTCCCTGCCTGCAATGTGCAATAAGCCTACTCTGAACACGGGGACTACTGCCTGATTGTGGCTATTTTGACTGCACAGTTTGAAAGACATACTGCTCACAGTGTGACACTGAGGAGATTAACAGCATTTAATTTTTCTTAGAATTAGTTTTGCTTCAACTGAAATAGGTCTCATTATTTTGCTGAAAATCATCTAACTTTTATGCCCTGCAGAAGTGAAATATTAAACTGCTTTTTCCCTTCAAGGAAACTGCTTACAGATTTTATTGCTGGCTTTGTTTCTTATAAATAAAAGTTCAATAAGCCAAATTGGCCATTAGCAGTGGTGCCTTCGGAATAGCGAGGGGAATAAGTATTCCAGTTTGAGGACAAACATTCTAGCAGCATTTTGATATGGGTGAAAAAAAATTGAACATGAATGTACTTTTCTTCAAGAAGTTGCCCTAAAAGTCTGAATGTATTTTTAAGATCTTTTCTCTTAGACTGTGAATGCAGAGATGCACTTAAGCTACCTAACTAATGATTATAGAAAAATATATCCAAATTGTCTCCATGGGCTGTGGCACCATATTTGTAGGAAATGCTATTTTGATACTGTAACAACTTCAATAATTCAGCCTCATTAACATCAAAAGGAAACCAAAATGGATGAGAAGTCATAAGAACTTTTGAAAGTAAATTGCTATGAAAAATTCTTAAATATTTGTTCATTACCGTATAAGGCATTAGGAGCAAATAAAAAACTAATATTTTCTTGAGGAAAAGAGGACATTTTAGAGATATTTTAGAGATTCAAGCAAATATTTTGGTTGAAAATAATTTGATAGAAATAGACATAAAATGTGACTCAGCTTTCACTTGCCCTTGTCGTTATCCTGATTTATGGACATTTAGCTGTTTTCACAAATCATGACATACAAAAGTAAGATTGGATCCAAGACTTAATACAAAAGTACTTTGCACAGAACATAAAAGCATGGAGGAAGAGATTATTTGTAATATTCAGAGAGGGAAAAGGGTTTAATAGGAACCACAAAACCAGCCACTTCTGGATGATGAATATCTATTTTTAAGTTTGGAAAGAAATCTGCATTGATGAGGCTGCAGAAGTTTATTTCCTGTAATCTGGAGCAGGATGTATTTTTGCCATGGCAGCTTCAAGGAGCTGGTTCTGGCTCAGCAGAACCTCCACTCCCTGGAGTGACTCCTCAGGTGCATCTGGAGGCTGCAGTTCCTTGCATGGCATAGGGGACCCATCTCAACTCTGCAGTGTCCCACTGTGGATGTGGCAATATGAAATGCTATTATTTTCCAGTTTTCTCTATAGTGTGGCCACATTAGATCAAAGTTTTGTGAATCTATCAAACTACAGCCCCAACAAGAAAAAGGATGATGTATGTGTAACTTCTGTTTTAAAGCCTGCTACTGATGATAATGGTAGGATATTCATGCTCTAAACACTGCTTCTCAACAAGAAGACAGGATTTTTTCTATAGCTTGAAGATCTGTTTATTTCCTTTTACTGTTGACAGGACTTCAAGCACTTTTATGTCTTCTGAAATGAAAAAGGGGGTAAAACTGAGGATGTTCTAGAATGCTGAGTAACAGCTCTTGGTGAAATGGTATCTTGAATACAAGCAGGCCCTCAGATACTGAAAAGTGCACTTAAAATGTTTTATAGATTTTTTTAAAACTCGGCTTTACACTACCTGCCTAGTAAAACTTTTCAATTTAGTGTCAACTGAATGCCCAAGCATAGCTCTTTTTGATTTTAGATCATAGGGAATTACACAAATGCACTAATGGAAACAAGTAGAAAATGTGACTGTTCTTAGCCTTAGAAAATATGGTCAGGAATAATAAAAGATGCTTACTATCACAAACCTCATAAGAGAATCTCTCTCCTTCTTTCTTCTGCTCAGTGGATTGCAAGTCAAAGGCATTAGACAAAGACAATGACACATTACAGACAAAACATACCAATACATAAAAAGCAAAGTATAGTCCAATACAAACATTAAAATAAAGCTGGCACTACAGATTGCAACACAAAACACCCAGAGCTGATAGAACATTACAGATCATTAGCATATGTCCGTGAAATAGCGTTAGGTCATTCCAGACTGTCCATTGTCCATTCCATTCCAGTCCATGCCATACTGTCAGGACAGTAAATAGGTCTTGTAGATTTTTTTTTTTTAACATTTTGATTTTCTTTGCAAGTAGAAGTGAAAGCTTTGACTAGGTAGAAAACATGGTGCTAATGATCTCTAAGGAATTTTGAATGAACCAGGAAACAAATACGACTCACCTCCTTCCCTCCCATGGACTCAAACATTTTCTCAAGCTGCACTCTTAATTGCTGAATGTTGTTCATCAAGATACAGGCCTACAGAGAGAGCACCAAATGGGAGATTGTGCATGACCAATTCTTCAGCAGCCCTACATTCATAGAATTACAGAATCATTAAGGTTGGAAAAGATTTCTAGGACCATCTTCATTCCTAACAGCTGTGCTGTTTAGAGGAGGTTCCCGTCCACTGCTGCCTCCTTCCTCCTAAACTGACACTTCCCTTTGCCTGCTCAGCCAGTGACTGCCCACTAAAGGCAGTGCTGCCCCACAGGGAACTGGATGCCATCTCCCAGTCAGCTGGACAGGTTTCAGATCCCAGAATTAGTGTCCTGAGATAGTTTCCAGTCATACCTAATACAGTTGCATCTGGTGGATTAATGCAAGTAGCACATCATCATCCTGGGGAGAGCAGAGGCAACAACGAACCAAGTGCTTTGGGAGTAACAATAGGCTGGAGGAAAGGGTGACCATACTGCTTGCTAGACCCAGTCTTAGCAGAAAACAGTGACAACACTGTAACCCAGATAATGGCTGATGCTTAAGTATTTGAATAAATCAACAGGCTGTTGTGTTAATAACAGAGTAATATTTTAGAAATATGCATTTTTGCATTACTTGAGAAGTTGGTGAATAAATTAGGCAATAGAATAGAGTCCATGGCAATCTGGTCCTTCATTAGGGACTCCCTTGTAAGCAGTGAGGCAACAAAACAGCACATCATTTTCTTCTCCCCTCTGCATGGGTAAAGCACAGTGAATGGCAGCAGCAGAAACATCTGCACACATTCCCTGCACAGGGAACAGGGATCTTATAAACCCTCCAATGCACAAACTGATACAGAGAGACAAGGCAATGCAAAATGAAAACCTAAAACAAAAATATTTTCTTCTGTTTGAATAACAAGATGAAGATCCATTCACCATAGTATTAGGCTGGTATCCACGGCATGTTTGTGGTCATCTTGTAATTATTTTTAAATTTTAATACTGAAATTATTAACTAGGATTCTTAACTAATTTCACTTATTCCAGCTTTTACACATCACTGTAAGCAGCTGTGAAAACATGCTGACCTCCCTCCATTCGTGTTTTTCCATATAAAGAAGTGATTACATTTTCAAAAAGTACAGTAAGTAACTTAAAGGTAATTTCTGAGGCAGAAAAAAGCCACAGCTTCTTACTTACCACATTTTCTTTATCACAATATGAGCTGAAGTAACTTGAAATAATTGCAGCATACTGAACAAGTACTTTGTTGATAGTCTAGAAGAGGAGAAGATTCTTTTAAATGGTGAATTTCATAATGTAAACCAAAAATATAAAAAAAGAGGCCTGTATAAATGATAGGTTTTACAGGTGCCTACACATATAGCATATTATATTTTTTAGATATAATATAAATAATCCTGTGAGCACATTTTCAAATCTCTGCACAGTAGATGGTGGGTAGTTCTCAATGTAAAGTAATCTTCAATAGCAGAGACAGTTTAGTTTAATTAATTTAGCAGTGCTGTTTTTGAGAAGTAATGAGAACTCCACTCCTTGCAACATCCTACACAGTTTAGTGGAAGAGTAGCAAGCTCAAAAAATCCTCCAGGGTGACAATACATAGAATAGAAATATAATGGAAAAACAAGACAAAAGGAGTACTGTTCAAAGCCTAGCAATATGAGTTACCTTATAATAGTCATGTAAATACGAACTCCACAAATGGAGAATTGTTGCAATGAAAGAACAGAATTAAATGTAAATGTGAACTTTTCTAAAGCCAGCAGGAATATAATGGAAATTCAGAGCTTGGGAGGAAATGTAACTATCCAGATAGAAGGCTGGCAGAATTGAGTTTGTCAAACAGCAGGTGAATAACTACCACTTCAGGACTTCAAACAAAAATACCTTATTGTCATACCTTGAATTTTTCCTTCACTTGCACTGCCTAATTAACTAATTGCATGTCACTGAATGGCTCCATTAATAGAACCGCAATCAGTTCTTAGCAAGGTAACAATTGATTATGTATATGCATACATACATGTATAAAATACATAAATGTGAAATCTCAGAGAGAACAGAGCTTCCCAAACGGGTAAAGCATTTTGACAGAGTAGACAAGACCCAGCCTTAAGCCACAGCCAGCCTGTCTTTCTGAGAATCCCAGTCAGATAGAAAACATTGATTCTAAAAACCACTGGAACCACTTAGCTTTTAAACACATGGCAACACAGTATCATTCTCTCTGAAGCTTAGTTCAGATGCATTGACTTTAACTTACCTTTGCAAATCTTCTCATTAAATGAGATAGTGCTTCTGGATTAGGACACTCCAGTTTCCTAATAATCTCAAAGCTTTGATTGAGCTGTGTGAAGACATCGACCACAGAACAAGAGAAGAGGGCATGATCTGATGTCTGCTGAAACTAGAGAGAAACATTCAAATGTTAATATTTGTTCAGCGATCAAAACTGTCTTTGCTGATTCTTGTACTTGAAACTCCTTCTAGAGCCACAAAAAGTAATACAGAAAAAAAAAAAGTAGTCTCATTGATAATACTGAGAAATGTGGCTTTTCACTTTTCTGGTACTTTCAAACCACTTAAAAATAAAAACAGAATTTTCCTTCATGACATCATCATCACATCATAGGGTAATGAAACGATGCCACAGAATAAATTCTGTGGGGATTTAGGCAGAGGGAATTAGAGCAGGAATTTCTCTATAAGGTTCTCCAAAAGCTGTTATCTCCTAAAGTCTGAGAAGGATATTGCAGGACCAAATGTACTTCTGGTTTTGTAACAATACAAAACTGTCTTAATACTTTATTTATTTTCTTCTTTAGAAAGTAAAAGCTCACCCCATCTTTTTTGTCTCTTTCTAGTGCTCCATGAAGAAATTCCATTGAGACATCCTCATTTTCATCCAGCCACTGAATGACAAATGGTTCAAACCACCTGAAAATTAAAAGCAATTTTGTAAAGTAGATAGATTTCATAAAGATCCCAAGAGGAGAGACGACATACTACCCAGCAGTTTGGAACCTCATGTTTTCATGTCTATTCTTATTGCTAAAAAATTCTAATAACCCTGGAACAATTTTTGTCACCAAAATTCTGTAGGTACCAAAAGGCTTTTCAGGCTACAGCTTCACAATACTCTTCCTGGTATACCCTGGTGATGTAAGTTAGCAGAAGCCAATTCTCTACCAGTGAAGCATGGCAGGTATGTATCTTCTATCAATACTGGCTCTTTGGTAACATTTATTATTTATTTGAATATGAAATAACTTGTATATAACTTTGTTTTAGTAAAAATCATCTGTGTTTTATTTTTCTTTAGTTTATGTTAGAAAAATTTAAAGTAATAACAGGCCTCAAACCATCTCAGCAAACCAGCAGACTGGCAGAAGATTAAGGATAGCTCATATAAAAGGACAGGACTGAATATATTTATTGCAGGGAGACAGGTGAAAAGAAAACCAGCAGCTGAGTATAAACCTGATCCAGTAAGAATTACTTCAGTAGTATATCCCATTAGCATTGTATCTTTATCCAAATTTGACTGTAAAACAAATGCAGGGACCTGTAACTAATAATTCTGCTGTTCCCACATCTCATACCTTCCTCAGACATTTCCTGACCAAAGAATTTTGTCCTCCTTGAAGATGTGCAGTTACAACAACTGTAGAAATCCATGAAATAGCTAATTGCACATTTAACACCTGGAATATTTCACTTGATTGAATGAAGAATTAAAGAGAAGGAAGCATAAAAAGTAGTTGCCAGTACTACACACCTTGAGGTCTTGCACAAACCAAGCACAAATATTTGACCAAAATAAACCTTGCACAAAGCCCAGACTCATGGAAGCCTTCCCGAAACACCACTTACAGAGAGTATTCAGGCACTGCATCCTTGAAAGCAGAGAGTTCTCGCACATATTCATTATAAAACCATTTCACTTTGAAGTGCAAATTCATATAATCTGTGCTTTTGCATAATCGCTGCTTTTCATGTTCTGTAATAGAAGGAGTGGAAATAAAAGCACTTAATAGTGTTCTAACAGTAAATAACTTTCTTGTGCCTCAGTGCACTGGTGACACAATAATACAGGACTTGCATTTTAAAGCATAATTGGTTTGATTTTTCTAGAGGTAGTAGTACCCACAGTTTCAATTTTCAGGATCTGAGTACCCTTAGGAAAAACAAAAACCAAAGACCAAACCACAAATTAGGCTTCTCATGTCTCTTCACTGCAGTGAGAAAAAACCACAGATTTGCTGACTTCCCATTCTTTAGATTCTTCTTTGGCTGTTAGAAAATGATTAAGAAGCTTTGGAGTGTCAAGCTAGAGAAGACAACCATAGCTGTGTAGTAGCCAGAGGAAGTAACAGCTATAAATGCCAGTCCTACATGAATCTGTGAAACCTACGTTCATGAGAGCTAAGCAAAAGAAAGACGAGCCAACTCCACAGCTCTACAGTCCTCTGACTTATGAAAGATGGTTAAATAAAGTGTTTTTGAAATTTTTCAAATGGACTTCACCTTCTCAGTGTCCTCCTGTTTGCCACATACTGAATATGCAGATGGAGGTGGGTGGCAGGAGTCATAGAGCCACCTGTAATCACTTTCTGCATTTTTAGAGTCTGATTTAATTTGTTTGGAGCAAATGTCCATCTTTCTTCCAGGATTTCGATCCTTGTTTTAGCTTTTACACTAGGCTCTGCACTGTTCACTCAGCCACTGCAGACCTGGACAGGCTCCATTCCTTCTCTCCATTAGCTAACAGGCACTTTATCCTTGCTCAAATCTTTCATTTCCTTCTCACACAGCATGAAACCAGGGATCCACAAGTTTTGGGCAGAATAATCATACCTTTGCTTACTGCTCACAGCTTCCTAAAATCTCCACAGATGTCATCTGTTTGAGGTGTCACGTCACTTGCACATTCTTCCCTATGTGAAAGGGTAATTTCTTTTCCCAGCTCCCTTAAAAAATGACCTAATACAGGTGCTCAGCCTGAATGATGTTCTTGTGTAAATAGCATGTATTAAGAACTTACCACTTTCAAACCTCTTTTTTGCTTCTTACTTCTGGTTGCTCTGCAACACAGCATTACACAAATCTCATATATCTGGATGTGAACCTAATTTTCTTTAACAGTAGGAGCATCCCGTCTTCTGTCAGACACTTGAATGTACCACTGGATTCTCTGTCAGTGAAAATGCACTATGAACTACACATCCTGTGTTTTTCAGATCTAGCCAGGTACATCAGAAGGAAATGTTTAGTTTTATTATTATGCCAAATCAGCACTCCAGTAGTACACCATGCTATCCAACAAGTGTTTCAGAAGCATGTTATTATGCAGTGAGTTACTAGGTTTTGTGCAAATCAGCTTATGAAGAGCCCCTGGGGGCTTTTATTGCCTTTTTAGCATTGCAGTAGCATTTTCACCTTCACTGCCTTTCCATCACACTCAAGAAAAAAATCACTAAATAAATTTCTGTCTAAATAGTGCATTTATTCATTCTTCATGCTACTTGAGAGTACTACAAATTCTCCCCAGCAACGTATCATTGTTACTAGCATTAAACAGAACCAGAGAGAGAAAGATGTTGCCTTCTCTCATAGTTCTGAGGAATCTCTTTTTTTAGGCACCAGTTTTTTCACAAACTATTATAGAAAGCTAAATGACAAAACATTTGCTCTATAAAAGGTATTCTTACAAGGTAGACCAGTCTTTCACTGAGAACAATTATGTTATTGCTATCAAATTCACTGCACATCTGCTGCTTAAGTCTTTGTTAAAAATCTATCTTATATTGCATTCCAAAAGAGTGGAATTTCTGAAATGAATGCACATTTTTTCATTCAAGCATTGCATAAATGGGTTATTAGATTACACAATGTAACTTGAGAATGTTTGCTATAGTATGACAAACCAAGGAAATGCTTATTTCAATTTTAGAAATGAGCTACTGACACTAATTGGCAAACTTGTCCAGGAGGGTACAACTTACACACACCATTCACTGGTATTTTCTTCTGAAAGTTAAGATTTATAACACATTAAAAATGAGCACAAAAGTAATTCATGAATAATTGAACTTTTTTCTCCAGGCTGTTATGCCTTGTAGAGAATATTTAAGGAGTCTCCCAGGATATTATTTCTAGTTACATATAAGTGAAAAATACATCCACAAGTCCTGATATTAATGTATGAGAACATCAGCAAACACTTCAAATGACCTACAAAATCATTTAGTATCCATGCATTTTACCTCTTCAGTTCATATAAACCAAAGAACAGAGCAAGCAGGTGCCCATATGAGTCAGCCCATGACAATTTTAACTGGATAATAGATGGGTTTATCCATGGTAACCACAGATTTGGTTACAAAGTGCACCAACATCACTGTAGGTGTTCTGAATTTAGATTAGGTCCAATAGTTCGCTTCCTTAGTTTCTGAAAAACTTGCACAAGCTGATGTACATGTGAGCCAGCACAGGATCCATGGATGCATTTTGGAGATCTGTGTCTATTTTCCTGGAGGAAAAGCTAGTGCCATGTTTCCCTGTACAGACATATCCATTTTGGGCTTTCTGGAAGACAGATGTAGTAGCTGCACAATACAACTCTTTTTTTAAAAACTCCACTCTTGCTTTGCAAAATTACTATACTACTGAGTCAGTCTGGAACTAAACCTGTCAACTGTGTGCAAGTGTGCTCTCAGGAGAGATGATGACAGAAATACCTGAACATTCTCATAACTGATTCTAGGTAAGGAAATCTCCAGTATAGCAAACCTAATGCTGGTAATGTTTTTTTATTTTGTGCTGCTCTTTTCCTGACACATTCCTTGTAGTGCAGCATATTTTAATAAGCACCTACTCATCTAATAAGTTCCATAAAGAGGTCGTGTTCAGTTCTCATGCTGGCATACTTTATATCACTGTGTCATGCATCAATGAAAAAAATACTGATAAGATTCTTGTAAACTGGAACATCTGTAAACTTTAGTTGTGTGTATGGGGCACTTTAGCTGCTTTTAGGAATTGCAGTTCCAGTAAGTGTAATTTTTTTCATCGTTGATGACACTTGGGGTGGGAGGGAATATCTCCTTAGGGGTGATGCTGTAATGAATGCACTTCCACAGGCCTGCAGCAACAGACCTTGTTAACTGCAACCACAATGCAAACTGTATGGAGCTGTTCCATCTCAACGGTACAAATCACGAGATGGGGACCCCCCTAAGAAGAACACCCGTAAGCAACAGCACTGAGGAATGAAAAATAAAATCTGTCCAGATGTTATTTGTATAACCAAGAAAAGAGAGAGATAGTTTTAAAAGCTATTACATGGAATGCATAAATATATGCAAAAGAACTTGTGTGATGAAACCAGCCCCAGACCTGGTGACATTGTATCTGGCACATAACCTAATTGCAGGCAGCAGTTCTTTTAGAGAAAAATGTATAAAGAAACATAATAGGAAGGACTATAATCCAAGGTACTTTCCTCCCAGGCCTTGACAAAACCAATAGTACTTTGGAATCATGTTTGATTTCCTGCTCATTTTTCCAGGAATTTCTAGAGAAAGCTGAGAAGATTTTCTTCAAGTAACAAATAAAACTCATAATGATGATTTACTAAGCAGAAATATCTACATGACACTAAAGACAGAATGTCATTTAACAAACTGGAATAGAATCTTGTTCACTATAGAATCCTTTTTTCTTTTTAACCTTGAGGTAATAACATCACTCTGAGTTTCCATGTAATTTTTGATATATATTAGTTGCTAAAAAAGGATAAATATTCAGATAATCAAATTGATATTTTGTTCAACTCTGATTTTCCTGATTTAGGTACAAAAAACTCAGAGCAATTTTTTTTTCAACAGCAGTTTCCATTATTTTTTTGTAAAAACATATAGTTAAGCTGCTTGAAGTATTCTAATAAGATGGTTTTAAAGTATATTTTGAATCTTTATGAACAAAAACTTCAAGGAAATTAGTCTGTAAAAAATGAACAAATTGACTAGATACACATAAATATATTTATCTAAAAAAGACTTGTCTAGTTTTCAGACTTTATACATAATTTTTCAGGAAATAATAACTACTAAAAAGAATATTTATGTGAAGCAAATTAATTACATCACAACCAGCTGGTTTGACTGACATAGAAACTATTGCCCTACAGATTTTTAAACAGAAATGATTGAGACTAAGCATATGGGATTTGTGTTTGGATTAACTGCAAATTTTCCCATCAAAACTCAGCTGTTATTTTCAACCATTGTGACATAATTCCATATTATTTGCAATAATTACTTACCAATCTTTCTAGAGACTACCAGCTGCAATCTATTTCCTTCAGAACTGCTGTTTCAGAAAACCTGCTATTTCCAAACTTGCAGTCATATAACTGGGAAGGGTAATTGGGAACACAAACTGAATACAGCCAGTGGAAGAAAAGCTCCTGTAAGGAATGGTATGGATGGGGCATGAATTGGTATTCCTCCCTCTGAATCTGTGGAAACATTACACTGCATAGGTGCGCCAGTGTTTTGGATAAAAGTAGAAGTTAATGTGACTGATCCCAGTGGAACTTCCCCACAATACAGGAGTGGTTGCTATGCCACTGCCTCTTTTAATGTGGATATTATGCTTGTAGTGCTCTGGATCCCTGTACTGCTGAAAGAAACGTGAAGCCTCTGATTGTATGAATGTAACATAGCGTACAGGCCACAAATGAAGAAAAAATTTGACTCAAAGTTCAAAACTGACTTAGAAGAAAACATTCCATTCTACTAGAATCTCATCCCAGGATTCTTGTACTCTGCTAAAGGCAATGAAGTCACTGTTATTAACTGAAATAGAGAGTAGAACAGAACTAACTGATAATTATATATAATTTACATTGATTTTTATAATGTGAAATACTACTGACCTTTCTGAGAGGGCTCTTTGTGTCAAGATAAATATAATAAACCAAAACCTGAAAAACTTCTGTCACTACCTCATTTTTGGATTGCACTTATCTCTAAATCACATCTAACCCCCCTTCCAATCCTCCTTTAAAAAATATGTTGTATCTTTCACAACAGACTTCTACACAGTCAACCTGTTCTCTGCATCTACTTGGAAATTTTCATCAAATATCTTTGAACAGTTCACAAACATAAAGGACTGCACCTGGAACATCTCTGTGGGGTGATGAAGCTGTGCAAATGGGAAACTGAAGTAAAAACAGACCAAGTACACTAAGGCAACATGCACAGATTAAGAAAGCCAGTGTAGATATTGTTCAAAGATTTCCTGTCCATGGAGTCGTATTTCCTCCCTGGACAGGAGGAGCTACTGGAGAGGGTCCAGGGGAGGCCACAAAGATGATGAGGCATCTGGAGCACCCCTCTTATGAGGAGAGACTTAGGAGGGGAGCTGGGCCTGTTTAGCCTGGAGAAGACAAGACTGAGGGGGGATCTCATTAATGCGTATAAATACCTCCAAGAGGGTGCCAAGAGGACGGTGCCAGACTCTTTGTGGTGGGGCCTGGCAACAAGACAAGGAGCACTGGCCATAAACTAAAACACAAGAAGTTTCATCTCAGCATGAGGGAGAACTTTCCATTGAGGGTGGCAGAGCACCGGAACAGCTGCCAAGGAAGGTCATGGAGTCTCCCTCTCTGGAGGGATTCCAAACCTCCCTGGACACATTCCTGTTGTCACCTGCTTCAGGTAACCTTGCCTTGACAGGGGAGTTAGACTGGATGATCTCCACAGGTGCTTGCCAACCCTAACAATTCTGTGATTCTGTGACACAGACGAGAGAAGGAAGACAGACTGTCTTACTCTGAATGGTGAGGAAAAATGGATTTGCTGTTGTTTTTTGTATTGCCTGCAGTGGAAGTGGCTAATCAATCCCTGACTTAATGCTGTAAAAGCTGATATGACAGTGCCCTTTATATTCAATGAGAAGCTCTCAAAGCAAGAGGCCATTTGCTCAGAGTGCTCAGCGTTGCCTGACATTTCACAGCAGGTGCAAGAGAGTTCTGAGTCACCTGCTTGGTGCCTGGAAAGGCAGAGCTGTACGTGGTTTCCTGGGAGAGGTGAACATCTCCTGGGAACTTAAAGGGCATCAAATACCAATGTCATATACTACCTAAGAGATGCAACATGCATGAGGGACCATGAACCTGCTGCAAACTACCATATCTTCTACTCAAAACATTGCATTTGCCATTTTTTAGCTACTGTTATATTGCCTAAATGTTTCAGATAACTTAGGCCAAGATATCAACTTTGATATCTTACTAAAATTACTCAGTTGCTTTTTTTGCTGCTTATTTGAAGTCCTTATCACTCCTATTAATCTCATCAATTAATCACTACTTCCAAATCCAAATACTTCCAGAAAAGTTCCAGAAAAGTGGATGCATTATCACCAAAACGGCAGTGCAAGATGTGCAGCTTCATTATGCATAAACTTGCTCTGTTCTGCTTGCTGCCAAGAAAAGAAAAATGCCAGGACTGCAAGTAAGTGAATAAGAACCTCAGCATAAATTTCACCCTTCAATATTGTGTCAGAGTGGAATTTGCATACCATGATACTAAGTAGATAATATTCAAAGAACAAACATTTGAAGGCAAAATTCTGTCTTTTACATGGCTATTGATCACAAAAGGAAATAAGCACTTTTTTCCAATGAGTGAAATAACCTGAACTGTTCTCTTTTACTGTTGGTGGAATTCTTGCTTTGTAGGTTTATTGACCAGGGAAAGTGTAAGGAAATGGAAGCTATGAATGAAGCAGAAGAAATAGTCCATCCTATGGATATGAGATCTATGATGATAATTGAAGCCCTGGTTCTGAAGAATATGATTGAAATTTCAAATACTTCATACTGATGTTTCAACATCTATTCAAATTAATAAAAAAAAAGTAATAAAAGTAATAAAAGAAGAAAGGTAATGCTAATATAGGAATCTAATTTATATTGATTAGGCTTTCATAAACCTCTAATATGTATAAAAATTACAAAATAAAGAGAGACTATATGCCCCCCATCCTTGGAAGTCCTCGAGTCAGGCTGGATTGGGCCCTGAGCAATCTGGTCTAGTGGGTGGCATCCCTGCCCACGGCTTGGGGCTTGGAACTAGATGGCCTAAGTTCCCTTCCAACTCAAACCATTCCATGATTTTATGATTTGATAGTATAATGCTTGAACCTGAGATGGAAAACAGAATAAAGGTAACAAAGAGCACTTTGATAGCATTGGAACTTAACTAATAAATACTCAGCTTTGCATTTTCAATGTAATCTTTGTGACAGACTTCTTCCATTTACTTATTGCTTAATTTTTTTTAAAAAAAGTGCCTTTCCATGAACCTGATGCTCTGCTCTTTACCTCGTCACAAGTGTGCACAGTGAGCATAAAACCTGATCAAACAGGCATCTTTGCATTTTATAAGCAATTAGCAGAATAAAGTACAAGGCAGGAAGAATCCAGCAGGAAGATAAATACGAAGCTGCACTTAAATAATTACCTGTTTTGTACATGGCTCTGCCTGCCAAAGCAAAACCACGGAGGTGTTCTCTAATTCTTACCCAGCAAATTGCACTTAAGCTTATTAAAAGATAATGTGGAAACAAGCAGTTTTAATGGATTTATCCTATTCTCCTGGAGGCGAAGCAGTATCAAATATTTAGTTTAGAACTAATGCACTTGACCATAAGAGGAAATTTACCTCAGCATCTATAGGAGAAAAAGACACAAGTGAATCTCCATTAGTGGAACAGTCCTGAAAGTAAAAGACTGAGTCTTAAACCTAAGGAAACAGAGATTAGGAGAAGAACAGCTGCTGTGTGAGGAAAGCTTTAAAGGAGTGTCTTTATGGGCAAGATTAAAAATAGCATACAGGTTGCTTGTAATTTTTAATTTTCTTTAACTCAAATATTTTATTCAAGTTGATAAAGAAATATATTTCGTTTCAAGAAAGCTGTTATTAGTTACTGTTTCTCAATGAAAGAAGTCCAAAATGTAACTGGATTCATTGTGTGATTAGCTCACAGAACGCAGGAAGAGGTGCAGCACCTACATTCCACTGCTCCTGTGTGAGAATTATGCAGCTCCACTCTGACAGAGATAGGGGAAAGAAACTCCTCAAGCAAACAAAAGGATGAAAGTTTTCCCCAACCAGCAGATGCAGAACTGCACTAAACAATGCAGGTCCTTCAAGGGACTGTCTTGAGAGGAAAAAGTCACATTTTTGCTCAGAGGTTTTATTTGTTTGCATTTTTATTTGTTTTTCTTCCCCAGCCATAAAATTAGATCAGACAAAAGATATAACTCCAGCTTTTGGAAAAACGTGGAATCGAATAAAGTGGTATCATCTTACTGGTAAAGAACTGTAATCAAGGACAAGAAGAAAGAAGGAGCAAAATATTCTTCTGGGTTGAGATACCTATAAACTCTGAAGGAAGTCTTGCCTGCCCCTGCTGCTACAGGTGATATACAGCCCATCCAGCTGAACAGAACACTTCTCCCTTCAACTCACTGGTGTGTGGAAAGGACAGGGTCATGCGAGCTGTAAATAACCCATAATTATTAATCAATGTAAGTTTCATTTAAAACCATTTATGCTCATACCCTATCCAGCATGGAGGTACAAGTATGAGTTGACTAACAAAAACCTGCCTTTGTCACAACTATGTAATGTTCAGGAAAAGTTTATGGACATATTTTTTACAATGAGTGATTGCCTGAGTAGGACCTAACAATAGTGTTTAAGAACAAGAGTATTATTCATTGGTTAAAAAAAAAAGGACAGAGCTATCATTGTTAAATATATGGGACAATATACACTGCTAGTATTGAGTGAAAAGTTTAAGACTGAGCAATGAAGTCAGGCATTCACTGATGCACTACATATAGAGAAGCTTAACTTACTAAGGTCACTGTAGATTTGTACTGTGGTACTACTCATTGTTCTGATGATGGTTTAATGTGTAAAATCCAAGAAACTGGGTTAGAGAACAAGGAAATTCTAGATATAACTGTCCCAAGTGTAAGGTTGTGCCATACCAGAGATCTCTGAGGTAGTTCCAAGTAAGAAGACACATTGCTACAGTGCAATCCAAACCCATGAAGTATTAACTCAGCCACTGGGAGCAGTTTTGCCCACTTCATCTGTCTTAATTACTGGGTCTAATTAACTCCAAAAAAATAGTGCCATTTGGCATGGCTATGGTGCTTTTTAGGCAAGCCTGGAGATCTCTGCTTTGCCCTCGATAGATGGATTCTCACACTTGCAAAGCTCAGCCCCTCAAGACGTAGAGCATGTAGCTACTGTTATTAACATCCCTGTCTGTTATGGTGACCAAAGAACACTTCTAACTCCCCTCCTCCTGCAATCATGTCAGCATTCTGTCTTATCTGCCAAAGGAAGGTTTAACTCCAACTGTAATCTCCTTGTCTTTGCCTCTACAGACTCTCTGAATTGCCATGAGACCATAGAGGACTCTTAATTCCTCAGGTGTCTGAAAAGATAAGCATGGAATACATTTGTTGAAAAGTGCCAACGCAGAAATACAACCGACTAAAATAAAAAGGATTCATACTTTGATAGTGATGAAACCTTGCATTCTTGTGGATGCTGCCTTCTTGTCCTTTCCAAAACCTCAGTCTCACCTTCCCTCACCTCTGCAGCCTCCCTCTAAGCCAAGACTATATCTTAAGGGGAACTTTGTAAATTGTAAATTTGGAGTGAAAATAGACTTGAAATCTGCCACCAAATGGCATGACCTTTCTCTGGGCAGCATAAGCCTTTTTGGTTCTTTTTCTATGCTGTCTCTGTGCTTAGCATCAACTCATGGACCTGCCTCTTCTCTTTCAAATCCCTTTATTGGTTTCTGTCATGGAAGAATCTGTCAGAGAAACAGGAAAATACTATCTGCTTAAGCATGGAAGACAACAGCAAACTTGGAAAGCAAACCTACACTAAATGCATAAAATGGTGGAATGACTCTCTCCTTTTCCTATTTTTGTAAGGCTTTCAGAATCTTAGCTCGGCAGCATGGAGACTGTCTATTGCTGTATTTACACAGCAGCAAACTAATTTATGGCCTGATTCTGGTCTTGACTTCTGGCCACTACCAGAATTAGATTATCATAATAACAGCAATTAGGATGTTCTCTTTCTAACAGACTGGACAGCTTCAGACATTTGATCTGACCTATTTGAAAGTCGGAGATCTGAAAGATATGAAAAAAGACATTTCTGAGGACAAAGACTAAAAAAAGATACTTTGCATGTCTAATTTCAGCTTATTACTCTCTCAATCTTTTAACCTATGCATCTTCATACTTGTAAAGGAAAAGATTTCCTACCATATGAAGTCAGTAATAAATCTTAAGCGCTGCTGGTGAAATTTTCTCTCTGTTCTCATTCATTTGTGGCATAAATATGGAAAAATCGGGGGATCAGAGAGTACAAAAATACTACCATCCTGTAAGATCAGATGATTGTGTAAACCAAATGCCAAACAACAATCTATAATGTATCATGCAAAACACTGATGCTTCATGAATAACCTGCAAAGAAGAAAAAAAACCCAAAGAGACCAAATCTAATGAAGACAATTCTCAAAGAGAAACATGTGATACCTTCTTCACGCAAAATCTATACATTAAAATAATCCATTAGGTCAGAAAAAAAAAATATAACTGGTGTGAACTCAATTTGTTAAAGTTTGCCTAAAACTTTTAACACTATGCAAAGACTAAATATTTCAATTAACTTAGATTGGAAGAAAATCTAGAATGAAATTATGAACTCAATACCAGATTTTAGTACAATTTTGTTTCCAAGGCATGTCAGCTTGGCACAGTGTAGCCCTGATCTTGGCAGCTGTGGAGACCTGAACTGTGCTTTGCGATGTCCTTTCCTCCCTCATCAAAAATCCGAGCTGATCCCCAGTGCCAATTTGCTGCCTTGGTACTCACAGAGACCTGGATTTGCTCTTCTCTAGCCAAAGGCCACTGCCATGGCAGCTGCTGTCCTCTCTGACTTCTCCATGTCACAGCAGCAGCCTCCTGGTTGGCAAGGACCAAGGGAGAAGAGAAGGCAGAGGGCGTGTGGTGCCTGCTGATGCCCCTCACAGGGCTGCTGGGTTGTTCTGCAAGAGGAGGTGGGCAGAGGACACTGCTTGAGCAGCAGTTCTGCAGTGCACACATGCCCCGAGCAGATCCAGGAGGAATTCAGCTGTACAGGGAGAGGAGAAAGCCTGAGCAGCCATTCTGAACTGTGCTCAGGAAAAAGGGAAAAGGAATGGAAAGTTGGATGCTCCCGTATTTGCTGTCTTCCTATTTCCTGAATTTAAACTGATGGGTCTGGCTGGATATATTTGTGAATACATAAAGTGGGTAAAACCAGAAAGAGGGCCTTGGATGAGCTAATCTAATCTTTTTTATCACATGAGCAATCCTTTTGCAAACAATTCTGGACCAGTTCATTGCTTCTTGATTGGATGCAGAAAGGAATCAACTTTGTAACACAAAAGATTGTGCTTCAGGAGATTAATACTAAATTGGAGTAGGGAAAGATTGCAATCACAGCCCTGGACACTAGGTATGAACAGATGGTAGCCTACGTTAATAACTTGGAAGGCGAGAGTAGCATAGCAGAATGCAATGCATTTTAATGAACTCCATTAAAACCATGAGGACCAACTGCGAACATATTTAAGGGCTTGCTTTTAATCTTACAGAATTTAAAGAAAAAAAACTTATTTCCATCAAAAACTGAGTTAAACCCAGTTTGTAGAATATCTATGGAAATAATTAATAATTCAAATCCCAGCAAAGCTGGGTAGAGGATCAGCATACTGATCTATATTTTGTGACTAGATTTATTGAGGTTCCTGTTTAGCAATGAAATAATAGAAGGTGAAATTGTGTATATTTATAATAATTTATACTAATTTCAAATTCCCTTAATTATTATTTATATGCAGGAATGGTTTCACTAATGATTCTGGGAGCAGCTTAGAATTCCTAATGCCAACAATGGCATTTCCTCTCCTTAGAAGGTCAGTATCCTCAGCAACACAGAAATGAGACTACATTCAGGGACTGGTCTGAAACATAGAAAGTTAAATGCCTTCTATATCTCTCTCTGCAGAATAAGAATTAATATTAACATTAATATTTATTTTAAAATCCTGATTCAACCCAACCATCCACACATCAATATATTGTATAATTAACTCTTTCTTAAGAGCTTCTTGTTCTACTTTTTACAACTAAGACACAAACCATGGCTTGATCTGAAGCTGCCTTTTGAGTGATCAGTGTGCTCTACTTAACACTCATAATAGAGTGAGTGATGTTTTGTGAATGATCTTGTTGCAGCACAGAGTGTTTACAGCTCAGTGGCTAAAGCACTACAAGCTCTGTGTGCTCAGGGATGTCTGTGTGCAGAGCGTAACTACACACTCAAGGTTATGAAGTCATGGCAATTGGTGGCTATTAGAAAACCTTAGTAATCTGTGCTAACTATCTGTAAGGGAATCACAACACTGAGTTACTGAAGAGCAGTTTTCTGGTAGCTGTTCCTGACTCACAGCCTCTCCAGATAGAAGGTTATTTCACTGATGGAACTGGGAATATGCTTTAATCCAAAACAGTGGCTTTCACTTAGTCTTCATGTTTCTCAGCTCTTGGAAGCTTTTGCCTTCACTGATCACTCCTAAAGGATGATGTCCTGCCTGACACCCCTCCTCAAACTTGTACTTCTGATTCACTCTGACATGACTACAGGACATCACTTTGAAACAACAGTTGCAATAAATCTTCTCCTACCCACATCTAAGATGTCTCATGTCTTCTGTTGTTGTTGTACATATTTTAATTACCTTCCTTCCTTTCTCCTCTTTTCCCTCTGCTGTTCTTAGTATGGAAGTTCCACATTCAAATAACACAATTAAGAAAATAAAGTAACACAACAGCAGATGAACAAAACAGGTTTTCCATCAATAGCCGTTCTAGCCACTCATCTTTTCTCTTTCTTTATCCTCATAAAAATCCACAATGTCATCAAAGCACCACCACGCTGATATTATCGCATTAGACATTCTGGAGAGAATAATATAGAAGTGAATCTTCAAATATTTGGGTTTTTTAATCCTTTATGCCTGCTGAATTGCATTGTTATTTAAATCCAACCTCATACTTTTTTTCTCACCCCTTTCAGACTTGCTCTGTAGTTAGTAGCAGACTTGACTAAAGACAATGCCAGTTTCATGCAGGTATTTTCACTTGGTTTGCTGCAATAACCATATTTTATTGTTTGAAGCCATTAGTTGGAAACAGTCTGCTATACAGCAAAACCCCGTGTATTTTAACAATGGTTAACCACAGCAATATCTTAAAGAGATAAAATGAAACTGCATTTGATTCTGTGGGAACTGAACTGAATACACCCTGCCTTTTGAACACAAAAAGATTTAATTATAAGTGTGTGCTTTCTCCATAATTTCATTCTGCAAATGCTCCTTATGGGCAAGTTAGCAATTTTCAGCTAGTGAGAAAAATTGGAGTGTCTACAATGCTCTCTAGCAAGCACATGCGTGCCTCTTTGGACAGTGAAGATTTTTATCAGGTCTAAGAAGCAGCATTTTAAATCACAGTTCTTTCTTCCACAGATAACTTCATATATTCACAGAACAATGATTTAGTTCCTTATAACCCTTCTTTTTCACTAACTTATGAAGCATCTTAAACAAGTACACCAGAAAGCTCTAACCACACACAGAAATCTGGTGCCAGGTATCACTTAACAGTGAAAATCAGTCTTGGTGAACTCACTAGTGTAATTAATAGTTTGTTCTAATTACCTTCCAGAGCATATTTCATGTCTTGGGCAAACAGAGTCCACATGATTTCAGCACTGATTTTTCCCATGTTCAGCTCTTGAGGGAACCTGCAATCAATCACATGACAACAGTTCACCTGCTGCTAGGAACTACGCTTACAGCTGCACAGCAAAAAGGCAAATAATTCCACAACATAATTCCCCTAGTATGCAATTACTGTATTTTATGTTTTGCAACAATTATATAACCCATCCAAGCTTTAAATAAATACTTCCCCAATGTGAGGGGCCTGGGTAAGTAATTAGTTAAATGTTGCACAAATTCCCCTCATATGACATTTTAAATCAAGAGATATTCATCTATCTTGCAGATGATTCTGCAACTTGAGATAAATCAGAAGGCTTATGAAGAATATGAAACAGGTGGCTCAGATGTTTAGCAGCTACAGGTTTTCCTTAATTCCCTTGTGACACTGCTGTCTGTGAAGCTGTACTGGTTTATATACTCATAGAATCCAATTCACTGAAGACTTCCACCTTGACATATAGATAAAACATTAAAGAATGTAACAAGTAGTGAAATGCAGATTTTGATTCAAAATCTTAGTTTTGGTCTTATGCTTCATGTCATCTTTGAAAATCAGTCCTTTTTAGATACTTTCTGCTGTTATCAATTAAGTATTTTTACACAACTTTTTCACAGATCCCAGCTGCTTCTCATTCTAAGTAAAAGAAAGGCTTTAATCTTTGAGTTACTATTTTCACTGTTATCAACTAGCAAAAGCTGGCATTTTAGTGATCGACACTGTGTTTTACATCACATTTTCTGTCTTAAAAAAAGGGCTGTCTTTAATGCAGATGTGGGACTGACATTAATATGAGCCATTCTCAGAGCACAGAAGCAGAGCCAGGCAGCTGAAGAGCAGAAAGTAGAGCACAGAACCTCCCCGTGGGGTAAAGCAGTTGTTTATAGCACAGGGGTGCAGTGAGAGCCACAGAAATACACCCACAGTTCACAAGGAATACAGAAAAGAAGGGAATATATTCATGAGGAAATACACAGAGCTGTGTGGCTTTTGTGTTGAGTTTATTACACTTTCTACTAGCAGAGAATTTGATCCAGAGTGTTTTGACCTTTTATTAAAGCACTAATAAAATTCAGAAAATATTCTGTAATAATTTTTGTAAAAATGTAAGAATTTTTAAAGGTCTTGTTGACACAGAAAGAATGGGAATTACGTGCAACTTTAAAGTGGTAGCAGTATGATCTAAGTAATGTATTCCTTTTAGAGACCTATTTGACCCTGATCATATCTGCAAAGAAGAAGTACTTAAACAGCTCATTAGCTCTGCCACTTTAATAGGGAGCAGTTGCTAGCTCACTTCACTGAGCCTTCTTTATGCTAATGGCTTCTCAATTAAAGAACTTGGTATTAATTTAAATAATACCAAACCCCACAAAATTAATTTCTGTTCAGAAGCTGAAATGTATTTCAGCTGTCTTAATTTCTTTACTTCCAGTCCACCCTGAGCTCTCCCTTAGCACCGGACTCGAACTTTGACAGTGTTGCTCTGAGGAAGTATTTAACAGCTAATTTAATATTGACACTTTCTTTTGACCATATTGCAAAGCTGGCCATAAGGCAAGGCTGGATCTGATAAAAACACACTTGCTTGATTAGTGATTAATATATATGTCGGTGCATTTTAAAATTGGGAAAGCACATGCACACACAAACTGCCATTTTCAATGTTGTTTAAATTACTGTAGTTCAACATATCCCACCTGGCATCACTTAGGTGAAATCTAAAATTGATGATAGTTTTTATACTTCTAACAGATTGGTGGGCAGTGCACAGCTGTCAGTCATGGGCATCATGTAACTACCAGAGGTATCCTTGCAGTTTACTTTATGTGAGAAGCTGACATAGTTAATGCACAACAGAAGCCCACAGCACATTCCACCTGCTAAAGATAAATGGTAACAGAAGCAGCTGTCTTTTTAAAGGGAAGAGATAATCAAAGGTCAAATACTAAAGCATCTATGTAAGTATGGTATTTTTTATTATTTGTACTTTATCACCTTATTTTTAGGTAAAAAGACCTTTTCAAACTACTTCAGAATTTGATCCCTAAGCAGCAAAATGCCAGAGAAATTTCCCATGCAAATCTCTACACATCACATTTTCTAATCTTTGTAAAAGCCATGTATTTTCACATTTCTCAGTGAAGCAAAAGGACAACCAGGAGAGCACTGTTAGTCATTTAGCTTGCTCTTGCTACAGTTATTTCTGCCCCATAGGCCATAATTTTCTCAATTTCTATGTCATTCTTGGAACTATATAAAATCTCAGTTTATCCAGAGGAGTTATGTTGCCCATACAGGACCATATCCATGTATTTCCAAAAATACTAAATGCATATACAAGACAGCCACTTATAAATGTCTTCTCTCTATTGATTTTAATTAAGCAAAAATTAAGTGAAAACAGTTCTCACTGGCTATTTCTAACACTGGGCTATATATAAAACCACAGATCAATGGAATGAAATTGAACTCGACTTAAAACAAAATGAAAAGAATCAATGTATAAGCAAAACATAAATAACCCCCCAAAGCATTTATCCTAGACAATACTGGGTGTTTTTAGCTCAACCCAAAAGTCGGAAAATTCTACCACGACAATTAAAAATGCTTTTTCTTTATTTGTGATGCCAAATCTCCAGTCTGCTACACCTTGAGAATATCAAAGTCTCTGAACATCAGATGGACTTTCTCAGAGTAGCTCATTTTCCATACTTGGTTGCTTCAATCTCATCCAGGTGCTAATTCGCACCAGTCCTAGGGAGAGAATACATTCATTTTTGTGCTGTGCATGCAGCAAGAGTTTAGACCACACCATCTGTGGATGACTGCCCATGGCCACTGATTCACTAACCCTTAAGACGAAAGTTCTATCTGATTTTGGAAAATATGTGTTCTATTAAAACTGTGAGCTGAGAGTTCATTTATTCTTACATTTTGTGCTCTATCCTCCATCTATCCAAAGCTTATTTTTACTCAAAGTAACATTCCATTCCCTGAAGAAAAAATAATGGGCAAGACAGATACTTTACAAAGCCTATATAACTTATCTGGTCTGTCAGTGTATGATGCATTGTTACAGGACAAGACGACAGTGGGTATTGTGAAGAAATGAGAACAGCTTTGTTACACACATAATGGTCAGAATTTCAATGAAAGACATGATATTCATATGCTTCCACAGAATAAAGCGTAATTGATAATGGGGAATATCACTGGATCAAGACACAAAACACATCAGGTACACCTTCCATCATCAAAGAAACATTCTAAAGTTAGGCTGACATAGTCCAATCCATGATACAGTGTACTCTGATTTTTTCACTTCCTTCCATATTTTTTTTTCCACTGACCTGTGTTTCTGATACGTAGGTCACAATTAATGCTGTTTCTGCAATATAAGTTACTATCCCCAACTTCTCAGAGGCACTAAACATCCTAGCTCCTGAAGCGTGAGGAAATCTGCTTCTGCAGATTTCATGTGTTTGTCCTTTCCATACTGTGTGGAACACAATGTGATCACAGAGAAAACAGATCCTTACATTGCAAAGATCTAAGGATCAGTAAAGAACAAATTTAAAAGTCCCACTAGAGCTGTCTCAATTCTTATATTTTTACTATAATGACAACTTGACTGTTCTGAGTATATGTGCAAAAAAAAAGGTGCAGAAGCCCAAATTTTGATCTTGCTTTCAAAATACAGAAGCATATTTGACTTGAAGATTTTGTCCTTAATTTGATGTTTCTTTTATTAGAATAAATATTTTATTTTATTTTGATAGCAATTTCTCCTGTTTCACGGCACATACAGTGCATATTTAGAAGTGCTAGGAAGTCCTAGATTTGCTTGTGAATCAGGTTTCAAACACATTTTACATTGTTTAACTATCAGAATGAGAATTTTACAACTTAAATACCAGACTGTTTATCTCTCAAACTTGTCAAGTTTCTCAAGTCATACAGGAACTGCAGGTTCACCACACTCACACGGGGGGTCTGGTATGGTCTGTCAGCCGATGCAATGCTCGCTGAGGCCATCATGTCATGTTTCATCTGGATTCATAATCTGATACAGTTCAAACTACTCCATCACAGCATAATTTTTGCCTCTAAGGTAGATATAAAAATAGGGCTTCCAAAACTGGCTGAGGGTTAGAATTCTGAGCAATATTATACAATTGTGAAAACTTCTATCAGAATGCTCTCCTGGGGATCTTTGGTTACCTCATTTCTAAAATAGGATTCAAATGGATGCAGGCCTGAGAAGTCCACTGAGACACTGCATCGCCATATATTTCTGATAAGGAGTCATATTTTTGCAGTATTCTTGTGTATTCAATTTATGTTTCCCATTCATCCATTTTAACCCATTTTCTTTTCTGGGGTAAGCAGGGGGGAAGAGGCTGTCTCTTTTCCTCTCAACAGTTTTTACACGCTGCTTTTGTGTTAGGAGCAGCTCATCTTTTTAAAAAACGTATCCAAAGCAAATCTGAACAGTTTTTCAAGTCTTTTTTCCACTCACAGCCTCTTCATCTTTTACTTCTGATGTCTCCTGCTACTAAAAGACATGTTATTCCCTGTGTTCACTCTCTCACGAAACAACAGCAAAAACAAGAGAGAAGTCAGAGACACAAGCTCTCTCCCTTAATCTGTCCCAATTCTGTCCACTCCTGATTCTCTTTTCACATCTTACACAATCATTCATCTGTACTTTAGGGAACCTACTAATCCCCTTAGAAGAACTCTGTTCTTTATGCCTTTACTTTCTCCCTCACATTTGTATCAAAATACAGCTAGAATAATTTTTAGGATAGTTAACCCGCAATTACACTTGTTTAATCTCAATGAAGACACTGAAATGAATCACATATATGTATTTGTCACAATTAGGTATTTTACAGTGAGTGTATTATTTATAAAGCCTGTCAGACAAAAAGTTGAGCTTTCATTAATGGAGAAACTTCACAATATGTTATAAAAATGGATTAAACAGGAAAAGTGTTTTCTTTCCCCTATAGGATAAGAACTTACTCCTTAATAAGGTCAGTGCAACAGATGATTGAACAAAGAAATGCTTATTATCCAGGACTGAAATAATGCTTCATTTATTTCAGTAAAGTAAAGGAAGGAGTCAGAAGTCAATGAAATATCTTTCAGCTTCTGGTTATCACCAGGAGGTTTCTTTGTTACTTTTACTGTAGGGCCATAAATAGAATGGTGCCTTTTATCTGCAGACAAGCGTATCTCAATGTGCAGAGTGCCTTTTAGTATCTACCCTGTTTTGGCTGAAAAAACCAGACTGCTCCTGCTCCCCGTCAGAGCATTCAATTAAATGCGACTACAGAAACCTCTATTAATTGTTTAGTCATAATACAGATGTAAGTTACAATGTTAACTTTTGCATAAGTCATCACAGCTAGACTGTGCCCAGATTTTCTGCAATCTCTCTGTAAAATGGCTCCAAAGAGCTAAAACATTTCCCTAGGGCCTCATCACGTCACATTTCAATTAGTGTGAGGTCTCTTTCTCCAGCTGTAATACGTGAAACATGTTTCTGTGCACTCTTTCTATATATTTCATGTTCAAACTCCAGAACCACTTTTTTTTCTGTGTTTATCGATTGTTTCTCTCCTTTCTATTCATGTATCAACCTCAAGTTATTTGACTTGTCTTGGTTATTGATTGTACCTCCCTCATCTGCTACATCTTCAATTCTGAGAACTCAAATTCCATCTCCAGGATACTGCTCTCCACTTTATACATTTTCAAGTCAGTCTGGCTAGCCAATCAAAAATTTGGAGAGGGTCTCTTTGTGAAATTCATTATTTTTTTACAATTACATACCTAAAAATCATACCTAAAAGAGTCTCAGCATGATTTGAATACCATGTGTGCCAAGCTACTCTCATATCATCAATACCATCACACTGAAAATTCCCTTCACTGAAATTTCACGGACATTTCCCTTCTATCCATTTAGCTCTTGCATAATATTTTGCTACTTAAATTTTTGGGATGACTCATATACCACGTCTTTAATGCTCCTAAACCAAAAGATTCTCTTTCCATTAACAGAGAACTGAATTTTTATCAAACTATGTCAATGTTACATTCTGTACAAAAATCTCTAGCTAGATTCTATTTAAAATACAACTTTTGATTCAGGTGTATTTCTTATCCTTATTTTAATAAATCCATGATTCTTAATTTTTATGGGGAAAGTAATTACTTACTGGTTCAAGATTGGTGTATATGCTGTTTTATCTTCATCTATAATGGTGACCATCAGAGTAATAAGCTGTGCCCAGAAATCCAAATTCTTTGTTGTTGGTCCCTGTTCTTCTTTAGGAACTTCTTGTTTCTTACTCTGTTAAAACAAGATTGAAAATATTTTTATTAGTGAAATGCTATGGGGCTTCCACCTACAGATTATTACTTGATTGGGAAGAGTGATCTATCTTTAGAATCTTTAGAAATTTTGGACCAAGACTGGCTAACCAACAGAGCAGAACGTATGAAAAACTGTACTTAGCTGTGCACAAATATTAAGAAACAGAGTGCAAAGATTGTCAGGTCAGCAAAGAAGATCAATACAGACTTGGTTTTTAGTGCATGCCCACACTTTAATCAGATGCATTAATAAATTCTTTGCTGTGTTGAGATTCACTGCAGGTAGAATTGCCTGTTGAGGCAGAACTTTTATACCCTACACAATAAAGACTGAAAAAAAAACAATGCTAAGGAGTGTTTAATATTTTGGTTTGAATTATACACTTAAGGTATTCAGCCTAAAAGCTGCTATAATGTATGTTCTAAATGAAGAAGCAGTTGAATTTCCCTTTATTTTATTGAGAATTTTAGTATCTTTAATGTCACTAAAATGTGCATTTACAGATAGACTTCATCTCTACTGTTTTTATTTATGAACGCTGAGTCTACAATTTACTAGACAAAAGTATTTTGCATTCCTTTTCTTGGCAGAAAGATCAGATTCCTTATCACTGTCCAATAAATAACTTCATTGTAAGGACCCAAACATGAAAAGAAGTCTTTTTAATTCTGTATGAACACACACATACATACAGAAATAATTTTTGCCCCACAGAGCTATGTCTGCACATGGTAGATCTACACATGCTCCTCTACACAGCTGTCTGAGATAGAAAAGGGTCTCAGCTAGTAAGTCAGAAAATAAACATGCCTGTGATCCTGCAAGTTTAAACATATATTCCCTGTACTTCTCATTCCTAGTCCATGTATGACCACTTCAATGGGCCTGGTATCTTTTTGAATATGCCTAACACTGTATTAGTATCACAGTGAATTAATTAAATATTATTTTAACCTCAATTAACTTCTATCTATGAATAGCATTTAGAATGGCAGAAAGGGAATTTCAGCAACACCTAATTGGAACTCTTTTTGTAGCCACTGTGGAATATTTTAGAAAAGTATCTTTAATCACACTGCTACATACTCAGTTGAACTACAGAGCATACCCCCTCAGTGTCTAAAGCAACAGAAGTAAAGCTCAGAAGCAGGTCAAAGGATGGTGGGTCTGGTGTCACCAACAATTAACAACTGTCCATATAAATGAGAGAGCTTTTCAAAACAGAAAAAAAAATGAACATTAGAGCATTAATTTCACTCACAAGGGCTTTCCCTGGTATACATTATATATTTACGAAAAAGGCCTTGTTTCTATATCAAAGATGTATGTCTAACAGACCTTTTTTTTCTCAGAAATTTGTTAAACCAACTGAACCAACTGAAAGGCAGCTGTAGAAGACAAAGCCACCTCATATTTAGCTGAGCATCTTATCCAAGAACTATTTCACAGCAAGTGACATGTAGCTGAGACAGCTTTTCATGACCAGGAATGTGAATCAAAGAATGCAAAATTCTGTTCTTTAACACAGATAGCAAAAAGTAACTAATTTACAAGGTAGTAGTTGCACAAGAAGGTCCTTTCTGCAAAAATTCTCTGGAACAGAAATCTCTTGAAAATAAATACGACCTTTTCAAAAGTCCCAGAGAAGGTACTTTTAAAATAGTCTCACATTACAGATGTAGTTTTATGCCCTGAAAAGAAAGTGCATACTCTGTCCATGCCCAGTTGTTATTTCCATTCTTTATCCTAAAATCTAACTAGTGAGTTAGAAATGCTTAGAATCATTCAAGCTCTTTTTACCTTATTATCATCAGTATTTTTTTTCCCTTTATGTACAACAGATGCCTTGGTAGAATCATTATAGAATTATGGAATACTCTGAGTTGGAAGGGACTCACAAGGATTAGAGTCCAACTCTTGGATTCCTGCACAGAGCAATGCCCAAACCCACACTTGTGTTTGAGAGTATTGTCCAAATGCTTCCCCAGTTCTGGAAGGCTTGGTACAGTGCTATTATAATGAGGTAAAACAGTGGTGGAAGTTTGATTTCACCATGAATTTTTCTCTAGATTATTTTTTTCACTCTCATTATATCCATTTGAAAGAAACAGCCAGTGTAAAAGCATGAACTAAATAGCTGATATATCTAATTAGTGTCACACTGGCACAAATACAGTGAGAAGATACAGGAGACCCTAAATACCGCTTATTATTGTAGAGGATGATAACAATAATGAGAATTTTAAAAAAATACCACTGAAAAGGTCAAGAGGAACATAAATTCTCGATATAACAAGATGACAAAATTATCAGTGATTCTTAATTTTAAAATAAATGATTTTCTGAAGTTTCCTGTCTTCTGTTTTTGTTTGATACAGCACTGAACAAGTTCAGATCACAGACAGTTCCAGTAACCAAGAGACCTTTCCAAATACTGATATGAATGAAAGTTTGCCAATTACCAGAATCTCTTTCTTTTGCACGAGCCTTTTCACACAGAAAAGGCTACATAAAGCATCTCGACCTCCTGTAACATCACTTTGGATGGTAACGCTGCCCACATGCACAGAACCATGAAATGCCAGAAGATGTCCTGTACTTAAAAGCTCAATAAATGCCTTGCCAAAGGCACAAGAGTGATATTCCTGAGGGGCTTCTGCTGGCAGATCAAACCAGCAATAACAGTGGATGATGTCTCACCAACAAGACCTGACAATACAGATTTTTATACTCTCATATTAATTGACTTGGATACTTCTTGTCTTTAGGATCACCTAGAGTTGTAGCAAGCACCTTATAAGAAAAGTGTCTTTAAAGAGAAGTCATATTATTCACTTAAGATTCACAAATACAGTAAGTACTGGAGATTCTCTGTGGGTTTTTAATGCAACATCCAAATGAGGTGATGCATAACTCTTTGTCTTTTGCAACAGAAGACATCAAAATCAGAAAGAGGAAGTAAGAGCAATTTTTCATAAGATATGAATTGAAATAAATTCTTTATTGGCACTGAATCATGTTTTTCTCAATTCCCTTCTACTATCAATTTCCTAGTCACCTGAATACATATGCAAACAATGGATCATGCAGCACAGAGCCTCCAAAATCATTACTGGTATTTTGATATTCTCTTAAAGAAAAAACAAAATGTAGAGCAAGTTTTCTGAGTTTAAGGGAAAGAAAAAAAGGCTAAACTGTTGACAAGCAAACATTTTGTACTCTAGAAAAGTGGCTGAGAGTGGAGAAAGCAATCTCAGGCACAGTGTGAAGCAAGATTAAAATTTACATCTATATTACTCTGAGACAAATCTGTAAAGCCTGGTCTGAAGAAGAGAGGGCTTTACACTTCTCTCATCACTGATTTTACCAGATTGTAGGATGAAGGCCTGGTTTTATTTTGCTTTGTTTTTATTTTGTTATGTTCTGTGCAATCAATACCCATCAGTATCTGTGTGACTTTGATAAATTGAATCCTGTGATATCAGAAAGTTTTATGCTGCTGTCTGCTGCAAGCCCTAACCCAGGTTTCAGAATACAATATTTTCTATATAAATAATGATAGAGTGGAAACTCAATGCAAACAACCACAGTAGCCTTGATCAGCACAAGGCTACAGAGGGCAATTTTATAGACCAGCCGTAGATAATGAAATATTAATTTTAACAATTCTTCCATATTTTAAACTGCATATTTATTACTTATATTACATATAATATTACTTCATGTAGAATCACCAGGGAATATACAATATGCACTATATATAAAACATAGACATATGTAGACATTTACATAGTATGCCTGCCTATTTTTAGAATTTTATGTAATTTTTTAAGGTTTTTTTTTTTTAATATCTAAAAGAATGAAAATCTAGCTTTACAGAATTTACTTTAGAGAGGCTAAAGCCGGAAACCACCTGCAGACATGCATTGAAAACCTGTGAGGGATTTCCCTGTGCAGTGCTGTTGCACAGTAACTAACTAACTCCCAAACCATTCTCTTATTTGAAACTGAAACCCTATTCACAGAATCATCACAGAATCACAGAATGGTCTGGGTTGGAAGTGATGTCAAAGATCACCTTTTCCATCCTCCTGCTGTGGGCAGGGACACCTTCCACTAGACAAGGTTGCTCAGAGTCCCATTCAAACCGGCCTTGAACACTTCGAGGGATGGGGCATCCACACCTTCTCCAGGCAACTGTATTTTATGTATTCAACTGAAGTGGAACAGAATTCTTTTGGATAAATTCTCATTAAGACTTTCCAGCCTTTTTCTTCAAGGACTGGCATGTGAAAGGAGCTGGTTTAACCGGTCTTTCTGTTCAGGGCAGTATAACATGCATAGCTCCTCTGGAGTGGCCAGCCAAGTGATACTGTGGTTTTGATCTGCCCCACTGACTCAAAAGTGTTCTGCTTCTGCAGGGTGGAGGAAGACACAATTGAGCCCCTCACTTACTGCAAGCTCTTTGACTTTCCAACCAGTGTTCTCAGACAAGCAGCTAAGAAGCAATTTTATCTGTAAGATTTGGTCTTCCTCTGACAGAGAATTCTCAGAATGGGGTTGGAAATACCACAGCACAAAATGCATTCTTCTGTTGTTCTGAAGTAATTTACCAAATGCTTTCCTATTACTGTGGTTAACATGCTGCCCATCAAACACAATGCTGCAACACAAGGAGAGATCTCCAAGTACCCTCTGCATGCCAGATCTGAAGAAGTCAGAACCTTTTCAGTGCATCTAAAGCAATATGTAAATATAACAAAGTGCCTCACAAGAAGTATTACTTGACACTGAAATATGCATGCTTGAAAAATAGGACTCCCTGTAGTAAACACAGTTTTTGCTAATGTACTTTATTTCCCACTTCATACTTTTGAATGTGTTTGAAGATTACAGATCACATCACGCTTCAATTCTTGCACTATTTCTACTAGAAACTAATAATCTAATATTTTTTTGTCATTTATTCTAAAGGAAAAAAAAGTACACCTTCAAAACTACTATGAGGCTTGGATTCCCAAATCCCAAATGGAAAAGTGCCCAGGGACTCACAGCTGAGTAAAGCAAAACTGAGCCAGCTCTCAAAGCATAGGCCCATCCATGTGCTCATTTACAGGTCTGATTCCCAGAAGCTGGGATGTTTTTAGTACATTATCAACACAACCTAAGGTGCTGTACCCCTATGAGAGATAAATTGCAAGGGCAGAGTACTGTGCTGCTGCAGCTGAACAACACCTGGCTCCTGAATGAGTCCACTGTTCTTTGTTACCTCCTGTCTGCACCATTCTGTGCTGTGACAACATGCAGAGCTGAGCAAAGACTCAAGTACAGGTGTCTAACATCAGGTAGAATACCAGCACTGTTCTGGTGAGCTGAACAAATATAAAGTACTCCAGTGTTTTATTCCAGCATTTTGGTGCTATCAGTCATGAAATTATTTGGACTGATCAAGAGCTCTTCAGATAACATGAAGAGCATGGTCTGCATCTTATTGGTGTCACTCAGTGGAGAAAACTGCAAAAAGAATTATTGAAGGGACTTCAGTCACTGTAAGCACCGGCCAGGATTTCAAAATTTGTTTTCTTAAGAAAACAGAAAGAGTGACATATCTGTAAATTGAGTCAGAAATCTATTAAATTGCTTCCTAAACTACTTCTCCAAGACATTTTTTTTCAATATAGGGCAGCTAAGCACTTCACTCAGATCACTGTTAATTAAAAGAGAAAATACTGCATGTGCTTCATAAGGAACTAGATAGTTCTTCATCAGAGGGCTTTGTATCCAATAATGAGGATGGTAATATATATGTCAGTAAGACTGTCAAGCTATCATGTTTTACTATCTGTAGTAGTCATTTGGTTTTTGTCATCAGCTGCTCTTTGCATTCTGGTATGTAACTGTAGTATGACATTTTTGCATATTGTTAGCATTTGCAATGCTTCACTCCAGGAAATATCCTCAGGGGTGATATTTTGCTGCAGGACATCAGCTTTTTAACAGTGATTGTCTGTCTGACACAAAGGTAGAGAGCAATAAAAAGAGGAAATGGAGACTGCTGAGCATATTTTGTGATTTACTTGTTGTGTTTATGGTGGCAAATTTCCAAAACCTCCAGCTCGAGCACTCAGTTTTAACAGTTAGTGCTCTATTTTCACTCCAAACTTAAACAATCCCACACATTCAGACATGAAGCATATTTTCTAGAAATACTGTGGCAGGCACGTTTGAGAATTTAGGTTGCAGCCCAAAGCAACTGCAGAAAGTGGTTACCCTGAGTTACAGACAGACACACACCCTGAGGAGCAGGGGCCTCAGCAGCTGCCAGCCCTCCCCCTGAGGGAGAGCAGGTGCTGACCTACATAAGAAGCATTTCTTGTTGCTGTGGGGTTCATCGATTTCAGTTCTCAGCAGTCACAGCTCAAAGCTCAGCTGTGCAGCTAAAACATGAACCTCCTGTGCTGCAGTACCACGCTAGGATGAGCTCCCTTCCTCTCTCTGAGGGGAGACCTCACCTGATGGGGAGGTGAGCAGAGATAAGGAAATGGGCACTGAAGAAGGATTAAGGGTGGAATCTGGTGTAGTCTAAGGGGCTTGGACACAAAGCTAATGAAATGTAAATTATAATACTGGTTATTGCTTCATTATAATAACAGTGCTACCACAAGCCAGTCACCTGGATTCACTGGAAAGCCTCCAGATCTATAGGTTCAAACAAGTTGCATACTTCTGTGTTTCTAAAACCAAATGCAAGTGTGGACATATTGATAGGAAGCTGTAATAGGATAATGCTGAAAACAATCTCCTTGTACAACTCAAGAGCTGATGCAGAATTTAAGCAGTGTTCTGAATTAATTTTACTCATCTCTCTATTAAAGCTAGACTAGTTATATTTCCCAGAATTGTCTCTCACCTTCTGTGAAAAAAAGTTTTACTGTCTGGCATTAAGACCATATGTGATTGTTGCTTGATTGTTTTGATTGTTGATGTGATTTGCTGTTAGAAATAAATTATTTTGAATACAATCTATTTATTTTAAATTTTGCTTTTTACACATCTTCACTGAAGTTTCTTGCACTGTGTGGTGATTTTAACTGTACAGACAACTGTCTGCTGAAAGTTTCCACGTAAAACTGCCCCTGCTGGAGATCTTGTGAAAGAGAACTCAAGAGGTGCAGAAATACAGTGAAATGCAGTTAACTCAGTTTTCCAACTGAGTGAATACTTGTGGATTTTTTTAAAATTTCAGGACTTCTTATTTCTTCACCATTAAGTAGAGTTGTGTGAGAGAAAAATATAATAACAACATTGCCTGTTCTGTCTCATATTTAATTTGGAGAGAATCATTACTTAAGCAAGTTTCACATTCTTCTACCAAGCAGAAAGGCTGTAATATCCCTGCACTTTAAAACCATTTTTAAAAATAGACAGGCTAAACGACTGTATGGATTCACATTAAAAAGTTGTGAATTTTTTGAATACAGATAAGCTTTTGCAGTTGTCACAACGCTTTGAAGTAAGACTTCATCACTTTTAGCTGTTTACTGAAGACTAGAATCTGCTGATAAACCGCAGACTTATGTAATACCCAGTACAGCAGCACTTCATATTATATTTAACAGACAAGATCAAATTACTGCAGAGTAAACGGTAGCAAGAAAACAGAACAGTTTATGATGTAAATAGGTGTGAGGCCTGAAGCTGCTCCTTCCACTAATTTATTCTCCTACTCTGCTTGCAGTATAATCCGTTGCAGGATGAACACACATCAGCACTAAGTGTAGCGTGCTTATTGGTGCTGGTGAGAAATTCTTACATTCAAAGCTACAGGTCAGTTTTCTCACGTAACAGGAATTCAACATGAGAAAATAAGTTCTTGTTTCAGAAATGTTGAAAACATAGCAAATATCACCTTTCCTGAAATACAGGAATTCATATTGTGGATTTAAGTGAAATATGCTTTCAGATGAAATTTGATGTTTTTATTAATTATATTCTACACAAAAAGTGTGCATTTGCCCAAAGAACTTAATTAATCCTATTCAAGGCTGGAATAGTCACAGAACTACCGTGTTTCCAGTGTACCATCCAGAATGCAAATACGAGGTACAAGAAGTAATATGATAAAGCAGTGATGCTCCTTTAAGACAGTACTTAATTCTAACATTACTTATAGAATGACCATATTATAGAAAAAAACAAACAGCATTCTCAAGGATTTTGCCTGACATTTGGAACACAACAAATGCTATAGTTGTTTTGCATTGACAGTTCAACCTGACAGATCAGTATTAAGAAATATTTCAGAATTATCCTCTGCTTTCTTAAAGCAGTTACTAAAGCTTGGATCCAAGTATGCATCACAGGTGCTAAAATGGAAGGCTGGAAAGACTATATCATTTTCAACAAAATAATTTTTTTTTCCTAAAGCTACAGAAGTGAAATGGTAGATTTTAAATAACTGTTTTCCTGTTACAGATCTTACATGAACAGTAACCAGTCAAACGTTATCCTTCCCAAATCCACTGGACAATTTTACAGTCATGTCTAACGTGATGACTACATTAGGAGTTAATGTGTCCATTTTGAAACTCATCTTGTTAAACATTTTAGAGTTTATAGCTGTCTCTAGGTGCATTTATGGTATATTGCTCCTTTGTGCATAAATAAAATGAAAATCTGAGTGCTTTGATATGAACAAGCACTGGGAGGCTTTTTATTTACTTAAGGCTAACAATGAATGAACAATAGCACAAGTTCATATTGACCTTACCTGATCCACTAACTGGGAGTAGAGATCATAGCAGTTATCAAAAATGTACTTGTAAGTTGAGTCCAGGCAGGCTCTCACACAGTCCTTCACCACAGTACTGGCTCGAGGGGGGCTCTGCAACTCCAGGACCTAATAAAATATTTCATAAATGGTAGAATGTCAGAATTAGATTGAACAGAAAAAATCCAAGTGTTGAATGTAGTTCTGTTATACAGGATGAAAAGTGTTGAAATAAAGCAATGATAAAAATATTTAGAATTATGTTGAATTAAGGTGGACTTAGTTCAAAGATACCTTAAAATATGTGCTTAAGCAAGTAGATTTTATCACTAAGTTTTATGTGAATTAAAATATTCTTATGATGCAAGAGGCATGTGTGCCCAAGAGTTTACATCTTTACATCTTAGGGTTTACATCTTAGAAGTTTTTTGATTATTTAGGGAATAATTAAACCATGTAATTATGCGCTTTCCTTTGAACAGGAATATCAGACAAATACCAGTTATGTATTTAAAGCAAAGGGTTCATCTTTTTACTCCATTTCAGGATACAGTAATTCAATGGATTATTTTAATTCTCTTTATGTAGTGCCTAATGCAATGGAATCCCATGCTATTATGACAAAGGTTACTTTGTGTTTCTCTTTTTTTATTCAGTAATATTAATGTGTACCATTCCATTCCAAAAATATTTCCATGCTTGACCACTTAGATTTCAACCTTTGGAATGACTAAGGCAAGTAGTTATCAGACCTATTTTGCTGGTTGACTTGTGATTTTATTATATCAGTAGGAAACAATTGCTCTACATGACTCCTAAGGAGTTCAGCTAAGTTTGCTTTCTGCAACTTGACTTTAAACTAATTAAAAATTAGTAAATTTTTGGTTTCCTTCAGGAAATTTATTTGTGCAGTAAAGGACAATACCTTCATCCGAAAAAAAGTAATGCTGGTAAGCAGGTCCACAGTTGATTTCAGATCTTGGAGTCTTTCAGAATTGCTGGCAGGAAAATTATCCTGGTGAATCAGGGAAAGAGGAATCATGTAAAATTTGAGTTACAAGTAAAATCCTTGAACAACTAGTCAAAAACCCTCTAAGAAAAACGTAAGGTGCTGCTTGGAAGGATTAGAGATGTTCGTGTTACCTGAATTCTGCCTGTGAGGTAGTTAATGATGAATATCCCTTGGAAACGAGTAGGAACATCTTTGATAATGCTCCTACACTTGTAGTATGAAAAATATAAAATATTGTGATATTTCCAAAACCTGAATGGAGTAAAAAATATTACAAAATTCTGGAAACTGTTGCTAAAAAAAACCCATTTATGGGTTTTCCATGGCACATACAAAACTTGTAGGCATAAATGCAGTAGTAAGCTTAATGTAGAAATAATACATTTTTCTATGATCTCTGGGTTAACAGACTGATGTGAAGTAGTGTTACTGAAATAACTTCCTACTAATGAAACATCAGCCCCTCATGCTACAATGCTATCTAGATAACAGTCTTCAAAATTAAAAGATCTTCTGATGAACATATCTGCTGCACAAAGGATATGGTGTTAAAAGCTATATGTGTGCAACTTCTGCTCCCTCTAATGCCTTGGAGTTCTTTTAAATATTCCCTTTCTCCTCCAGTTTTGGAGAGCAGGTCAGATGAACAGAGAAATCCTTGTTTGGAGGCTGCCATTCCTAGAAGCTGAAAGGAGAGCCACAGGTGATGAAGCCCTAACTTAGGTATTGTCCAAAAGTTTCATGATCCAGTGGACTAGAGGAGAAGAGGGAGTTCAAAACCATATGGTAACTGGTAGGTATCCAGTGCACGCTTTCCTGAAAGGCTGGATTTGGAGCATACCTCAGTGGAAGGAGATTCCATGAGGCAGAAGTGAACCTGGAATTCCTATCACACAGAAAAATGAGGAGACAAGACTCTCAACATTACTAGGATCTTAGCATGCAAGTTGTAGCAAAGGTGCCAGTCTCTCAGAAAAAATGTATTTGCACTTTTCACTACCTGAGTCAGCAAAGGTAATTCCCAGATAAATTAACTTAATCAACTGGTTATAGACCAATTTAATCAAACTTACTGAATACTACTCTTTCTTGAATATGTGCTTATTCCTTGACTCATTCTTAGCCTTTGGAAAGAAAGTACTAAGTTTTTTCTCTTTGTCAGACTGGAAAAATATTGGTGTTACACAGCTTAAATTCTGTAAATTTTTGTTCCAAAGGATTTGGGGCTCATGTTGACTCTAGAAAGAATATGTTGTACATACCCTATATTTAGATAAATCAATCCGCAGAGAATTGTGCAATTGATCCAACAGCTTTATGAACTTTTCTCTCTGTAAAAAGAAAACAAGAATATGTTGCACTAGAATTTGCAGGTTCCTGTAATTGCTGAGGTTTTAGACTGCTTCTTTCCACTCTTACCTGAAGATCAATTTGTTTTTCCATTATTTCATATACAAGTGATGGTTTGAAAATACCTGTGTTTCAAGAACAGGCAATGCATCTTCTTTCACTTTATTTTTCCTTTCTATCCTATATTGTGATTTACCTGGTATGCATTAAACACTGTGCAGCTGTGCAATACATTAGTGAGGTCACAAAGATTTTGCAATACAACATTTTCCTGTCTTATATTTGCCTTGCAGTTGATTAAACTCTTGAAGAAAGCACCTCCCCCTCCCTTTAATAAGTAAGAAATGATGCTTATTTGCAACAGAATTTGGTGCAAAAGTATGATTGAAAATGATACTTCTGAAACAGTGGCTTTTGTAGAAATAAGTTAAGTGATAGTAATACTATGCAATTATATTTTTTCCTTTCAAATGTGAAGATTAACTTGTTATCTTGATAGATGAAGCAGTGAAAGCATTTTGCTGTGAGATTTCCAGCTGAGTTGTGCCATTCTCAAGTAATACTAGTGAGAGTTTCTAATTACCATGTTAGAAAATATTCCATAGCCTACTGCACAAAACTGTGCAAAATCTTCTCTGCCTATGTGAAAGCAGAAGACCTCTGGAAGAAGCAGGAGATGACAGCTGATGGCTCTCAGGATGCACTGATTGTATCTGCACCATCCCTCCAATGTGATGATCAGTAATTTGAAAATAGAGTCTTTGTGCACTGTCTCTCATCAGTGGAGTTCTAACCTACACCAAACCCCACTAATTTGGCACAGTTCCCTTAAGGGATCAATCAAAAGAGAACTTTTTTGTCATGTTATAAATCTGTACTGAAATATTCAGTCGGCCATATCATTCCCAGCTGTAGCCTGGGGACTTGAATTTGAGATGTTCTTTTTGATGGATGATGTGCAGCTATTCACTAAAAAATGCCTTTTGATCCACGAGAGAAGAATAATCTAATACTTTGCCTATAAGTCAATTGTTTGAAAAAAGAGCTCCAAATCTCTGTTAGTGATGCCCACTACTCTTTTTCCATCCATCTGTTGAACTATGAATTGGATTGGAATTGCGTCAAAGGTAAACTGGCATTAACATCAGAGGAAGGACTAATTCTCTGCTCAGTCTGAGGACAAAATTAGTTCTGATCATTAGAAAAATGGAAAAAAATGGATAAAAAACCCAGAAAAACCATTCTAAATGTCAAAGTTTGCATCAAAGTCAAAGGTCTAATAAAGCTTGAATATGGAAAGAGAAGACTTGTTTCAACAAAGATATTAAGTCATTCTTGGCTTACTCATCCAAATGTATAATTTCTATTTTGTCTTGAAAAGCTAAGTGCCTTTATTATTCTAATACTGGAAAAGAGTACCATTGCCTCTAACACCACTTCAAATAAAAGTTGAAATTTTAATTTGTATTTAATAAATTTTAATTATGATTAATATTTTATTTCATGTCAATAAATGGTATTTTATGAAAACTGTTACATCAAATACACCTTTCATATCAGCCCTACAAATAAAAGCCCTACTAAAAAAAGCAAAAAGAGGACAGAATAAATGCATTTTTCAGCATAAGATTGCATTTATACTTTATGTATCATGTGTAATACCAGAACTATGAAGGCAACCTCTTTGAATTATTGCTCTGCCTTCCTGCTCTCAATTTCCTGTGAGAGTAGGTGAGGAAATCAGAATAAGGAGTGAATGTATATTTATTTATTATCGTGTTCAAAGACTAGGAAGTCCATGCTGTGAGATACTTATCCACAGAAGAAAATTTAGCAATAACAAAAGAAGTATTACCACATCCTGAAATGCTACTATGCCTCCTAAAATTCATGATACCTAAATCCAGGACTTGGACAAAGTATGAGCAAAAATAAGAGAGAATCCAGAATTATGGATTCTTGTAAGAAGAGCAGCATTTATGGCTACATCTATTAGGTTAATATGAGTTCACTGATAACACAGCCCAAGAAAGGAATTGCATCCAACACTTAGTCTATTGCAGTTTGCAAGCCCCATGGCAATAAAACAAAAAACTGATGGAGATTTTAGTACTGTGAATGTGTGCCAATGCTTTCTACCCTCTATGCCTCACAAGAAACTGAGCAGCATCTTCTCTGGCTTTTATAATAATTGATTTTAAAGACTCAGGGTAAAATTTTCAAAAGCTAACAACAACCCTTACTCTTTAAAATGAGCAATTAATGAAATTTTTTTGAATGTAGAAGTTAATGTGGAATATACTAGAAAAAAAATATAGGACTAGAACTCCAATAAAAAAGGAAATCTACTTACCCCAAAGTTAGTAGCAGCAAAGCGATCTGAAGCAGATACATTAGTTGCTGCTGTTGTATGAGCATAGAAAGCATTTATATTGGCCAACAATGTACTCATAACTGCTGGAACACCAGGGCACATGTACTTAGAAGAGAGACAGGAAAAGTGTCTGCAATTCAAACAAAGCAACAGTTATCAAAGATGGCAAGGAATCTGCTTCTTCTCCCATTAAAATTTCTTTTTAACTCCAATGATATAACTTTCAAGCTACCTCATGGAAAATTCAGACATTTGATATGATTGCCACTTGTTGCACAATGATATTTTCAAACTGGCCACATCATATTCAGTTCTCACTCTGTTAATCCTAAACACAAAAACATGACTTAACTATTTTAATTGCTATTAAGCAAAACATTCATTATATTAAAGAAACACTAAAAATCAACCTCATCATCATAGAAAGCCCCAGGCATCTATAGTGGAAAAAGATTTAATTGTTGCCAACAAAAAGACTCAAACCAGCATTGTGGCTTTTATTTTAGGCTACTTATTAATCAACGGTGAGGCCATCAAGAAGCTTCTGGGTTCACCTTGATTTGAATTAGGCCATAACTGAAACTGCTCCACTTCGACCCAAGCTAGTAAAATTTGGGTAATCAGTCTGTTAAATCCAAAGCAGCCAAAACCAGAGGTGCAATGTAGCAATACTGTTTACTTGTTTAACAAAACAGGAGGTGCCTGCTGGCAGCATACAAAGAGCTTATAACACAACAAAATGTGAGAGATACAAATGAATGAAAGACCTGACACATGAGGAGAGTGAAAATCATCATTGCAAACATAAATTCCTAATGTCAAGATTCATAGTTAGGCAGGACTAAGAAGGAAATAAAGGGATAAAGACTAAATGTACACAAATAAGAAAGAGAATGAGCGGGAATTAGGAAAATATGGTGTTGAAAATGGGTGTAAAGTCAAACAGAAGAGGATTAAGAAACTCCAGTCAGTCTCTGTACGACTGAAGGTCCTGATTTGACCACATGCTCCTCTTAGCTGGAGTCTCTGGCTCCTCTCTCCTGTTCCTCCTCAGGAGCATAAGGCAGAGCAGTGTGCTGGGCCTGAACCACCTGGGCACTAATGCCCTTCCAAGAAAAAAATTAACACAAGGTACAATTGAACTCTCCTGCTGAACTTAAGCCAAGTACTTAAATGTTGTCACTGCCCAAATGGTCTTTCAAGACATCATTCAAGATTATTTTCCTGTAAGGGCAATCATTAAGTGCTATTATCTGCATTTTACATAACTGAGAGAAACTGCTAAAAACTACACAGCAAACCAATCACATGGGCCAGGACTAGAATCCAGCATTCCCAGCTATGTGCTCATGGAATAGTGTTACCAAAACTTTAATTCATCACCAGTATTTTCAAGAAGTGCTTTTGAATACTGCAATGTGAATTCAACAAAAAAACAACACAGTTCTCCAACCCTTAGAAAATGTTTCATTTTCACACGTTTTCTGTCAAGTAGAAGAATAATACTTTCCTTTGTAATAAAATACAATAGTGATGTCAGGTGGTTCTCACCAACAAAGGAAACCTTTAAAAAGCTAATAGAAATATCTCCTTACCTAAGATTAAGTTTGAGAAATATACGTAGGGATGATCAGAACCAGTTTTCAAAAACTGACAACAAAATAATTAATACTTTTACTGATGACCTTCGATTTCCAAAGATCTTTTCGTGGACCTAAAGGTCCTTAGTGCACGAATAACATCAATCTGGAGATAAAAAGCCACTAATAATCCCACTGGCCTTAGAGTCATACCTGAACCATACACTGCTGAGGGAGGAGGCAGGTAAAAGGAGGGGTCAGCAGCAGAGTAATCACTGAGATTGTCTCAGCTGCCTTCAGGGAACATGACAGGCAACAGAAAAATTGCCTGGGTCAACATTTAAGGTGTCTTCTGTAGATTCTTCTGACCATTTCACAATGAGCTACCCATGATCTGTACCGAGTTCTTATCTTGAAAACAGACCCAAATTGTACCAATTTTTCACAAGGAAAATTTAAACCTATTGGTATAATTTCTGCCCTTATTGTATCACTGCGCTGTTTCACTTGTATTGTGGTTAGTGAAAATTACAATCAAGCATCTGTGACAGATTTTTGTTTCTTTCCATTGTTTAATTAAAATCTCTAATGTTCACAGAACCAATTAAGTACACAATATGGGTCATGACTCTTAGAGTCCTGATAACGCAGGTCATCAGCGACCTGCCAGCTCCTTGGCTTCCTTCTGCTTGCTAAAATGAATAAATCAAAGTAAATCCATCTTTGTTTTTGCAGGTCTTTGAAAACAGGAGCCAATAGCATGAGTTATTAACCATTTCTAGTGGGCACATGATGGCACAGCACCCATTGCTATGTCTCAGGTTTTAGAGCAGTATTGCACTGCTTAAGCTACAGCAGTGTCTGAAATCAGGCCTGCTTGCTCCAGCTGCCTTACTATGCAATTTCCTGACCAACAGGCAGTGCCTGGGATTCTCCCAATATTTCTGCTAGCATGAATTAGTGAAGAAAGAAGTCTAATTGATGTGCTGTACTCATCAGTAAGCAAATGCTATCAATAAAAAATTAGTTTAATGGGCAATTTGTGTGCTTTTTGCAGTGCTGCCACATTAATTGAAAACTATCAGGAGAACAAGATGACATAGTCAGCGCCCATTAACCTGCTGGAATGAGAGCTATGTTGCTGATTGAGAATCATTAGCTTCTACCTGTGGTGACTCTTGCCAGTAAGAAGCAAAGATCTTAATAGAGCTTTCATTGCACTTGACTCTACAACACAGTAAATTCAGGTTGCTGATATTATGTGTAATTTCAGTGTCTAGTCAAACACTGTTTCAATACGTGCTCAGATTTTTGCCTTCTAAAGAGAAAAAAAATATGTTCAAAGATGAATGAGAGGAAAAAGGTTACTTTTTCTTGATGGCAGAGTGGTGGCTTAATATATGTAGGTAAATAAAGTTCCAATATGATTCCTTCTAGATGTTGAATTTTCAACATAAATTGCCATCAGTCACCACAGTCATCAAAATAAAGGCCAGCTGGATCACTGTGCTGTTTTTCTACTTTTTCTTCCTGTTTTCTATGATACCTATTTTATTCCCTATTGTGTCACATATCTATGCTTGTACTTCTGGGAGTCACACGTACCATTCATGTGGCTAACAGTGTCTATCTGGCTGCTACCCATCATAAAAAAAAAAATAAATTCTCATCTGAACCATGTAAGAACGGCTGTAATTGTCTCTCTTTTCTTTTCCTAATATGGACTCCATGAGAGGTGGAAGAATAAAATAATCATAAGAAAGAAGAGTGGATTATGTAACCTATTCAGTCAAGACTTCAAAGAGCTGTAATTACTGCAACAGAAGCAGTCTTTTTGTTGTATTTTGGTTTGGGTTGATAGTTGTTTTTCTATTCACATGAATTCCACATCTAGTAACTTAAAGCAGATTTCCTTGCTCAGGAACTGTGCAATTGTAATCTGTATCTTGAGAGTAAGACAGCCTAAGTCAGCATCTTTAGGGAAAAATGTCTACATTTATCTCATAAAAACTTGCATGCTTCCAGCAAGAGGTGCAATCACACCTGAATTCATTCTCTTTCTAAGTTTAGTGAGAAAGGTCTCGCTGGGGACAATGACTAGAGCAGACAGGTAACCACCTGTGTGGTATCTTCTGGGCTGATACCCAAATTCCAGTATGAGTATATTCACTGTATTTAGAAAATCAAGACTATATTTTTGAAATATTATTTCTGTGCTCTAAAGGAATAGATATAAATAAATATTGAGAGCTAGAAAGAAATCTTCAGGGTTTATTAAGGGGATCATAGATGACAAAGCCACCATCATAAACCAGAAATGATAGACAAGTAGGATTGTTTATTCCTGTAGTGAAAGAGGATGCCAAAACGTTTCAGACAGTGGCACTTTAGGGAACTTAATCAGGTTTACATTGTGTAGAAATGCAGAAAGGCATATGTTCCTACTCCAGCATATGCCATCTATCCATACTTAAAAGAGTCAAAACTGCTTATCACTAACTGGGCATTAGAACTTCATACAATAGTTAACCTTAAAACAAATACGAACACTAAAAATTACATTCAGGCAAAATGAGCACCTCATTAGCAGAACCTTGAAACTCACGTGGCCTGATGAAGTGCAGATGCACTCTGGGGTCTGGATCATGGAGTATTAAAGCATAGTCAGTTTTGCATTTACAAACACAAATGTTTTAATTTGCAATATTATCATGAGACACGCAGTAGAAGTACTCTGCAACTAGATTCTCAAGCAAAAATTGCTTACACAATATTCCTCTGGGCAAAGTGATTACATTCAAATTCTCTCTCGGTCGTACAGTAGAAAATTGCTTTAGTATGAGACCTTTGTTACTAAATGCAATCTGATAATTCTATTTCCCAAATCAAGAAGCTGTACATTTTCTTCCAGCCACTAAAATTTTTCCAGAAGAAAAAGGTAATCTCATAAAAAGAAATAATACCAACAGATAACAGTCCAAAAGAAAATCCCTCATGACAAATAGACTTAGAGTCTTCACTACTCTTCTCCCCAAAGTCTGAATGCTCTGAGACGTGTCTGCAGATGAATCAGCACAACAATGTACATGAATATATATTCTTCTCCAAGTATTGCTTGAGATTGCATTCATCACTGATTTTATTCCTAACTTAAACAGGCTGGGGCCTTCCCCTCAAACAGGCAGTGCTCATTATTGACATGTAACATTTTAAAATACAAAAGGATGTGGGTATGGGGACAATGAAATCTTAGCTTTTATTTCTTGTGACTACCAATATTGAATTCACATTCTTATTTCATCTGCCTTCAGATACCTGATTTGCAGTCATCAACATCAAGGAAATTTGGGGGAAAAGGTATAGAAGAAAGCAAGAACAAAAAGAGGACAAGGCAAAATAGGTCATTTAAACTTAAAGTGGCTTGGTCAGAATTTTTGAGTAAGGACTCCTGAAAAATGTGTTGGAGTACTTGCCCAGCTCCATGTTACTTCCTTTTCATGAATATCTGTACATTGTGCTATTTACTGAGATAAAAATAAAGCATCTTCTTTATAAAAAAATATAACCTAACAATTTCTGCCACTTTTAAGTAAAAAATATTTTATATACTCACATCAGCTATATTGCTATTTTTGCAGTGCTGAGTTTGACATCATCTGAATTTCTAAAACCAGTTTCAAACTTTTTCTGGAAAGTTTTGTAGTACTTGAATACATCAAGAGATGAAGAAAAACAAACTTCAAAATAATTTTACAGGTAAGTTTGTCTGTCAAAAATACAGCTATGCTGTATTGGGTCTACAGTTAAGAGAAACCTAATGTTAAATAAGCCCTTTGTTTCTTAAGCAAATCGCTAATAACGCCCTCCTTTGGCATTAATAGCTCTTAAGAATTCATTTCTGGTCAAAATTCTGAATTCATTTTGATACACACAGCATGAACAATTCTATAACTAACTTTTTGGTGAATATGCAATAACGTTTTAAATCAACTTATAAAACTACAATACCAGGTTAAGTCAATAAATGACATAACTTAATCACAGAGGGCTAAAGAGAAACTAAACATGAAAACACAAATATTCTTGAAAGCCAACACATTAATTCCTCCATACGTAGTTTAGGTATACAACAGAGGAACTCTCAAGTTACATTAATTATTCTGTAGAACACCATGTAAATTCCTTGAAGGAAGATCATTAAAAGTGTGTATATTACAAAATAAATCCTCTACCCTTCTATTAGATGAACAATACATAATTCACAGACCGTTATATAAAGTGAAAGGCAAGCTCATTGCAATAGCAGGTGGTGTCATTATATCCTGCAATAAAAAGAAAACTTCACATTTTTATGTACCTTCATACTTACAATAAGACTTTTCTTTTTAGGAGGTAAAGAGATGCAAAAAAATGAGAGATGTTCTGATTAAAAATTCCATAATATTGGGTTTCTGTAAGACAAAAAGCCTGCATTTTTTAATTTAGAGGACTCATTTGGAGTCCCCTGCTTTTCCACAGCTCCAGCAGAATATAGCCCTTTTCACCAGAAAACTTTTTGCTGGATAAATTGAGAACACATGACGGATCTCATGTCTCCAGGCCCCTGAGCTATACGGTGCTGTGTTCTAAGGTGTTCAGACAGCTACTCCAGAATGGACAGTGTAGTAATAGGTCTAAATACTGTTAAAAATGACTTCTACGAATTATTTGCATATACTATAGAAGCTCACTATAGACACTGCTGTTGTTCCATAATTTCCATAGTCCTAGAAAAGAGTACAGAGCTTGTGAAACCCTGTTCTACCATCCCAGTCACATCTGGAACACGGGAAGTCTTTCTGAACCTTGCTACATATCAGTATCACAGGGATTAAGGAAAGCATTAGCAGTAATAACAGTAACAGCTTATAAAATGCTCATATCTTAATTTGGCTGCAGATGAGAAGCACTTTGACTAGAATCAGATGGACAAAAATGATAACAAGAATTTTAAGTCAGGAATGGAAGAGAAATGGCAAATGAAATCATGAAGGCTTGAAATTTGTTACTTCCCTCAAACATGGTGTTGACAGCAAGGCAGAAAGCCAGCCATGATAATACTTACGTCATAGCTTGATAAATATATTCAATTCCATAGCGCATTGCAAATTCATCCACAATTTCTTGTGCAGCATCATCGAAGTACACCTTCCAGGCCTCATCGCCTTTCACTTCGGGGATTTTCACCACACCGTTCGATTTAACTTCCGTCAAGTAATGGAAGAGATTCTAAAGGCAAGAAATGTTTCAAATAGGAAATTCTGGCTTTTAAGTAGCATTCTGAAAATATATCCTACGTATAGTTATCAATATATTAATTGTTAGTCCATTTTTTAATTGTTTATTTTTCTGAAGACTGGCTCAAACTAGTCAGCAGACTTGTGATTCAGCACACTATCTCCTTGATATGCAACATAAAATAGTGCAGAGACTTTTATATGCCCTTGTTAATGAATGAAATTGTGATGTTGTAATACTTATTCCAGGGAGCTAACAGATATCCCGCAGGTGCCTCTCAAGTTGTGCAAAGTGTGCAATAAAGTTTAGGTTTAGTAACCTTGGGAGGTTAACCTAGGGAGCCTAGCTCCCTATGTACCCACAAACTAAACAGCAGATTTTATTTCCTATTTTCAATGATTGAATAAAACCCCAAAACTTCAAAATACTTGGTTTTGCTAATTAGTCCATAACTGTCTCTTGGATTATCTTAAAGCATTTGAATGTTGTCATTTACTTCATAGGTCCAACATTTGCAATTTCAGATCAAAATCTATCAGCACAAACACCCTAAATATCTGATTTTACAAATGGTAAACAATGCGATTTTGTGGCTACCTGCTAGTGGTGAACTTTCAGCCTTATATCAGCCATCAGCTTTCAGAAACTACTTGTATTTTCAGAGTAGAATTTCTACATGGATCACTATTTGAAGGAAGAGTAATCAATTACAAAGAAAATCTCTCAGAAAACACACCGATTTATCAGTGATGATTTTTTTTTAATGTCGACAAAAGCAAACTAGATAAAAGGAAAATCAAATTTTATATTGTCTGTGCTTCTCCTTTTCCTCACTCTCCAAAGTACGAATTACTGTAAAAGAAAAGAAATCCTTTGCAGTATATTTCTGTAACAAATAGAAATGTTCGTATATTCCTGATGTTAGCAATCATGTATGGATCATCAAAGTGCTAAATCAAAAAACAGAACAGGGAGAGTTTATCTGGCTCAACCTCTTTTTCTAACACCCCCTGGCAGGAACAATCTGTTGGTCTTATGTTATTCTGCCTTTGTATCTGAACCCGGGATTTCATCAGCAACACAGAATGGGAAATCTAAAATAAATTTGTCCTGAAGTACAGCAGCAGTTACTTGTTTCAGTGTTCTGATGTTCTGCAGCCTTTTTTCCTTATCCATGCAACAACTGAGTAGTAACTTCTATACTGTAACTTCTCCAACATACCTCATGTAGACAAGTGTACTGCACATGATAGGGAGCAACTTTCTCCTCTCCTTCAATTTCAACATTGATTTTCAGTCTAATGGCACCAGAGACAGCCGACTTATCTGTTCGCTTTTCTGAAGAGTAGAAAAATAATACACTAGTAACTACCAAGGACACATGTATGTCATATGAAAAGCTTTCATAAATGATTCTAGTTTAATGTTTTTGATGCCAGGGAGTCCTGCTGTTGAAAACGAGAATGTTTTTTGGTACCTCACACATGGTTCAGGCCATGAAATAGAATATCTAACTATGAAGTAAAGAATCTTTCTTATTTCATCTCCCATATTCAAACAAGGCTGCATAGCAATTTACTTACTGCTTTCCCCTTTTCAATTGAAATAACTTTAATTTTCTACCTGATATCTGTACTAATTACTATTATTTTCCTTTAGTTATGAAGACTTTAGGAACAACCTGGACTGCTCTGAGTGTGATGGGTTGATTCTGGCAGGTGCCCATCAAAGCTGCTCTGTCACTTCCCTTCCTCTGCTGGACAGGCCATAGAAAATGTAATGAAAGGCTCATGGGTCAAGAGAAGGACAGTGGAGAGATGACTCACCAGTTACTTCCACAGCCAAAACCAGACTTGACTTGGGGGAAAAATTTGTTACCAGTGAAATCAGACTAGGATAATGAAAAATAAACCCAAACCTTAGAACACACCTTTCCCTCACCTCTTCCTTCTTCATGGGTTTACTTCACTCCTATTTTTGCTACCTCTTCCCTGCCAGTGGCACAGGGGGACAGGGATTGGGGGTTGTATCTTTCATTTTCAAGCCAACCTGTAATTTTTAGTATTTTAAAAGTCATATACTGGTATCAAAGCTAAATATTCTGAACTCAAGAAAGTTAAAGACAGTAAGATTCTACTTAAATTTGTCTTAAAAAATCAGTAAGAATCATACCTAAATTATACCATACATCCATTTCTCCACTCAGTGTTCTTACTTCAATGATTGTTTGCCCAAGGAAGTCATCTGATTCCTTTTTGAAATGCTGTTTTACTCTAGATTTGATATCATCATCTTCATCCCATACTCTCACTTTTATTCTATCTGTAGAGTTATGACATTCACTGGAAAAACAAAATGAAAACACACATGGGCGACATATAAACTCTATTTCTTTGTAGTGCTGTCTAATTCATTGAACTCGATTTCCATGCACTTGCTGAACTGCATCAAATGTCAAAGCATAAACAACCTGCAACATCCAGAGGAATAAAAGACCATCCCAGATTGCCAGGGACAAAACTACAATCACTACATATATGAGAATTAGTATATATACAGAGAGAACAACTTGATTGAATCGTATATACATAGAGATTGTATTTACGAATGTTAATATCTGCTCATTAAAATTATTAATTTAAAATGCATACTTCTTGATGCTATTATTTAACAAATATCTTAGGAAAGACACAGTTAGGTCAGATTTATTTGCTTAGGAATGCTATGTAGTATGTACAGTAAACTACCAAGGTAGTAGTCTGGAATATAAATATAAATATAAAAAGCAAGAAAAAGTTAAAGAATATTTCCAGTGTGTGTCAGGAAGCTTTTGTTAAAAACCAAGAAGTATGAAAAAACACCCCAGCAAGACAAGAAAGGCCATGAGAAAAATCCAGGAAATTAAGTAGCTGCTTTTTTTAAAAGATATACATTAATGTTCTTCAAGACCTCCGTTCCCTCGTAAGGAGGAAGAGTAGGGACCCTGCCACGTTCTAAAAAATTTCTTGCAAATTTAAGTGGCTTACTAACCCCTCCTGGGTTGAGTGGATTTGAGAAACTGCTGGATGTATGAGGGAACGAGGTGGCCTCACTTGCAATCTGCACAGTATACAGTGGATAAAAATTTTTACTCCCAGCTGCATCCTGCATGTTATTTGCACAGAAATGGAAACGGAACTCTATTACTGCTTATTCCTATAAGGCACAATGAGGACTGTTTCCTATTCGTCAGTGATGGCTTTTGATGACTTGATTGGAACATCCCAACCCTGCCTGCAGAGGTTTCCATTAGTGAAGAACTTCCTGCTGACATTTGACTAGTACAGAGCTGGCATCAGTTAAATCCATGCCATACTTGTGCATTCATACTAAATATGTTTTTTAATATCCATTCACTAATATTTGATATATTACATATATTTGTTTATCTTTAAATAAGGCTTTAAAGTGTAACAGCAAATTTTCATCTTCAGCAGGGTCTTAGTTTGACACTTGACTAAAAGTTTTTACTTGAATTCTATTCTAAGCACTATCACTGCTCAGTGATCTGTCTCTGTTTCCAGTGTTAAAACAATAATACTCCAACTTATCTTCCAACCAGCACCCCTCAGGGGTATTCTAAGAATTAATTAGTGGTGGTAATGGGCTTTGGAAGAATAAAGTGCTGTAAATGGTATTATTACTGTCAAGGCCAATCAGACACTAAAAATAGCATGCACAGCTTTTACTCTGTCACACTGTGACATCATTCACTACCACAGAAAACCTTGTTTCTGTCTGTACACAAGATAGTAACTTTGCAGATAATTCTGGTAATTAAAATGCACACTGTTCTGTGATTAGCAAAGCTAATAAAGCTCAGTTTCCTTTTGTCTTACGACTGGCTTCCCTGGCACCCAACAAACCACAATCACCTTCTGAATCTTCTCCCATAGCTGGGGTTTTCATAAATTACCACTTCATGTGAACTCCTGGTGCCTGTTATGGGGAGAGCTCATACTGAGGACACTGTTAGGATCTCATGCTTCTCTGACCACGTATTTTCATAGAACATGACAGACATACTATTAAGCAATCTGTGAAATTTCTCTGACTGTTTGAAAAATTCAAAAGCTATTGGCAAGGACATACAAAATATAGGAAGATACAGATGGATCAAATAAACACTGCTGCCTTAAGGAACTAGGCTAAACACAGAAACCATTTAATTTTTTTGAAATGTAGCTCTGAGTTACTGCTTAACATTGCTAGAGTCCTGAATTGCATTTAGCTGTGTACCCAACAGAAATATTTGACGAGGGATTTCTATAGTGACACTGGGAGATGGTCCCTGGTGAGGTATTTATGTGACCCTCATCACTGTACCTGTGCTTTTAATACAAATCCTATTCCTGCTTTAATTCTCTGGCAGATGCAGCATGACAAGTCATTGTGTACTTCAGCACAAACACCATATTTTTATTCTCCTGAGACAACACGAATTTCCCTCTGATATACACCTAGCTGATTAAGAAATATTTATTCAGATGGTCAGGATGACTGTACTATTCCCTGATATCCTCAAGTTGTCCTCAAAATCCTTTTCTCTTTTAATCTCAGGTTAGTGAAACCTGGCACAACCAATGTGTTAACTCATGTTCATCTTTGTGTTGAAACTTTAGCATGGAGTCAGCTCTGCTGCGTTTGTAATGTTCCTGTGCAAGACCACAAAAATAGCATGGATTTGTGATTCAAAACCTGAAGAGTGTTTGTACAAGTGCTTCTCCTGGCCTGTCCTGTGGCAGTGTGACTGCAGGGAGATTTACTGCTAAAGTTACAGAACTGTCTCTGAATGATTCTACTCACCTGCCCAGACTCACAGAAACAGCCCTATGTAATGCCATGCATGTTCTGCTTTAGCCACTGGTTACATCTGTGCAGAAGCTCTAGGTGGAATTCCTACTTCTGTTTACTCCAGAAAAATCAGCCCAGGGAATTAAAGCTAGACAACATGTGCTATTTTCAGCGTTCCTCTTCTAGCCACTCTACTTTATATGCTCAGTGAAAGGATTCACAGAAGTGTGATACAGGAAGATGAGAAATGAATTGTTCTCGAGCACACGGAGAATGAAGGTACTGATGCTTCTGAAGACCAGAAAAGTTGCAGTATATTCACAGATGCAAGACAGAAGAGACAGTTTTAATAATTTACCAACAATCTGGTGACACTATATTACTTCTGCATTTCCAGAATGCCACACAGACATGAAATAATGCTCACAGAACTCCAGCTTATTCTAATGGCTAGAGTAATAAAATTGTAAGAAAGTATCTTTACAATAGTACCCCAATGTAAATTTAATACTAAATGCACTGGTGTGACCTGATTGTACATCTCCTCTAAGAGATCAGCACCCAGGGTTAAAATGACAACTAAGCGATACTGTGCTACCTTCAGTAAGTTGAAGAAGCCACTTATTGCTACTATTACCCTCATGTTAATTAATATTGCCATTACTGCAAACCAGAACCAGATCCATACCATTGCTATGAGAAGTCTGTCCACTTTGTTCTTAGAGGCTCAGACACATTTCCATGGTCTGTCAGGAAATCTCTCCCGGAACTTCATTAGCCCCACGGTTGGCAAACTTTTTCTGAAGTCTGATTTTAAACCTCTCTAAATGGAATTTGTGGCTATTGCTTCTTGTTCTACTATAACAGTAAGCATGGAAAATAGATTATTCCTTTCCTCTTTGCAGGAGAAAGGATGTGTTTAAAGACATCCTTACCTCCACTACTTGTCTCTTCTCTAGTCTGGACAGTCCCAATTCTTTAGCAGTGTTGTCACAGGCCATGCTTTCTGATAAAGTAGAATGAGACTAATTATGCTTTTTCTTGCATTATTCTACTCTGTCATAACAAAAAGAGAGTTGGACAAAATTAATCTGGATTGACAGCAGTTTGGAAAAAAGACTCAGACCATGCATGCTGTACTGTGAACTGAAAAACATTGTCACTGAACAAACAACTTATCATTGGAATTGTTTCTTAGAGGTGTTCTCTCTTGATTTGGGCTGAGGCTGTGAGATACAGTTATTTTAATTAGCAGAATGTCTCAGAAACTTCACTGATAATTGAAGAATTTTAAGAGTGCATGAATCTAATAAGCCAATGTGTGGATTTTATTACTCAATTGATTTTATATATTATAATTCTCTGTTACATACTCATGCTTATGAGGCAATCCTTGAGTTATTTCAACAATTCTGGCAAAACTGTGCTTAGATATCACTGGAAACTGGAGCACCGTTTAAGCAGCTAACCAATCATGTTATCTTCAGGTACAGTGAAGACCCTATTTTTTACAAGTCAGTTCAGCTGATCAAGAATGTATAAAATAACAGTACAAAGGGACTTTGGTGAAGTCCTCTTGGCCACTGATTGTAAATATTGCTTTAAATGAATCCACTAATCATTTATTTCAGAATAAACAATGTGCGAGTACAACGGTTTAAAGTAATTCTAAGGAAAGAACATCCACAGCTGGATGAACTGAAATCAGTTTGAGCAAATGTTTTCTTGCACTGAAGGTAGCAATATATATCCAGTGAAGGTATTCATCAGAGCCCTTATGCTGTCTTAGTGATAGCCAAAATAGGAAGGATAAATAATGCAAAATAATCAACCAGTTATTTAAAATACTTCTGTATTATACAATTTTATCTGAGGTTTTTATGAATGGTCAGAAGAAATGTGGTACCTGCAAAGTCAGCAGAGCAATTTGAAGATGTGTGCTTACCTAGACAACACTATCAGAAAAAAACCAGATTTCTCTATTTCAGTAATGATCTGTTGAACATAGTTATTATAGTGTATCAATCTAAAGGTTTCAACAAAGCTGAAAATGATACAGCCAAAATATCTATTTTTGTAACTAAAAAAATGAAAATGCAGTTCATTTTCCTGTATCAGATGCCACACCCAACCAGAAAGAGAAGGTGACAGCTGCAGGACTCCTCCTTTGCTCTGGCATTGGAAAAAACTCTCCTATCACTGATTTTTGTTGAAAAAAAACCCCAGAGCTTCTCTGTTATCTCATTTCTAATAACACCAGGAGAAAGGATCAAAGCCCTCAGCACCTGTAGTACATTCATTAAATGAACATCTGCTGGCCTAGTTACTTCTTTACCTCATGCACCAAAAAGCTCTATTTTAGTTATGCTTTATGAGGTCTCCTGTTAAAATCCATGCCACGGCCATTCAGCAGAGGGTCAGACTGGATCTTGTTGGAAACACTCCCTCACTGTTACCATACAGCCATATCTGGGTTACCTGTGCTTCTAAGAACTAGAGCACTGCCCTCGCTCCATTTGCTGTGACAGAGCAAATGCACAGTGGGGAGCCAATGTTTTTTCCAAGTCCTTGTTTTGAAACAGATGGGAAGATTTAAATGCATGTTTTTGTATAATAAGTAATTATAAGATTGCAAGATTTTTGAGACATCTTATTTCTGCACTTCATCATTTAAAAGTTATAACGATGATTAATATTAGATTTTAAACAGGAATATCAAATATCACTAATAGAGCCTAATTTAAATATTTCCTGATTCAATTAGTTATATTGATTTACTCTAAATTTAATCTTCTGGTTAAACATTTTTAGTTTATTTACAATTTAGAAATTTTCATATACTTTAAGTTGAAATCCAAAGCATTAAATAAGTCAGGGAGATCATTTTAGAAAGCACAAGTGCTATAAAAATGTTGGAAAATGTTTTCAGTTCAAAGCAGCTACTCAGGAGTCTCATGCTATAGTAAGGTCTGGGGGAGAGGGGTATAAACGTTATTGCTAGGGCAGCAGATGATAGTAATACTTAGTGCTGGGAGAAAAAAAATACAGAATATTTTCAAGTTTTCAAGGATTTTATTGTAGCCCTGCTCACGCCTTTGAGAAAATACATTCAAAACTTCCTACCAAATTTGCTGAACTGCTCATCCCATTTTTGACACTATGGGGCTCCTACAATTAAATGCAAGAAAGTAATTAATCTCCTACTTCTGGTCGCTCAAAGTCATTCAGTGAGGTATGACACTTCAACTGTTACCAGAGTAACACAACTCAAGAAGAAAACACTTCTGTATAGAGGAAGCTAGTAAAAAGTTTCTAGGTGTCTGTTTTTTCTGAATTAACTATTAGTTTCTAATACAAGTGTCTGAAACTGTGAAAGGAATGGGTATACATTGTTTAATACAGTAATAATTCCCTAGTACCTTTTCCAGACAAACAGAAGCAGCATCTTGGACCAAAACTCTTTCAAACCCACTACTGAAACAACAATGTCCTCCTCAATAAGGTAGCAGATTTTGGTCAAAGAACAGGGAAGTGCTAGATAATAAGAAGGTAACCTGTCATGTTATGACATCGCAGCCTCTTGAAGAAAACAGGGCTCTGTTTCAAATGCCTGAACCCTCACAGAAGTTGTTTCCACAGTTTTTGTGGATAGGAATAGTGACAACTTATACCCTCTTTATAGGAGGAATGGAATATGAGAATAACTAAACAATGCCATCATACCATACTCTCCACATCAGACTTTCAGACAATACTCAGTCTCCTAAAAGTATGGACATTACAAACACACCAACCCAGAGCCTGGAGCACACCAGTTACTACCAAATTCCCCAGTTACACCTTAGAGAATCACGATGTCAAATACACACATTTACCTTGCACGGCCAATATCTGGCACATAGGAATGCATTTCTACTGGCAATACTTGGTATGTAAGGTTGAAGTATGAAAACTGTTACTTAACTTCCCTTAAAGATTAGAATACTTAGACCCCACCAACAGATCCCCAAAAAGACTTAATTATAAGCTGTGTGGTCATTATAAGATAAAGCCACAATAAACTTTGATGCTCTCTCCATTCAGAACTTGCCAATTTCATAACGCTGTGGATACATGCAGTACAGACAAAACATATTTTCAAATTAAGCCAATTTAAATAGACTTCTATTACCTAAATGTAGGTTAAAAAAAAATCAGTATCAACAGTATTTTCTATACTTACAAATAGAATTTTTCATCCCATACTGGATTCAAGTTTCCAAAAATAGTTTTTGTTCTTCGCTTGTTTTTGCCAACTTGCACAGTAACATAGGGGTCACTTGAACCAGTTTTGTCCTTAGCCTGTAAGCCCTGAGCACAAAGAACTGTGACAAAAGGAGAGAAATGTGCTTTAGCCCTCATAGCCTTTATTGTCAAGAAGGAAATGAGAAGGACAACAGCAACAGGAAACAAAGCCCTCAAAGTGAGGGCTCCTGAAGGAAAGGTTTTTGGATTATTTTCCCGATGTCTGTAACTCTGGAGACTGACAACGTTTGTCTAACTACCCTTCTGTAGGGTAGTTAGGACTGTATCAGATTTTAAAATACAGTTTAATAGAGTAATAAATATAAAGATTCACTACTGAGCACCAAACTTTTTTATACTTTTCACAAATAACTCAAATACTTTTCTCAAACTTTGGTTTAATCAGAATGGCAAGGAATATAATGCTGTGTAACTTGTCTCAAGCCTGATAGTTCCCTGAAGTTCCCTGCCCCCTAATAAATACAGTTTCCAAAATTTCTCCAAAGATCTAAACTAAAGTTTCCAAATTAAAACCTTCAATAATATAAAAAAATATGCTCTGTGGATTATGGAACTAAACATGAGAGGCATGGCTATCATTTGTCATTTGTTCTCCTAAGAGATGAACTGTGATTTTTAGAATACTTTCTGTGCTATCACAGAGATAGTGACAGTTCAGATCAATTATAATCAACTGTTTATGTATTTGCTATCCTTTCTGACAGTTAATGTGGGTGTATAGTTAATGGATATGCATTTAGTGGCAAATAGAAATACATACAATTTGATTTTCCATCATCATTTATAAAAGTGGAAATCTCAGGAGAAAGCAGAACTGCCAAAGAGCAGCCTACCAAAGACAGAGAACTGCAGCTAAAATGCTTGCTCTGGCTCTTACCATTCAGCAGCACTTGGCTTTGTTATTTTGCACATATTATTTAAATCATCTCAGTGCTAACATTTAGTTAACATTCTCTAATGTCAATCATTTTGGATAATGAAGCTCCCTTGGCGTGCTCAGAAAAATGATTACCTAAAAATGGCACCTTGCTCAGCAGATCAGCTCTCAGTGTGGGGTCAGTCATATGTGCTGACTTCAGTGAAAGAAGTAAAATTCTGCTATTCTTTGACACATCCAATTTCTGAAAACACACTTAGGAATGAAGTAACATATTTTGTTTTCCCCATTCACTCTAAATCCACAGGGAACCTAAACAGGCAAGGAAGTATCCCTTTCCTATTTATGCAGTAAAATTAATGGACAGCCTAGAAGAAGTCTTCAATGATTAAATTGTATGTATTATACTGGCCTGAACAAAAGGCAGCCTCCAGTATCCTTTAGAGGTAGAACTAAAAGTAAGCATATGAATTAAATATGTTCCTAGTGCTTGGTGACAGTCCCGAAATTCCATAATTATTCTTCTGAATTTCATGCACCACCCCTCAACCTTCAGAATAGCCTCCATTCATGCTGAGGTTTTAATTCAAAAACTGAAATGTTGAAGTCAGAGGACCTGGAAATCTTCATGAGCAACCAGGCTAATGCAATTGGAAGCCATCTGGAGTATGTTCAGTGTGAGCAGAACTATACAACATCAGCATCACTAAAATGGAACACACCCTTAAGTCAAGCAACATGAATGGATAATAAGTTTCAAACCAATGGGATCTGGAATTGCAAGCTCATTGTTTTTTTAGTCACTCAATGCCTATTTTTTGGTGAACTGTAACTCCTGCAGTTGATGGCAAAAAGCTCATCATTAACACAGGAGATATTGGTAGGAGGTACAGGAGATAGATTACTTTTACTCATCTTCCTTCCTAGAGCAGTAGAATATAAAGCAGTTTTAGCAACTTAAAACTCAATTCTTGCAGGTGGCATCATATAAATTCAACTGTTTGTAGATGCACCAAGTATGCAATTGAACATACAGTCCAGATCTACTTATAAAAAATCTTGCTCCTGAACCAGAGGAATAGGAAAGAAAGAGCTCTTAGAACAAGAGAAAATTACCTGTGATAGTTATTTTTGCTGACCATTTGGATGTTCCATCCAAAACACTTTGTTTTGCTGCTTTTGTATATTGTACAAAATCTTCTTTAGAAATACTAAACATTTCCTGGATCACTTCAAACACCTCTGGTCTATTTTTCTCTCTAATCTTCATTCTTTCCTTCATAGCACTAATAATATTCTGTGTTTTGTCTTCTGCACCATGTTTGGAACTTTTCTCAGCTGCTCCTGAAATGAGAGAAAAGGTCACCATTGTTACTGAAAATGAACTTTGTTCTTTTTCCTCTCTAGGTTCTCCAGTCAACTCTTGGCACAGCAAGACTTGAAGGAGGATCTTTGTTTCACCTGAACAATACCCCATATATATTCTCTGTGATATGTAAAATTATCAGTTGATTTAGTATAACATGAGGGGTTCATATTCAGCTCCCATCAGTGTTATGTGCTATACCTAAAAATATTTATTAAATCAATACTATTCAGTGCCAATCAGTACTGTGAATACATCTCAACATGTAACACTAAGGCACAAATGTGACCTCAAAACTCAATCATTGGACACCACACCTGTGCTTGGGTGGTATTAAACTTACAGACTTTTTGGAAAAGAGAGACCACCAAAGAAAATAATATATCACGGGTATGGAACAGAGAGGTTCCCCTCTCCAGTAAAATGGTCATTACTGATAATTTCAGTGAGTATATGGGGATGGTAGAAGAGATCAAGGGATATTATCTATGTGAGAGTACTTCCAGACTCTGTTAGCCTGTGGTGGCATGTCAGGCAGAAAATACTCAGGTAACCTGTTTGGGACATCAAAACCACTACAAAGTTTATTTGTTTAAATAAAAAAACCCCCCAGATTTTAAGGAGACCAAGTTGTTGCAGATTTTATTCACAGTTCTTTTCAGAAGTGCTCTGGAGAGATTTCTCTCTCCAAGAATTGTAACTGATGTCAGAGGCCCTTTAAAAAACAAAGTGAAATTCACCTGATTAAAATGTCCTTTGTCTGTCAGAGGAAAAGGTTTCTCATCAATGTCTCTACAATATACTCTTGAAAAACCCCCAAATATCAATCTTGCAGTTGGGTGTGAGAAAAGAAACATCAGACTTGTATGATCAGAAGGGTATTACAAATGCAGGAAGCAAAAATTTAAATTCCTGCAGTGCTAAAAAGGCTATTTCAACTCTTGTAGAGATTAACATATAAAGCAAGATAAAAAATACTAAAAAATTTATAATCAATGACACAGTGCCACCTGCTATAGGCATTGCTGAATTTTGGCTCATATTGTTAAACACTACTCTAAGGCTTCTGGCACTGAATGTCAGAATCACCATTAGCAGCAGTCTTCCAGGAAGTAATGAAAACATCATCCAACTAGCCACCCTCAAATCCTGGGAGGATTGAAGTCATTACTTTTCATTTTAAAGGAATAGTAGAATTAAAACAAAATAATGTTGAACAATTTGCTATGCAGTTATAATTCAGATATTTCAACACTGAAGAAGCACAGAGTTCTTTCTTTACAATACCATCAAACACCAATATGTTCCTTTGAAGGAGTTTTTGTTGAGGCGTTCAGCTTGCAATAGCTGAAGAAGAAATTATCAACTCCATAGATCTGGAAAGGGTCATCTTTCAGTATAGGATTTCAGTGAAGCCTTACAACTCAAATATTACACGCTTTGTTTTCTACAGTTTTCAATGTGTCTGAAGGTTTCTTAGCACACTGAGGGCAACAGATATCTATATATACAGAGATGTAAAGTGGGAAGGCATAATGTTATAAGATTGGAAAAGTGAGGGTTGAAATACCAGATATCAGTGATCCCAGACTGCCAAAAGGCTGAATTAAATGGCTTCTTCAAGGTGCTTTCCATGGCTACTAAATCTTGAGAAATATTGAAAATCTCTTGGTCAGAGTACCTAATCCTTTTGAATGTGGAAGACCAAAATTCTAGTGATTAAGATTTTCCAGACTAAAAAAATCAGGAATAAGTAGAAATAGAATTAGGTGCTACCATGAAAAAAAAATACCAGTTAAAAAGTTCCCTAGTAATTTTACTACAAAAGAGATGACTGATGAGCTGCCTGGAAAGCATGACAGGTCATTCTTAGAAGATGCAGGAGGGAACTTTTTTTCATTTTCTCTTATTTTCTGCCCTTCCTTAAAAGGTAGAAATGCAACATCATAACTGAATGATAAATCATGGGCACAATCTGGATGGCAATAACATATTCCTGTTAGAAACCTCACTGATTTTTGAGAAAGCACAGATAAAACTGAAATATGTGTTAAAATACAACTTCCTTTAAGTAAATTTCTTTCTCTTTACACACTTACTTATTGCAACTATGTTTACATCCTCTGTTGCTGACTATCTACTCTGTTGCTGACTAACTACTGCTGTCTATCAACAACTCTTTTCATGCAGTATTGATCAAACTAATTAAGACAATTGCACAGGAAGTTAACAAGCTCCTTTCACCCTAGGGACTGATACAAACTCGACATGATTGAAATCAATTCTAATTTAATATTGCACCTAGTACTAGAAAGGGATATCTTATTGAAGATTAGAGATCTAATGAAAGTGTTACTGTTTGTTTTCGAAATCTAATTTAGAACAAGTTTATATATTGACCCTAAAGATCTTGAGATGTGAATTCATCTCTACAGTCTATATTAGCAATCATTATATATTAAAAAAAATAAATCACAGAAGTTTGGAGGCCAATACATCTTAGTGATTATGAGATAGGCGAAAGGATGACTGTGATAAAAATAGCTACATTTCACTTTATGACACTGTTAGTGTCATCAGCTTTCTCAGAAACAGAGATTTAACCAATTGGTCAATTCATTTTTTCAATGGAAAACAAAGAACATGAACCTCATCTTCAAAGTAGTATACTATGAACACTGAACAATTAACCTGATGCAAAAAATATGACAGAAGGCTCAGAAACATTTGCATACTAATGAGAAGAGTGGGACCCCTTAGGCATTAAATCCCTTAAATATTTTACCTGCAATTTGCCTTCTAGAGGTTTTTCTGTTTCAAGACTAGTTGTTCAATGTTTTCAGACTGTTCATACCACAGATGACTGCCAACACTATTTATTTTTTGCATATTCTCAGACTTATCATTCATATATATCTGTAAAAACTCAAAGGCATCATGGTGCTCTGAACCATTTTTATGGTTTTTTTTTTTTCTGGGCTGGTGATATGGACCAGCAGACAACAGCCCAGTTTCAACCACAGATGAGAATCACAATTAAGCACAGTTAGGAAGTCTGATTTAGAAATTCATTACAAATTTAATCTCCATGGGGTCAGTTGCTCTGGGAAATTTTAATTAGTTCCTGAACAGCACGAACCTTGAGCATCCATCCCTCGTGACAGCTCCTCACACAGAGAACACAGTGAGGAGAAGAAGGAACTGAGTGAAATATCTATGTAGTTTTCCTACATGTAAGAGCTCTGGAACATATCAACAGTGAACAGTGTTGCATACCTCCAGCATAATGAAAGCCCATTCCATTCCAAAATCAGAATGTCAGAAAATTTGCAGATCTTGATTTTCTATTGCTTAGAATCTCATCTAATAACTGTGTTGTATTTAAGAATCATTTAAATACACCTGATACAGTTTCTCAGGAGAATGCAAGGTGGCCAGAACCAAGCTGGGCAACGGCAAGAAAAAGGAAAGAAAAGGTTGTTTTGCCTTAATTTTAGTGCCAAATGGCTTACTGATTAAATTTTTTTCCCCCTTATGCATATAGGGTTTAATATTTTGAAGTGCAAAGAGCCTACTCACTGTTACATATTTTTGTCTATTATATAGCACATCAATATGACTACAGTAAGTAGCAGGAATTTTTTTTAATATTTCCTTTGACATTTTTTGTGTTTTGACTTAAGTAAAACAAAGAGGGTTTATGTCAAGTAATAAATTGGTCCGGATATTGGCATAGGCAGCGGAAAGTAAATAATTCACTGAAGTTACCAAGCATTACTTTGTAAATGCCCAGCAACATTTGACAGGTTTCAAGGACAAAAGCAAAACTAACAGTAGGTATTCCATAAAGTTTCTGGCTAGCTTCTCAACTGATGAACATCAACACTCCTTCACTGATTTTGGGTGATCTGATCCTGCGTTTCAGGATACAGCTGAGTGTACACACGAAATCAAAAGATGTGAACTAATACAACACTTCAGCCGTCAGGAAATACTCACTCTGCAAACAGTCAGCATTTAGGAGGTCTTGGCACTTCTCATGGCATTTGACACCACATTCTGTGCACCTCATGCCTTGTCTGGCTATGCCCCAAAGGAGGCCTTCACATTCATAACAATATGTGGGAGTTGTAGCTGTCCACACTTCAAAGTTATGAGGTGTAGTTGATGATATTGGATAGATCAAAGCCTGCAGCGTCTTCTTGAAGACATGTATTTTCTGTTGGGTAAGAAAAAGAAATACTTCAGGTGTGTTGTTTAACACAAGTGAACTGTTTCTAAACGATATGCCATTTACACTTAAAATGTTACAAAATCAGAATATATATAGAAGTATGAACTAATTTTCAAAATGCTGATTTACTCATTTTGGTTTACATTTTGAAGACAAAAGAACTCTGGATGACTGTTTTGCCTGATTACACAAACAGCAGAGTTAAACTGGAATCAAGTTACTCAACACAAAGTTGTTATCTTTTTATATTTTAAGGCAGAAAAAGAAAAAATCATCAGCATTACATTCATTGGGGCATTTTAAGTAGCTACCTAACAAATTCTGAATAATTACTTCCTATAGGAACTTAGACACACGGCACAAAATGCCTTCTGATTAATACACAACACCATCCTTTATTACTTGGTGTCTATATAATCTCATCAAATAAAAGCAAGCCAATTGTAGGGTTCAATTTTATTTGTATTCCTTTAATAGCATCTCACTACTTCATTTTTAAGCATCAACTTGCTTTTTACTATAGACAAGAATGAGCCATACTCTCAAAAATCCAAACCCATTTCTTGGGCTGTTTCAGCTTAAGACCTATGACTAGTTCTGCTACAAGAACAATTATTAGCTATTTACTGATTAGTACTGTAACAACCTCAATCTCAGCTCCTTAGTGCTTAGTAGGATGCAAAAGCAGTCCCTATAGTATTGCATATAAGACATTGGTTTATATGGGCACAATGGTCTGGTTTACTTATTTGATCTCTTATTCAGGCACCCAGATCTTCTAGGTCCAGGCAATTTATTGGGAATAAGAAGAGCTCAGCAGCCTGTAGGGCAGCACTAGTCACCACGCAAAAAATAAGAGCTTAGGTTGGTTGTGTTTGTTTTAGGGGGTGGGTGCTCACTAAACGCATCCGTGACTGCTGGGAATTATTAAAAGTTCTAGGTCCATTCCCTTATAAATGAATAATTTTTTCTTTTAGAAAGAAGAAACCATATTAAAGAAGATATCACAGTGGGATAGTTTCTGAAAGTCTGCCTGTCCTACCATGTTTTCCTCTGGTGTGGATATAACACATGGTAGCTCTAATGCTGTCTATACAGCTGTAGCAAGGAAACAACATTTTGGAATTTGTGTGGTTTGTTTATTTGTGCTTTAACATCACTGCCACGGTTCTGACAGTATAGGAAGCAAGGCAGACTTATTCAGTTAAGCATTTGTTAACACTTCCTTATCTTTAATATTCAGCTATGGTAATTGTAGGCCATATGCAATATATTAACCTGTCTAAAAATATGCTGACATAGTCTTGGTTTTATGCACCTGCATCCCTACTCAAACTTGTGAGATATTCTGCTAATAATAGACCGTCTGGCAAAAATCAAATACCCGTTTTTGTGTGCATATCTGCATAATGTTGCACAGAGTCATCAATTAAAGGACTTTTGCTACTGTGGGGAAACCAGTACTGTGTAGCCATAAACCCACTGATTCACCAGGCCAAGCACTAAAAATAACAAACCCAAATGTTAGGTAGTTTAGGCTGCAACAGCTCTTAGTGAAGTTAATAGTTACTGCTGAAAACAATATCCATCCTGTGAAGCCTGGCCAAAGATATATGGAGAGACATTTCATGGACATTTGATCTGAGCACTTCTGAGAACACTGTAGAACCAAACCAAGAAAAAACCTGATACAGCAGAAAAGACAAAAACAAATACTGAATTGCTCTCCAGGGTGCTTCTTAGCCTATCCTAATAACTTCCCTGAAAGCAAGCAAAGGTGTGCACCAGTTTGATTTGGCAGGCCCTAAGGAGGACTGTGATAGTAATGGCCACCTAACTCTGAAGAATTCATTTTTGCACATTTCTCCACTTTTGCCTTCCATGTTAAAGGGACCAGAAAGAAAACTTCAAAACAACCTGAAGTGAATTTATACAGCTTGCTGAGGAATCATGCTTCTCAGAAACCACCGATTACACTCTCCCTCTCCTGCACTCACGTAGCCTCAGTACAAATCCTGCCCTTTCGCCCTGTTCAGCTTTAAAGTTTTTTCAAATTATAAATACTTTTAGAATTTTGCCAGTAACTTTTATCTTTTTCTGAAATGTCAGTAAGAAACGAAATGGCGGAGCTCAACAGGCCTTAAAATAAACATTTGAGGGTAAATGAAGTTTTCAGCTGAAAGACACAATTTGTAGATTGGTTTTGCTGCTGAACAAGTTCTTTCCCCTGTTGTTAATAAGGCAAATTGCAAAGAAGAACTTTATTTCTCTTACTGTCTGGAGGCTTTCACTCCTATTACTCTTCTCTGTTTAAATGTTTCTGTTATATGAATTACAGAGCATAACAACATGGCACTAATAACTTCCAACCCAACTACAAAACTAATAACTGGTTTGGCAACATTTAACACTACTAATATATAGGAGAATTATTTAGTTATCTGCTTATCCTCTGAAGGGAAATTCACTTCTGTCATATACCACTTAAGATACTTTTCCATGTCATTGATGTATTATTTTCAAAAACTTGCAGCTCTTTGTTCAACAAAGCAATTAAATGGGTACTCAACTGAAAGCATATATCTAAGTATTACACTGCTTAAGATGTCTTTGGATCTGTGCTTGAGAACATACAAATTCACTGTGTCATGTGTGTGGTGTACCACAAGGATAGCTGTGGCAGCTGGCAAAGCTCAAAGCCTTAACCTCAGGATGTAATTTTTTGAGTAGGTGGCACTTGAGTTTTAATAAAAGGCATTAGTTCAAAGAATTTTCATACTGAATCTAATCAGCCAAATAACCCACACCCACCAGAGTCACTAATATTCCCTCCAGAAAAAGTTAAGGGAGGGTAAAAACCTTAATCAGAGGAATAACTTGCCCAAAGGGGATTTTTTTTTTTCCCTTAACTTTCATTGGTGACTCAATTTCTTCATCTGCATTTCACATCTTCATTTTGTGGAGAGTATCTGGAGAATTCTTTTATGCCTGAAAATGTCTGTCCTTTTTGTTTTCAAATCTTGCTCTACCCAGTGTAATGATGCCCTAAGTTATTAAGTTTGGCTGGCTACTACTTAGAGACCAAGTAGAAAAGTAGTGCCTTTCCCGTGTTTTAAATATCTTGCAAGAGGTTTTACCTGCTGTACCCTTACCTTTATCTGTGCAAGAGCACTCCCTGCCCTTTGGTATGTGTAGTGGGGGCTGGCATAGGACTGGCTTCTCTTATTCACCACTTCTCTGAATTAGCTTTTTACATTTCTCATCAAATGAACTTCCATGTGTCTAAATGACATTTGCTGTCTGCCTTTGGACTTACATTTTTATTTCAAGATTTCTTAAGAAATAACTATTTCTGGTACACAGTTTTTCAAATGGCATGGTTCAAGTGGAGGCCAAAGAGTATAAAGGCATAAAAATACATTCAAATTAATTTTGCCTTTCCAATTCTCCTGAATCAGAATTCAGTAGTTTGTCTGGTTGATGGCAAGCATTGGAGACATGTTTGCACTGAGCTGTTCACTGGGATTTGCTGCCTTCTTTCTTCCTCCTGAACAGGACCCTTAATGCAAGAATCTGGAAGTGCAGTCCGAATTATTCTTTCTTGTCCTGCAGTTGTTTGCAATTAGTATGATCTCTGAAACTTGCAACTTTAGCCCTTCAAAGTCAAAGTCAGAGCCCGGTAGTTTTCATATGAGAGAAGGCATTTAAATAAATAGCTGACTCTGTATTTTGTGTTAGGAAAGGTAGTAATATATAATGTTGTTTGTTTAGTAAACATCTTTTAGTAAAGTATATGGAGTATTTTAGGCTCTTTTACTGTTATAGTTTGTATTTTTGTACAAGCTATAACAAAGATGAAAAAGTCTTTATTTTGTACCACTTGGATGCCGTTAAGTTTTTCTCTACTATTTTTCCTCAGCTTTGAGCTTCTTTTTAAGATCCCATTGTTCTCCATTCTATCAACCTTTGTTCCTATTTTGAGATTGCAGAATAAAATAACTCCTGCCCCTACTGGAAGAACATTTCAAATACCAGCTGTTTTCTACCTCAGCAATCCATCCCTGAGCACCACCAAATCATAACTTGGTGATTTTACCATATAAGCACAGACAGTTCACAATAAACCTGTTAAGACTGACGGATGGGTGAATATTTGTGCTATGTGTTCCAGTTCCCAGAACACCTGTCAGTATTTTCTGTTCTCCCATTCTCCTGCTCTGGACCTTAACAACAGTGTAAGAAAAATTCAACTCTTCCTTTTTCTTCAGAATAGAATGTATTTTAGAAGGCTATGTATGAACATTTAGAAGGCTATGTAGCAATTTGAGGAACACAAAATGGGTCTGTATTTCTTCAAATTATTGCTTTTGCTTAGTTCAGTCATATAAATCTTCTCAGATCACACTAAGTATTCCTGAAGAAAAGCACCTGTTCTGTTTTTCAAAAAAAATTCTTTTGCTAAATATAAATGAAATCAGTAATGGAAAACCATAACTCACACATTTTACTAGCTATGACAATATGTTTTTTCAAAATATTCTTGTGGTTACTTCTTGAATAAATTAAGTATTTCTTCTAGAATCACATATGCTATTAACATGAGCTACATTTAAAAAAAAAAAATCATATAGCATTCCAGCCACCTATAAGGACTGGGAAAAAATGATCACGAAAAACCCATCTTGCAGAATCCTGTCATTCTAATTGCACTCACAGTGTGATGAAAGAAAGATGATGAAAGATTGCAGGTAAACATGGCACAGTTGGATAATTTAAAATAAAAGGCTTCCCCAAATAACTGTTTTGTAAATCAAAGTTTTCTTGTTTAGACCCTTCTGACTGTCACGGATGTGAGTCAGCACAAGCAAACTTGGTCTTGCTGCTGTGGGTCAGGCAGCAAATTCTGCTCATGTTCCCTGGAAGTTCCTACACAATAAGTGGAATACACTCAATTTCATCCAGTTTGTAGTTTGTAAGGCTGAAATAATTTTTAGAGATCTTTGAACAAAAATTTCTCTATTATTTAAAAGACTTAAAGCTGTCACTGAAAACACTTACCATTTCATCAGTGTTTATGGAGGTCCGGATGAGCATGGCCATGGAAATACCAGATTTTCGAGCTGCAAGTGTCTGTTTAAGGCAAATACAAAAGAGTTACCAATTATACAAGTAACATCAGCTGTTGAATCTAATAGAAGGCAAATAGTACTTAATGACGCTACTGGATGTAAACAAAACTGTAGAAGATATAAAAACTTTCAGTTAATGTTTGCAGCTCACAATTTTTAAGGTTTCAGTACATAATGCAAGTACACTTTCCATCATCATTCCTGTTCCTTTCAGCAGTGCCCAGCTGAACTGCCATTTCTAATACAAAACCTGTTATTCAGAGGTTTGTGACTCAGTTTTTTTAAACCACAGGCTGTCACTGTTTTTCCACTTTACCAACTGAATTAATGTGGTACAAGGATAGGCATCCTGCCCTAATTTGGAAGCTGACTGTGCCTGCAGCAACATGGGAGATCATTTTGCAGTAGTCTTACGGTTCAAGTTGTCAGTCTGGATAATTTTTTGTAATTCACTGAGCATTTTAAAACTGTGTGTATGCATATAAAATGCTACTTGTCTTAAATAAAAGACCTCCAGAAACCTTAAAGAATTATTTTCCTTAAAGACCGTATTAATTTAATACAATGGATATGTATGGAGAAACACACTGGTTATTTGAGACAGGAAAAGAGAGCAGAACTCCGTGTCTATATGTCCTCATTTAGCCACATAATGGTATATGGACAACTTCTGGCTCTGAAGACAATGCACTTGATTGTAGAGATAAACTCTTTTGCTCTAGTACAGTACATACAAAGGGACTGAAAAGAAAGTAATTTTAATATACAATAAACAAGGAAATTTTATATTCCTTATTGCAGCACCCCAGAAATTTAAATGGGTCCTTGAGAATTAACTAGTGAGTATAATGATCAGAAAGGCCCCTGGGGAAATGAGTTCTGTGTGTCTTACAAATAATAATTCAAATCTGAATATCATTTCTGCTATCAGTAATCCTTTTGGACTGACAGAAATAGGTAAGATTTATTCCACTGTGCAAAATATCAACCATAACACTGTTATATTACTGTACTTCACCTGTAGTGCTGTTTTCCTTTTACCTTCCTCCTATTCTAAATCATTCCCAGTGTGTTTGTACACTCCTGCTTTATCTCTGTTCTGCCATCCTCTATCTGCTTTGTCATGCTTTGCTGCCCTCGCAGTCAAGCAGTGTGTGGATCAATTATACCACCCACTAAACATAAGCCTGTTGTTGCCTTTGTTGTGAGGATACAGATTTTCACCTAACTCTGAAGTGGGTCTCTGTAGTCCATCCTTACAGAACAATTACAGCAAAAGTTTAAATGATACTTTTTATGCGACATTCTTATTTTTGTGAAATACATACTGGGCCAGAAGCAATTTAGGCCTTCATCAGCAAAGGAACTGCATCATTAATCTCTGGATGAAGAGACAATTCCAATTTCTTCCAAGTATATAATTTTAATCATTGACATATTTAAAATGGATTTCTATTTATTTATTTATGAGACTGTTCAATTTTAATTTTAAATGTTCACTTTCCCTGAACCAATTTTCAATAAGTTTCTCTTGATAATAATTAAATTTGCAGACTGACACAGAATTATTAATCTTGTGAAACCAATTATAGGGTAAGAAATCATCCTTGGCTCAGTAGTATTTGATTCATGGCTCTCCTATTACAAAGAACCCCCCCTTTTTTTTTCTCTTTTAAACCCAGAAATTTACAAACTCTATGCTATCAGATTTTCCATTCTGTTATTATTAAGTAAACAATTCTGTTTACTTCTCTGTGACCATCCTTTCATTCTATTTCTATGAATATGGGAAATTCCATGGGTGTGTGCCAGTGAGATTGACAAAATCACAGGAAAGATTAAACAGTTTTTTCATACTTTTTGTGACAAGACCCAACACTACAGGACCCACATATCAAAGTTAAAAGTGGCAAGTAAAAATGCTTCTATATCATTAAGAGGAAAAGAAACAATTTTCATACTCAGAAGAATTTTGTGTTTTAAATCAATGTACTTTAAAAGCATTGATCTTTTGATCCCTCTTGAAGCATAGGGCTTTTTCTCAAAGTCTTGCCAAGTACCCATGTACATTTACTTGCCTGCACTATGCCAGTTTTATAGTTTTGACTAGGAAGGGATGTGATGCTTTTAGGTCTCAATTGCACCATCCTAGCCATTCCAAGCAATAGGGCAATGTGAACAACTCGTCAGGACAGGAGCACAAAGGGCATAAGAACATTAACCTCAAATATAGGGCAGTGACTGCTGCTGTGTTCTGTCCTCCAGCAATACACCAAAGAAAATGAGCCAGCAGAACTGCAGTTTCATGATATCACTGTAAGCTAATAAACAGATACTATTTCCTGTGAGAAAAAAGAAAATGGGGAAGCAATTTTGACCCTCTCACGTGTCCTTCAAGCCCAGTCCTCCCAAGGGGCACCCTTGGAATCATGGAGCTTTACTCTTTTGCTCCTTAATCAGAAATGTGCCTAAAATTATAGTGCAGTGCCCTATATAAAATAATGAAGCCTGATAGGAAACAGATAATTAGGCTGTTCTTAATAAAATGTTTGTCACATTGGAAGAAAGTGATATCTAGATGGATCTATGATAAACCAGTAAATTTAAGTCAAATGGATTAAATTTACAGGGATTTTAGTAAAAAAACCCCATAAGGATTATTTCCATTTATGTACCACTGTCAGAACAAACTGCATCTACAAGAGAAAGCCCATAAAATGCATCTGTTCTGAAACACTGAAGTTGGTGGTAATTCAACGGCATGAAGCACTGAAAACATAGCAGTGTCTCTTTTCAAGTATGGTATGAAACAAGGAGGAGCGAGCATTTTGGAAAGAGAAAGGGGGAAAAGCTGCCAGATTAATCAGTGGGAAACAAGATGACAGGGTATATGAATACAATGAGAAAACTTCTCCTCCTATTGCCTCTGTTTTTAAGTAGCAGCAAGAAAAAAAGGTAAGTGCAGCTGATCAGCTGGACCCCCCCAGGAAGTCCAAACTGCCAGAGCATCAAAAGAATACGGTGAGCAACAGGAACCTGAAGTGTTTCACCCCTCTCCTCTAACAGGACACAGATTTGTTAGCAGTTTATACTTGTTTACTCTCCCAAACTGACCTCCAGATACTACCTAATGTCTTTCCTTATGTGAAAATTTGACCTGCAGAGAGTAAAGACCTTAAGTACTGTTGAATCATAAATATAAGAACAAATTAAAAAAAAACCCAAAAAACCTAGCAAAAACCCCAAACAGTAAGAGAAGATGATAAAGCAGACCATTATCTATTTAATTTTAATTTGTTTTGCAACTCCCTAATACAGGGTTTAAAATCAATTAGTCTCCTTTATGCTCAAGGCCTTCTAGATTACCTAATAACTTGTATCTACGCTGTCTAATTTATTACCTCCAAATTTGCTTTAACAGCTTAAATAAATAAATATAATTAGAAGTCATTCTAGCAATAACATTGAAAAATGGTAACTGTAAGTAAAAGCAAATTGGACTCAAGCTATAATTGTATGTTAAATGATCAATTGTGTTGGGAAAAAAAAAAGAAAGAGAAGTCCTCTGTCACAACAAAGTAAGCAAGCTGGGTCTTACACAGCTGAAACAGCACAGAGGAACAAACAGTCAGGCTAATGTAACTGTTCATGACTTGAGCGTTTCAGTTTCCCTGATCATCTTCTCTTTTTTCCTTTAAAAAAAATCTACAGACTCCTATCAGCAGGTAAAAAAAATTGAAGACTAAGTATTTTTTATCACGTTACAAATGCTAATATTTTTAATGTGATGCAAAAGTTACCCACTAGAGGTGAATGGGACAAGAATGTCACTGTTTTCAGCATTTAAAGCCCGCACAATTTCAGAATGGTTTCTTTTTGAGCAGCTACAGGAATATCACTCTAGGGATCTCAGCTTTATTATTTTTGAAGAAAGATTTGTAATTTGTTTCTTGGGGTGCTGGGATGAAGGGGGGAGGAAGGAAAAAAAAATAACTTGCAAGGGAGTAAGGTACTAAGTGAAATTACTCAGCCCTGCCCCGTAATTTTTCTATTAAAAGAGTCAATGTCTAATCCTGAAATATTCAACAGAACTGCAGTATTAAGCCCAGAAAACAGATTTAGAAAAAATGACAATTCAGCCCCACTACAGAATTATTACTGGACATAACTGTAATATCATTTGCTTTTTCTTCATATTTGTAGCACGGACACAAAAGCATGATCTATCCAGCCTCAAAGATAATTCTTTGTTATGATTTCCATTTAGAAGAATTTAAAGTCCTCACAAATACTTATTATTTTATGATTTATCTTCTTAATGGATGAATATTTTTGTTACGAATATAACGGAATTTGCCTATCAATGATTAAAGGAGTTAAGAAAATGGACTGCTGATAGCAGAATTAATGTAAAATACTCCAGGTATTTAGCTGACAACATACAAAGCAGACAATACGACATCTGCAATTTAAATGAATCTCTTATTTATACAAATCTTTAAATTACCATATTTGAATTCCAGTCTCTATAAATGTTTTTGTTGTGGAGACACAGAGAAAAAGTTTCAGTGCATCATCATTTTAGCTGAAACAGGCAGTTGTTTCATCTGGTGTGTTCACTTCAACAGACTGTTTTACAGCAGCAGATTGACAAATTGTTCTTGTGTTCTTATAATCAAATAATAAAGGTAAGGAGCAATACGTTCTTGAATGATCAAAAGAAGAAATTTGCCTGATTAGAGTGATTACACAGTATAAATTCACCTTTAAATTGAATTAACACAGGAATTTTCTAGAGTCTTCACAACATTCAAAATTATGACAGGCATTAACAGAAGCAAAGGCAGTAAAATAGAGCTTCCTTTGGCTATGGCTGGGCAGATCACCACACCTACTTGGCCACTGTGAGTTAAAAACTTATGACCTCCACTGTAATTACTGATATTTCTCTCCCTGTAGTCCCACCTCAACTAAGGCTCCAACTAACCCAAAAGGCCTCATTGGCTTTCCTTATGTGAAAATTTGACCTGCAGGGCATAAAGACCTTAAGTACTGTTGAATCATGAATGTATGAACAAATTTATAAAAACCAAAAAACCCAGCAAAATCCCTAAACAATAAGAGAAGATGATAAAGCAGACAATTGTCTACTTAATTTTTAATTTGTTTTGCAACTCCCTGATACAGGATTTGAAATAAATTAGTCTCCTTTATGCTCAAGGCCTTTCAGCTTCTCTTTCTCTAGGTGTCTAAGATTTTCCAGTACCACAGGGGAAGCTTCATGCTTGAGTCCTAAACATTGTGCTTGTATTATTAGAAAAGATATCTGGAATATACTGATAACTTTTTAACATAAACTTTTTCTAATAATATTGGTATATATGATGCAGAGCACAACACACTCACAAAAGGCACCACTTCCCTTATGATAAAATTCTTGGTCATAAAATAATTTTTTAACTTCCCAACAGAAGGTCATAATAAAATACAATATTAATGTAATCCCCAACAGTTATTGTGATCATTTCAGAACATTTATCAATATAAAAGTACTCACCATAGCCTGAAAAATCCAGACAAGATAGGGAAGAAATTATAAAGAATATTAATAATTTGTCAGATTTATTGCAACAAAGAAATTATATCTTAGTCCGCATCAAGAGTCTAGCACTCATTTCTAGCAATATTATTTCTATTTTTCTGAAAGAGTCAAAGCAAGCACAAAAAAGGATCATTTACATTTATTTTGATGTCTTTATGTATTCTGAGCTATACCTTTCTGTAAGCAGTTCCAACAATTAAGAATAAAGCAGAGTGTCATTTAACATGCATATGTGTCATGGCAGGACAGTAGATTATACTCACGGTTAATACAATTAATAGTGGCGTGGCTTCTGTCAAAAAGATGCTTTAATGACTGCAGGCTCTACTATGTTGTACATTTAACTTTTCATCAATTTCAGAAGGAATTCTACTCTAAAATGGTTGCTGTGCTTTCTCTTTTTGACTGGTCAGTGTGGTGGATCACCACAAAGTAGCTGAACACAGTAACTGAGAAAACACTGAGCAATAATTTGGCAAAGGCTGACTGTTTAATGACAACTGCAGTAATCATTTACTTAGCCTAACACCCCATCATTTCTTTACAGTGAGAAATTGGTTTGGGGGCTTACCACCATCAGACTAAATAGGTATTTTATTGAATTATGAATTCTACACTACTGGAAAAGAAAAAAAGAAATGTGAATAGCACTTGAAATTCTTCAGAGCACAGAGATTCTACTTAATCTTGCTTAGACTGGATGCCAGAATAAATCTCAAAGGAACTGCCCTTCTTTTCCACTTTGAAATTTATTTTCCTAAATTATTATTGTTTGCAACGCCTGTTAAAAACCTTGATACCTCATCTTGTACCAAAAGCATGCATAAATCTTCAAAATATTCATAGTGAAAAAGGGCTGCTTTTTAAAAGGAACTTTCAGTATCAGAATAAATCAAGTGAATCAGTATCCCAAACACTCAATAGCAGCTTTCTTTAAGAAAGTGAGTAGATTACTATTACGTGAAATGCCCTTTACTTGATTACACAAGTAATACCTATACATCCGATGAGATATTCAGACTTATCTATTACACTTTAACAATTGCCTCACTGACTTTTACTGGCTTCAATCCATTCTCTCAAGACACCTTTTTTCCATAAAACAATTGTTGCAAACTGTGATTCAGATGCACAATAGTAACTACAAGAAAGACCTACACAAGTGGCAAATGAATCAAGCTTCAGAGGTTACTCACCACATCCCGAACAATGGGAAAAGATTTCTTTCTTCGCAGGTCTGGCATGCTGTCAATTCCATACAGTCCACGACTGCAGAAGATAAAAAGGCAAAGAAGAAAATAAAAACATGGAGCTTACAAGACTACATCCTTAAGAACTGCTTATAATATCTCTAATTACAGTTAAAAATCAAAATTAGCAGTTATCAGCTAAACGCAAGTGCTCCAATTCTCATGAAAAAAAAGTGAGAGTGTTCTTGGTGCTTTTTATCCTGGCATTCATGCAAAGCAGGGTAGCTGAAAGGTTGCTTAATACCTCCTAGAACTTTTTACCATTGATTTAGAAATTATAAGAATAGCTTTCCATCATAAGTTCTTGTCTATCTGGTAGCTGAGATGCAGCCCAACATTGCATATTGAATATCACTGATGTCAATGAATATTGCTGTATTAAATTTGATACAAACTTTAAAATACCTAGCTAAATACATAATCCCATCTCAAATACCTCCATGTGACTGTGGAAAACAAAACTTGTCACATTTTAAAATAATTCCATAGTGACCATCATTATTTTCTCCTGCTTGGTTTGAGCTTTTTCATTGAGCACACAATTAAACCCCAGACAGATCTCACATATAACTTGAAAACAACAACAAAGAGCACTTGGAGTCACTTCAAAGAATAAAAGGCTGACACACCAACAGAATTTAAAAGAATATATATTGATATGGATAACAAACGGGCATCATTCTCTCTGACTCTTCCAAATAATTAACACAGGTATCCCCCTGAACTTTTTCCACAGAGGATTTTGGAAGATTGCTATATTCCTTGTCAGTTCTAATTCAGAGATACTTGGAAATTCTCAGAGAAGCTGGGATACCATGTTTTTCAAGACAGAACATCCTCCTTTCCATGGTCCTCCTGTTTGGCACTGCTTCAAACACCCTTCTCAGTTCTCATATTTCTCTCTACCTCTGTGTATATAAAACTACATTCACAATGAAGAGTTTATAATCTGAAAGCCCTAATTTTATTTATACATGTTATAATTACTGTGTGAAAAGATATAACTAAAATTAGTGAAGAAATTTTCACTTCCTTCTGATGCACCTGCACCATTCTTCAAGAAAGGGAAAAGAATTCATAGTCTATTTATGCAGTTTATTTATATTTTCACACGACCATTTTTCCATGCAGGGTTGTGATACTATAATTTTTTTTCAAGAATATAAAGACGAAGTGGACCCAAATTGCAACTTCCAGACATACTTACAAACCCAGCAAAAGCATGACAGAAATAAAATAACATTTCTGAGGTTGTGAAGAGTAAATGTACAGAGACCAAGAAAAAAACTCAGGGCTTTTTGCTACTCAGGAGCAGTTCCCTCAACAGTAAATAAAACTTAAGGCATTCTTATGCTCACAAAGAGACAATATCTGTAAAATTATTTCCATCTATTATTCTGCTCTGTAACATAAAATATGACTAAAATGGGGGTTCTCACTAAACTCCTTTTACTGATCATTAAGAAATAACATAGCAAGGAAAAAGCTTTTAATGTTAATGTAGGTTATACATTGAATACTCTACTTCCAATTATAACCCAACAATAACTTGACATAGAAGATGATGAACTGGAATCATACTAATTTGATGAAAGTTATCATTCAAGGCAAGGAAAAAAACCTGTCATACTGACTATTTTTTGGTGCTTCTGGAAATATTCTGCGTAACAGTAATCTATTTGAATTTGTCAGAGAATCCAAGAAAAATAAATTTGTTTTACCATAGAGAACATGCCACTGAAGGAAAGGAGTAAAAAAAGAGTAATCAGCAGCACCATCTGTGTATTGTTAGCAAATTTCAGAATGGATTAGGCCATGTGGTAAAATTATCAGTCTCTGACTCACCATTAGGCAAGCAGTAAATTAATACAACAGCAAGTCTCTGGAAAAAAGGAAACTGGTACTACCCAGAATTGATATACATGCTGAGAACTCCAGCTAACCTACTTTCACTTTTTAAAAATATGGAAACAATGAGCTCTAAAGTGTCTCATCTTCAAGAAAGTGAAGAAAAATGAAATTAAGATGATATTATATGGTATTGGTATAGAAAAACCAGGAAAGGTGGTGCTTCTGCCTTTTAACAGAGAAGTTGCATGAGAAGTCCCAGAAAAGCTGTCTTTGGTCTTTGCCTTTACTTTCTTGTCCTGGGCTTTTCTCTCATTTCACACAACCAAGCAAAGATCATTGCAGAGAATGGAGAGTTGCAGTCCCTGCCATGGGCCTGGGGTGTGCTGTGCATGAGGGGGGTTCACAGCATTGTGCCATGACAGAGAGGGAGCAGGGCAGAAGAGAATCAGTGGAGGTATTTTTGTACAGATAAAGCAGCCATGGTTGTGAGGGAAGGAATCTCCCTCACATGACACCACCTTTTGGAGAGAGTAACAGGGAGAAGGAGTCATAGCTAACTGCAGTCAGTTGTGCTGGCAGTGAAAAGACCAAGGGATTCTAGAAATTAGCATTAGTTTTGCACGGAGGAGTAGAGTGGGAAGTGTGATTAAAACAGAGCCACAAAAGTCTTTGAAATGACAGCATTCTTTGCCTGAATGAGAAGTTAAATGAAAATTGCATAACTGTTTTCAGGGAGGCCCAGTGAAACAGAGGCTTGAGTACAGATATTGTGGACAGCAAAGTGAGGAGAGGACAGGTCTAAACTTTGTCAGCAAAAGAAGTAAGGTTTAATCTAAAAACATGAGCTATTATTGAGCTACTGTCAACCATTTGAAGTAGTCCTCTGCAGTGGCTACAGGATGTCTGCATAAGGGATTGAAACAGCTTATTCTCAGAGGATTCAACATTTGAATTTATCCACCTGTGGCTGGAAGAAAGGGCACAAAAAGAGCAGCTTCAATCTGTATAGTCCTTGTCAGTGGCATAAGTTCTCCTTACACCTATGAGATTGCTTTCCATGTGCAACCCACAAAAAAATAGGAATTCCACATTGCCTTTTAAAGGTCTACATCTATTAAGAAACTGTAATTAAGCATCTGGTTATGGAAAGCAGTACATACAGTAAAGCAGTATGGTCACATGCAGCTTCCTACAGGCATAGATGCAATACTCGACTGTCAGTACCCACACTCAGAGTCTGCTTACAAAATTCTGCCCTAAGCTACACAATAACCAGGTGTTAAACTGTTTCTCCTCTGGCTTGCATTTGGTAACTAATCCTGCACCATGTCACATGTAACCTCACACTCTTACAGCAACTCTGAAGGTTCTGTGAGTTGGAAAGGGCAGAAATAGAACACTTCGAGGTACGACAAACTAGATGGAAACAACCTACACTACTAAAAAGCTGTAGATTACTCATAAAATGGTTTAAAGTTTAGCAATAAGTATAAATGTTACCCTAATGATACCTTCCATAGAAGCATGTGCATTATATTAAGCAAATTAATAACCATAACTACCTTTTAGGGACACCCACCTCCCCTCAAAATAGGAATCTAAATGGGAAAAACTTCATAGTGTCTAGCATCTATTGTATAGCATTTCAGATATAAAAATCAGAAGATGAATGACTAATTTAATCTCATCAACTTTTCTTTGCAATAAATTGTATTTATAGTAAAAAGTACTTACATAGTGCACCAGCAAGAGGATAATACCCTTTTTAATTAGGTTAACTAATATAACTGATAAATTCTACCAAAGGCTTTTAGTTCTTTGCCTTTCCAGACTGAATAATAAAAAAGTATTCAAAATAGGAGGGAATCCCTAGAACTGGCAGCAAGACAATTTCATTGGGACACAACAAAACAAAATGTACAGGTTTCTACCACACTCACTCTCAGCCACTGGAAGATCTTTTTTCTTGACTTTTTAGACTTCAAGTACTGGAGTGATACTGTAATGTTAGCATTACATTACTACACATTTACCAGAATGAAGACAAAATTGTGCTACAGCTTCAAAGGACACTTATTTTATATGCAAAGAGGTAAAAAATGTTCTCCTATCTAATTGACCTCAGCATCCGAATTGTTCTATTAATTTCTCAAAAAATAAGGAATTAAAAAATTAAAAGAAGACTTCTTTCAAAATGCAATTTCTCAAACCAAAAATACTTAAGAAAAAAATACTATAATGCTATAAGACTAATTTGCAGATTTAAATAACAAAATTCTCAATTATGTTTTTACTTACCCAGCAAATGCCTGGACTGCATAAAGCTTGGAAGCATCCAAGGAACTTGCACTTACTATCCGAGCCTTTAAGAGACACCAAAAAAATACAGTTACTTGATTGCTTTTAGTAAGTTTTGGACAGAATTTAACTGCATCAAACATGTAGGACATATGAAAATGTTTAGCAGGGTCAGCTCCAGGCCAAAGCTAGACTAACTGTTCCTTTGGGCAACATTTTGGTAGCATTCAACATTTAGTGACACACACTGGAAGAACCCATGGGAAGGAAAGGTACTGCTTCCCAATACTGTTGCCCTTTAAATCCTATAGTGTATGCAGGGTAGGTGATAATTAGAGGCAAAAATCAGGTGTCATGTTTGGCAGCAGCAGACCCCTGTGTAGGCAATTATGGAAAGCACAACAGTGAGGGTTACCCCTGTATATAAATGCAACACATTTGCAATACACTCAAAGGAGAACATAAAGAGTGGAAAGCTGGGAAAAAAACCCCATGCAGATTTCACAACTAAAATGAAGGAACAGAACAGGTCAAATAAGTCACACACAAACATCAACAAAATACATGATCCCTATAGCAAATATGTGATTTTAAACCTTTTCATCCACAGAACTGCTATCTGAAAGAGAATTGGGAAGAAGGGGAATATAGGTTAGACAAAACAGTCTCCAAGAAAAATCTTATGCTATAAAAAACCTGTCAGTGTTTTAATCTGTTAATGTAGACCAGAATCCAAGTGACACCTGTGCTTAGCTGTATAATTCTGGCAAGATCACTGTCACTACATTTCATACAAGCAAAAAGATGTTCTTGGTAGATAAGAACCCCTGCCACATACAAAGGACTGTGGATAGCATTTAATTCACATAGTATATCACACCTCCAAGTGATTTTTAATATTATTGCTTTTAAAAAAAATTATTTTTAATAATAATGAATATATATTCAATAAAGTTGCAGTGTTCAAAAAGTAATACTCCATTTTCAAGGAAAAGGAAAATGTTTCTACTAAGGATTTAAACACCACGCCCCCCCACCCCAACTCCTGGACTTTAACTATTCTATCACAGCTACTCATAAAATGACAGAAATTACCCCCCCCCAATGCCAATAGTTATGAAAGTATAAGTTATTTCATATATATATATATATATATATATCAGTCTAAATTGCTTAATGCAAAACCACAAGGTGAACATTTACAATCAGACAGAAAATACTTGCTGACAGAAAAAGCTACCCTTATTTTATTGTCTTGTCACATTTGCACTTTATAGTACAGTGCATACATGAAACAGCATTGTTTTAATTATCATCTTACTGATTTTCCCACTTCCCCAAAGTGAGTGGGCATTCTATGGACCCTTTAAATAGCTTGGGTATTCTCGAGATGTTTGGAGATTTCTCAGGTTACATACATTACAAAATAACAATTTACACCTAGAACATGTGCCATATTTAATTTTTAAACCAGTTTATATACAGGAAAAATCACTTTCAAACACATAAATCCAAAATATATGAGCAACTGTAAAGCTGCATAGAGTACAGTAGTGACAATCAGGAAACTAAAAGGCTCTATTGTGCCACTAATTTTAGAGGCTACTTACAAGATCAAAGCATTTGACTGACTAGATTTATCAAAATGAGCTTACTCCTTAAATATTCTTTATTTTCAATTATTTTTGAAATGTATTTGTCTCACAACATCAGATACTATCAGCTATTCTTTCAAGAATATAAAGAATATTTGGACAACCATATGATCTAACTTCCCCATCCCAAAATTGTTACAGCACTTCACAAGCAGGGTGAGAGCAGAGCCAGGGGTAAATAGGTGACTGTAAGCTGGGCTGGCCACAGAAACTGGGATGTGCTTTTATGAGAAAAGGTGAGAACAGTTAAAACCAGAGGGCTGGAGCAGCATCTGGACATCAATGAGATGAAAGGCATGAGAGCATGTACCAACAGGGCTCTGTGCAGGAGAGACAGAAGCATCAGTTCTCAAACTTGAGAAAAAGGAAACGTCCAAAAGGTGAAGAGAAATCTGGGGACTGAGGGAAGTTTTAAGCAAGACACTACTTGTAATTTAAGAAGCCTCACCAAAATTTGTTCATGCAACCTGTGCCTTCTTTCCAGAATATCTAACCATAACAACATTGTTAATACTGCCACATAAAGGTGTAGAATAAATCTTGGTACTATTTATGTGGAATGCAATACTTAAATAGTTTGCAAATACTTTAATGTCAGATGCCTAAAGAATCACATGAATTCTATGTTCACTTCACTTGTTTAAAAAGTTATATTAAAACTTGTTGAGATTTATCTTCCACAAAAACCAGAATTTTCAAAGCATGAGAGACAGATATATAAAATTTTGTTTACCTCTCTTGGGTTTCAGCCAACTTCATCTAATTTCACTATATTTCTTTTACTGGAACCTAATTTTGCCTGAACTCAGGGAGGAGAGTGACAATCAAAAATTAGGAAGGAAAAAAGGAATGGTTTTGGTTTAACTTGCTTTTCTTTGCAGTCTCCATGTATTAAAAAAATGGACCCATCTAACAGTCTCTTTTCTCAGTAGAAATTGCATAAGGTGGGTAACTGATGCAGATTTCCCAAAAAAGAGCTCTTAAGAACATCTCTTCTTTGTAACAAATGAGTGCATCTTCAGAGACAAAATCAGTTTGAAAACTTCATTGTTTACTGCTTCTGAACTCAGCATGAGGGAGATAATCTGAACTGTGGAAGTGTTTTCTGTGTGCATGAGATCACCACGTCAGGAAGTGCACAGAGTCATCAAGCAATTCACTTTAGTAGTCATCAGGCTACCAGAATAGACAGCAACATTTCTTGATGTAGATAAGAAATGAACTGTGATTATGTAAGAGACCACTGAATGTATTTTCAAATCAGAGATTGAAGGCTAGACATCTCAGATTATACTGCTGAATGACAATGATTTACTTAGAAGAGCCTATCTTCATATAACTAATTTCTGTCATCCACACATTCAAAACACTAACCTAAAAAAGTCATGAGTGCACCTAGGAGCAGTGGAAACACCGATTCATATTGTTAACCCTTCTTACTTTAACTAGTTGTTTCTCCTTGAATTTTATTTAAAAATTCACTACATTATGAAATACCAGTAATAGCCTTCATATTGTGCCTGTATACCACAGGCCAATTTAGGTAAGAGGAAGGTGTTTTTTACTAGCATTACAGGAAAAATCCTATTGCTCCTTAATTGTCGCTATTTCAGCTCAATGCAGTCCATACAGATATTTACAAACCTGCGTAACAGAATGATGAACAGGGTGTTCATCTAGCTACATACTACTGAAAATTATATTTACTAATGTCAAATATCAAAGGCAAAAGGAAAATACTCAGCAGCCCTTTTTATTTTTTAAGGCAGACAGTTATATTTAATTAGGTAACTAAGCATGAAAGTCAATAAAATTAGTCTTTCAGTTTCCTTTATTAAGTTCCAGGTATTAAAAAGCTGTATAATATTCAGCATAGCCACTAAATCCTGGCTTCTGTTGAAAGTGGTTTACATATAGGGATGGCTGGGGAATGAAGTGAAAGGGGCTTGCCATGTTTTCAGTACCCTCAAATAAACCTCCTGGTTATTTTCTATCCATCTATCAGTTTAAATGTAGGTTAAGTAAAATTTCCAACAACTGTTTATTAATGCTGCTTAATTACTATTCAAACTTGGTATGAAAACTAACAGATCTTAGAAAAGTTTAACTTTACATTGTTGTCAACTGTTTTCAAATTATCATGGTCCAGTTTATTCATTCTATTAGCAATGTTGCCACCTGTAACTCCTCACACAAAACAGAAATTAATCATACAAGACAACCAGTTTCTATACCCAAATTTCTGAGGGGAAAAAAAAAAAAATCTATAAAGAATGTTGAAAAGACGGAGTCTTCCAGCATGAAAGGTATATGAGCAATGAAGATTGAAGATATGGAAGTCAAGACAGACCTTTGCTTTTGTAGCTTGTGACACCATCAGAAATACAACTAGCTCTGTCAGTCAGTAAAGGTATTTATATCAAAGAGGTTCAGGTGATTCTGCTCCCCAGCCATAAACCTCCTTCAAAAGTCTTGTGTCATTATTTCACTTCTGCACTTTTCTGAGCAGCAGAACATTGTCCCAATACACTCCTCTTTCTTTAAAGACTGCAAAAATTCAGTTTTCCACTCCCTGCCATAGCACAAGAACTGTAACAAGGTTCTAAAAATCTAAACTGTTAGGAAACCCTAGGATCAAAATTAATCAAAACAGAAAGATTTTCCACTCTTATAAGTGTGCATTATTGCATAACACCAAATAGGAAAAAGAATTAAAGTTCATTACTCTCTCAAAGTACTATTTCAATATTTAATTCTGCAAAATGGCTGCAAGAATGTCACACTGACTGATAATTACATTGTTCCTGGGAGCAAAGCCTTCAGACAAAATACTTGCTGGAATTAGGTAACAATACAGCTGTTCCATGAAAATAACATGTGTAAAGTACCCACAGTCACAAGCAGTTTGTAGTCTGAGGTGAACAATTTTAATTAGCATGTATTGCTAAGAAAGGGAAATAACAGATGAAAACCAGGTTTGAATAGAAGCAGGACATTAGAGAAGTAGATTGTCCAAAACAATGACACAAATTAAGCCATGCTAAAATAATAAATGCTGCACCCAGAAGGTATTATTGCCACTACAGAACAGAACATTACACTCTGTAAGCCCAGAGGATGCTGTATTGCTGAAGCTTATTCTAGGGAAATAGAGTATAACGCTTGAAAGATAATATTAAAGCTAGCACATCATAAGAGATGAGTGATGCTTGTCTGACAAAGAGAAGGTCAAACTTGAATAAAGCTTGGTTGACAGGAGAAATAGAAGAATTGCTGCTAGCACTTTACTGGCAGTGATGTAGAAAAATTACTAGCAGATACATGGAGAGCCAAAACAGGAGGTCAGTTTGGTGAAGATGAAAACTGCATTTGGGTCTCTATTAATAAAGCGGTCTGCAAATCTGAAACAAAAGGACATGCTTTAAAAACACCTCCAGTGTGTAGAAACTGAGTCCCATGAGACTTCTAATGACTTTGTTTTCTATTGTTTTTCAAGATCTAGTAGATACTTCTAGCAAATTCTAGAACTCATCTCCAAAAGGGTAAGTTATTGACTGTCAAGAGAACTATTTGATTACAGAATGTGGTGGGCTCAAAAAACTACCACCCTCTTGAAGACTGGGGTCTCTTGACAGTCTCTGGTTTGTCAGGATGATGGTAGGAAGACAGTGTGCATTTTAAGCACTCTCTTCTGACCCCAGAAAGCACTAAAATGATAAGGCATATGTTATCCAAAAGGGAGGAAAAAGCATTTTATCTCCCTCAATACATATAATAGCAGTACAAGCAACCAACTAATTAATCAATAATTTGCTGTGAAAGCAAACAGATAATTGATTATTGCAAATCTTTCTGCATCACACAGGTAACAATGCCATGAAGTGTTTGACTTGGATCACTATATCATGGTCTGAGCTGCAAGCTGAAGTCCAGCTGTATTACTTCCAAAGAAATCCAAGCAAACAGCCCCTTGGTTTGACAACAAATGTGAGAGTATTTCCTCTGAACTCTAACAAATAATAACATGTTCCTTAATTCTTGCATTGAACATGAGGATTGCACTGAGACATGCAAGCTGGTTTATCCTGAGAGCATAGACAGAAGTGACAGCAGGGCAGGAATATTCAATGGCAGTCTGGGACAGGGGGGTGAGCTGCTGTCCACCTTGGGCCACAAAGAACACGGTGCAACAGCAAATAGCTGAGTGCCAGAAGACTGGATCAGAAGGTCAAAGCAGTTGGTGATGAAGACACAAGTGCTCACAGCAAAAATGTTTCGGGGGAATTTACTTGATACCAGTTCTATTTTTGGCCCTGATGACTGAAAGCCCATTAGCTGCTGAGAACATCTGGCTTGGTTGCATCACTAAAACACACAGATCCCACTCAGCCATTCCAGCGCTCAAACTAAATGGGGTGAATTGGGAAGACAGAGATTTGCTTCAAAAGTGTATCCCTGTTGTAAAATAAAATGCTAATGGTGGCACACCCGTAAGTCATATAAACATACTACTGCTAAAGAGCAAGAATAACATGTACACCTAGGATCAGGAGCAAAGGATCAGAATGTAGTGTCTGGGCAACAGTCACATATTTCACAGGGTATGATATTCAGAGCTGCTGTTGGTAAGAAGTTGTTTCTTCTCCTGGGGAGTTGTTTCCACTTCAAAACATTATGTTCAGAACCCCCAAATTAGGAGGCTAAAATATTTAGATAAGCCAAACGAATTACAAGATTCACAGCAGTGGAAGAAAAAAAAGAGTCAATGTATAATCACATACAAAATAAAAAGATGACATCAAGCCAATATCACTTACTGAGATAACACAAAGATATCAGATTGTCTTCTGTTGATAAGCAAACTGGCTTACCAGATACAAGAGAAGAAAAAGACTTGAAATAATATGATTAGCATTAAAACATTAAAGAATATTTATTTACTGTTATCTTTTATGCTATAGGTAAAGTCAAGATCAAATTACAGTTTGTTTTGACTGCTTAAAATAATAAGTTGGAATAATTATGCCTAAACACCAAAGAGAGACACAGATGTTAAGAGCTATAGACTGGTATGCCAGAATTCAAAGGATGACTTTTGGTACTATGGGAGTTTTTTTGCTTGATAGGACATGCATAAATCCTTCTGAATTCCTCAATCCCTTTTTATAGGTAATAGAAAAAGGCATGTCTCCCTGTCCTTTACTTTTATGGTTTTTTTGAAAAGAAAATTTCACCCAACACGCCTTTTAAAGTTCTCAAGGAAAATTCCACTACTTTATGTTTGCAGTACCCTCCTTGCCTTATGGATGCAGAGGAGCATCAGCTCCGTCCTGTTTGTGCGAAATGAAACAGGAAGACCTACAGGAGAAGATTAAAAAGTGCTTTAGTTTATACCCATCCATTTTATAAATATTCTTCTCTCCTGGTTTAGTTTTACATTCAATAATAGTACATCCCTCACATCTGTCTGTCCTTATTCCATCTTGGTATGTATGCAGCTGAAGGACAAGAATTCCTTTGGTGAGGCTGCAGATGCACTGGTGATACCCAGAGCTATACACAGATTATGGGTCTGTGACAGCACTGACAAACCACTCCCTGCTGTTCCAATAATCTACTCCAGAGAAGCTACTTGAGAGTCAGTCAGCAGATTGCTCTTTGCCACTGCTTATTTAGAGAAAACAGATTACAGTATTTTCTCTGGTTTTATTTTTTTCTAGCTAACTTGTGTCCTTGTCTCTTTAACACCACATTCTTCATCACAGCATCCAAGACATTTTTAAATGGCTCTATCAGCAACATAAGCCTTGATTTTCAATTTTACTAAAACTTCTGATCTTGAAAGCTATCTTAAGAATACTCTCAACTCCTCAAGGAAACAATCCTCATAGTTAACAAAGTTCTGTCAGTATCAACAATAATTTTACATCAGCAATAACTGGAGAGATTTCAGGTATTTCCTCCTATTAAAGTTCCTGGGAGACAATTGTCTAGATGTTCCACTGATCACCTGGAAAATGTGCACAAGGGAAAAATCTGGTACCTGTCCCATGAAAGTAGTCAGAATTTCCCTTTGGCAGCAAACCAGAGAATCTCTTTCACGCTCTCTTGTAATATCTACTTCACCAATACACCAGAGGAAGACTGGAGCCTATTTATGAACTCATGTTTGCCAAGTCATTACATTTTTAAATGCATGTCTAGATATTTTTTCAGTCTGATGCTTTAACAAGATTCCTTTTATTCTGAAGCTGCATTCAAAAATTATGCAGTAGTATTTCTACTTCTAAAACACAATGATCTAAAGAAAATGCTTAAATATTTTGAAAATAAAAAATATTTTTTAATCTTGATGGTACAACATTGTGTTCATTTTCCCAGCAAAACCAGTATAAAAAACCCTTGGAACTGACATTCATGGTCAGCTTTCCTCTTAGCTCTAGCAGCTGTAAATCTGCTTAAGGACAAAAAGAGCAGACAAACTGCATGAATATTTATCAATCAACATTAATTCTAAGGTCAGTGAAAACAGTGTTAAATAGTCTTCTGTTTTCATAAGGAGTAGCAGAGACTTTCTTCTTTTACAAAGGAAACTCGCAGTTCTAACAGATCACTTTTCCTAAAAACAGAAGTCATTCTCTAAACCGAAGAGGCTTGGGATGGTCTGCTTTGTTGGGGTTTTTGTTTGTCTACTTGTTTTTATTAAACAGCCAAAATACGGATTTCTGCTAAACCTTCCTGATAAAGGCTATCAGGGGGTTTTTGGTTCGTTGTGATTCCTTTTGGTTTGTTGTTTGATTGGGTTTTTGGTTTTTCTTGGGGTTTTGTGTGGGTTTGTTGGCCTGGTTGGTTTATTTAGTTTCTTAAGATTACAGAATAGGTGTAGCTATTCTAGGAAAGGGCATCTGGTAACAGTAGAATTTTTTGAATCTGAGAGTGTCACACAAAGGTAGTTGGGACACACATTTCCCTGATGTAATGCACACTGATTTAGCAGGAGTTACTATACTAAATTAAACTGTTGATCTTCAATCTATTTGGTCACTATCCCATTTACAAAGAGATGCAGTATTATAATCTAAGATTTTCTGGTAAGAATGAATGCTGTAACTACAGAATTAAAACACAAAAAGCCAAAAGAACATTATTATGCTTCCTGGAAGATATATTAAACAGGTTTTTAGATAATTCTTTCACTCATTTAATCTGTGGATAAAAAGTACAGATTGAATGTGTAGCAAGCAACTGATAGAGAGTATCCTTTACCAAAGTCCCAACTTCAGAGTAGGTGGTGAATGTAACTTGCTTTTTCTTCACAGACAAAAGATGCATGTATCATCTTTATCACTAGCTGATTAGATTTCCTCCCATAATTTTTCAAAAGCACCCTTTCTACTAATCTATTAATCTCAGGATGGACAAACTGCCATTTTCTGTTTTAAGTCTTTTCTCCACAGAAGGACAGAAGAGAAACAGGAAGGGAAGGGTATCAAGACTTATGCCTGCCTCCCGTGAAACAAGTAGCAAGAAAATAATGCACACACTCTCTTGTGCATGAAACAAACGTAGGAAGCTCAGCTCAGTCAAATCAATACACACTGGTTCATCAACACAATCCTGACAGAATTCACAGAGTGGTTAGTAATTCTTTAGAACATTATTAGCGTCATTAGTACAAACCTTCTGTAATATTAGTGGAGGATTTTCAGAGTGCACACATACATATGTGAAAAAGGATATTCTAGAATTTTGGCTAACCAGTTTGGGTGCAGTAATATATCATATTTGTCAGTTTCTACCAACATCATCTGAAAATATATTTTGTGTGTCCCCCCCCCAGCCTGCACAACTACAGCTTATTATTACACCACCTCCCCCCCAAAAAAAGTTAAAGACACCTATCATTTTGTTTACCTGACCAAAAGACAGACACAAACATGGTGTTGAGAAAGCAAGCAAAGACAGTTGAAAAAACTGGATTATTAAATTCCTGTGGTTCATTATCATTCCAAATACAGCACCAAAATAAATTCCTTAACTTGCAGTAATCTTGTTTCCTCAATACCACACATTTATTAAAATGTATACCAAGAATCACCATTTCTTCCCCAGCCTGCTTGCACAATACATCTGTTCCACTGTGACCACTTGATGTGAACAAAGAAAGGAATTTACACTGATGAAAACTCGGGAATCTGCCTGTTTACCTTATTTACATATGAAGAGAAGAGCAATAGAATAATCACGGTCTGTTAAAAAGTATTTTTTCCCCAAATCCATCTCTTTATAGATGATACATTAGGTGGATACATATTCCTTTTCCTTAAGCATTGCAGATTAACTGTATCAGCCACATGGAATACACAATCAGTCCTTATATTAATGAAGTAATTTATCACTCTTGTGAAAATAACCCAAACAAACCATAAATAAATAAGATGTGGGAAAACCAAACAAAACCTTGTGTCACTGAATACTGCAGCTCCAATGCTGTGAAACAGAACAGAAAATCTTGGGGCTTGGTACAGCTGTTACCTCTTATTAACTCTAAGTGTTTCTGCCTGGGCTATTCTTACCCAATGATGCAAAGAATAATTGCAGTATGCTCATTCATTCACTTTTTTTTCCCCATCAGACTCTACCTGAGATTAGAAAGATGCAAAATGCCATTGGGCTGAGTGCAGGGAAAGCATCTCAAAGAGATCACATAAAAAAAGTTTCATTCCTTACTTTGAACAAGCTCATGCTAAACTTACAGGAAACTTGAAAGTGTGGCCACAACTCAGCTTCAAGCCTTTTTGGGGCGATTCTGGGGAATCTGGGTTTACAGTAATGTACACCTTAACTGTATAAAGTGTGTCCATACTATATGAACTTAAAGCTGCATTAGGTCAAGACAGATTAGATTTAATTATGCCTAAGCTTTCATTAGTGCCACAACACCAATATCATATGCTAAAGGATAAGAAAAACCTGAACCTTATATTTAATCATTAACAACCAAATTCTTGAAGAAATAAGGTGTAATGAGAATAGAATGAGATTACATTTCAAACAATTCCCAAAACATGACTGTAACTTTCACTGTAACAAAAGCAGATTGATTTAAAAGGGCAAAAGATGACTTACCAACAATCTCTTTTACAGTATCTTATGAACAAGACTGACTGGCATAGCTGTTAGTAGTGGTCAGTGAAAGAATAGGCATCTCAGTTTGGCACAATAGATGCAAATATTCATGTTCTATCTTTATTAATTGCTTCAGTATTTTAAACACTAAACTAAAATTCTACCATCTGTCTAGTAAATCCTTCCCTTCCCCAGTTTGCACCAGCAGTCTGAGAAGGAACTTTATTTTTATGGAAACTCCCCCCAAACAACCCCAAATGCAACTCACCCTATTTTAATCAGTCAGTGTAGTTACCTCAAACAATTAAGAAATAAAATGGGATATATACTTACTTTTAATTCCTCTTTGTACAAACAGTGGTCCTTTCTTAAAGCCCACCTCCCAACACAGTTAATGTAGATTGCATGCAGAAGAACTCTTTAATATAAAAAACCAATTTAACTTCTAACAGGCTTTTTATTTCTCCATTACAGTCACCACCAGCAAGTAATGAATTTTCATGACCAAGGTAAGGTTTTTATTTATCCTATTTCCATCTGAACGGCTATAAAATGACTGATTAATTTACTAAACAGTACCAGAGCAATTGATTTTCATCTGGCCCACAGCACTGATCATTTCAAGTCCAAATCCAAGGCTTACATTCACATAACAAAAGCAGTACAATGCTTTTATCAAAGCTATTAGTTACAGGTAACTGTGCACCTATGTATTAAAACCAAACACGATGGAGGTAAGACATAGGAAAAAAAAGTCCGAGTACCACAAGACAAGGTTAGGTTAACTTTTAAAGCCTTTACTCTTTTAGAAAATACAGCTGACCCAGGCAATTCCAGCAAACAGTTTTTATAAAAAGGCCAGAGAAGCTGTCCAAATAAGAAAATATCTACTTATTTCAAAAAACCCATAGTTTGAATAGTCATAGATTGAAATATGCATTGAAATAAGCTTACTTATTTTACTGGTAGCTCTTCTTAACATGGAACCCAATGACCATACCACCAGGGCAGTGAGGTAATACATTACTGGTTCCTTTGGTTTCAGATGTTAGCATAAACAAAATAAGATTCACATTCATCTCTAAGTTCTAAGTTGTCTAAGTCAGACACCACAAAGCATAATACAAATCCTTCCTAGACAACAATAGAAACACTTCCCTCCACTGTTAAGGAGGCAAATCCAATCCCTGTGCCCTTACACACTGCACATGTGTATAAATTAGATGAGTTCACCCATCTTGACACCATTAACAATCTAGAGGTTAGTCTTTGCCTGAAAATTCAGACCAAAGACATTTGAAAATCTGAATGATTTTTAAAATCTAGCATATTAAATGATGACCAAGATCTTCAACAACTGGATCAAGAAGCTACTGCACAAGCTACTATCCATAGAAAGAGTTTATGTTATCAATAAAAGCAACTCAGAAGAGTGCATGTAACTCTGGAATCTTTCCCAGAGGCTTAGTTTCACCAGGACAGAAAACTGTGCTTATGCTAAGGCACCTGTAAAAGATAAGATAGGGATGGAATGGAAGAAGACAGTAGGGAAAAAGAAAGCTAGAAAATAACAAGTGAGGACTAGAACAATGAATAAAAGTGTAAGTCATTCTCAATTACAGTGTACAAAGAAACCAACAACTGGTTAGCATTTCTTTGAGTTTTTTCAAGCCATCAATCCCTCCTTTAATATACATGCATCCTCACGACGTCTCTATATCCTTACAGAACTTTAAATCTGAGGATTACTCATGTACTGTTCATGTCTCCTCTTATTCTAGTCATTCCAGTATGTCTCCAAAAACATTTTGTAATAAATAATACATAAGCAATCAGCCCAGAGTGTATTTTTCCCTCCAGCTAGTGACAGAGAACAGGACTATCTTATGAGCTTCTTGTGCACTAATAAATTATTTATGTACCGAAGATTTATTGACCTTACCTGATGCCTTACTAGAATGAAAGTCATATTCTCAACCCTACTTTTGTATTAAATTGGAGAACTAACACTGCTGTATTATATAATTATATCTCTGCTTAGACAGATTGTTGTCTACCTGCTCCTGCTTACATGGAGGGATGAAACAATTAATTAAAGAATAGGTTATGTTTTGGTTATATAATTAAGACTAATTCAAAGAACTTGTTCTCTTTCTAGTACTTTTCCATCCGAAAGTAAGAAATCAGAAGTTGACTGTGAATCAGTTACAGGGATAAGAGAGGGAAAAAACCCCCAAAAATTCATAAAAGTCATGTAATCCCTAGAACAGCTATTAGTCACTTTAAAAAAAAGTTATTATTGCTTCTGCAAATATTATAATGAAGATAGAATACCTTGAACTACTATTTGCTTAAATGATAAGCTAAGTATTCTCTGGACATGCCTAATTACACACAAAGAAGAGGAGGCAGGTTGCCAAAATGGAGAAGCTGCAAAATATGTTTTTTGAGTTTTACAGAACTCCTTTAAGAACTGATTTACAAAATGTTTTTTCCTAGACTATGTGCCATTCAAATAATAAACAGAAGTAGAAGGTGTTTTGTCTTAGCAGACTAACACTAAGAAGATATCCTTCTTCAAAGGTTGCATACAAAGTATTCAAAAATGCATTTCTGTATCACAGAAGAGCTGAGACTGGAAGGGAACTCTGGAGGCTTTGTCTAAGAACCCTGCTCAAATCAGGCCACCCAGAGCAGATTGCCCAGGACTATGTCCAGATGGATTTTGACTATCTCCAAGGACAGACATTCCATCTGTGGATTTCATTATCTGTGAATAGACTGTCTGTAGTATCCATTATCCAGCTCACTGAGAGTAAGTGGAAATTAAAATAAAGATATGGCTCCAATAATACTACATGTCACTCAGCAGAAATAGTTTTCAGGTAATATATTCTTTGAATAGACTACTCCAGCTAGAAAATGTATTTTGCAAGTTTTAAATTCTGAAGAACTGTTAAGTGTTCTGCAGATATCAAGGTAAGAATATCATATTCATCCATTAGATATAAAAACACGAAAGACTGTTTTGCTAATAGGTATTGCTAGGTGTGCTACAGGACCTGAAGATTCCTTTGTAACAAACCAGTTGGTGATTGCTGAGGCAGAATCCCTGACTGAAACACACATCCTCCTTGATGGCACGGAAAACACAGTGGAAAGAGGAAGCAGAACTGTTACTCAAGAGTGAATGCACACTGTTCTCAGAATAAGCTGAGCAGCAGTGTGTTGTAGTGGTTCATTTGTAAATTCCCCTTAACTTCCTGCTGTATTCCTGTTCTCCTTTATTTCCCTTCTCTTTTATAGTAGTCTGTATCATTCTGTGGAAACAAAAGTGGAAGTCCTAGTACGACATCTCATAACCATGCAGACACTCTGCCCCATAGACTACACCAATAATACATTTTCACAAACTGGTCTTGGTGTCAGATGGATTCTCTGTAGATGTAAGAAATGTTTCAGCTACTCAGAAGACAAAACATCAATAGATTAAGAGACTAAAAGAAGTCTTTCACCTGCTGGGTTAAAAGAAGAACATACATTTAATTTCTAGAAGCGACTGCTTGGAATGCATCAAAGTTAGTTCTCATTTTCTAACAACGTGTTATCTACCAATGCACACAAATGCACACACTTCAAATAGTGGAATCAATTTGGGTCTCAAAATTTTGGGTCTTCCTTGTGTGCTTTCTTTAATTAAGTCCTCAGAGCATTATATTACTGTACAATGACTAGGTAAAAGGAATGTGGTTCCCCTCTCTCATACCTCATAAAATCAGAAAAAAGTCATGAAAGTACTATTTACTGATAGCTGTTCCTTCATATACACACCATCTAGTATCTAACAGTACTGTGGAAAATTACCTGCAAAATACAAGTATACAATTGAGTGTCATTATTTAAATAAAAAAACAGACTTCAAAGTAAACTCTACAACTATCAATATTTAAATGCTTTTGTAACACAATTCCAAGATGACTATATACTTATTGTAAAAGTAGCTGATCATGTACAAAAGAAATGCTATAGTACACCTCAAGCACCTTACTAATGAATACAACCTTTGGCTAAAGGCACAGTTTTTCATCTTTAAAATGAATGTATTAGATGATTATTTTTCCAAGGCAGATAAAGGAAAGATTCAGTCAAGGTGACAATTACCATCTGGCTAGCTACAGTCATTATGATGCTCCCAATTAAATGTACAATATTATAACCAATGTTATTAGCATTACAGTGAATGTTTACATTGAATATCACCATATCTGTATATTACTAGAGGTATTAAAGTTATATATATATGACTGTCTGCTTTGAAGTCTGATAATACAACAGATAAAAATCATGAATAAATCAGCATCAACACCTCTGTGAATTTAGTTCCTTACTAAAGCTTCTTCATACATGGATGCTACCATTTACACTCTTGTTTTTCCTCCACACCCTAGACCCTTCTCACCCCATTTTGGGGACTGACTACTTCTCTGAGAGCTTACTGGGAGTACAAATAAGGACAGAATCAAAATAAGAACTGACATAAAATCAGTTTAGACTTGCACTCTTGTAAGTACAGGTTGCATAGGGAATGGAGAACACTGCTCATCAGGATGAGTATAGAACCAACCATGACTTGAAAACTGGTAAGGAAAGCAAGACAGTAATATCTGAACACTCTGTATTACTCCTGTAAATATTTACAAAACTATGAGAAAACCAAGAACAGCGTACTATTTAGTTCTTTTTTTAAGACTCAAACCTTGTGAAATTTAATTTTCAAGTTACTGGAATTCAAAGAAATACAGTTACTTACAAGCATGTCTGACTAAACATATTCAGAAAACTGTTTCAAAGCAAACCTGTGAAATTTAACCTTTTGATTTCTGTGGAACTATTTCACCCTCTAAACAAAACCAGACATAAGCAGAATTTTTTCTACTGAATTCAATGGGAGCAAGATAAGGTACTATACAAAAATTAATGTCCAACTCTAGTGAGAACAATGTTTTACTTGAAAGACAGTATTAAAATACTATTACCTCCAGCAAGGATCTTCTCCTCCAAATCATTCATTTGTTTCTTGTATGCTTTTAAAGCAGCTTCTTTAAATGATGGTCGTATTCTTTTTTTCTTTGGAATTTCAGTAACTTCAGTAATCAGCTCTGGGACATTCTGATTTTCATCTTCCCTTATTTCTACTTCAGAAGCCATGTCACTTTCAACTTCCAGTATCTGTTCACTGATCACACTGTCAAACTGTGTGTCATATTGCTCCTCTGGTAGCATTGCATATGGAGTTTCATACAAAGACTGGTCCAGTTCATACTCTTGGACCTGCTCACTAGTTTCACTACTATTAGTTCTATTTTCTAGTTTAGCAAGGACTTGTTCCATTACTTCTACATAGTCTGTTTCATTCTCACCAGATGGTTCAATTAAGTCTTCCTCATACTCTGCTTTGTAGCAATAAGGCTCAGCATAAACATCAGAATCAAGTGTTGTACTTGACTCATTTGCAGTAGACTGAGATAAAGTTCTAAACCTTCCCATAAAAGATGATCCACTGTCTTCATACCCACTTAAACTCTGCGTACTTTTATTCCAGACTACTTCTAAAGCTGACTTAGCACGCTGAAGTGTAGATCCAAACTTAGGAAAGCTGAAAGTCTTATCAGAAAGGTCTATGCTTAATCGGCTATGCCATGATTTAGGGGCGGTTTCCTCTGAGTCATCACTTGGTAGTTCACTTTGACTTCGGTACATCATAGGCAATCTGTTTTGATTCTGATAAGAGGAGATAGAATTTGTTTCCTGATAATCATCATATTGACCAGTCCACTGACTTTGTGTTTCACTATCAAGCCCTGGACAAGATGGAGAAGTACCATCTAGAGTGAAATCATAGCTTTCAGTATCATACTGGGGGTCAGAACTTTGGCCCTTTCCAAAATCTCTCTGTTGGTCTGAAGGGCTGCTCATATCATACACAAAAACTTCCTGTGTGGATGAGTCTAGGCCCAAATCTGCCCCTTGTTCCAACTGATTCCAGTTTTTCCACGGGGAAAGATCATCCTGTAAAGAAAGCTGACTATCATCATACTGGTTTATGTCTCCAGATACACAGATTATTCCATTGCTTACTCCACTATCAACAGTTTCTATGTTCCCTGCTTCATTTTGCTCTGGATACTGCTGCATGTCTTGGGCAAAAGTCTGTTCCTGGGAACTGCCATACCAGTTTAGAGAATCATCTTGCCTTCGTTGCCAAAGTTCCCGATCAGAGGAGGACAACAGTGAACTGCCATTTGTTCTGCTAAAGTACTGGTTTTCTGAAAAATCCTCAGAGTAAGACTGACACAATTTTGAGAAATCTGATTCTGAACGGCTAAGCTTTGGTGTTGCAAAGTCATTCTGTAAATGCCATAAAGGAGTCACATCTGAATAATAGGTCTTTGACTGTTTTTCCATAGTGTCAGACTCTGGTGACTGACTGTCATAACTTCTTCTGTGTGAAAAGGTGCTATTGTCAGCAGTTCTGTCAAGGTCTTTAGTGTTTGGGGACTCAGCAGTCCCCGTTGTAGTGCTTGTTTTTATTTGATGTGCTGATTTAGATATCTTTGCATAACTGTTCTTATTTATATCTGATTCCAAGTCTTTATCACTGTCAGGTGACTCCCAGTCATGCACTTTAGATTTTGTCTCCACAGTTAAAAGTTTCATATCCATGCTTTCATATGTCTGAGAAGAAGGCAGTCCTCTTTCTTTTTTGTCTTTTATTTCATTGGAAAATATATCTGTAGAAATTCCAATGCCAGTTCCCTTAAGTTTATAAGACTTTTTTAAAATCAAATCTCTCTGTTGTGATGACTCAAAGTAAGCAAGAATGGGTCTTGGCTTTGCATTTGGACAGTCTCTTTGCTGCCCCAGCCTTTGGGCAAACTCAATTTTAATAGTGCTTTGTGCCTCTGAGAACCCCATTTTTTCCATTAATATTTTGTAAACTGTGCTTTCAGCTTTTTCAAGCCGCTCTTCAGGCACATTTAGAAACCTAAGACTTGCTTTGTTTCCTGGATGGCCTATCTGCTTAATGTAGTCATGTATGTCCCGAGTTTCTCTTCTGGACTGTACAAATCCAGTTCGCAATTGTTCAATTTCATTTTGCACAACTTCTACACTACTAGAAATTTCATCAATTGATTGTTTCAGAGCATTAACATGCCCTCTTAGTTCAGAGAGTTCTGTTTCAATTTGACTTATTCCCTGAAGCTCTTTAAAGATCATTTCCATAACATCATGGGTTTGGCTAATACAACCTGTTGAACTAAAGCCAGGTTCAAGAGTATTTGATTTCTGGTGACGGCCAGTTCTGTCTAGAGATTTACTTCTTAATCCCCATGTTTTCTTCCATGAACTTAGCTCTGAGTCTGATGAGACACATTCTTGGCTCTTTTTCCATTTCCTCAGTTTTCGTAAGGCTCCCAGCTTCAGTGTGTGTAAAGTGCGTTCTCCATCTGAACTTCCATCAGAAGCTGCGAGGCTGCTTAAGCTTTTCCTGTTGCGTCTCACAGGCATTGTGTGGGATAAGTATTCACTCTTCTTGCTATTAGTTTTTACTTCACTTAAGGACTCAGAACATGAGCTATCATTTGAAGACAGGTCTGGAACTATATCTTCATTATTAGTGCTTGCTACAAAAATGTGCCTTTGCAGTCCATTGGCAATAGCAACTCTGTAACTGAACGTTGGAGAAAGTGAAAATTCTTTATTGCTTTCCTCTTCTTCAGTTGACAAGTTGCGAGCAGATGGGCACTTGGCAATCTTTTTAACAGTACTTTTTAAAGTATTTGAAAATTTTGGATTTTTTGTTTGTCCAATCTGAGTTAAGTCTTGTTCCTTTTTGCTCTGACAACTCTCTTTCCTTTTTGTACTATTTCCCGATTTCTTTGTAAACATTCCTTTGCAAATCTTATATATGTAAGATAAGATCAGGCTCTTGAAGAGGGCAGAAACCATGGAGTGTAATTTATTTTAAGCTGTTTCCACAAAACACAATTTTTGATCCAGAAAAGTATTTGTATCTCCAAAAGGATCATCAGCAAATGTTTCAATGAAGACTATAGCCACATAAACTACTGATGTTCTGGAATAACGTGACAGAAAAGTACAAAACAAAAAATCACACATCTGCTTATTCAAAACAAAATCCTGAAGAGGTTTTGTACGTCTTGCAAAATCTCATTCTGTTGCACATGGCTTCTTGAAGTGTCTAAAAAGGAGGGAATGACATTACAATGGCTGCCAAGCAAACTTATCATTCAATAATACTTATGATGTTTCAACTTTTCTGAATAGAAATATTTTCTGAATAGACTGTTTCATGAATAATTGAAGCTGAAAACAGTTGTAGGCAAATATTTTTAACAACAATTAACAAGCTAAACTTATTTCCAGGCTTCTTCATTCAGTTTAATTCTCTGACTTCAACATAAATATTCAGTTTAAATGTTCTCTGCTTTCTTGCAGAGTACTGGCATCACAATTTAGATCCATATGATATATGGCAGTGATCAAAAAACCTGACAGAGTAACAAATGGTTACTAGCTAGTAAAACAGAAGTAGAAAGTTCTCTCTTGCTTTGTCATTTGGAGCAAGGTAGGATTCAGGTACAACAAGTGAGTATTGTATCCACGAAGTACTGTTCTATCTTAAGACTGAATTATGCACATAACTATGGTTTGTGAGGTAAGTGCTTTAATACCAGACTTTAACATGCTATGATAAGCCAGGACTCAAAAGTGGGCTTATCTTCATGGTTTCTCCTATTTAAGAAGTAAAAAGAAAACAACGCATAGAAAATACGAAAAAATAATGACAACTGATGGAAATTCTCATCCAGGTTATTAAACTTAACATTGCTATGGTCACAGAAAAAAAACAGAGAAAGAAACATGATTTACAAGTCACAGGACAGAAACAGGTGCCATTACAACAGGAAAACCATCTGATCTAGAAGAAGTCTAGGAAGATTTCATGAGGTATCTGGAAGTTTCTGTTCCATAAAATAAAAGCTTGTATTCCATTAGAAATGTAGTCAATAAATTTTAAGCATGTAAGTGTACTTTTTTTGTACAGCATATCATTCACCTCCCAGTTTCATAGCTGCAGAATAAAAACAAGGCAACCAGCTCTGAAAAATCCAGTAAAGAAGAAGTTCTTAAAATGGCCATTTTGGTTTCTAAAGCAGCAAAAAATTCTTTGGCAGAATAAGAAGTCTGTTTAGATACAGGGTATATAAAGGGTTAAAAATTGCTCTGTGGTGTCTTAAGAGGAGTAGAGAACATGAACTGTCCTTGTCTGCAAACAGCCTGGCACTGTATGAAACATTATGGTCCACTCACACACCTCCAGATCTGGTCTTTGCATTGCACAGTTTGTTTTCATTGAGCTTACTTTTATACTCCATATATTTATTCATTACATATATGCACATATGAAATGGTAAATAATGAACACTAACCCCTGATTCATACTGCAGCAGCAAATGCACTGTGCTGCATAGAGCACAAGCAAAGCTGCTAAAAGCCTGGTTGGCTTCTGGAATCCTGGAAAAGAGAATGTAAACAGACTCATTTCTTTTCCAGCTATAACTAAATTGGGATGCAGAGTGAGCAGAAGAATAGAAAACATCCTTCAGTCTTCCCAAAGTGGCTATTTATTATTTTATAAAAAGGTGAAATATCTGTGGGACATGAATCACATTTTTAACACATATACATCAGCATAGTCCTTGCCACTTCTTTTTCTTGTAGGCTTATGCATAAAGTCAGAGCATTAAGCGTGAATTAAGAGCAAGCAACGTTTGGAAGCAAAAGAATGCTCAATGAGACTGCACGCAATTTTCAAGGAATGCAAATGACATCTCTCAGAATATTGAAAACTTTTCACTAGAGCCAAGGCTGACTTGTTTTCACATATTGTTAGGAGAGAAAGGAACCATCCTGGGACACTTTTCAATGTCAAAAGCATGTTTCTAGATGTAGAAACACTTGTTAACCATTCAGCTCTTACACTGAATGTTTGTAACCATTTATTGAACAAGATTTGAAGTGTGATTGCCTACCCCCTCTGCCCACACAGCCACAGAATTTTAAATTCCCTCTTATATAAACTTCACTTAGATGACTTGGACATTCTTCAAATGACTTCAAATCAAGAATGTATAAACAAGCCAGAAGGCTTGTTTCCTGTCTCAGCCTAAAAACCATCAAGAAATAATGAAGTTATCACTGGAATCTGGAACGTTTCCATTCACTTTAAATAAGGTTTAATGCTTCTCTGTAGAAGCTTGATTTCATAGCAAGCCATATACATATACATACATATATATGTGTGTGTGTTTTATTCAGTGTCTAACCAAAGCTTTTTATCTGAGATAATCGAAAGTATTACAAATAGCTGAACATTCAGCACTGAATTTATTTAAACCCAGTTTCTGACAATGCCATAGTGAATTAAAAGCTGTACTGTTACAAACACAGGGAGATTGCTAAATGGAGCAGATTTATGTTCTCTCATGCGAGTTCTATTCCATCTCAGCTGTATTAGTCATATGATCTGTTAATCAGTTTGCAGCTCTGTCAAAAAGTCATTTTCTACAATTGTATGTCTACACATGGAATCAAGTTTGAGTCATTAAAGGTCTCATCCATTTCTTCTTGTAAAGGCTTGCATAGGTTGTTCTTAACATTTTAAATCAATGCAAGGTTAAAACTCCATAAGATAAGGAACAGTCTTTTAAGAAGGACATAGAACTAAGTCAATTATTTGAATGAGCTGCAAGTTGTCATTCGGAGATTTTCTTGTTTTATCCAGGTTTCACAATAAACCATTATGACCTCAATTTTTAAATTCTCACTTTGTTTATTGAATTGAAACAATTTATATAATAAAGTTCAACATCACTGGGTTAAGCCATTCTAAGCATACGGAATCATGTCGAAGTGTTACAGTGCTAGATGGCAATAGAACAGGAAAGTGTTATGGATTGCGAGACTAAAAAATAAACTCTTAATAGGGTCCTTCTAGAAAGAAAGGACAAAATGACACTTCCATCAGCTTTTTACCCACAGCAAGTCTGAAAACAGTTTTGTTGATCAACTTGATGGTGAACAGAATTTGGACCATTTTCAAGCACGCTGTTGATAACAAAGCGTTGTCAAAATAAAAATGTCAGTTGGAAGCATCATGTATAAAGGATCTTATTCCAAGTCTAAAACTAATGCGTCAGGTAGAAGGAGGGAAGAGTGGGCTGAGTTAAAAATGATAGCTTTTTAAATAATGCAAACAGTGTATTTCAGTTACATACCTGAACACCAAACCCCCATTTCAAAAAATTATTTTATCAAATCCAGCCCTGCATTTTTATTAAAAAAGTGAATCATCTTAAAAATATAATTTTAGTATTTAAATAGAATAGCTAGATCACTGCTCAGCTTCTGTTCAGACCCTAGTAAATGAAGCTGCAGAGCAGCAGCTCTCTCCATTCAGGGGTAGCTCTGTGGATGCAGACTGTCCCCTTGCAAAGCAAGAACCAGGCAGGACCTTAGCCTTGCTTAACCTTCACATTATTAATCAACTACAAGGGGTCTGCGTATATTGAAAGGGGGCAGGGAAGAAGATGAGACTGAAGTGCAGTTTCTCTCTATAAAATACCCTAAGACAGTTCATGTTCTCAACACCAAGACAGTAGGGGGAATCAAAACAAAGCCAAGAAGTCTTCATCTGCAGCAATAGCACTCTGTATTACTGCCAAAATAGGCACTGGAGTCTATAGACAGCAACGTACTTTTGTGATATGCAAAATGCTCCACAGAAATTAATTAATCAAATATACCTATAAAAAAGTATGTAAACAGTTTACCCCTGCATCTGCAGAAACTGAGGCTAGCAGAGGCTCTCTTACCATCAGGAACATAAGGAATCAGTAACAGAATTCAGATATACAGGTTTATTTATTAGGGTCTTATTACTAGTCTAATTACTAGTCTTATGCTTGCCTGGGAATAAGGTTAATCTTGACATAAGTGTACTTGCCCTCAGCTCACATCTGCTGGGTGAAACCTCTGCTCCCTTCCTTTCGACAAGCATAGTGTGGTGTACATTCCACATTGCTTCATTAATTTACTACAACAGGAGCACTATACTGACAATCATCTCAGATGACCTAATTCAGACGAGCTTAATTTAGAGCACTTATCTGCTCCTTTATATTCCTCTTAAATTCTCCTTCTAGTCTTAACTACTGACATTTTTAATCTGTGTAAATGGTGAGTCTCTTAAGGTAAAAGGACACTTATCTTAACACTGACTACACCTATACGGATGACCCGCCCAAAGACCCTGGCAAGGGCAGGGACAAGAGCAGTAAAGAGACCTGCTTTCTCTTTTGGGTAATTACTCTTTGTTCCAACAATTCCTCAGGCTTTCACACCAGCAGACCTTTGTCCTATCCCATCGGCCCCTCCCAACATTCACAGGAGAAGGTGGAGTGCTATCAGCACTCACTCCTTTTGGCTAGGACGTGATTCCTACTGCTCTTCAAAACGATTTGGAAAGTTTACTCTATCCCCTTATTTACCTGGTGATATTTATTTATGGATCCTGTGATTCATACATATCTAACCACCCTTTAACATGTTGCCTTCTCTATTTATGGGAATGTAAAAAGTAAAACCACCAAACTGCTGTTTCAAACCCCAGTCCTAAGAGCCTACAATCTGCTTATTTTTTAATCCACAAGGCCTACTGCTGTACTGAGGAGGCTGCACATATATTCATGGGGTACACTACAGAATACAATCTAAATATTTAGCAGTCATATTGTAATACTGGTCATTCATAGCTGTTATGTATCTCTTCTGTCAGCATACAACCTAATGGAGTTTAAATATAACAGATGCAAACAGCACCGGCTTAAACGTGACTTTGGCTCATTGTGATTTAGAACATCTAACCCAAAAATCATAGAGAACTTGGTGCATCAGTGAATTAACTCCACAGTTTAACAGTTGCAATTAAACTACTTTGTAATGTATAGAAGCTCATTGTCTTTGGTTTAGCTTAGAAGAAAATCTAGGATGAGCAATTCTTCTGCAGAGAAAAGTCATCTTCACTGCTTCCCTACTACTATGTCCACTATGGAAAAAGAGAGGATTTTTTTTTTTGTAAAAGATGTGGTTTTTGGTTTCTTTTTTGTTTTGTTTTGTTTATTTTTTTTAATTACTGTTGAAGACAGACATGAATTGAAGAAAACCCCACTATTTTACAATAATTTCTGTAATTACTTTTTAGGTTACGCTATTCTCTATACCTTTGTAATATTTGCATTTTTCCCTGTGAAGTTTTGTTTTTTATGAACTACTAATAAGATTGTTGGAGGCATTAGAAGACTATTTCTTTAGAAACACATCTGTAGTGTGGTATTAACATTAAAAGCAGTATTTGAAGCAACTGTTCTTAAAGGTCAATGGCCTTGACTAGAACCAAAAACAAATGAAGAGATGTATCAAATACAGTAGATTAACACTGAGATGTAAAAAGCTATAGAACAGATTCTAAAGGTAAAATGTGGCCCATTTGAAGAGCAGTAGATAATGTAGGCCAATTCAATATACTAGTGCACACAAGAATAAGAGACTGCAGATGATTTGGAACACAGCTTCAATATTATTTGACTAAATGCACTGACTTTTTTCTCTTTGATGTTTCTAGTTGTTTCCTTGACTTTTTCAGTCAAAAAAAGAAAAAAAGACACTGTAGTGTATAAACGACGTGGTAATTATGACTTTTTCCCTCTCTTACAGCCGTATAAATGATATATGCTGTCCTCTATAAACTTAATTTTAGTCAATACTGTCAGTTCAAAAACTGCTAAGACTGAGAAAATGTCACCAAATTGTTAATTTCTATTTAAATGAAGACTACAAAAGGAAGGGAAAACAGGGGGAGGGAAAACTTATTTGCTGACAATATGGAGATTATTGTATTACTAAGTCAGTACCAGACATGTTAACTTAATTGGACTATTACCAACTTGCTATTATTTCAGATTACCATAAATAAAAGAGTTACTATATAATAATCAGAACCTATTTAGTGCCTACTAAAAACCAGAAAGTATCAACATATATTTTGACTTAATCTCAGTTCTGTCCCTAGTTTTTCCTGTGTTTTAATAGAGGGTCTTTTAAACATTACACCCTGGGAACCCAAGTGATTTAATTTACACTGGAGCATAACATATGCAGAGACTGTATTTATAGTACACTGAGTGCATTCAAAGTTTTTTTTAATAGTAACATTTCAAAACTTTCAGCAACTTTTCAGAATAGTTATTCTGCCTGAAAATATAATTTTTAAAAAAATCTCTCAATTTTCTTTCAGGTAAGAATTTTAATCCTCCAACTGTACTGGCCTGTGTCTTGGAATGGACAACACACAGCCTTGAATTAATCTCCCTTGGACAGGGTTTGCCATGAACTCTGTGACCATGTGTGCACTACATCACTCTGCAGCTTCAATTTTTTTCTTTCTTTAGGGTTTGGGGGCATTTTTTTTGCTAACTACTTACAAAAATTCCCAGTGAAATGTTTACAGTAAGATATCAACTTTATAAGGGCAAAGTAAGCCCTCTGGATTCCATTCCTCTGCAACGAAGATTTTACATATTTTTCTAAAATCTAGTAAACTAATAGTTACATCAAACTTTTAGAAAAAAAAGCTATGAAAAAGAAAGTTTTTGATGAAGTGGCCTTTCATTTGATAAATGGTAGCAATCATCTGTGACATTGGCATTTGAAAAATACCACAAGCACAAATGACTACAAGCACTGTTGACAACAACATACACTAGGATGAGCAGGCACACACAGATAGAAATCATGCTTAACACCTGAATGACATTCACTGATAAGGATGGTAGATATTAAACATATTTCTAAATTTGCTGCAAAGACTTTATTAAAAAAACCCCTCTTCTGTCTTTGCTTCAATACACTGACAGCTGTGATACTTAATCTGTACCTGAACGCAAGAACCTCTGCTACCAACCTAAGCGAATGACACAAATGAGAAAAACAAAAACAGTGTAACAACCTTCTTAGGTGCCAAAGAATTTTTAGGCTTCAGAGCTGTAATGGTCTCACAAGGCAGAAGCTATTATACTACTTCCTTCTTCCTAGATTTTCACAACACAACACTTAAAGGAAAATTTGGAATTTTCAGTTCTCATTGATGCTTTTAGTGAATTGGGAGATATTCTGAGCTATGAATCTTCTCCTACTGTGTAACACTCTGGATTCCCAGTACTTGCCCTGAGAATTCCTAAGTGTTTTCACAGCAATATATAGTCATTATGGTAATGTTGTGCTGACATCACTGCAGGATCAAGCAAACAGTATAGTGACAGAAAACCTTTATACAACTCTCCAAGTTGTGTATATTCCACTGGAAGAACCCTCATTTATCTTGCATCATGGCTTTTTTCTATATTAAGTTCTTTGAGATTATAGCTAATCATAATTTCTATCATTATATCCTTTACAAAAGGAATTTGTGAAGAACAAAACACGCTTTACCCTTAAATTCTACTTTTCATTCTTAGTGCTTTTAGATGTAACAGCACTCTCTTGCTGCTTTTCTCTCTATGTTGATTTAGATGGTAAGATTTAGCACTGGCTTTTAGAACATTCATACGTGTCAAGTAACCTTACAATTTCAATTTTCAAACCACAGTTGTGTATTATGCTAAATAAAGGCATCTATTTTATATAATCACCGACAGGAAACAAGCATAGTATCACCCTCTCTGTGAAAAATAGCTACAACTTTACAGACAGTTTATTTTCACATCAGAAAGCAATTGATTTTACACCAATGAATGTTTTTAAGGCATAATAGCTCCTGTCAGCCAGGAGTTAGCAACAGTATTAAGATGCTGTAAGAGATATTAACCCTTTTTGGATCAACATGTTTTTAAAAAAAAAAAAAAAAAAAATCTTACTTCTAACTAGGCTGCATTGAAATTAGAAATGCAACAGAATGCTTTAAGATATTTCAAGACTAATGAACAATCAAATAAGCATTAAGTGGTTTTAGTACATTTTTACCAGACATTATAAGACAACTATGAGTGTCCTTAGTTTAAGGGCACACTGCTTTGTGTTTTATTTCACTTATTACATATAATCAATTGTCAGGTGAAAGAAAATACTAGTAAGACAAAAAGTGCAAGAGGAGCCAGGGGACTAAAGAAAGGCGAGGGCTAAAGAATAGTCATATTTTTCTAACTGCATAATTTTTCCTCTTAAAGCAATCTCATAGTAAGAAATTAGTTTTAGCTACTATTGGCCTCTGAAACTGCAGAAGGCAAAATACTAATTTTATCTTCTTGTACCTAAAATGGATAAAAATGTATGAAATAGTTATGGTAGGTTTTTGGGTTGTGCCTTGGAGGAGGTACATAGTAGAGGGTATTCTGAGACACAGATTTAGCTGTGGAACAGAATCAAGCGTGTAGACTAAGCAAGCTGCCTATTCAAAAGAAATCTGCAGGGTGTTCATCTTGGAGATTAATCAAGACCCAGAAATACATAAGCATCCGTAAGGCTCAATTTATTACTAATCCTGTCACAAATTAGGAGAAAAATACTGACATAAATAAGCAAAACATACCTTACTTTCACTGTGTATTCATGTAATTAATTTGTTTATATTTTTGTATCAATTTAAATGTACCAACTCATTGAAAAATCAAACACCATACTGCCTTACTCAACTTATACTGTGAAGTTACCAGCCATACAAAATAACCCCCCAGTTTTTAATGAAGTGTTAATTCCAGAAGCCCAGACAGTTTCATCAACATTATAGCATTAGAAAGCAAATCAGTTACAAATCATTGCATTGCAATGGCAAGAACAGTGGGAGGAACATTCAGAATGAAAACAAGCAAAGGAAACAAAGGAAACAGAAAACTACATGTAGACTAGACAAAACCACAAAGAGCATACATACCTGGATTAAATTCTTCTTAAAAATAAAATACAAATTACATACCACCATCTTTATACTACTTTCCTTTTATGCAGGAACACTGCACACAAATCCATTACTATTTTGCCGTTCTTCCTTCAGCCTTAAATGATACAACATGAGGCTGCTGCCCAGTGATTCAAGTCAAGTGCAGTCAGGCATGCTGCTAGTCTGCAACGGTATCTGTTCTAAATTCCACGGTATTCCCTAGGCAGCATTAAACAGGGATTTTTTTCCTCTCCCATTTTTTTCCCCTCCTACAATTTGTGCTAACAGCTAAGAGTAATCGTGATGTTAGCTACTAATTCATTCTGCAGCTCAATGTTGTTTCTCCTCTATAACAGCAGAGCAGTCCTACTCCGGTTCCAAAAGACCATCAACACGAGAGAACAGTAATCATCCTGGCGCTTTATGCGCTCGGAAGGTCCCCGCTGCTGCCTTCGCCTGCCGCTGCGGCTGCAATGGGCACAGCCCCGCCGGGGGCCCGCAGCCCCGGTGCCCCCGAGCCGCTCCCGGCGGCCCCCGGAGCGGCCTCGCCCGCAGGAACCGCACACGCGGGGCGGCGGGGGAGCGGCCAGGTGCGCATCCGTGCCCGCAGGGAAAACGGCGGGAGACTGGATCCTTGCCTGGCAGGGCCGTGCTCCACCCTAAGCTTTTATTTATCAGTCTGACACGACCCAGAGAAACGACTGCATCGCTATTTCTTTCAGCCGTGCTTTCATCAACAGATGATATTTTTTTTGTAATGAATCTGCTAAATACCCGTCGTAACGACTGTTATTCCGCGATGATTTAAGGGTGCTCCAGATAATAAGAAATGGATCACTCACTTGCCATGAAAGGCACTTTTTATGTCCCCAGTGAATACCTAGGCAGTAGGACTCAGTCATTTATTTACTGGAATTCAAACAGCAGAATGGATTATTATTGTGCATGCAGTGAGTAAATTATCCTGCACAGGATACATCAGGTGTTTTTTCAAATGTAAACAGCTTTAGCTGTGTGTGTAAGGCCACATCCAGCCTCACATGTATTGAAAATTTTATTTAAAACTAACCCATGAAGAACTACAGAAATGCATCCAGAATGAGCCTATATAAAACCACTCAGCGTACACACAGCCGAAGTGTAAATGTTTCACAAAACATGCACAGGCATAAACCCACAGGTACGTGACCATCCTCCTAAATCTTGGGAGACAGCACGACTGGAACGCCATAGTGAATATTAAAGTATGTTATCTTTCCCATATAAAAATTAAACCCTCAAACTTTGGACAGTCTGGTAAGAGCTGACACATTTGTAACAAAGAAGTTTATAATTCAATTACTTTCTTCAAAAATATACTAAGGATACCTCGAGTAAAAGGCAGCACTTAAGAGTGTTTAACAACTTCTAGTAATAGTTAAAACTTACAGGTTGTAGCTTTCACTTTCTGCAATCCTTGTATTATTGTCAGTACTGTCATCCTGGGACACAGTGTTTTATGTACAATTTATAAACTAAGAAGTTCTAGAATCATATCTCTTACATACAGTAGTAAATTAATATTTTTGATTTTTGCATATCATTATAAAAATAATTATGGACCATTATATTTTTATGTCTTGCTGAAGTAAATGCAACCTGTAAACATCCCATTAATTAGAATTATAGTTAAGAACCAGATGAATGAATGATTATCCAAAGTTTATTGTAGTTATTAGCCTGCAGCCATTACTTAATTCTCTGTCTAAATTGATTCAAATTGATTCTTCAAAACTGCCGTATTGCATGCCAACAAAACAGACAATAAAGCTTTCTTGTAAGTGCACAATAGGAAATATTCCACTGATGTCAATACTCAGTGCTATAGTCCTAACTACATAAGATGCAATAATAATTCCTCTCAAAATCAACAGGACTACTCATGTAAGGATGGAAAAAAAGAAAAACCAGGCAGCCTAGTCAAGCATGCCCATCCGTAGTAGACTCACACTTAAGAAGTAAGTATCAGTTTCAGCAAGATTAAACAAATGGCCTTAAGACTACAGACAGTAAAACCAGTAAATATAGGAACTGATTTGCAAAAATAGAAGGTTATGTCATTTAATAAAAAATATGTGTTTGCCAATAACATTAACTCATAATGCTTGGATTAATGTTGCCATCTTCAAGGAAGTTCCTAAGTGTTGACCCTGTCTATATTCATCTATTGTGTTACCACATTCTGAATATTTCAGCTAAAAGCTGAACTTACTCAATTTACTTGATAATCCATCATAAGCAGGACATTTTACTCCACCCGATGCATTATTCAATTGGTATTTCAGAAGGAAATAAAAAAGTAAACATCAATCCAAAGACCTTCAGAACTCATTATGGCTTATCTTCCCTGGTGTTAAAATTCTGTGTAGAACTTCTCCAAGCCAGAGATATGCTGACTTTGGTTGTAATGATACTGACCAATCAAGAATGGAGTTTCAAGTATAAATACATACTACTTACAAGTGAAGCTACCCAAATTCATAAAAAAATCACATGGTACCTCTGTTCACACCCTTCTCACAGATATGATGTTGGTGACTCTCTAGAGTAAGTCTATGAGCAGAGGTTTTAATTCTGTACAGTAGTTGAAGTTCTCACAGTTCTGGAAGCCCAGATAGTTGTAAGTCAGTGACTGGAATGAAATTGCTGTGTACCTTGAGAAAGCAGCCACATCAGCTTTGGAGAGGAGCAATTCCCACGTGTGGGCCCCACGCACTGCAGCGCAGTAACCTGACACGCTGAAGGATTCACACTGATTTACTCTATTTCCCAAACATAGCGCTAAAGAAATAACTTCCACATACAGAAGGAAGATGAGAAATACATGTGTATTTGCATGTACATATACAACATGTTGCAATTTGTTACACAATTCCAGAAAACCCTGTAGCTTAATGGAGAAAAACAATGAAAACCCACCCGAAGAGAACACTATCACCACCAACCCCAAACAAAAAACCTAAACCCCAAAGGGCAGCTATAAGCCTTCATGGAGGAAGTGGCTATTCTTTGTGCCTATTTCCAGGATTACACGACCACGACTTTCAGAGATGGTTCGCTAAATTCTTAGAAATAAAAGTCTGTCCACTGAAAATATTCCAGTAATTTCCATCACTATTTTTGTGTAATAAACCCAGCAAAAATAAAATATAACTATATTAGATATTATTTGACTATTTCTCCCATGTAATTCTTACATCGAAATGGTGACGGTTGTAAACGGATAGAACAACTTTGAAGAAATTTGTATTTCATGATGGACTTCAGCCTGAAAGTTGGAAAAACTGTCACATAACTAAGCTACCTTTCTCCCTCACATCACCTCCCCAGGTTGCTTAAGGGATGGTTATTTCCTCCCATCAACCAAAGAACGGCAATAACAGTCAATTCTTAAACCTAACCCGGTCAGTCGGGAAGAACCCCACGGGACAGCTCCGAACCGGGACGGCCCCCGAACCCGGGACGGCCCCCGAACCCGGGACGGCCCCCGAACCCGGGACGGCTCCGAACCCGGGACGGCCCCCGAACCCGGGACGGCCCCCGAACCCGGGACGGCCCCCGAACCCGGGACGGCCCCCGAACCCGGGACGGCCCCCGAACCCGGGACGGCTCCGAACCCGGGACGGCCCCCGAACCCGGGACGGCCCCCGAACCCGGGACGGCCCCCGAACCCGGGACGGCCCCCGAACCCGGGACGGCTCCGAACCCGGGACGGCTCCGAACCCGGGACGGCCCCCGAACCCGGGACGGCTCCGAACCCGGGACGGCTCCGAACCCGGGACGGCTCCGAACCCGGGACGGCCCCCGAACCCGGGACGGCTCCGAACCCGGGACGGCTCCGAACCCGGGACGGCTCCGAACCCGGGACGGCTCCGAACCCGGGACGGCTCCGAACCGCCCAGCGCGGCCCGAACGCGCGCGGAGCAGCGCCCCCTGCCGGGCCCACCGGGCTCCAAAGGCGTTCTTCTCCTTACAAGGTTTTTTGGTTTTTTTTTTGTTTGTTTGTTTTTGTTTTGTTTTTTTTTGTTGTTTTGTTTTGTTTTTGTTTTTTGTTTTTTTTCTCTACACTTATTATTTTTCTTTACTATGAAGGTCAATGTTTCCTTCGAAAAAGAAGAGTTTGCAATAAGAGGGGGAAAGAGAAAATGACTGTTCTTGTATTTCATAGTGCACGTGTGAGCTGGTTTAAATCTTACTTCAGATGACTCTGAAAAGTGCTTTGGAGATTTTGAAGTTCAGACAGCTAAAGCTACTTCTTGTTCCCCATTAAAACTTTTCCAGACTTCTTTTAAACCAGTTGCTAAGTTTATAAAATTATGCAGTTTGAATTCTATTAAGTGAAATAAAACAACATTAAAGATTGTTTTGGTTTTTTTTAAATATCAATTAACAGGGAATAGGCAACCAATGTAAAAACATAATTGGTTCTTGCCAGCTGCAATTTAATCCAAATTTGGTTCTGATTTCAAAAGGGATCATAAGATGGGATCATAGTAACAAAGCAATTACAGGGGCATAAGTTTACAATAACTGAAGAAGAAATGAAGACAGGCCAATTTTTTTTATTATTATTTTTTTTTAATTTCTTTTTTTTTACCCAGGAGGGAAAAGGGAGCTTTCTCCCCATTCAGATTTATCAGGCACCTAAAGAAATGTTATGTATTTGAAGTGGTAACTTAAGAACAATGTATGTTACATCTGAAATTGAATCCCCCATTGTGTTCTTTCCTTACAACTATTTTGTTCATTGTTATTTTCTAGGAATATGTTCATTCTAGAAACCGTTTTAGTTTTTTTTCTAGGAAAGTAGAATCCTTGCTAAAACATTTTTAAAATTAAGAATCTGACTCAGTTGGCACTTTCCATGTGGGGAACTGGTTTTAGGGTGCCTTTATCTCAACCCCCAAGTTTTCTCACTCTTACCCTCTGACTCTGCCCCATCCCACTGCGGGACAACAAATGAGCAGCTCTGTGGGGTTTAGTTGCTGGCTAGGGTTAAACCACAACAGGGTAAAGCTCATTGAAACAGAAGTGACAGAGTGGAAGAGTTACAGCATCTCAAATCAATACAACCCTCAGTCATATACTTAAATTCAAGTATATACTTAACAGTGCTACTTAAGGTGCTAATTAAGAGCCATCTCAAGATTTGTCAAGAGTGGCAGCAGCACAGGAAGATTTAGAAAAAGTGCACACCACAAACTTGAAAAAAAATTATTTGGTAGTGAATTAAAACATTCAACCCTGCTAAACTGAAAATAGGTAAAGAGGGTAGATCACAGGAAAGATCCACAGTGATGGAGGAGCATCTCTAAAGCAGATGCTGCAAAGATTCGAGAAAATGAATGATGGCAACAATTGTGAAGTTACACCTTCTATAATAAATCTGGAAGCAAGGTAATTCACTCTCCTGGATCTTTTTTCCCTCGTAGGCCTTCTCCCTCTAGTTACTGCTTAGATGCCATCAATATAATTCCTTAGCTTTTCAGTGTATGGCCTGTCATTCTTTGTGCCAGGATTCTGAGTTCATCAGTGCTCCATTCTCGGCTGCTCTCAGTTCTTTCTCCTATCCTAGAGCTCCCACTGAAATGATTTGCTGGTTATCCCAGCATTTCTTTCTCCTCATGCTAGGACTTCTTTCCCTTTCTTGCACTGTGAGAGGTTCTCTGCCAATCCTTATAACTAACAACCCCAATTCTCTCTAATGTAATGGATTCTTGCCTTCACAATCCTATTTATCTTCACTATATTCCAAAAGGCAGCTTTTTCCTCCACAGAATGGTGCCCATAAAGAACAGCCCAGCAGATTCATACTAACTGGCTTATTTTTCCTGGTTTACATGAAACATCCATTATCACTTGTAAACTTTCTCTGATGAGAACCCTGTTGAGTTTCAGTCTTCTGAAGCACTTTTTTAAAGCATTGCCTCAAATGCTCACAAAGCACTCTATAATTCAATTGCAAATATGCACCAGGAGCTGTATAATTCTATAACTCATTGAATTAGCCACAGGTTACCAATGAAACCAGTAATAAATCATTTAACATCAGTCCACAAACAACCTGCAAAATGCTGTAACATGGTTACTTGAAACAGCAGGAAGAGAAAAAAACGTTACAATGGTCTCCTTTTGAACTCTGAAGCAAAGGAGAGAGCTGAAGTTCAATTGTGGAAGAGAGCACATCACATTCCTGTTTGTTGATTTTCTATAATAATGGTCAAAAGCAAAAGATTCGATTTCTTATCCTCTATTGTGAATAATAATATCTCACTTTTTGAAGAGAAAAACAAAGTGATAATTCTTTTTCTGACCTTGCCTAACAGAATCCTCAAATAATGATACAGCAGCTCATAAACATTTCTCCCAGGGTCTATAACACTTAATACCTTCAATTACTTCTATAACACTTAATACCTTCAATACCATTTTCAACTTTCATATTGATTTAAGGCAGGGAGTAAATCATAGAATATCTAAACTCACAATACCATAGGAAGATCTAAGTTAAAATAAGTCTTCAAGTAAGTTAACTCTAACTCTATTCAGATAAAAAGACATCTCTATTTTATTTTCTTCATAATTATATCATATTTCAAAACATTTTCTCCCTGAGAATCTCTCAGAGGAAGTCACTCCAGAAGGAAAAAAAAAGTTTACCTGAAATGATAGAAAATAGAAGAAACAAAAGTGATTTGTTCAGAATTGATGTGTAACACATTCCTCAACTTCTGCCTTTATCAGTGTATCTCCTTTTCTCAAAGTAAATTTCCTAAACAACACTTTTTGAAAGACTTAAAGGCAACTATGAAGTGATCTTAGGACTGTTGGTCCAGTCACCCCACACTGACCTTTCTACCTTCCTCATGTAAACTCAGAGTTCAGACACAAGATAGTCAAAATTATTTGTATTATAGAAGTAGAACTGCTCGACATAACTAATCAGTAATTTTCTTCACATACTGTATGTACTAAAAAGTATGATTTATAAAGCAAAGACACTCCAGAAATTCCTTTAACTCATCGGGTATATTTTGAGCTTCCTCATGCACCAATTAACATTCAAATAATTGTCAAAATATCTGCAGCTTGGCAAATTTGCACTAATACTGAACTCATTTAATCGAAAAGAAAGTGCACTTAATTTCTGTTTTCAAACTGTCAGTTTGTCACTTTGTGTTATAATATATAATATTTCAAATAAAGTCACAAAACTAAAAAAAGCAGTCTCTTTGCTGACAGTCATTTCACCCAATCAAAATGCTGATTGCCAGTTGAACATAATAGTTACTTTTTAACTGAATCAGGATGCAAAATATCTATGATTGATACTTTATGAAAAGGAAAGACTTGTTTCCACTTCAAGACACACTTGCATTACTTTGAATACAAGGTTAAAAAATTCTTCAACTGAAAGACTGTGGGGTTTTTTCTAAATATAATTTCTTTGGGCCTATTGAAATCTTTTAAAGGGAAGTTTGGCATTAATCTCATAGCCCCATGGCTCATAAACAAAGAATGATTTCTGCTTTCCTAGCCCTAAATTCCCACTGCTGTCATTGCGTAATAGCTGCTTTGGTATTAGTTCATCAAGTTTTGTTTCTGAATAAGACAGTAAATCAATAGAGCTGACAAAACTAAGCTGTTGATAACTTCTCTACTAGTGAGCGTTCTCATACTGAGCATCACCACTGCAGCCATCATGTAATTCACCACAAATCACAAAGAACAGCATTACAACAATCCACAATGAATATTTAATTCTACATGATATTTTTTTAATATTGGAACACACCAATATTTTTAATTAATTGCATAAGTAGTGATCTGTGGCTGTGCTATGCTCATTTTTCCAAGCTAGGAATAAGGCACGTTGGGAAGATTTACCAAGGCAGATCTGTGCCACTCTCACTGTTGATCTCCAGATTATAAAACCAGTCAATATAGTGCCACTGTATCACTGGTTTTTTGTCTCCAACACTCACTATTGTCAATAAATACAGTTGTGGAATGATTCAAAGGGTAACTTACATGAATATTGTCCTGCTTAATGTTAGCCTTAGGAATTAATTACTAGGCTTTGTATTTGAGAAAAAGCATATCTGTCTCAGAGAGGTGACATTTATTTATTCAAATATATTTCAGCAGCAAAACAGTCTCTACCTCACTAAGGATTAGTAGCTAAAGATATAATCAAAGTGACATATACATGTGGGGTAGGAGGGGGAGAGGGGAAAATCCATTTGATTGTACTCATGGCTGACACTGAGTTAAAAGAAAAACCTCTCCAAGTGCATCTTTTCATAATTATTGTAAGTACTTCATAGCACTTATTTCAAAGCTGTTAGACAATTAAGGCAAACAAAAAAACCCCTCACTGTTTACTGTTCCTAGAGTACAGTAAACATGAAACTAAAAACCAGACACTGGATTTTTTAAAAATAATTGTGGTTTAGATTTTTGTTTTAAATCAGACCAGAGGACCCTATCTAGGTTTGCATTGTCTTTTTAAAAGCTATTAATTGCTGATGATAAGTTTTACTTCAAATTCTTAATTCCTCTCCCCTCTCAAAGAGGAGAAGGATTTCCCTAAAGCTTTTGTCTTAGCTCTGTTCAATCTTATATAACTGCAAGAAGGTTTAACTATTACTATTTCAAATATGCACCAAGGCAATTTATTATCTAGAAAGAAACGTTCTCCAAAACAATTTGGCACTTTTCCTATCTAGTCAATGTTTGAGTAAATATTCATCAGCTACAATGCCTCTGGTGAACCACTGGGCTGTCATCTCATATTTGATCAGAAGAGCCTAATTCAATTTTGTATTTCCATAGAAATAAAAGCATACATTCCAAATATCATTACTGAAACCTAAGCCACCAATACATTTTCTATTACAGTAAGAATTCATGTTTGTTTCACCTGTGAGGAAATATCTGAAGGCCATCAACCTACACTCCCCCTACCCCCATTCCAAGCTAAACCCACTTCCCTAAACCTCCAAGAATAGTTGAAAAAAAAAAACAACCCCAAAATTGTTACTCCTCTGTTCTTAAAGGCTTCCAGGGATTGATTCCTTACCTAAGCCTGCTTTGATGCCTAAAAATATTCGTCATAGTTGCTAAAGGTTGTTATTTATTTTTCCAGCTCCTTATAGACAGAGATAGTTCCCTCCATGTGGTAGTATCTTACAGGAGTTACCTACATATAGAGATTGCTTTCTGTGGAAAACTACTTAATTTATCTGTTTGCTTGCCTCCATTATGAGGCTCTGTGAATATTATATCTTCCACAAAATACATCAGGATTGTTTAGTCATCTGATCTTATTGTGCTGCATAGGGTTTCTTTTTATTGATGGCCTTTTTTAGCCCCAATAATATTTGCAAGTGTAAAGTTTATTTTGATTAGGCATTGGCAGAGATTCATCCTTCAAGCCTCTCAGAGTTTCTAGGCAAACAAATGGCACTTAATGTCACATCAATTGTGCTAAATCAATGATGAGATAATACCAATGTACTGTTTCTGAAAATCAGTTTATCTTCAGAAAGAAAAGACAAAGCAAAAAGACCAAGGCAACCCACAGTGTAAGAGACTGAAGCATAAAGGACTAAAGACATAACTGTATTTCAGGGACAACAACTTTATCAAAAGCAAAACCCTATTAAAATTAATTTATAATGAAATAAAATGAAATAGTAACTCAAGACTAAAATGACCCTTTTAAATATTTATAGAAATATTCCTCTTCAAAAAGAATTTCACTTGAGGTATATGTTTACATCTCCCATCCACCTGACCTTCAAATTCTTAAAAGTCTTGCAAGTAACTTTGCCACCATCCTTCAGCCCCAAACTGACACTAGATTAACTGCTGAGCAATCTGCTCTTATTTCAGCGCACCAAGATATTTTGACTACTTTGCTACAAAAAACAACTTAATCACACAGTGACAGCCCAAGATTCCAGCTCATGCATATTAACTTGCTTACTTAACCATCTTCTAATTCCTGACCTCAAAATTACTTTGAAGAACCGCAGTGGGAAGAAGTGCAATTCTACTATTGCTTTATTCAAATACTTTTTAACATCTGAATGAAATTCAGCTGATTCATCAAGTCAAAGCTGCTGACTGTATGGCATTAGTTATTTGGTTTTAAACTCAGAAATAAGTTTATTCCACTGACTAGGCAATTAAGCACTGAAGGATAACAGTTGACAGAAGAAGTTGTCTTAAGGCTATTGCAATCTCTGTCTGCAAGACAAAACTGGACTATTTGACTTGTATGACCATTGTGTTTGATGGGAGACCAGGATTCATCCAGCCTGCCTCCTTCAGCGAGCTAACATTCAGCAGAAAAAAGGAAAAGATCAAACCAGTGACAGAATTAGATGCAGAAAGTGAAAGCACATTCCCACAACACCCCAGTATAAAGAGATTCCCCCCCCCCACGGTTTTCACACAGGCACAGTCTATGAATTATCATAAAGACAAAAGACTTCAATAAAAAAGAAATAGGACTTGGTCTCCAAAAGAGCAGGAAAAAAACAGGAAACAAAAAGCAGGAAAAAAGTTCAAAATTAACTGATGAAGGCACATTTTAGATGGGGTTTGACTCATATTTACACTGAACAAGTTTGCCTGTACCCTAAAAGCACAGAAGGCATATTTTACAGCACACTACCTGAGAACAAGCAGTATTTCCAAAAGGCCTACACACAAATGAAACAGGAAGTTTGTGACTCTTCAGTTTTTCGTAGGTCACTGTACACACTGAAGACATAACTGCTGTGTTTATCAGAAGTTATAAACAATAGTTTTGCACTACAGCCAAGGCTGGAAGACTGGGCAAAAACTAATGATATCTGAAATCTGAATTGATGTGAGATAGTGATTTACACAGTTTAACAGAAACAGTGAGAAAGCAAATACTTGGTCTGTTTATGTGGTCAATAATGGTACCAAGTGATCATATTAATTTCCCTTAATTATTACATCCAATGAAAAAAATCCATGTTGAGGAAGTGGTATCAGCAGTAGAATTTACAAGATTTTTTTCTAGGAAAAAATGTTTTTAAAACGATTTTTATGAAATATTAATGAAGTACTGATTTTGCTCAGTATCAAAAATTATTTAGAAAAAGATTTCTGATGTTATGGTACCTGGATTAATATGAAACACCTGTAAGATGGCCAAACTACAAGCACTCCTCATCTAAAGAAAGTCTCACAATCTCATCCTCTTTCTGTTTCAGAATAAAAAAATCCTGAGGTGAGGGAACCAAATAGATTTAAGAACCAATGGAAAGAACTGTCACAACTATCAGAAACTTGGCAGTCACATCCTCAGGTCCTGCTTACATGAACTTGAATTCTTATACTAAATTCTCCTTGACACTGATAAAATCTTTTAAATTACAGTGACACATTAGTAGATTTAAGAGTAGTTCTTACCTTCTGAATAGCCCTGGCCCATCTTGCTTTTGCAAAATTACCTCCATTACCTTCGTTTGTATTTCTCCTGGAGAAAAGGAGAGGGGAAAAAAGTACTCAGAACATAAAAGTATGAAAATTAAAAAATTAAAAGAAAACTGATAAATCTATGGACAAGTGGATTAAAGTCAGATAGATCCATCACTAACTCACAATATCACCTTTGGATTACAGGAGGTTCTGTTAAAGCTAAGAGTTTACTGGCTTGAAAAGACACAATCCCTGTTCCTCTTAATACCAAGGTATAAAAGAACATTAGCAAAGGAATACATTTCCCCGTTATAGTCACTCATAAATCAGGATTACAAAGTCTTTAGCATCAAATGGCAAGAGGAGAGGCAGAAAATAACAACAAAATCCAAACCACCAAGGAAGGGAAAAAAAAGGAAACCTTTGAATTTCCTCTTGCTTAGTGTAAAGGCATATCCTTGTGAGGCAGAGACACTGCCACCAAGTCTTTGCCAACTGCACTAAAGGAGTAACTAAAAACAATACTCCCTTCCCCTCAAAAAAGTACCACCAAACAAAAACTAACATTTACTCCAACCAATCTTTGAAATACAATCTGTTGCATATTTGGTTGCCCTCACACAGAAGTTATACACTTGCACAGGCCAGTTATATTAGGGCTCATTATTCAGCTACCTCACCACACCTGTGAAGAATGTTGGTTTAAACTGAAAAATGCTAATTCCATTCACGGCTGTTAAGCACAGGTTAAAATAATTAGTGTAGACTCCACCACAATTGCAAGATTCTAATTAATTCAAAAGACACTGCCTTGTGCCATATCAGTTAAGTTGCAAAATAAAAATGCAGTAAAATTCTACACATGTAATTTACAGAGGACAGTAGAAGCCTGTTTACTAAGTGAAGTTTTTGCAGTGTATTTATACTATACTTCAGTGCCATCCCTTGGTCTACACATTACTATTTAATTATCTTGGACTTTTGGAACTCTTTGCTCTTTTATTTGAGGAGAAAAATGTTCCATCTGATATGCACAGCTGAGTGCACATGATGGAAACTAAGTACGAAGAGGCTTGTCTTCCCCTGCCCTCATCTCTGAGGCTGCACGTTTGCAAGTTCAGCCTTTTTTCTGTTCACAACTGCTTTTTTGTTTTAAGGTAAATCAACCAAGTGATACTAGTAATTGGTCCACCTCATCCTGCAGTTGTTACCTAGACTGGAAATACCGGGTAATAATTAACCTTAGGAAATATTAGCGTAATTAACTTCAAGGTCAGATGGAGACTGGGTTGTCAGTGTTGATTCAGAGGGAAGAGAGAAGCAGCTTTCTCTGCCTTAACTCAAAGTAGGGAAAAGAGTATTCTTAAGTTTGGAGGCATGATGTACAGAGGGAGACAAAAACTGGTTTAACTGGTTTGCAGCACTTTTAGGAAGTCACCAATGTGTGATCAGGCTGCTGAGCAGAGCAGTCAGACACGGCAGCTGAATACACTTCTTATGCCACTTAGAAACTCGGCAGAGACAGACACAGCAAGGAGCTGCTTTCTACCTGTCCACTTCGTGCTGACACAGCGATGGGTCCAGTTTGGACAAATGGTTGTTAATTGTCTATTCAGATCTAGTAAAACTAATCAGTTACCTGGCAGAAAACACTTTATCAATACTGAACAAAGCCTCTGATGACATGTGATTTACAGGAAATCTGGGTAACAAAGACCACCAGATACTGCTGGGAATGATCAGTCCTGCTAACCGAACTGTGCACAAGGAAAATATGTGCCAAGCAAATGCATCACTATAATTTTTTGAAATACAAACAACAGCACATTAGGGAACTTCACACAAGCATTAAGCCAGAAAATAAGGGAATCATATCTGATAATTAGAAGAGCATTGCCAGTGGTTGAACAACCAAGATTTTGAAAACAAATGACAAATGCCTTACGAGTGCCTGAAACTCATGTGGATTTCACCACCCTGTTACAAATAAAGTATGTAATTCGTGCTATATTATGTATAAAACTGGAATGTAATCAGACCATGGAGAGAGTTTCAAAATCCCTCCACCAGCCTGGCTGAGAGAAAAACTTCACAACACTAAAAGAAGTTCTCTCACAATAAGTGAAGATTCCACCCAGGTGGGGTTGGATCTTATCACCGGGACGTTGATCGCCGCCTTCTGATATCTACATCTCATCTGATAAGGAATCGCACATTCAAGGAACTAAAAATAACTGTTCCAGGAACCAGAGATGGCCCTTCCATCCCCAGAAATGGCCCACTCATCCCCCAGGATGGACAATTCATCAGACCCAGGAAAGGCTTTGTGCAGCCCAACGCCGGGACAAGAAAACTTCATGAATATGCTGAAATTACGAGAAGAATAGAATTAATTCGGACTCTGCCCAAAAACTGTATAAGGAACCAGAACTTGGGAGGTCTGGTGCCACAGAGATCAGATCTGTGCCTGTTCACCCAGCTCTGACCCCGGGCTCGGGGCTGCTTTTCTCTATCGTGACCTTTGAGACCGATATTTTGGTCGCATAATAAATGTTATTTCTTTATAAATTTGGATTGGGCAATTCTGTTTATCTCAACCCCTACAACATAATGCCCAGCTGTGGCCTCTGATGCAGTGCAAATCACAAGAACAACAACAGGGGGAAAACTGCAAGAGACACCTAAGGAGAAGTGCAGGAATATTCAGATCTAGTGAGCACAACAAGCAGCCCAGGTAAAAGTTTTGATGTACCATGCATCAAACTCAGCAGGCTTTCACATCTCTTAGCCAGAAGGATCAAAATATTCAATCTTTTTGCAGTGATTTACCAACAGAGGAGATGTGCAAAGGAATGCATAGGCTGGATAAACACAAGGGCTTTTCAATCTGGTTTATCAAAAGCTAAGGATTCTTAACAGAAAACAAAAGCTACATTGATGCTTTTATTTAATAGGTGTTTTCCCTCATAATTTTGCTGGCCAAATACATTAAAATTGCTCTAGCATTGCAATGATGATTTGCATTTTCATGGCACCTCCTGTAAAATTAATCTCACTACAAACTTCATTGTAATGCAGTTAATTATATAGCAGTTGGAGTGTGGTCACATACAGACAAAAAATGACATCTTCTGAATGCTTATTTGCTTGTAATAGGCAATCCTGAACATCTGCATTCATTTGTAAGTGTTCATCACTAATGTCAATTTTGTCAGCTTTGAATGTAACTGGAAACAAACTGTGGAAAAAAAATTGAAATAATTACATTCTATTACCACATTTTTTATTTGGCAATTTCCACTCCCCACTGGCACAGTCAGGCTGAAACTAACATCATGTGCTTAAATCAATCTCCAATGGACATATCAAGCAGACATACTTGGATAGTACACTACCACAAAACTGTTTGGTTTGGTTTTTTTGTTTTCTCCTTTAAATGTGCTTTTCAGAATATTCCAGTAGTGCTCATTCTTGTACAAATATGGGATAAGGCTGATGAAAATGTTAGAGTTTTATTCTGCATTCCTTTATATTTCAGGAGGGGGATAGAAAAGAATAAAGAAAGATTAATAATAGCTTCTCTGTTGTTTAGAATACCAAGAATGGTACTTCCAAGTGTCTCACTTCCAGGGCTGTAACTTTTGAAAACATGCACAATTTAACATGCATTGGAAGTAAGCTTGTAACATATCCCAAACTTTTTTGTGAGGATTTACACACTTGTTACTCACTTGGACTGCAGCAGCACAAGTTCTTTTGGAGTATCTCTGTTGGTGCAGTTGCTACCAGAGTCTTGCATGCCAGGCCAAAGCAGCATTAGCAAGATTAGATGCACCTGGGCTACAAAAACCTGTCCTTGTTACAGCACCAGTGATTAGCTGATGGCACTGAAATAGTTTTCATCTGAAAACAAGGTGCTTTACACCACTAGCCTTCAAGCCAACTCATGCACTTGGTAGAAAGAAACACGATTCTTACTGGAAAATACTGAGATGTGGAACTATAGAAATGGTATCCCATCAAGGATTATTGGACTTTTATAGTTATATAGCTTTATACATATATATAAATATAGCTTAATGCTATAATTCCATTTCAAATTTTTCACAGGCCTCAATTATACAGTACAGATAAAAGAATCATTATAATATTAAAAAGCTGTACAATAAGTAGCAGTTTAGTAAAACACTAAGAACTATAGACAGTACTTGTCCATCTTAGCTATAAAGGAAATTAATGATGTGGTAAAATTGCAAAGGAAAACTAAGTGATCCAGACTTTCCACAGTTAACTATACAGTGAGACTTACTTTTTTAACGCTTTGCATGGATTAATAAAATTTAGCATTACGCAACTGCCTCACACAGATATTTTTGTGTGTTAGTGTCAGAAGAAGGTAGACTTTCCTCCAAGATACTATTCTGGTAGCACTAAATCTATACCCCTACACAGGTTCCCTTTTAGAGATGTTCAAGTTACTCTTGAAAATTTAGTTTCCAAACACCAGAGCAGGGAACAAAACTTACTTATACATCAGCACCCAGCTACTCATCCCTACAGTAAAATTTTAGTTTTAAATCTGAGTATAAGTTTTCCTTTTCCATTTACTTTCTTATTGTCTAAAATAGTAAGTTGCAGTATCTATATTATCATCTTCAATCATATGTTTATATTACTGCTGGCTTTCACTTCAAATAGTTTACAGTTCTGAGTTCTTGGTGGATTTTAAGACTAAAATTTCAAGTTCCCAGTTTCTCTGGGACAACGTACTAAATTTCATCAGTCTGTATTTTGAGAGCAACATTACTACAGTAATGAAATAAGTTTCTGATTTCTTTGAGATCACCTTAAATGCCTAAAACACATAGTACAGCAATAACATCTGTTTTCTAGCCATTCAGATTCAAAAATTTAGCAATGCACGAACAGAAACTAAAATATGCTTACATATCTGCCATAGTTAAGTTCAGCTTTTCCTTCAGCACTCTTTTGCAGGTTACTTACCTAATCAATAAGAACTTGAGTCATAAGACCTACACCTTTGACTCACCTATAGAGCAAATTAAGAAAGTTTGAAGGCATTAATTTATCCTCATAACAGAACTAATATTTTTTTCAAAATTTTCCTCCAGTTCTTCATAAGATTTTCACTGGCATAATTCACATCGATGTTGATCTCCATGTCTTCCTGAAGAAAGAGATCTGCCCCTGCTTGCTTTCAGAAATACCCCTGAGCGAAGTCTGCAGAGCTGCTAAAGATAACCCATCAATTACTGCACCTGACCACCACTCCCCTTCCTGGGCACAATTAACTCTTTGGTGCAAGGAAAGTGCCTTCCTCTCCCTTGTGTCTTTTCACTCTCAGATGAGTCTAAAGTCTGATCACAGTGTGACTTATTTATGGCATGTTGCTGTCTCTGTTAAAGCTGATTCAGAAAATCATGGCTTGCTTTTAACAGTTACTTTTCAGTGATGTTATTTTAGTGTTCTGACTTAAAATATGACCCTTTTTTTTTTTTTTCATCACAGAGAAATAGCAAACTCTTCTGTGTAGCTGAGAATGAGTACTGGGAAAAAGATATAGTAACTACTTAAACTTCTGTATTTAGGCCACTTGAAAAGTTTAGATTTCAAAATATGTACAGGAATATGTACAGGCATTTTGGATTCAACATTGTGTGATTTTCTTGTTATTTGATGAACTATTATTCTGAAACGTTAATATGTCCCTTTCTTGAAAGGTTTGGTTTGCAAGATTGGGTGGCATCTTGTTTTCATTATGCTGGAGGAATTTATTCAATTATATTGTTCTAGAGAACCACCACAACTGCAAGGGCTAAAGGGTGTGCAAACAGAGATATACAGTAATCCATACCTGAACTACTGAAATTGCAATTCTTACCACTCAGAGCTATGAACTGGATTGTAAACTGCCATTCTGATCTACCAAAACCACAGCTTGTGATATTAATCTCGTATACTTAATACAGTGCCAGTAAGTAATAGCTGGTATTTCCCCCTACGCTGCCATGGAACAGCAGCTTTGAAGAAAGGTTCTATTTTTTTAAGGTCTGCCAAGACAGTAAATCAACTTTTTACAAAGTAACTTCCAAGCTTTTCTGATGGATATAAAGATATTACAAGGCAATATTGCTACCTGAGAAACCCCCACAAGATACATTATCTCCTCAGTGCTGCAGTAGCTACACTAATTATTTCCAAACTGCAAGATGTTTATCTGAACAAAAGAACATGCAATTAGGACAGAAACTGATTGACAAGACCAAAGGCTATGGCAGGAGGCAGGTGACACGAGGAAACACACGGTGATGTGAATAAGACATTATCAAGACATTGTTCTGCTGTCCAGTGAAGTTGCAGCTTTTAATCAATCTTTAATCTGTCAAAGTGTCATCTTGGATTGTTCCCAGAAAGCAAACAATGTCTATCTGACACTTAGGGAAACTTTACGAATTTCTCCCGATTTTTTGCCTGGGTTTGCCACTATGCAGCTATTTGTTAGTCCCCAGTTTCTCACCTATTTCAATCCTATATCATTAAAACTTTTTTTTTTTTTTCTTCTAATACACCCAACTCAAAAAATAACAATGTGGGTATTTTGTTTCTCAAATATATACTGGAATATATATATATATATAAAATATTAATATATATAAAATATTAATATATAAAAAATATATATATACTCAAATATATGCTGGAATACTATATTTCTTCAACTCACTAAACTCAATTTTCTCTTACAGAATCTTTCTATCCATAACCAACGCCTAATTTTTCAATTTTATTAAAAAGCCATCAAAATCAGTATTATAAAAGTATTTGATTGAGTATGCATGCAATAAACAAACAAAATAAATTGCTGTCCAAGTATAATAAACTAATTCCAGTGGAGTTTACCCTGCATCTGAGTATAATGGAATCTTCAGGGCAGCAGCTAAAGGATGAAATATGACACATCACTAGGCGCCCAATGAAACTTTTCATAAACATTTGCTGCTCTTCCCACAGCAACTCTCTTTTCTCCCTTTGTGTAGCTCTTTCTGTAGAGTTCTTATGCCCCCACCTGAAATGGCTGTTGTTTTTAGAGATCAAGTCGTACAGAGGAAGAGAACTTCTCCTCAGAAGAACTGATTCCTGATGACTACTTTAGCTTTTCTATAAATGAACAAGTTTTCTAGTAGTTTCAAGGGAATACTTGCACAGAGATTGAATATTTTCAATCTTTTACACACAGCTGTAAGTATTAATTAGATAAACTAGTTCCCAGAAGCCAACAAGGTTACCTAAAAAATTTACTATTACATAAGGTCTAAGTAAAATGTGTTAACCTGTATAGCAAGTAAACCTTTTGGGAGCCAAAGATAAAATAACTGCATAATAGTAATAGAGTTAACACAGTTACAAGATAGCAGAAACCTCTAAGAAGGCATAGAACTTAATTAACCTAGGGAAGAGAAAATTTCAAGCGCCTTTCCAATTCCTTTCAAACCTAAAGAATTAATCATGAATGATTTTATGTTACACAGAACCTCAGGGAAAGTCATAATGATTCCTCATTTATTATGAGAAGTTGTCACCATAACAAACAACATAAAACTATGAATATTAATAAGGGAGTCAATTAAAGCTCAATATCGGTTCATATCAGGATGCAAAACAATCATCAGAACACTCCCAATAACCACAAACAAAACAGACACTTGTGAAAAGATTTAAGGAAAAGAAACTCATAACATCTGACTATTGGGAGAAGCAAAAGAGTGTGGACTGGTGGGGATAGATACTGGAAGAAGCCAAGAGTAATCTCTGCCATGTGAAAAGACATTTGCATTTTATTTTAATATGTGATCTATTTTATAATTGGGTTTTGTAGGTTATTTCATATATACAGCAGGATATAAAACTTGGCTGTATCTTTTGTGCCTCCTTCACTGGAAGTTTTTCCAAGATTGTCTCATTCCTGGATTGGAATACCGGCTCAAGCACAGCTCTGCCTACGTACCCACTGTACCATGCACTCCCAATTCTGGACCCACTGCCAGGCTTGAGCTGGACCCTGCTGAACTGTTATGGCCCTGCCTGGTGCTCACCGCTGTGCCCTGCCCTGGCTGCACCACCGGCCCTGAACCTGAGCCCCAGGCGTTGCCAGCTTGGCCTCGGAGCTGTTCCACCAGCACAGGCTTTTGCACGGCGGTTTGACCCTTGCTGCCATTCCCAGGCTTGCCTGGGGCACTGGGCTGGGGCACTGGCTGCGCTGCCCTGCCCTGCCCCTGCCCTGCCCCTGCCCTGCCCCTGCCCTGCCCCTGCCCCTGCCCCTGCCCTGCCCTGCCCTGCCCTGCCCTGCCCTGCCCCTGCCCTGCCCCTGCCCCTGCCCTGCCCCTGCCCTGCCCCTGCCCTGCCCTGCCCTGCCCTGCCCTGCCCCTGCCCTGCCCCTGCCCCTGCCCTGCCCCTGCCCTGCCCTGCCCCTGCCCTGCCCCTGCCCCTGCCCTTGCCCTGCCCCTGCCCTGCCCTGCCCTGCCCCTGCCCTGCCCCTGCCCCTGCCCTGCCCCTGCCCTGCCCTGCCCCTGCCCTGCCCCTGCCCCTGCCCTGCCCCTGCCCTGCCCTGCCCTGCCCTGCCCTGCCCTGCCCTGCCCTGCCCTGCCCCTGCCCTGCCCCTGCCCCTGCCCTGCCCCTGCCCTGCCCTGCCCCTGCCCTGCCCCTGCCCCTGCCCTTGCCCTGCCCTTGCCCTGCCCCTGCCCTGCCCTGCCCTGCCCTGCCCTGCCCCTGCCCTGCCCCTGCCCCTGCCCTGCCCTGCCCCTGCCCTGCCCCTGCCCCTGCCCTTGCCCTGCCCCTGCCCTGCCCCTGCCCTGCCCCTGCCCTGCCCTGCCCCTGCCCCTGCCCTGCCCCTGCCCTGCCCCTGCCCTGCCCTGCCCCTGCCCCTGCCCTGCCCCTGCCCTGCCCCTGCCCTGCCCTGCCCCTGCCCTGCCCTGCCCCTGCCCTGCCCCTGCCCTGCCCCTGCCCTGCCCTGCCCCTGCCGTGTTATCCTGCCTCCCTGCCCCTCCCTCGGGGAGCAGCAGGTCATCTTCACTTATCCAAGGATTTAATCCTGCACATTTGTACAAACCCAGCTACGTATGAGGATTTTGGCTTCCAGATGTGCCACAAAGATTGGATTCATAGCTGTGCACTACATAATTTTACAAAAAATTTTAAATGGATCCTGCTGAGAACTTCAGGATGTGAAGTAAAGCATTTAACTTCAAAACCAATCAAACAAAATTAACTTACCAAAATCTATTTGGGATAAGTTTAGGAAAGAAAATGTACATCAACATGTCACATCAGCTCACCATTATTTCTTCTGAACTGCAAATTGCCTTGCAAAGTAAATCTGTTTGGTTCCTTACTACACTTCTTAACAATTTTATACATAACTCATTTGGGTTTTTTTCCTGACAAGATCTGCAATTCCCTAAATGTTTCTCAATTATCTCAGTGGCCTTTATCTCAATCTCTTTCAAGTACAATATTTTCTCTATATATTAACTGCTAATTTTTCTTTTTTTCCATTTTTTACTTAAAAAACATTAAAATATACAAATAAAATGGGTAACAATTGTAAATTTGTCATAGAGGCATAAAAACCCCATAAAAACAGGTTAAAATTCAAATTCACTATATATATGAGACATCATACTCCATCTCTCATTTTAAATTTTGTTTGTACTTCCCCTGCTGTAGAGAGCTACTGTAACATTCTTTAAAATTATTTAGAAACTTTTTTTAAAGTAGTCTTTTAAAGTATTATTTTAATCCAATCAAAAGCAATAGTTTCAGGCCACAGAGGATCTGGAGGAAATACATTTGAGAAAAGCAAGAGGGTGGAACTGAAATTGGAAAGGGCAGCGGAGCAGGAAGGGTCATCAATGAGCATGTGAGTTTGAGTGACAGATGAGAACTAAGCCTGGGGTACAGTGGAATGAACTCACAGCACTGTGCTGGCATAAAAAGGGCTTAATTTTACATAAGATTCTTACTGAAAAGATCTGCCTTACCATAATTATATAAATTAATAACAACATTTATTTACAGTTTTAAATGACTGATCTATTATACAAGACTAAACATCACCTAAAGCTGAATACCTTCCTACCCACACTGCTTTCTGTAACTCAAGCAGAACAAAGCTGTCCAAGTAGCCAAAGAGCTTAGAGGAATGCTCCTCAACAGGTGAAAATAGTTCATACTCAGGAAAGTCTCTGGGGTCATGCCTTTTGATGTAATCAGTCCTTTTATCTGCCTTTGGAACACACAAGTATTACATGAGTTAAACTACCTTCAGTTTAGAGAACAGCCTATGAATAATAATTAAATGCAAAACCACCCATCACTAATTATAATGTCAACCTGCTTTTATATTTTGAAAATAATCTGCCAGTTCTGAAAGCTGGGAACCAGCGGATGTTCATAGCCAAAAGCTCTTTTGCTAGCCTGCCTCTTTCTTTTCTTTTTTTGGACCTTATTTTCTTTTTGGCTATATATAAATATAAAGCAATAACATGTTATAGAAGATCAGTTATGCTTAGCTATTCTATAATTTAACTTTGAGAAGTCCCTCAATGAATGATCACAACAGAAAACAAACTTATATGTTCAAACACTATCTGCTTAAACAGATGTCCATGCATGGAAATATGGCTTTAGTTTAAGGAATTCATAACCTGTAGCCAAGAGGTGGAGGTGGCAATTTTCATGGTTTAGAAATGATCTTACGCTTGTCTATCATTTTTTATGCTAGCTAGGCATGAATAATGAAAAAGATTACTGGAAAAATGGCTCTAAACTGATCACTTCAAATTAATTTAGACCTCAGCAATTGTTTGCTTCTCTCTGTATGGAAAACCAGGAAAGATTAGTTACATTTTTAAGAGGCCAAGTAATGCTCATGATATTCAAGGACCAAGAAACTTCTAAGACTATCACATTGAAGCTTTCTTTTCAGTTTTCATCCATTTGAAAATAAATCTGCATTTTACTATCTCAAATCACTACTTTGTTTAAATTAATATCAGTTTAATGAATATTATATTAAAATCAGCATTGCTAGTGGCTGCAGGTCATGAAGTCCAATTTTAGTAATATATCTCCTTTTAACACAGCAGTTACAGTCACCCAAACCATTAGAAAAGAGGAGGCACTGTTAAAGCCAAACATTTTAGAACACGATAATCAACCCCAAATTTGTCAATACAATCTATGTAGGTCTAGCATAGTTTTGGGGGCAGCATATCCCTCCTTCTTTTCATGTGTACATATGTATGACATCTACTCATCTGGCCTATTTAGGTAGAAAGAAATAAACATATATGGTTTATTATCCATTTAAATAATGGATTTTTAGTTGGGTTTTTTTAATGTAATCAATTTTTTTTCTCCTTGTTCAATGATTTATTTACAGTTCTACAGAGAAAACAAATATCACAAGACAGATTAATATTCTTTTTAAAAGAAAGATCCTTGTCCCTGTTGCTGTACTTCCTTAGGTTTTGGGGTTAGTTGTTTGTTTTTTAAAAGAATTATTTGTTCCACTTTGCTTTTTTTTGGAAATGCCCCTAATCAATTTTTTGCCACTCAGTTTATGATTGACAGGCATACCTGTACATTTCTGGCTATTCTGGATACACAGCAACATTATTTCTACCTCAGTGGTACCACAGAGATTAACCATGAAATCATTATTCCTGCAAGTAGTAGCATTCAGCACTGGACACTAATAATGCATAAAGACTGAACCAACCGATTTATTCTATGGCTACTATGGGGAAGTGGAATGAAGTATATAATAAATACTTGATTGCAAATTTTAAAATTTCACAGAGATTTGTTCATTAATTACATTATTTGGAGAACAACTCATGATTTGTGGGTTTGGGGGTTCTTTTTACCACTATTTCCCCCTTCTCTGTCATTCTCTCTGTTTCTGTTGGGTTTTTTTAAGCCTCTAAGAGAAAATATATTGCTCTAACAAGAGGTCACTTAATCATTTAACACATCCTTCGAATTCTGATTTGGTGAGTTTTTGCTTCATGGAAAAAGTTAATCAGTTACACTTCATTAGTCATCAGTGTACACCTAAAGTCAGCAGCCATAAACACCACGTATGTATATAACCAAAGAATTGGTAAATAAATACTAGTGTAAAGAAAAATTTAAGGAAGAGATTGTGTTCACATTAGTACTTATATATTTACAGTACAATTAAACCTGGTGTTTAATACAGCTAGTCAAAACAAGTAGTCTCATCTACTTCCCTACCTTCTCAGATTTTCAGTACAAACAGTTATTTGGAATAAATACACATTTCTATCTATAATTAAGCTCTAAAACAATGACCATCTTTCTGCTCAGAATCTTTGAAAATACCTATTATTCAATAAAAGAACTTTTCATTTAAAAATAGTATCTTGTAGTTCAGTGCTGACCCTCAATTTCGTACTGTAAAAGCTGATTTAATTTCAATAAAATTATTGGCTACAAAGAGATAAAGGAAAGAATTCCATAGTCAGATTGGGTTAACTTCTTTCAGTTTAGCTTAACCCGCTCAGAGGCTCAGATCTGTGATGAAAATGACACGTCAGCACAGATGATATGCTAATGACTGGACGTGCTTAGAAAAGTACAGAGAAACAGCTCTTGAATGCTGCCATTAGTGACAGCTCTCACCCGAAGGAAGCACTTGCACTTCTCTGTCCCTGCAAGGACTGACGAGTAAATGTAAACAGGCTGAGGCTGACAAGCACCCAAGCAATGCTGTGGCACCTTGTCCATGTGCAGTCTCTGACTAACTGCATCCCTGAGCTTGAGTTTTTGCAGACTCTTTTATTTTCTAATTTTGTGTTGAAGTTACATGCACCAGGACCCTGCTTTTTTAGAGTACATGAAAAGGTAATTTAAGTGCATCAAGATGTTATTGCCTCAGAGAACACATAACTTAATAATGTAATAATTTTTGTAATATTGTCTCTTGTGTTTGATCTAATTTTCTAGTACCACTGCTCCTAGACACGATTTAAACATAAGCCAAGTGCCTGACACACTAAATATTCTTGCTGCCTTTCCCAAGAGCCTGTTCTACCCCTCATCAAGACAAAACACCTTTTGGAGTGTCAGCTGGTCAGTGTCTTTCCTGCACAACTATAGATAAAGGACACCATGAATGAAATGTAATACAGTCTGTGACAGCTGATATAAAAGCCAAAATGAACAGTAGAGGGAACCTTTTTTTTTCCCCAGTTTGCCTTTCAAAAGAAGAGAAGTGATTAATCCAACACAGAAAATTCTCTCTGCTCAGAGACCACTGCTGAGTGGTGTTCTTAGAGGCTGAATGGGCTCCCTCCTGAGCATTCAACTCCACTTAGCAGAAGCTGATGGTAGAGAAATAGTACAGTTGTTGCCACCTTATTTCCTTGCCCCTTCCACCATTATGCATCTCCCACACTCAGGTAAGCAGAAACAGCAATTATCTTTCCCTTCCCACCCCCCCCCCCCCCCCCCACCACTGCATTCTTGTTTGTTCAAAACAAACAGATAGAAAATATTCATTCTCTTCTGGAAAACTTCCAGAAATTGAGGCGGCCTGTCTAGGTAAATATATTAGCTGCAAAAATGGAATCGAATGCCTTTCCTGCTTTACAGATGAAATCAAATAGTTACAACAACACCCAAATCATGTCACCAGTTGCTTCCCTTCCTTTCTTAATCTTTCAGAAAGTCACTGTGCAACAGCTGGACCCTATGTAGACACATGCCCAAGGGTGAGAACAGGACAGGTGTACATGTAGTTGCCATAAAAGAGCATAGAAAAGCTAATAAACACCTGGATTTTCTTTATAAGTTAAAGAAACTTTCAGTCAAATTCTTGCTTAAAATAATTTTATATGTATCACGGTGACATTCAGACACTTAAAAAAAATTAAAAATCAACAAATGATACCACACATGTCTGGTAAAATACCTTAGTTTGCTTTCTTGTGTGCTGAGCCCACTTTCCATGGATGACTGACTATCATTTGTATCTTGATGTAAATGTCTTGTACGTTGGAGGGGCGTCCCTCTGGGCCAACCTCTGCAATCTAAATCTGTGTGGGTATCTGTAGAGAAGGAAAAAAGCTGCTAGAAATCTTTCAGTCCATTTTATTTCTAAAAGAGGAAGAACACACAAAACTAATTAACTTAATTCATTAGATCTAACTAGGGAATCATCAAATCAATTGCAAACATTATAATGATTAAATCACTGATTACAAGAACAGCATAAAGAGTTCCAAGATGATCTTCTGATTGTTACTCTAAAAACTTGGAGAGGCCTCAACCAGTTACCTTCTTGTTATAGAAAGTTCATCTTACAGTTTAAAAAATGACCTATTGCTGGATTGGGAAGAAAATGGATCTTTTAAATTTTCCAGTCCCACTTGCCATGCATTTCTTATGGGTTCATGTACAGCATTCTGAGATCTGGGCTTTTTGTTTGACTGGATTTTGGTTCTGTGGGGGTTTTTGTGCGTGTGCGTTATGTAAGGAATCAGGCTCTACTTTAATTCCATATGCTATTGGCCTAGAACTGACTATTTTTTTTCCCAAGTTCTAGGTTTTTGGGAGAAACGTGGCAAATCTCATCTGCAACTGGAGGTACAAACTGATTTCCTGAAGAACATTTTGCTCTATAAATCATCCTATTATCTTTAGTGAGGGAGAGGGTTCATGATCTGACCCTGACTGTGAGGAAGTTTTCTTCCACGATGATAAGAATTTGTGTGCCCATCTCTTTTTTCCATTTTTAAAGTCTTGGTTACACATTGGGAACAATGTTTTGATTTATTTTCTATCACACTGTTTACCAACACCAGGTAAGCTGCCAAAAATTTATGTCGTATCTTTTGCTCAAAGTGAATGCAACACTGTTGTGAAACATGCAGAAGATAAAGGTAACACTTGGGAAAAGAGCATCTTTTGCTTTTCCTACTGCATGTTAATGTAAACTTTTAGGTTGTAAATATATGTGGATTATTACACTAACTAAAGTGGTCCGTACTTACTATTCTATACTTTGATGCATGAATTTTCCCAATCAGTTTATTGTGATTTTTCAGGACCTTGGTTTATGCTGATCAAAGTTGTATCAGAACAATTAATTTTCTCATTTGCTGATCCCTTGGTGTATCAGTGCATTAGTATGGTGACTAATGCAGAAACAGGGATTAATCTCGTCATTGCTACTTTGCTCTTGTTACTTCATTTGCTGATTAATGTATGAAAAATGTGATAATGAGTTGAATTTCAACCAAGCCTAAGACATGAGTTCTGCATGGTATTTTCCAAATTTATTAACGAGGTAAAAGTTCTGTTGACTTTCAGTAGGCTACTTGGCAAAATGACATCTTAGCTCCCAAGACACACAAATGATTTCCCAAATTACGGCTATTACCAATTACTTCAGTAAAATTATCATTAATTCCTTTATCTTATACTCTTTATGTAAAGTATAATAATGTTAAGGAGCAAGCTACATATCTGTAACGCTGAATTCAAGGAAAAAATAAGACATCTCATTTAAATTTTCTTCTGTCATCTCTTACAAGACAGACCTAATAAATCTGAAGGAAAATTATCATATTTCATAAACCCCTGATTACCCTTTAAGAAACTTGACTTTTAGAAACATTAAAAATGTTTGCAATCCAAATGTAGTGTTTAACTAAATTCAGCATTTTATTACTGTGACTTTGCTTGCAGAATTTTAAATATAGAAGGTCCTCATTTTACTCAGCAGCCTTTTAATGGAGTTCAGACTAGCTGGCAATGGTGAAATGGCAACTTTATTGCTACCACAACTGGTATTAGATGATACTTCCAGAAAATGCACTTAATTACTGATGAGAACACATTTCCATGTTACTACATGCAGGATTTCAAGTCCAAATGAAGTCAAACTATTAAAGCAGCATGGAAGGATCTTGTATTTCTGCCCATTATCGGGCATTCTCAAACTAACATCTTTCAGGGATTGTCAAAAGGAACTGCAGTCTTCTACCTTTCCAGTGTAATTTGTCATAATAAACAGGCTGTAGTGATTCCAATAGTCAAGGACAGATTCTCAGGTGCTCACAGCTGAGCTGAGTCATTCAAGATAAGCAATGAAAATGCTCTCATCAAACCCCAGGCAGATGATAAACCTGGCTTTCTTAATAACTGAGACATAATGCTTTTGAATTTGTTCCTCAGTGAAGAAAACAACAGTGTAAGAGTGACCTCTACAGGATTTCCACGGTGCTCTGTGACTCCAGTCCCAGGGACTGTCTTTGGAACATTTTCCAATATATTTGTTCGAAAACAGAATACAAGCTTCAACATACAAACCAACACTCTCTCCAAGTAGCAGCCTGAAATCACCAGCAATCTGAATTTACATCTTGTAAACACATAATTAGAGTTCCTATAGCAGATGTACACTAGGTTTCTAGATACGACAACTACGTAGAGACAGACTTAAAACATTCTGCTAATTCAACACACCAAAAAACCAAAGCAAACAAAAACCAGAATGCAACTAGGGCAGAGGTTATCTTTTGAAATTTTATTGGCCAAGTAGTAAAGAAGAAGTAATTTTTGTTTAGAAAAAAAATAGTAGGCCCTGTTGTAACTCATAACTAACATAGTCCACAGTCACTCTGTGAAAAGATTCATGTGTTAACAGAAGTGTAGTCATGCAGACTACACCCAAAAGCAATTTACCAAGGTTAATCAAAGACAATGCATTTTAAAAAGAACATTAGGCAGCCAAAGAGAATATTTTTGTATAACTTCTAGTCCTCTTTTCAAATAGTTTCTTATTCACACTTCATCGCCTTCTTTTTTTACTTTATTCTTGCATAAATTTTAGGATGAATCTTTCTAGACACAATTCATTAGACTATTTAAAGAGTAAAATGTTAAGATAAATTATGTTTGTGAACTTATTTGAGATAGACTATGTCATATAGATGGATTGATAATCTCAGTAAAGCCAATCTCTTTATATTATATCTGGAGATAATGTGTGGTGATGTATTATTTGAAGTTCAGTTTCCATTTCTAACTCCCTACACACAACATTCATAAACATATAAAGAGTTCCCATCTTCATATGCACTAAAAATAAAGGCAGACAACCTTTTCTAGGAAGGTAAAAAATGCTGTGAAGGCCTGGATTTTACTAAAACTTACATTGTGCAAACAGCTGGTCAGAGCTGATGTGCTGCAGAGCAGAACCACACAGGCTCTAGTACCGACCCTTAAGGAGGTACTTCCTCCTTTAGCTCTGCAATCCACACACAGAGGAACATTAACTACTGAAACTGCTCATCCAGCTCCTTGGGGGATGGGATTCTTACTCACCAGTAACAATTACCAGTATCAATTGTGAAAATGCTCCGGTGATGGACAGGCATTTACGATTCCATAGAAAAATTGCCATTTGTTGTTGTATTTCAGGAACTTAAGTGAAATTTCAGGAATTTAGAGAGAAATAGAATGGCTGGAATGCTGAACCTTAGTCTGTAACTCACCAAATGGTAATGCAAAGTAGATATCTAGTAAGATTTCATGAGAAGTTGGTGTTTTTGTGCCTTGAATCTCACTTCCATTTTTTATTACTTCAGAATGCAATCTCCACCAGGAACCTGGGCCTTCCTAGGAAAAACAGGTTATGGAAATTACCTGGGCAGGATTTATAGCCTTATCTACTTTTTACTGAATGAAGTTTCCCCTAAGCCAATAGGAGTTCCTTTATAACATCATTATAGTATTTTCCAGCTTTTTTTATGTATTAGTTAGGACTTCAACAAGTTTTCTCAGTCATCAAATTCAAAATATAATATTTGCACTACAATATAGACAAATAGACATTAAGGTTGTCTGATAATTAAGACATAACAAATATGAATATTGAAAATTATTCCTATCAAGTGAGATTTTCCAGTTCACCTTTGAACTGGTGCCAAACAAGTACATGTTAGCAAGACTGAAACAATCTAAGTTAATAACCAAGCCAAAAAAGAGCTTCTAAAGTAAAGCTCCCTTGTAGGTAAATTCTGAGTTACAAAGCCCAGAACAGAACTGCAGGGTTAAAACCATGAGGATAAATAACTAGGAAAGTTCCACAGTGGACTAATTATAAATGGAGGTTTAGAGGTTCTGAAGAAATTAAGAAACAATCTCTTATCTTGCATCTTTGTTTGTTTAAAGTTTCAGTATTTACAAGTAAGCCACAACCTCTGTGTCAGCAAGTTGTAACTCAGCAACAGCTTGGGCAGCAGAGCAGAACAACTTGCCCTGGGGCTTGAAATGGCACTTGGCAGCTGTGATACAGAGCAACTTCTAATTTAAGCAGGAATTACTTTCCTCCCCTGCTTCCATTTTCTGAGAAGAATCATTGAAATGTCAGTTCAATGTATATATTAATATTTATTAGTTCCTGTAAAGAAATGGCTACAGAGTCTGATGAGAGATACTGCAGGAAGTTATTCTCTGATTTTCTTACCTTTACCCCATCTTCAATTGCCTTTTTTATGTTTTAGAAGTATTAAAGAAGGCAAACTATTTTTATTTGCAAAGATTGAATTAATCCTTTCTAATTCACAGTTACTTCTTTAAAAATAGCCTCCATGGACTATGCATAAGAAAGCATTATTTATGATTGGGAGAATCATGGATTATTAGAATAAGGTACCTCTTACCTTTTCTGAATTTAGAAAATTTTGCAGCAATTGAAGTTTGCTTCAGTACTTCCACACTCCCAGAAACCTTTTTTCTTTATTTTATACCCAACTGAGAGCAAGTACAGTCATTCTGGTGGCCAAGTGACTTTTGTATTGACTCTATTTCCCCACTCATCCTTCTCTATGCCCTCACTGTACTATTAATCTCTTCTGTAATACCACATGGCACATTTATGTTTTCCTCTTTGAGACAATGGTTGATTCCCATGAAAAAGAGACCAACAGTATTTTGCCCATTTTAATATAGATTTACCCAAGGTCACAAAATGAAGACCATGGAACTTGATCTAAAATTCTTTCACTCTAATCATATAAACCAAACCAACCCTGCCTCCCTAATCATTCCTGAGTGCTGATAAACCCTAACTCACTTTCTGTATTATAACTGGTCCAGTATCTGAGCCATTTCTCCAGGGTATATGGCTAATGCATATCAGTTGTCACTTTGAGAGCCACATGTACATCATACCTTAATATTACACACCAAAGCAATGGAGTTAGAAATAGACATTGATCACAAATGCTGTTACAGTATCTGGGGAGTCCCAGAATGGAAAATTTATTCAATTTTGCTCAGTGTTTTATATTTCCACAGAAAGTCAACTTACATCTGTTGCATATTCCACAGTGGCAAGGGGAATCCATAAAACACCTAAAATGCTATCCCAGAGCAAGCCTTTCTTCCACAGCTCTATAATGAAGCCCTTTCCGTCAGCACAGATTTCACTAAAAAGAATGAATACAGAAATCATTAAACTGAAAATGCAATCTCAACTGCTCAGCAATCTCCAATAATAACTCATTATTAAGTTACTATCTTCTTACTGCAGATACAGACGTGGGGGCTTTTCAGTATACTTGTAAAATACAAACTAGCAGGACAAACACAAATGTTAGACGGAAGAAGCCAAAGATCGAGTCTTACTGGTCAGGATTGCCCTTACAAGATGATGAGGACAGTTCTGCTGGAACAACGGGAAAACACTCTCAGCTTCAAAAGTTGCAGGTCCAGACTCCTTTTTATTTCTAATTATAGGATGCATGCATTTTATTACTAGCTGGTTTTGACCCAAAAAAATACCATATCACAACCTTATTTTGCAAGAATTTAAAATCAGATTTTACCAGCCATATGAGTCCCCCATGACACTGAATTAATACTGAGAGAGAGGTTATTTCCTCAGGGAATGTTCCCCATTACAGACCAGTTGGGTAAATATGAAAAATATAACAAAGTAGGTATTGGTGTCTCTGCTGTGACTCATTGTCTGTAATCTCCATTAATTTTAAGTAGTAAAACTCATCTTCAACTTTTTTGTGTGGGGTACCACAGAGCATTACTGTGTACTTAGAGTCATCAGGAAAAGAACAAGTGAAATCACAGAATGGCAAAGGGTGCCACCTCCAGGACAGCTACTTAACTCATCACCTTGCTCTCAAAAACCATCAATGTCTATTTTCTGCTGTACTTGCTGTACACAATTGAATAGATATATTCAATTTTTATTTTATTCAGCTTTTCTCTTTACAAATATGTTATGAAAGACCAATTGCAAATTTTTATCTTCTAGTATTTTTGGACTCCAACTTCAAAACTGACAACTGAACAGTGAAACTGCAGGTTGAAAGGTTAGGCAATATGCAACTTTTAAAATGCAAGCTGGTAATATCTGCACGTAATGGAACACAGTTTTTACTGGCAGAGATGGAGTGAGCATCCCTAAGATAATGAACTATATTATACTTATCAAAATCTAGATAAATATATTTGTAAATGCTTGTTTATAATCCCTTGTCAAAGTCTGCTGTGTTGTATAGATGAGTAGGCAGCAGATGCAGCTACAGCAACCTTGTAATGCAATTGCTACGAAAGTGGTTTAGTATTCTTTGGTAATTAGTACACTGCAAATGAAGAAAATAATCCGAAAAAATTGGTGGTTTTTAATGATGGCATGGAACACTCATTTACATATAATACCAAAAGCATTTAAACAACAGCAAATCAGATGTATTAAATAATAGTATAACACATTCCTCAGGAAAATTCAGAGGTTAGATTACACACTTTAAAACATTTTTTAATTGCCTCCTGCCTGAAAGGTAACAGACAGGGCAAGTGCTGAAGCTTAATTGATCTACTTCCTGAGATATTTTTACACTGTCATCCAATCCATGCCCAATGGTTTATAGAACTATTATGTCTAAATCAGTGAAGTTCTGAAATAGTCATGGTAACAGACTGTTATCATAGACAATGATTCCTCTACACTGAATCATGACTCTTTTCTACAAGAGAAAGCTGCAGTATAAGAATGGTGTTTATAAAGGCCAGCTATTCATAATAACTTTCCTTAACATTTTCAAAGCCACATATGATCCTCCTCTTTGGATAATTTAGGCTGTGCCTCTGAACATTCTGTTGGATAAGCCAGGTGACCAGGGAGTTGGGGAGGAATTAGCCCCAGATTAAGATTAGTCTGATGTGGTCAGAAGTCAGAATTTTTGATGACTTCTATGATATGTCATTATATCTATGCAGAAAATGGCAAGTAAAGAAGGCACATATGTTGACCTAATGTAACAGGTTCTTTAGCTACTCAGAGTCTTCAGCTAAGCAAGACAGCAGTTTCCTATAGTTGTCAAAAAAGCAGTTGCATGAAACCAAAAGAATATTCCAAATTCAATTAACTGCAGAAAAAATCTGTGATGAAGATAAGGCCCTAAAGCAAGATTAAGAACATTTTGTATTATGTGAAATAACCAGGAAGGAAAAATGGAGAAGCTTTTAGAAATTCCATTTTTAATGTAGAATAAAATGAAATTAGGGAGGAGTGAGTTATTTCAATCAAAACGTCAGTTTCAGCATACAATGAAAATATATTTGTATGTTTTGATAACCAGAAAGTATGGAAAAACATTGGAAACCACTCAGCCTTTCAACAAAATATTAAAATACTTGGACTAGAAAAAACAAAAATTGTAAAAAGGACATTTTTCATAAAAATAACTAAAGCAAATTAAATGTTTAATTTTGTAGACCTCAAGAATTGAAGTTATTGTTTCCATGACAAGGATGTGATGACAGAGAAAGATTTGTGCAGGGAAAAAGGAGGGACCAAAAACGATGGAGATTGATGTATTAACTCAGAATCTAATGGCATTATATTAATTGGGTTTAACTGCTTTGGAAGTGACAGCTGAAAGAAGGTTTCCTCAGAATGTCAGTCAGTGTAAAAGTGTTTGGACCCTCCTGGCCAGTGAGCTGTATATAAGGCTCTACAGAAAAGAGAACAATAACAACTGAATAACAAGATGGAGAGTGGAGTGAAGCGGACAAAGGTCTGCAGAGAGAGGTGACAATCAGTACAGGTCAATGATAAAGAAAGTACCTGAACTGCAGCTAAGTAGATAAATTAATGCATAAAATATGGGTCATTCATAATGAAGTTGAGAGAACAAAAATCAGGTTGTGTGAGGATCAGTCTGAGTTCTTTATTGTGTCATTCCTATATTCCTAAAAAATCATATTAAATTAAATTTGGAGACAAATTCTTCCCCTTATTGACTGCTGACCTTGGTCTGCCATGCAGTTTGCAAAATTAACTTTAGTTCTGCTCCCCAGAGCTAGCCTGGCACCCTTCCTCTGAGCTGGATACTTTTTCTCTGCTTTTGTGGTCTGTACATGATGTCACATGCACTAAATTGTTCTACACTGTACAAATTCAGCAAAGATACAACAAAATCTATTGATAAGAATTCCCTTTTACTTACAACATGAAGTCTTGTTCCCAGCAAGGTTCACTTCCTCTTCTATCTATTGTAGTGCTTTTTAAATTTTGGACTTTTAAAACAACATAGGTTTTGGATGTGTCTGAAAAAGAAATAACCAGTACATTAAACCCCACTTTAGTTCTTCCCAGAAGCTGAAAACATTCAACCATATGGCAGAAGGGCTTAACTCATGCTTCATACACACCTCCACTAAGAGGAACAATGGGAAAACAACTCGCAGCTATCCTCAACTAAGAGGTGTGAGTCAAATATGTGGATCTGAACAAGGAAATTCTTATTAATTTTAGTATGGTTATGACAGAAAAATCTCTGCCCACGACAGGTGGGAGAGAGCATAATCCTAAATGTGAGTATTTTAAAGATCAGATTCCAGACACAGCTTTTTACTATTTATTAATGTCTCTGCAGCTCTTGCAAGAAACCAGTAAGCACTCCTTTTCTGCAAATTAGGATTGGTTTTTTGCCTTTTAATTGATATGATAATATTGGGGACAGGCTAATGGGCTTTTATGTCCAATTAAGGCACAGTCATAGACTTGTAATATGTAATTCAGTCTTTGTGCATGAATCTAGTTCTGTGTATAGATGCAGCAGGAAAATTGGTTTCAGATGCAGTCCCAAATAAACTCAGAGATTTTTGAAAATGCCTCTGTAAAGGCACAGTATGAGTATTCATAAAATCGGACCTAATCAGAAAAAAAAAAAAAAAAAAAAAAAAAAAATTTAAAAATTTCAAAGTGCTTGAAAATATCAATGAAAGAAAAAAGCAAAAGAACTAACTCTATCCTGTAGGGCCTGACACAAGAATCTAAGGCTTCAAAGGCATATCCTATCATCTCAATGAACACGGCTTTTTAGCTTGCATGCATGTAATACATCCTTCTCTGCCCTCCAGCATCCTAGATAAAGCTCAACATTGATATATGACTGAAAAAAAGACTTCTTCCTTTAATAGAACTACTGCAAAATATATATACACACACATAGATATATATATATAAAATGTAGCCAAGAACAGAATTTTTGAATTGTCTGTATTACTACAGGTCAATCAAACACTCTGAGCTGGAGGGAGGCTGTCACTGTCTACAACAGATTACTGAATAGGTTGTATCAAATTACACTGCATTTAAGAGAAGGTGTGAAGCAGAAGTGCTGGCTGTGTACATCCTGTATGTAGATCTTACTGATTAGGAGTGATTATAATGTTTGACCAAAGGACTCAAGATATCATATAACGGAAACTATTTTTTTAATAAACAAAGTCAATAATGGCCAATGTTATCTATTTATTTTCTGTAACGCAGTGCACCAGTCTTCTCAAACCTGACTTTGTTTTTATACCGAAAAAATGTGACAAAGGCATTATCAATTTAGAAATCTGGTGACTTATTTGTGAGAAATGGCACCAACGATACACAGTTCACACACTACCATTCTGTGTAACTGAGGTAAACAAACCAGAAAATTTGCAAAACCTTTTGTAGTTGCAAAACTTTCTTATAGTTGGGAGAACTTCCAACTCAAGGTTTGACAATTTTCAAAAGAACTCTAAATTACTTGGCTTAAAAATAGCAACCTACAATGTTTAACTTCAGCCATTTAGAGCACCCATGTAAATTAAAACTACAGTAGCAACCTCCCTCATAACTAAAAGGTACCTCCTTTAAATGAAGCCATAAAGAACACGGCAGAAACTTAAAAACACAATTTTAATGGTAGTCTGTTTCATTGTTCTATTATTTCATATTCAACTCTAATTTATTTCCCATTTGAAAGTTTCATGTTACTATGTGCCACACCAGATGTTCAAACCCAATCACCTGGTGTCTTTCTGCAGCTCCTTTTCTAGCATGAAAAATAAAAAATATCTTGGACTGCCTGCATTATAATCTTGCCTGAAACCTTGTCATGTGCTTTTTAAAACAGCTATTTCTCCAGTACTTCCTTGGCCTCTTTGGCTCTTCTCTGGATCTAAATCTTACCCTTCAGTGCTCTTTGACTAATTCACCCTCTTTAAATGTCATGAGTTGTGTCAAATAAGAAAATGTATATATTCTACCTTTTAAATAACTCAATATGTAACCTCCTTGAAGAATAACACTGTCAAGGGTGAATATTATTACAATACCCGGGCAGTGGAAAGGAGCTGTCAATTTTGCTAGGTAAGAAGTTTTGTTTCCACAAAGCCATTATTGCAGCTTCCAATCCCTTATCTGTCAAAAACTAGAGGCATGTACTGCAATTTTTGTGAAAAGAAAAAGGGCAGGTTATCCACCTGCTCATACCTTCAGCTTTCAACCCAAAACAGGGCAGAGCAGCTTACACAAAGGAATAAATAAACTACAAAAGAATCACAGGGTTTTTGGAAACGTGGATATTTCAAGACTGCTCCCGTTCACCACCTACAGAATTGTTCTGCCCAAGGAAACACGACCAGTTACCAGAGAATACACCATTCAAACTTTATTGCCGTTACTTACAGCATTAACAAGATTTCAACAACATTTAAAGGAAATTTAGAGTTACTTATCTTTGATCAAATTATTCTGTGTGATAATCATGTTCTTTAATTATCACCTCTTGAGTACTAACAAAATATAAGATAACATTAACATTTTTCTGATTGCATTAGGATTTCAATGAAAGAGAAAAGATTTTTCAGTCTATACTTTGTACACATATTTCATGGCCTTTTGTCTGAAGAACTAGCAGTTCTACCTGTGTCCATTCAAGTAACCTTTCTTTAATCCAGAAAACTTTGAACAATTTGAATCTGCTTGCATGTATTAGCCAGACATCTACTGGCAAATTTTGCTACATTGATTAAGCCATTTATCAGCTTCTCCTGAGAACTAGTAATTACAAAGGTCTTGAAGGCCTGAGATTTACAGTCTACCTGTGTGTGAGAAACCTCTGGCTGTGTTTGGACTTTCTTTTCCACCATGGCTAAATCTTGGTCCTGGAGACAGACTTGGGTAGTCGTGGGTAGCTTGGTTTTGCTCATATTTATTGCCTCATAATATATATATATATATATACCATATATATATATATATATATACCATATATATATATATATATACCTGGTCTCTATAACTTGGTTTTGCTCATATTTATTGCCTCATAATATATATATATATATATATATATACCATATATATATATACCTGGTCTCTATAACTGCCCATCAGGGTCTCCTGTCAGTATTCCCTCACTGGGAAAATTCAGACATCATCTTCTCCCCACCCCGGCTAAGCTAAAGTACTGTTTCTTTATCTGAAAAAAGCTTCTATTGACTGATGACACATTCGGGTCATCAAATTATGTAAAAATTTGCTTTTATGTAAATATGTTTTAAATATCACTTGTTTGCAAGACAATAACATTTCATAACTTAAAATTACAAACTGCCTCAGGTCACAACTTTGGTTGATAATTTGATCTTTAAAATATACGCGTAATTCTTTCCCCATTTATTTTGTACTGTACTGTTGATCCAACATGTCAAAGTAGTGCCAGGCTTAAATGATTCTTCAGTGTGATACAGAACCCCACACCTAAGAAAGAAAAACGTAAAGCAGAAATTAAAGGGGGAACCAGACTTACCAGTTGTTTTATCCAACCTTCCTTTTTTCACTGTATTAAAAAAACCAAACATATTATTAGTTTCAGATAATACCTTAACACTGTTTTCCAGTAAGTTTTATGAAAAATAAAATCTAAGGGATTTATGTGGTATAAAAAAAACTCATCCAAAAATGAAAACAAGTAATCTTTAAAAAGTATCACTGTGGGAAGATAATATGATTGCTTGGAATTCTTTTTGGAAAGAAAATACGTGGAAACTCTTTGTACTTTACAGGAACTTAATAAATACAGAGGGCAGAATGGAGATCACGTGTCCAGGAAGGGTATTATACTTATTATTCATCACCTCATAATGCCAGTTCTAAATTCTTCCCAATAATAGTCCCAGAAGACTGACTGTATATAATCTAAAATAACTTCCATTATTTTACAAAGAATCCTTTATTACAGTGTACTTATTCTGCCTGTTAGAAAGGACATAGTTCCCATACCAAATAAAAACTGAACATTTCAAATCCTGATTTTTCTCAACAACCTGAAGTTCCACACTATGGTATCTTTTCCATTAATGAAAAATGCTCTGAAGCTAATAGGACTGTGATTCAGATAGTCACAGTTAGGAAAATTTAACCTGGTCATAATTTTGTATCAAGTGTCTGACTAATAAAGTTCAGTAAATTTAGACTTTTAAACAATATTAAATAATCTTGCAATTTCTCTGCCATGTCAATACATGTAAGACAGTTCAGTTTAATTTGAATGAAACATCACTGCAGTCCTACGATAATTAAACCTGCTCTATGAATACATCATATATTTTACTGCCATACTTAGGACCTAGTAATTGCCAATAAAACAAAAAGATGAATCCAGAACTTGACAATGTAAAGGTTCCCTAGAGATTGCCATTGTTTTCCAATATAATTTCCATTTGCTTAATCTCCCGTACCTTCCTATCACCTATTCTTGCTTTATCCCTCCCAAAATATCCCTAAGAATTCTATGGAGTTGCACCTTATTTGCAGAATGTCCGTCAGCTTGAATAATTCCATCACGTCTCATGCCCAGGAAACTTTCACTTTCAACACGAATGGTGAGGGGCCTAAATGCTGCTGAGCTACAAACACAGTCTAATGAACACTGAGCAATTCAACTGCACTATACGAGGGCAAAACTTCCACACTTCCCTTCAAGGAAGTACTGCAAGAAATATTCTCATCAACATAAATGAGCAATGCACAGCTCCAGTCTCTGAAGTTACTTTTTATAGCTACGTACTAAATACTTGTCACATGGATGAAGGAGCTTGATAAGAAAAACCTACCTTTTACAGAGAGAAGTTCCATTCCAGCAGAAAAATGTTTTAAAGATCACACATTGAAATTCAGGGGTTTTTTTTATACCAAAGGAAAAGAAATAGTTTTTGTTGAATTAAATTATTCCTCTGCTGTTGCTCCCTCACTGCATGTGTGTTTCACTTCTGCCACACGCTCCTCCCATGGCTCACATGGAGGAACGCCAACCAATTCATGGAGCAGAGATGACAAATTCCTTCTCCCTCCTTACACACTGAGATGGATGAGGAAAGGAGTGATACTACAGCTATTTCCTTACCCTCATTTCCTCAACTTCTATCTGCTGTATGCAGCTGTCTCTAGTCTAAACACATTTCTGAATGCCATCTTTTCCAGAAATAACAAACTCAGTGCAACTATTTTATTAAGAACGTACTTTTCTAACTCTTAAACTTTGAGTTTGACGCTTGCAAAGCAACTGAATTGGAATACAGAAAGTTTACAACTTTTTTCTTTTTTTTTTTTTTAATGTAGAGCCACAGAGAACACTTCTTTATGCCATAGCTAAGCATAATATATAATTTTGTAAAATAGTGTAAATAAATATTGCACAAAAATTTGGATTTTATTTTACTTCATGAATTTCTAATTCTTTTGCAGAACTTCCACTTCATAAGATAATAAATATTCTCATGAAATGTTAAAGCATTTTACACCAAAACTCAAACCACTGCAATTAATATAAAAACCATGGTGTTTATGACTACTTATTCAGATTATATTGGGATTTTTTTTTTTTTTTTTTTTTTTTTTTTTTTTTTTTTGGTTTCTAGTTGTGGTTAACAGTACATATATTTCCAGAGACACAGAATATTTTACTTCATAAATTTGTCAGTCTCCATCATATAATTGAAGGCTGAGGTCTTGAATTCACAGAGGGGAGCATCCTTGGATCAGAGGGGAGTGCGGGAGTGGCTGTCTGCAGTTCCCAGAAACTGGGTCTGGAAGATGGCCCACCTCAAAACACAAGTGTGAGCTGAGATTGTTTACTTGGGCTGTGGGAAAGCTTGGGGAGGTGGGGTGGGTTTAATCAATATTTATAAAAACCTGATGAGAGGTGTAAACAAGACTGACTCTTCTGTTTGTTGTCTAATAACAGGCGAACAGGCAAAGGGCACAGGAAACTCACAGTTTCACCTGAATATAAGAAAACTCTTTTTTGTACTGTAAGAGAAGTTTAACACTAAAATAGGTTGTCCAGAAAGGATGTGGAGGTTTTTTCTCCTTGGAGATACCTCGAACCTGACTGAACCCAATCCTGGGCAACCTGCCCCTGCTGACCCTGTTTTAAGCAGGGATGTTGGACTAGATGATATTGAGAGTTTCCTTCCTTGTGATTCTGTGACAGTCCACAAGGTCAAACTGTTAAGTGTGCCACTGATGTAAACTTAGCTCAGGAGATCATGAAAGCCTACAGCCACTATACATAATGAGTGCAGTTTTTTCCCATCGTAGAAGCTCATAAGAAGTACTTATGTTGTTTCAGTGTCATGCTACTATGCCATAATGTGAAGTTGTTAACATATTACATTCTGGTCTTGTGGTTTAGATTAAGATATTTGCATATCTCTCTTCTGAGTTCTGTTCTGAGTAAGTCTCCCACAGCAGTCTGATAGTCTTAGAGACAGGTTTCCACCTTATGCAAACAATAGCGTTCTAGTGAAGTCAACAAAGCCAGTCTGGTACACACTGGATGAGAACTGATCCCAAGGGTGCATTCAGATCACGTGAAAAAAAATATTTACTTGGAACAAAAACCTAATCACTGCTGACTTAAGGTTTAGTAAGTAGAGTCCCCAGTAAGCCTTAGCATGAATCAAAGTTACACAGCTGCATCTGTCTGGAACGGTGCAAACTTGGCTCATCTTCCTTTCTTCCATGCCCACTCTCAGATACCAGGGCCCATCATATGGAATGCTGGTTTTTTCCTTGAATCCTTGGATTGCAGCTGCAACAGTGGCCCTTGTTCGTTTATTGTGATGACATGATTGTTTTTTACATAAGCAATTAGCAAATATGTTATGATTTTATGGTAAGAAATATGGAGAAAATACCTGAACATAGGCAGAAGGTCACTGTGGACTGAGAACAGGGCACGTGCGAATGCTCTTTCATTTGGAAAAAGCATTTATTATATTTAACAAAAGAACAGTGAAAAGCACTGAGCTGGAACAAGCTGTCAAGATGGTGTTTGGCTAAAGGGCATGAGTAGAAGCTGCAGTACAAAATCCACGTTTCACCAATGGAGGCCTTCAGTACCTCAAGTACTTACCCTATTACTCAGCCACGCTTTCCCCAACGTTCTTCCCTTTCCATATTACAACTATTATTTAATGCCTGCTATATCACTTCAGTACTACATGTTGACTTCAGTTAAAAGGTCCCAACATCACAGACCTATATGCAGAAGAAGAATTTAGAAAGAAATTTGAAAAAAAAAGAAGCAAAATTAATTGTTTACATCACATTTTTTATCTAAGCTGTTTCAAAACCGTCTCTAGTTTTACTTCACTCTACTCCATAGAAGAGAGTAATTAGGTACAATGCTGTTATTAAGGAGGTATCAGCTGATACCTGACACTCTTAAGTGATCTGCTTCCATGAGAGCTATGTAATTATTCTTCAATTCAAATTTTCAGCCAATATAAGGAGAATATGATTCTTTCCATTTGTGAACTATTTTTTAGTGAGAATCTGCCTTTTTTAAACTTCTTCCTTTATATAAAACTATACAGCACATATTAGCAAATTAAAGCTTGCCACCATCTTTCAGTTAATTCATCAAAAGCAAGGAGATTTCACTCTGATGATTCACCTACTTGGCATTAGAACTACACATTGTTCTTTTCAGGAAGTTTCTCCTCTACAGGATACTTGTAATGCAGTAACAAAGGTCATGAACTCATACATTTTGATATAATATTTTGCAAAAGGGAATCAGAGCACATTTGATTACTGATTGCAAAAAAATAGTGGAAGACAATCTCCCATCTTTCCCACGAAAATGAAAACACAGCTTACTGATTTTTAAAAAAATATATCAGTTATAAAAGAGAATATTAAAAAAAAAAAACAAAACCTGGTGAGGAAAAAAAATTGCAAATTTCAATTGTTATTACAAATACAGAGTGTAGGAACAGTCTCCCTGCATCCCCTACATTTTTGTCTGAGACCATCAGGAAGCCATCTTTTCTCAGCTACTTTCATGCTGACCCATGTTTATTTTTAAAGAACTTATGGCCTTGGAACACCAACATTTTAACTATGTTTCTTCTGAAATTCTTCCTGTGAGGAGAAAGCAAATTTGCTCCTTTGAAAATTAATTCAGAGAGTGAACTTCTCAGCTGATCAACATTCATCAGAACCTCCTTAACACTTGCACATGAAGAAATATGCCAGTCACCTGAGAAGAGCTGGTCATGAAGTGGGTTTTTGCACTCCCCTTGAAGTCAGTCACTTCTTTAAAATAAGAACTAGTGGGACAAGATTTTTGTCTAGTATGATGAAAAAATAATGCACTCTTCTGATCAAATTCAAAGATAAATACCTATATTATCATTATGTGATCCTTATGACACAGAAACCTGAAACCCATGAACAGGAATTCAACTGACAAAGCAAGAAAAAAAAACCCCAACTTTTCCCAGGCAATTCATTTCTACCTTTCAGAAATATAGATTCTGCATTCCCAGGTGTATACTATAATTTTAAGTAGACTCCGTAAGTGATAAAAGATAGAAATAATGAACTCTGTAACAAAATATGCTATCAAGAGATACATCATCAAAGCGACAGGATAAGCAGAAAATCAAACAGTTGATTTCTGACCCTGAAATACTATGAGCAATATTGAAGATAGGAACTACAAATTAGATCAGTTTTGTCCTTGCCTCCAAAATACAGGCACAACTATGGTTAGTGATAATAGGTGATGTGTTCTGGGCTTCACAAGGATCACCTTGACAAATGAGTTCAAAGTGCTCCATTCACCCTTTTCCAACAGGAAACAAATGAAGGGCCCTCCTTCAAAATGTTGTGTGTTATTAAACACCAAGAATATAGATATAAATTTTATTGACATATCTGTTATTAATCTCCAAAACTGTAGTGAAGTCAAGCTACAGCAATAAAAAATCCTAAAGTTTTAGCACAAACAAAACTGCAAGAACTTGTCATAGATTCATATTCCACCTGTCATATTTGTGATAGTCACAGGAGCTAGTAGGTTGTTAGACTAAAAATAAACTTACCTCACAGGTTTGTAATTATATTACAGAGAAGTGGTATTCAAATTACAAATAAGAGCCCCAAATTCAAAATTTTGCATAATTGAATACTTAGAAGCATTGAGAAGACCATATAATTTTTATTTCGGTCCTGAAATTCAGAAATAAATAGAATATTCATTTCACATTAACCTTAGGGTCTTTATGTACAAATTTTGCATGTCACTTCACATCTCCCTTCCTTGACTTCAATTTCATAACGACTCAGAAAACTACCACTTTTCTATCTTTTGAAAATAGTGCTGGAATTAGCATCTGTACTGTGGTTTTGGATCTTCTAATCAAGAATGTGTTGGAAAGAAGATAAGCATTTCTAGTATTTTGCATTGTACCACTACAATAATTGGGCAGAGGATCACATACTAGTGATTATGGTCCTTAAGCTTGGGTACAGTTCTGCCCCCACTGTGGCCTCTGTCTCTTCAATGATGCAGCCATTTGGACCACTGACCTCACATGGCCCAGAAAGCACTGCCCTCTTTGTGCAGCAAGACAGCTCAGAAAAGTGACCTTAAATAATGCAAGGAAATAAAAATCTTGTTAAAATAGATTTTTCTTTTTTACAATCTATTCTAAGTTAACCAAGATTTTCTAAAGTTTTTGTTTTGCTGTTAGTATTGCTACTCATTGGTATGATTTTTGTAAAATTGCCTGCTGTCACAAGAAAATTAAACTGTGCTTGTATTAATTAAGAAGGAATAAGTTTCAAAAGAAACTTAGCTCATCAGAGGCCAAACCAAACATTTGCGCTCAGTAACTGATTGCCAGAAACACCAGTATGTTCTCTATGCACGGAAATGGTTTGCAGTCTCTTTCCCTGGTGTTCCACGTGTTCTTATGTAACCTTAGCTAGCTTCTTGACTACTTTTATTTGACATTTAGGGACACCTAGTGGCTCATGTCTGACTTGCTCTGGAAAGCAGCAATAACTTCGCATTTCCAAATGAACTTCAGGGGTTTCCACATCTTACTTATCTCTTAAACCATAGCATAGGAAACATTTCACTTCACAAAAGAAACTACAAAAATACAGAACTGTATTTCAGAGTACAAATGAAAAGTTTGAGACAACAACAACAAAGTCCCTTTTTTCATTCTTTTTGAAATTCACACCCAGGGAGTAAACATATCCATTTTTTTTTTAATACCATAGAAAATGTACCTTAATTATTTTTCCCCAGAAAATTCAATTTTATTCATCTAGTGCAATAGATTTATTACTTTGGCCTCTGTATCTTGTCCTAAACACACATCTCAAACAGATGACATTTTTCACTGTTTTATGTATGTTTGTATGCATACAGTCCTGCCTTTGAACTTTTGATTTAATGGAGTGCTTGAACCTAATCAGCTCTCTTGGTGTTAGTAGTATTGCTCCACATGTGAAAAAAAAAAGGTGGCAGAACAAAGCTCCTACCAAAAAATTAGGTAAGGCTCAGTAATTCCTTCATCTCCACTCTTAAATGAAAAAAAAAAGTTCCTAAGCAAACAAACAGTTTGACTACTCTGCTATTTAGCAGAATTTTTTCTAACCCAGTTAACCCACATAATCTTATGAGTATATCATTAGTTACATATGCTGCAAATTTAACACACCTGTTCTTAATGCTTTCAAAAATCCTCCATTTCTGGGACACTCAATGATTGCTTTTAATTTACATCAGCTCTGTACCCATATTTTTAAGATCATAATCCTCTCTTCAGCTCACTCTAAAATATTTGTATTCAAGAGAAGCCATGATACCATAGCAAAATTCAAAAAATTCTCAGATATCTTTGTTTCCTGTCTATGTTACATAAATACATAGGAAGTCCTTACTTTAATTTTTTTAAAGTATCTATAATATCTCAGCTTTTTCTATTTAAAAAAATTACTTTCTACCCTAAAGCCACATTAAATACATACCTACAAGAAATCAAAGTATTTCCTATCCTGTTTCTCTTGAAAAACAGAAGATAATATCTTTCTGCTAGATTCTCATGTCCCATGAAAGTATTAAGCAAGGAACTCTTAGAAACAAATATATATGGTCTTACAGGATCAAGAATATTGGAAAAGGCATGGTCATGATCCTTATTATGAGAAATTTTAAAACTGCGAAAAGTTGTCACAAAAATTCCCTTCTATTTTTCTCCCTTTCCACACTTATCCTCAGAAAAACACAAAAAATGAATAATAAATCAATTTTATACATAAAATCTTGCAAGGCAAAAGTGCGAAGTGAGGAACTATAGCAAGGAAAAAGCCCTCAAAAGTATTTGCGAGAAGAACAGAACAAGGAGGTGACTCCCACAAGCTCACGTTAAACTGCAATTAAACAGTAACGAGTCACGTTTTGCACGCCGAGCACAATCAATCAGTAATTAAGAGTTTTACCTTTCTCCCTGCTCGCACTTTGCTCCCTCTCGTGGCTAAAATTGAGTATGACGGTCCTTGGTAATCGCAATAAATAAGCAAAAACGTGCTTATTGCTCATATTTTTAAATTAATAACGTTGTGAAACTATCCTTTTTTTGGATCTAGTGGCTACAGTTTTATTATTTTCAGGGAAAAACTCAAACAAAAACTACAGTTTGTAAATACAATAAGAAAATAATTAAGAGGTTGAATTCTGTGTTACCAAACACTGCCTGGCTTTATTTCCACAATATAACAAATACAGGCTTATCTCACCCTTTTATCTGACAGCAATTTGTGAAATTACATTTATTCTCATAAAGGTTTGCTGATTTAATCAACAGCATTCTCAAGTCTCCAGAAGTCTAGCCAATGGTGAACACACCCATAGCTTATTTTAGCAAAACAATAGCTCCATTGACATGAAATGTGACATTTTTTCATCAATATTTCATCACATTATACATAAGATAATACAATAAATTCTCACAACTTGACAACTATCCCGTAATGCAATCTAAGCTAATGCTGTTTCATATTTCAGTATGTGACATCTGTCAACAATGTTGTTAACCACTAATAGCTCTTGTTCATCTCAGCAACATGCCTTGATTGCTAATTGAGGGCAGATAAATATTTCAGTTTATTGAAATTGCTTTGCTGCCCATTCAGATAAAGATGAAAAATCTTTAAAAGAAGATGAAGAGAAGGAAACTAGTGAAATTAATTATTGGATGATGATCACAATAAAAACAGAGACTGAAATTATTATATGGTCTGAATGATAAATAAAATAGTGAGCCAACACTATTTTTTGTGAGAAGTATGAATGTACAGGTACCTATACCACCCCAGATCCTCAGAAACAGGCCCATTTTTTCACATTCACATAGGATTTTTTCAGTGTTTTGAAGTGCTTTTCAGTAAGAGTTGTCAGTCTTCCACAATAGAAGTAAATATAATTTATTAAATTAGAGATGGGAAAAGTAAATCACTGATGGGCAAATTGGCTGCAGAGTGTCTCCAAGTAGATGAATATTCAAGCCTGCAATGCAACAAAGAATTATGTTTGGATAAAATGAGATGAAGTGGTGTGCAGACCAAAAATTAAGAAAAGAACTAGAATTAGAATGCAAGCTTTCTATAACAGCCTATGAAAGCAATGCCCAAGGAATACAACTAGCAACTGATGCCTGTAGCTGTGATTCAGAAAATTCACTTTAGGAAAGAAGTCTGACTTTCTTCAGTAGAGATTTTTCCCATGACTACATTGCTCCCTGTCTCCACTTTGTGTACATATTCATCCCTGAACTGCCCCCGCCCAATGCAGATTCATTACGGATTTCAATTCAAGAATATCTGTAAACATCACAAGTTATTCATAAAAGTTGAGTCAAGGTAATTCTTACAGATTGTTTTCATATGCAAACCCAGCTGATATCACAACAGACAGGACTTTGACAAGTCTGTTCATACTGTCTTCCCCATAATGCAGGCTCTTCCCAAGAGCCACTGCCACAAAACAGGGAAATACAGAAGAATACCTAATCTCTGAAATTTTATCTTCCTCTATGAATCTTGTCTTTGCCATTACATTTTTAACTTAATGCGTTGTGTATTTTTACTTATGTAAAAAATATTAAAGTGTTTACATGAAAAAAATATTCAGCACCATAAAATAATTAAAGGATCAAATCTTTGACCTCATCTAATTACTTTTCCTACTACTGCTATGACCTATAGGGGATTTCTCAGCGACATAACAGCACCATTCAGTGATTCTCTCTGCTCAAGGAAATGAGATGGCTAAACCAGGGACAGTGAGGAAGGGACACAGCAAGGCAGTATTTCACAGGAAGAGTGATAAATCAGAGCTCTGTGAACTTGATCACCATATCAACACTTTCAGAAATAATATGAAAAAGTTCCAGTAATGATTCCAATAACTAGTTCACCCTCATACTCAACACAAGCCCATTTTTTGGCTTTACAACTAAGATCCTCTATCCCACTCTTGGAATATGCTTCAAAATCTCCCTTTCTAGTTTCTTAAGAGAAATTACAACAGAGCTCCCAAACCTTCAACAATGTCATATTAAAAATCTTGTGGCATCTGTAAGTCATACAATATGTCTTCAGAACCAAACAATTATTTTTAGAAGAACAGTGGAATGTGAACACTACAATTTTCAGGAGAAGTCTTCTATTGATTGCCTGAAGGGGGCCTACAAGGAAGCTGGAGAGGGACTTTTGACAAGGGTAGGTACAACAAGGGGAACGAGGGAAGGCTTAGATTGGACATTAGACAGAAACTCTTCTCTCTGAAGGTGGCAAAGCACTGGAAGAGGCTGCCCAGAGAAGCTGTGGATGCCCCACCCCCGGAAGGGCTCAAGGCCCAGTTGAAAGGGGCTCTGAGCAACCTGGTCTAGAGGAAGGCATCCTTGCCCATGGCAGGGGTTTGGAACTAGATGGTCTTTAGAGTTCCTTCCAAACCAAACCATTCTAGGATGCTATGAAATACATTTATATGGTATTAACGTGTACTACTTTTATGGGGTAATTTGTTTTCCCAAAGCAACAAATACAATGTTGCAAGACAAAAGAGAAACCACAAAGTTTTGTGATTCTGTCTGAGCATAACATGCAATCAAGGTCTTTGGTGTGACCTTCCCTTCGTGTCAAATTGTGCTAAAATGTATGTGACAGTTTTTGTTATGGAAACCTCCATGTATCGATGATTAAGGAGAAGCTGTCAAAATAATTTATTTAGGTTCACAGGCAGAATTCTCAACTCACATGAAGTGTCAAAAAGCACAAGCAATATCTAGTTTATCCATTAGGTTACTTGGTCTCATACAATTACATCACTTTCTTGATAGCATTTTTTGACTACAAAAACTTTTGCTGAGGTTCCAGTTATCACTATTGACTTTAAGGGGCCAGTGCTCACCTTTTCTGAGAAAAATAGTATTAAGGTTCTTAAAGTAAGTTGAGTTGTGTAGTCTCATTTTGCTTTCAATATTATTATTACTAAAATCTCCATAAGCAAGCCCAGAAAAGAGGTACCTTTGTAAGTTTTCACGGAGATACCACATTTCAGTGTTCTACACTTGGCCTGATGCAGTCTAATCAAATGCCACCCTTTACATTAAAGCTCTATTTTCAGGACTTATAACTTGTCTACATAAAACGATTCATATGGTGAAGTGATTTAAGAAGCATCATCCTCCAAGTTTTTTATTCTATTGTATGAAAAATGTTTCGAATCTAAACTACAGAAGTGCTAGGACAAAAGTTTGCAAGAAATATGTTTCAACAAGTTACAAACTTTACATGCTTTTGGTTTTATTTACTGCATTCACTTACCTGTAAAACGTAGCCTATTGATGCAGACTGTAATTACATTAGCACGTTTGAGAACATTACTATTTCTATCAAGGCAGATATCTTGGGGAAATAGCCTCGGTGTAAATCTGAATTCAGTAATTCTAAAATAAAAACATTGCATACTTTAGTTACCACATTCATTATATTAAATTGGGAAAACCATAGGCAATAGAGTTCAATGTCTTGACATCCTTCCATCTCCCTGTGGATTTTAGGCAAACAAATGTAGGAAGACATGATTTGAAAGAATAGAAAATTTTTTGTATATAATGAGTCTCATGATTTTGTTTGCAGCTCTAGATGTGACTGTGACTAGGCAGTTCTGCAGTGAAGATGAACTCACCTGTGCATTGCACAGCCCGTTCACCGCTGCTCCTCGCAAGAATGTCCTGCAGACCTGAGCTTCTCTGGGACTGCCCTTTGAACAAAGAAGAAAAAGACTGAACATAAATCACGTTTCACGCTCTTACGGTATTAATTCAGCGTAGTTTATAAATTGTTTTCAAACAGAAACACATGAACTCACAAGACGCCTCCTCGCCCATGTACAGCCCTCGTGCCAAAGGCGCGCACGCAGCCCGCTGGTGCCGGCCCTCGCACTGCCACAGCTGCCGCCGGGAAATCACACCCGCCTCCTGCCCCAGCACATGTTTTCACCGTACTTAAGGGAGGGCGGGCACATGAGAAGCCTCCAGTGCCTCATCGTCTGGCGGGGCAGCTTTGAGGGGCGGGCCGTCCTCCTGTGCCCGGCACGCGGCCCCGCGAGGGAAGCGCTGTGGGGCGGGCGGGGTAGCGGAAAGGCTGCAGCCTGGCTGTTCCCTACGTACTTCTTCTCCAGGCCGTGTTCGCTCCTCACCATTTCGCCCCGAGCAGCCGGGGCAGGGAGCGGCCGCGGGAGCTCATTCGCTCGCCGGGAGCTCGCCGGGCTGGGGGCGGCGCTGCCGCTGGGGCCCGCCGGCTGCATCCGGCCCGCGCCGCCCGTGCCGGGGGTGCCGCTCCCGAGCGGGGTAAAGCCTGTCCCGGCCGCGTCCCCTTCCCTTCCGCGCCCGCGGTGCCTGAGAGCCGCTGGAGGTAAGGGCAGCTCCCCTCGTCCCCCCTCTCTCCTGCTGGGGATGCTGCCCCTCGTCCCCCCTCTGTCCTGCCGCGGCAGCTGCCCCTCGGCCCCTCGTGCCGCTGGGGATGCCCTGTGCGGCCGTAAGGCTCCTCTTCCTCAGTTCGGGTTTGGCAAGAGTGCGTTCCCCAGAGCTGTTTCTGTGGGTGTGAAACCTTTTTAGCTGGGCTGTGTTTATTCTTTCTTACTTGGGCAAATTATATTCGTTTCTGGGAGGTTTTGTTTGTCCGCTGCATGTTTAGCATCAGCTTTGTAAGTTTCAGCTCTGGTATCTGATGTTAGATGTCTGATACTTCTGTTTTCACGGTAGTTTAGTGAATTACATAGATTCCATCAATTGCCTTGGCATGTATCTGTTCACTGGATTTATTGGAGAAAACTACTAGTGTGAGAACACACAGAGTGCAAAATATTGGCTCCTTGAAGTGTGAAAATGCTTTTACGCTATTTTGATGATTTGTTAATGAGTATTCCTTATTGAGTAGATGCAAAGCATTAGAGTACAATTTTTTTTTTTTTTTTACAGCAGTCCCATTTTCTCTTGCAAATATCTCTGTTTAGAGAGTGGAGGTTTTTTGAGACTTTCTCAAAAATTAATTAGGATGGCTCACTTAGAGTCTTGGGGCATTTCTATCATGATTACCTTTCTACTTGGTGCTAGAAATAGTAGTAGTTGTCCTAATAATACACTGAGATTTTAGCGTGTTAGTGATGTCCCTGGTACAGAACTATGGTCTTTTGGGGATTACTCATTGCAAAAATGGCTGTTGTGGTGAGCTGGGTCTGCTCAAAAGGTTTGTATCAGTAGGATTTATTACATGACAATACCAGGTTTTTCTTGTTTAAAAACTTTTCAGTGCTAGAATTTGAAGTTCACTGTAACAAAAACTCCAATCCATGCATTGCAATGCATTAAATAAGTTTTGGACTTGGATCCCACTTCATAATAAACAGTGTCTTTTTACTTAGCAGGTTAGACTGTGTATATAACAATCAGTGTTATTTACACTAAACAGCTGCATGCCCTGTAGCAAAGAACACTGCAGAGATGTGTTGAGAGTATTCAAAGAGTAAAATTGAAAAATAAGTAGTTCTTCTTGTCAGAGTTTAGAAATCCTCATCATGATGCAATTGCTTACACCACTGATTAATGAGTATTATATGACAACTGAAAAAACAAGGCCTGGTGAAATGTCCTGTTTTTTTATTTTCACCATCTGATGTCAACTTTGTTTGTTGTTTAAACATCGCAGAGTACAGTGCAGCTGAACCAAAAACATTACCTTTCTATGATCAACAGGGTTTTTTGTCTTAAGTGAATTCAAGGTCACTTAAGGAAGACAAAATTACTGACTTAAAACTTTGATTCATATTCCCTGCCTGTCAGTTTGAGATACTTGCAAATTTTGGTTTTAGCTTTCACATGTCTTGACTTTACCAGATCCTGTGTTTTGTGATAAAACAGTGTAAACAAAAATTACTTCTGTAATTAGGGCTAGTTCATTACAGAATTTGTGATATTTCATAAAAATGAAAGTCAATCAAAGCTCTTGTTGTTTACAAGTGAATTTGCTTATGTCTGTGGGATGTTTTGACACAGACTCAAAGTTGATTACTCTCTACCCTTTCCAAGTTCTGAAGGCCATAAACTTGGAGATGACATTGCTTTGGTAGGTCATTTGATTCGTATGTGATTGCACTGGGATCATTGACTCTTTAAAGGGCATAAATGTTTTTCTGCTCAAAAACCAATTTATAATTAAGAAAATGTAAGGAGCTGTCTTTTTACCAGGATGGAGCACTTTCTTGCATGGAAAGCTGTTACTTTCAATAAACCCAGATGTGACTGAGTGTGTATAAAACTGAGGGCAAAATCTGTCTTTAAGAAAGATGCAATTTCCTAGAAATCAAAGCTTAGATTCTGGAGAAACTGATGGCCCTTTCTGTTACATGTGCTTTTATTTAAGAATTGATGTGTGAATGTCCTAAAACCTGATGGTAACTCTGCAGCAAAGCATTTCACTATTTGGCTGTGAGTAACTCCACTGGAGATGACTTAAGGTGATACTTTTTCTATGCTTGATGCTTTGGGAGTGACAAATAACTTGTGTGCACGTAGCTCTGCATAGTGCCTAAGCAGGGCTCAGTTTCTGGACATACCCCTTCTTGTAGTTATGGGACATTCAGAAACCATATTTCAGACAGTAAAAGTGGAATTTTTTTTTTCCTTAAGAGGAGACATCTTTTATGGCTACACACACACTTGCAGAATATATTTTGGTCGTTGTTCTGTTTTTTGATTAGACTTGGCTTATATCCTTGATACGTGATTTAAGACCAAGTTTGCTAGCTCAGATGCATTAATTGTTGTCTAACGTGTTTAACCAGCTACTATGTTGTTGAAGGCTTTAATGACAGTCGAAGACAGTGAAAATTTAAATTTTTGGACACATTTTTGATTTATCTACTTAGCAAACAATCATGTTGTGGTATTTTTCTAGGGAGCTTAATTTAATGTAACAGTTTATGAGGTAAAACAGGAACTTCAAGGAAGTGAAGATTGTTTTACTGTACCTTATGACAGTGTGAAAAGCACAAATGTTGAGTTGCTATGTTTTCAGTGCCCAATTTTCCAGCTTAGGTGCAACATAAACTATCTTAATTAATATTGTGTCACCAAAAGGTTTTGAGATGGCCAATTGAATTCTGCCAAGATAGAGTCTTTTGATGAAAACATATCTTTATTGATTGTAGAAGAAGAAAATCATTCTTAAAATGAAATCCAGAGGAAAAAAAATCATATCCCTCAGAGAAAATTTCTGAGTGGCAGGTTGAGATTAACATCATAAAATTGAATTTGTGCTGCAAACCTTTGATGTAATCAGCAGCTGGGAGATGGTGTTGCCCTTACTGTGCTCCTTCTGATTGTGGTGAATTATTGTGTGGAATGAAATAAGTGTTTCTTGTGTCACTCGTTCAAGAAATACAAACAAGGTATTACCAGGTGCTTCTTGCCAGTTAAAATGGGTTGTATCGATTCCTGGCCCAGTGCCTTGCTCCCTTGGACTGCAGGAGCAGAACATCCCCATCCCGGGGGAGGTGTGGGTGTCACTCAGCAGGGACTCCAGCCCTTTAGGGTGTAGCCCAGTAGGTCTTGAGGGAAGTCCCATGGCATCTTAAACTGGATTACCAGAGAGAGTATGCAACATCCTTAAAGAGAATGTAACATTTACATCATAAAATAGAGAAAATCGTGAAAGCTGTACAGAATGGACCAGTAGACTGGTAGAAAAGTAGACTGCAAAGCTACTTTTAAGAAAAATAATTAGCTTTTTTTACTAAGAGTAAAGCCAATATTGATGGAACTTTATTTTCTCATGCAGAAACTAAGAGAATATGTCAGATAAAACCAAAGAACAGACACGAACAGGAGAATGGGATAGGTTAGAAACACAAAAACCGTAAGAACTGGTCATGAAAAAATGGAGGCTCTGCCTAAATTTTACTTCCCAAGGCTTCCTTTACTACAAGGATGAATAAAGGGTTGTGCATGGGGAGAACTTATTGAATCCAATGCAAACAGCTAAATTCTGCTAATATTTTAATATTTTCAGGACTGTAAGCAAATTTCTGCACATTTTTGTTTTCTTTTGTGCCTGCATTGATTGCCAGACATTTGACTGGACTTTTAAGAAAGTGGCCTTCTATTGACAGCTTGGAATGTGTAGGAAACATGAAATAAGTATGGCTATAAATTTAAAAATGTTGTGTTGGCAGGTTGACTGTTACCTGGAAAGTGATTTTTTTTTTTTGTAAGAAGTCTTTCTCCTTCTATAAATAAACTATAAGTTTGTATTTGTTAGGGTTTTTTTATGGGTTATAGTGATGAGAAAGAAGTTTGTTGCAACCAGCATTTTAATAAGGTGAACTGTTATAAGGGGGGAGTCCTGCTCCTAATTTTAAGGGCCTTGATATACATATATATGAAGTGCTATTTCTGAATTCATTGAAAGATCAGGGTATGTATTTTCTTTATCAAGAAATGTCATTCTTACAACTGTAGCTAATAGTTTAACATGTTGAGGATACAGTCAAGCTTCCTTTAGGCTTTTGAGCAAACACTGGGAAGCAAGGACCAATAGGAAATGTGTGCTGCAGTCTTCAGTGGGGGCAAAACAGAACCCAGATTTTTCACTTCTGAGCTCTGTGGGTGCATGCTCCTGAGGCCTAAGCCACTCTGCCATTCTAACCCTTTATGTTCACAGGCCAGTGGCTTTAAGGTTATAACTTTTATTTTGAGAAAACACATCCCAGGGAAGGGATGTGTGCCTGAGGTTAAGCAGTAATTACACAGCTGTGATTGGAAGGACTGAGATGAGCCTAACAGAGAAGCTAAAAATTGTTTCATTTTCTTTGAAGGTCAGAAGAGGAGGCAAAATCAAGAAATATTTAGTATATATGGGGAAAGCATATGTTATGATGGCACTGTTTCTTTGTGGCATAATCTGACCTTTTTCATTCCCCTCAGTTCGTGACCAGTCCTAGTTGAAAAAGCTGAGTGATGAGGAAAAGACCTTGCATAAATATGTGCTTTGTAAGGCATTCAAGGTCAGACCTTCAGCTTTCTGACTCCTTAAAGCTTGCTTTTGATTAGACTTTTAAATATCTAGGGGCTCCTGTAGAATAAGAGGTGGTGTACTTAGCTTTCCAAATTAAGCTCTAATACTACACAAATAGTCCAAAGTTACTAAAGTAGTACAAACAAAGTCCTTGAAGCTGTGAAAATTTGGATAATTTTCCAAGTTACCAGTGGTTCGTGGTGTGGTTTTGGTGTGAAAAGTATTCAGGAAACTAGAGACAGAATGGTAGAGATGTAACAAGTTAGTGATGAGATGGGCTGGTATGGTTTTAACTAAAACCAGGGAACTTCTCAGTAATGAAAGAGCACTCTTGGGCAGTATGGTTATAAGGGCAGGACAAATAGCTTACTAGGCTGTAAGCAGGGAGAAATGGGCAGTGGGACTGAGAAACATGATTTCAAGTTGAATTATGGGTTAACACTGCAAATCAGACATGCTTGAGTGGGCAGAGCTGGAGGAATTTGACAAGTGCTGATAAGCTACATGCAGCTCAGATATGCCTTGGGCAGTATTTGACTTTGTGAAAACAGTTTTTACCTCTTTGAAAGGAACAGTCTGATAAATATCTGTTGATTTTATTTCAAAAAAGTTTGCTTTAGGTGGCATCAGTATCACTAAAAAATTTGATAAAGCTCAGTATTGTTAGACAAAATAAAAGTTAACCAAGAAGCATGTGAAGAAAAACGTAAGAACTGTTGTATTAAGAGGAAAATTCGTATACCTTCTGCTTTCCTTCTCTTGGGCTGCAGTCATAATATAAAGGAAAATGTACAAAACATTCTTGTAACATTTCAGTCTAAGTTAATTCTCTTGCAACCAGTGAGAGTTAGTGGTAGTAGTTTTTTATTCATGTTACTTATGAGTAACTAAAAGGTCTGCAGATTGTTATAAATAAAGTATGTAATTCGTGCTATATTATGTATAAAACTGGAATGTAATCAGACCGTGTTGAGACAGAGTTTCAAAGTCCCTCCGCCAGCCTGGCTGAGAGAAAAATTTCACAACACTAAAGGAAGTTCCCTCACAGATCTGGTGAGTGGGTGGGGATTCCACCCAGGTGGGGTTGGATCTTATCACCGGGACGTTGATCGCCGCCTTCTGATATCTACATCTCATCCGATAAGGAATCGCACATTCCAGGAACTTAAAATAACTGTTCCAGGAACCAGAGATGGCCCTTCCATCCCCAGAAATGGCCCACTCATCCCCCAGGATGGACAATTCATCAGACCCAGGAAAGGCTTTGTGCAGCCCAACGCCGGGACAAGAAAACTTCATGAATATGCTGAAATTACGAGAAGAACAGAATTAATTCGGACTCTGCCCAAAAACTGTATAAGGAACCAGAACTTGGGAGGTCTGGTGCCACAGAGATCAGATCTGTGCCTGTTCACCCAGCTCTGACCCCGGGCTCGGGGCTGCTTTTCTCTATCGTGGCGTTTGAGACCGATATTTTGGTCACATGATAAATGTTATTTCTTTATAAATTTGGATTGGGCAATTCTGTTTATCTCAAGATCATCTACACATTAGCAAGTTCTATCAATTTGTTTTCTTTTTAACATCTGTTGATTTGAGTTCTCTATTACTCATCACTTGCTCAGCAGTAGGTCTTTGGCTAAGAATATTGATCTTGATTCTGTGCTTTCCTTGTAAGAAAATATAATTTATGACTTAATATTCAATATTCAATGCAGTACAAACCTGAATTGTGCTTCCTTATGGTGTTTTACACTAATTGAACACTCCCATGGTACAAGTATAAAGGACTACATGATATGCAAGCAAATGCATTTTAAAGATGCATGATTTGGCTTATCAAACCCTTTTGGCAGCCACCTCTTTATAAACCCTATGAAAAAGGCAACCTTTTTTAGCGCACCTGATAACTAAAAGCATATCATTAAAGATTGTCCAGAACAGCTTTTTGTTCAGGGCGTAAATTGCAAGAGAGAGGATTTCAGTGTAACCAGTAACTTGATATGACTAGAGATTTGAAAAAGTTTTAGAAAAGTCAGATTCTAATGCTGGGATCAATAACATATCCCAGTATTTTTATATATTCACAAAGAGCTTTTAAATGAAACTAAGTGGGATTTAGCCTAATAAATTAATGACCTCAATTTTTTCTTAGATTCTTCTTCCTCTCCCCTCAGCATTCTGAGGTTGTATGGCAGGACCTCGATAATCTGCCATACCAGTCTTTTCAGCCTTTTTTGTCAGTAGCTGGGCCCTTCATCTCATTTTCTTGTCAGGAAGAAAGACCATTCCTTTAGTTCTGTGTCACTTCAGGCTTTTAGTAGTCATCATGAGGATACCTCTTGTCTCTGTCCCTGCTTTCAGCTGCTGTTGTGTTGGGTTACAGTTTCTTTAGGCATAACTTAAAAGGCTGCTTCTGTGCTCCATTTCTGTCCTGTGGTCTTTTCTTGAATTATCACAGGAACTGCTCTTCATGTCATTTCTCATCATTCCTGTATTACTTCCTTTGACTCACTGTTACTGGCTGCTGTGCATTTTGTTTTGCCCAGTTCCTGTCTCTCCTCACAAAATTTCAGATTTCCTGTCATGTTTTCTGGCTGACTCCTCCCAGCTGCACTACTGTAGCATCTTGTTTAATTTTTAACATCTTTCCCAAGGATGTGCAAAGGGCTCTGGTGTCTCGTCTTTCTCCAGGACAAATAGGAGCACACCTTCTCTGAAAGGTGAGTTTTGCTTAGTGGCTGCAAAATGGTTGCTCTGAAGTATGTCTTCAATCACATTATTGCTGTCTGGTTTTAAAAAAAAGGTGACATACAATACTTTTTGGAAAGAATAATCAAAACATTTTTTTACTTAAATGACTCTAGAAAATGGTGAATCTGAAACAGCTTAAACTCTGTTTCTTCTTGTTCACTGACTCTTGGGAATAACATGTTGACATATACAAACATTTTTGACATTGCTCAGTCTGTCAGCTGTCTGTCCATTGCCCAGCTGGTGGGAGTCAAAACTGCCCTCAGTCAAACGGACAAGTCCATTACATCAATTTTTTGCAGTAGGGACAAATCTATTAGATGGTAAATTTTTTGGACAAGGGACTCATGTTGAGCAACAGAGTCTGTTCATTCTCGCTTTCTCAGCTTGCAACTCTGCAGCCACCTTTTTTCTGGTTCTTGTCTCTAGAAGATGCCACAGAATGGTTGGGTATATACTGCTTTGCCATCTTGGGCCTCATTTTACTCTTCCTTCCAGACCCACCACCAGTTCTCTCTTTTTGGCTGTAGTATCCTTCTGTTGCCTTATCCTCTTAGAAATCAGTCTTTATTGACACCCTGCTCCTGTGCCATCTCTGCTAGTTGGAGGGAACAGGGGAGGCATTGTGTACTCCACCAGCCAAATTTTAGGGAGAACAGGTGGGCCCAGCAGAGCTAAGCCAGGCTGTGTGGGGCAGCACAGAACTCTTGTTGCTGATGTTTCAGTATTCTCATAGTAGTGGTCTCTGAAAGTGTTAGTCTGATGTTGGCAGCAGCAAGACAATGTTTCAGTGACTCATCGACTTCTTACAGCAATATTTTATGGCTTCCCTCTTCAGATGTTCATTAAATTCCCCTTTTTTTTAGGTTATTTTTTCTTATGTTTAATCTTACTGAAGATCATCCTGACTTGTTTCTGTTTTCAGGTGTTGACCATGAAGACATCAGTACCGGCTGTGGTCGTGTGGGGGAAAACAGCTCCCTCTCACAGCATCACTGCTATCATGATTACAGATGACCAGCAGACCATAGTTACAGGAAGCCAAGAAGGACAAATATGTCTCTGGGATCTTTCATCAGACTTAAAGGTTAGTGTCTGCTGTGCTACAGTTCGCCAAATAGACAGGCTGGAGTTTTATCTTTTATTATTGGCAATAGGATTATCCAGACTTACACTTATTTAGATGAATTTTTAAAGATAGTGTGGTATTTGTTACAGGAAACTCATGAAGCAGAAAGTGAAATGCCTATATAAGCTACCTGTTATTTGCAGACTTCGGAGAATTTTTCATAGATTAGCATACCCTGTGGATTATAATTTGAGGCTGTGTGCTCTCAGTAATGACAGCAAGTAAATGTATACAATTAACATGATTCCTATCTTGTAAAGGCTTTTTTCTGTTGTAAATCAATTGCTGAGCATGACCTGTCATTTAAAGAAAAAGTATCAATAAAACCAAATCTGTCTACCAAGATGGAAGCAGCAAGATGAAACTTTTATTTTTGATGTAATTAGGATGGAAATTAATGCTTTGATGATTTCATATTTATTTTCCTGAGAATGGAGCAGAGTCAAAACAGTTCCTGTTTTTTTATTCTGTGTTTCTAGAACTATGTTCTATTCCTTTTTTTATGTTTAGATGCCCTATTTGTACTCAAACAGCCTGAAAGTTTGCACTTTTATGAGGCTGCCTTTTCCAGTTAAGATCTTTGCATGCAGTGATGATAATCAGAGAGGTTATTTAAACCTGTGATACGAAACACATGCTTAAGAGCTTTTGGTTTATCAGTTTCTACCTCACTCTGCCACTTTTGGTGCATGCTGTAGGGTGAAGGCCAGAGATGCTCTGCACATTGCCTGTTTTATGTCATTTGGTGTTCTGTACATTCTCCAGAAGATGAATGCAGTGAATACAAAAACTGAACTTTATGCAAATTGCATAATTCATCCATGTCTTTCTGCATTCCAGAAACATGACTGAAGAACATAAGAATATAAGGCAGGTTAACAATTATGTATATCTGCAAGTAATATTCTCTTGGTTTTAGATATCCTTAGTTTATACAGAAATTGTTGAAGATAAATCATGATGTTATTTTCCTAGATTTCATCTAAAGAAATTCTCTTTGGCCATACTGCTTCTGTAACTTGTTTGGCAAAAGCAAGAGAGTTTGAGAAACAGCCATATGTAGTAAGTGCTACTGAAAATGGGTAGGTAACTCAATATTTCATTGTTCATTTCCTAAATCATGAAATGTATGTCAGATGTAGGTCAGATGATGCATTTGCAGAAATGTTTCAATCCACTTCCATGATACTAAAATGATAGCAACTGCTTAGGATAGTGACTACATGGTTGATATACAATAGTCCAACTAAGAGCTCGTCCCATGGACAACAGAAAGGTTTGGCAGATTCACATATCCACTTATAGACAGAAAAAGGGGTCAGCTAAACCTCTTCAAAGGGAAATTAATGGATTATTGGAGGGCATCAGCAAGTTCAACAGCATTTGAATATCATGGTGTTTTTCTCTGTTCCTTCCTGAACTCAGTCTTAAAAACTGAACTGGTAAAAGAGACTTATGTACTCTGATCTGGTTTATGTTTCCTCAGTTGGAATGTATGGAAGCACAGCCTGCCCTTGAATTAAAGGCATGTGTGTTCCTTGTCTATCTTTAAATCTGATGTGCTGTTTTGGAGAATATCCTTTCAGAGGGCCCTGGTCTTGCAGCTTTTCTGCTATGTGTTTGTTATGACACAGCCTGTCACTTGAGTCAAACTAGTTTCTGCTAGGTTACACTTAATATTTGGAAATCTTTTCAACTGGGGTCTGAAGCCCTTCTGTTAAGGATTTCATCTGTTGAAAATGGTTAGGGCTAGCTAAGGGCTTTCTTTCTTAAGGGCTTTCTTAAGCAATCTTGTCTCACTGCTTAATTATATTCCCCTCTTATTTTTGGGTTTGTCTTTTCTAGTGAGCAGGATGGTCCTTTTAAAATGGTGTTCCATAGGAGTTACTGTTAATTGTCCTTCAAGCTATACCTTCCAGCACCTTAAGGCTCCTGCTTTCTCACTTAGTGGCTTATTTATCCTTTCCAGCTGCTAAGATCCCTGATTCTCTCGTTCAGTCATGAGTATACTAGAAAGGGATAACCTGCAAAAAAACTATTTCAGGCTTCTTAATCTTGAAAGATTAGACTGCCTCAGTGGACAGGTAGTGGTGAACAGTACTGTTTGTGTGGAGAGAGTGTGAAATCCACACAACCAGTTTTATATTGCCCTTCTACAGTTCTACTCAAGGGTTCTGAGTTGAAGCTGTTTTTCATCCTAGTTCTGAAGTTCTGGTAGTGCAGTACTTCTTCCAGATGATACTGGAAACAAAGATACTGTATTTCCAAAAAAACTGGGGTAGATAGTGTTAAGAAACAGATGAGGGTATTGTTACAGATATACCATACAGAGATGTTCACATCCTAAAGATTCTAGCTCTGAAGGGATCATTAGACTTGTTTGGAATGGGTGTAGGTGGGATTGAATTGTTTTCTGACCCCTTTAAATGTTCACTTTTACCAAATTACTGCTGACTTCTCATCTATATTATATAAAGGCAAAGCATCCATCACTGATCCCTGGAAGGTGGCAACAAGAAGTTGAGATAATTACAAATAGGAAGCCTTGTCTTCAGGAGATGGACTGTTTGCCAAACTGCATTTTCTGGCTTGTGAATAATTCACTTGTGCCATTTTCAAGCTTCCATCTCCTTGTAGTAAGGATGGAAGAAATCATATGGAAGATGATTCTATGATACTCTTCCCTGTTCCACTCCAGATTATCTTCAGAGTTTCTATATCTGACTAATCCCAGAAGAATGAGCGTTGAACATTATTTTTGTAGTTCTAATATGGAATCTATAAAGAATCTTTGATTCATAAGTTCTCACTGCTGTCCTATGAGTTATAAACCTGTCCTATGGCATATGCTCTGTGTAATGTGATATTGCTCATTCCTTATTAGTACACACAGTAAATTGAATACATCATCCAGAAGCTGAAGCTGCATTCTGAAGTGATGGCCTCGTTTGTGCATGTTTGTATGTTTGTATGTATCACAGTAATGTTGCTAAAGCACTAGAGTTCTGATACAAACAAGGAGAAAATCATTGCCATGAAATATTTAACAAACAGTGTAAAGCTTCCACTTAAGTTCTGACTTTGGATCTACCAACTTTGATACTGCTATTCCTCAGCTGAAATATATTAATTAATAATATTTTGAGATTAGCATAAAATGGGAAAGCAGGTAGATTAAAATGTAAATCATTAAATAGCATTTCTGATATAATAAAATACTCTCCCCAGTGTGTTCTTTCTGTCTTCATACAGAAGAAGTCTTACAGTGTAATGTCAGAAATGATGGAATGAATGTTTCAATTTTGGAAGTAATGTTTGTTTTTTTAATGAAATCTAAAAGCATCAAAATTTAACACTCAGTTGCTGGACTATGATAGCATCTCATACAACCTCATTTACAACATCTAATTTGATTGTGTCTCTTGTACTCCAGTCCCACTGCATGTTGAATAATGTGTAGATAAGGAAGGTGTGCTGAAGTGTCTTTTCTCAAACAACAATCTTAAATGTACCCAGGTGTATCTGTAATGTTGCACAGGTACTCAGATGGTTGAGTGTATTGAGAGCAGATTTTGGGAACAGCCTCATGATGGCACTGTTTCTTCTTAACAAAAGTTGTTCCTCTCAAGGACTGAAGTCTGATGTGGGAGAAGGTGCATAATGCTTTTTGAAACGTGTGGTTTAAGTTCAGTGAAATGAATCATTTTCAGGAGGATGTAGTTCCAGTGACAGATAGTTACAGTGACATGTTGACGAGCTGTAATGGCAGTGCACCTACAGTTTGTTGTAGACCAGAGTTGGTCTTAAAGTCAGGTTGGTTGCAAGGCAGCAGGGTGTAATTACCAAAACAAAAATAAACAGATACTGTATGTCATCCCCTGCTAATGACTGTGTTTTCTTACCCAGCAATCTGTAACAAAAAGCTTTATAAATGACCAGACTGCACTTAAATACAGCACTAAAGAAAAACTTGGTGGCACAAAATTATTCCAGCCAATTGAGTGGAAATGACAGAGAATAATATGAAGTTATCTTTGGCAGGGAGATGTGTGTCTGGAATGTCACTAGTGGACAGTGCATTGAGAATGCAAAGCTTCCTTATAGGCATACAGCAATCCATGTAAGTATAGCAACTTTTCATGGGATCTCTTTACAAGGGTTACAAGGGTTTTGCTTTATTAACATGATATTTTTCAGAAACCATTTTAAATGTATAGCTTGTTACATAGGAGGAAAAACCCTGTCAGAATATAAGTAGTTTTTATATCTTTTTTTTCAGGTTTTTTTCTTCTAAGAAAATAATTGAGATTTTATTGTTCCTCTGAATTCCTTAATCAAATCAGACTGATTATTTTTAAGCTGTAAATATTTGAAATGCATTGATTAACTTACTGTTTGTGCATCAGGTAGCCAAGTGAACTGGTCTTAATCTTTGCTCTTGTCTTCTATTAAAATCTGCATAGAAGCTTCAAGTTTAATATTGGCTTTTTTGTGACATTTTAAAAGTACAAGTAATCTAGCCAGACATTGTGAGACAGTCTGCTGAAAGACTTATTTTTAAACTTCTGAACGGTTTTGGTACTCAACTCCTGACCTCCAAAAGACTGATCTTCACCCTGTTGTCAAAAATACTCTCTCATTCATTGCAGAACTTTAGGAAAAATCCCTTATTTTCAGAGACTTTCAATATTGCTTCAGATAATTTCAGGTGTCTAGTTGAAACTGTAACCAGGTTAAAAAAAGTAGATTTTGGAGTGTGGGAGTGTTTGAAATACACCTCAGTAAGATTGAGGGGCCCAACATATATGGGTTTGATTCTGGGGTGTGGCTTATTTCTGGATGTGTTAGTAGAAAAGAAGCTCAGGGCTCCTGTGTTAATTAAAATGCTGTTTTTCTTCAGTGAGGAAGTCAAGGGTGGAACTAAGGCTTCAAGTGATGGAAATCTGGAAATTCATGTGCAAAGTACAGCCAATTTGGAATCCAAAATTTTTGAAGCTTCCAAAAGAAAATATTTTTCCTGACACTGCTTTGGTTGCTATGAGGAGTTCAAACACAGTTGTTAATTGTAAAGGGAAGAGGAAAAATCTTGGATATATTGCCAACAAAAATTTGGAAGATTAACTTAATTTTTTTATGTGTGTATAAAAATATAAATTAAGAATTATTCTACACTTTTGTGTGTATGTTTAAAGCATATATGTTCCTTAAATGGATGTATATTCACAAGCAAAACAATACTTAAATTATAATTTATTAGAGGTGCAGTATGACCTGCTATGTTCTAGTGCTTAATTAGATTTTAATAGATGATGTTACAGACAAGTTCTGCAGGGAAGTAGGCAAATCTGGCCTAGCTGATTAGCTGACTACCTGTACATTTTTTGTGGAGATCAGAGGCGGAATATTCATTCTTACCCTTCAAGCAGGTATAGCAAATACTTGTAGAAAATAGGTGCTTTATCTCTATTAGAAGTGAGCTAAACCTAATTATGGCAAATAATTATTTTTCTTTAATACCTTGGGCAAGATAGCTAAAGGAAAATAGGAACATCTAACAGGAAAACTTTCTTAGGAAAAAGAATAGATATTGCTAGGAGGGGAAACTATTCTTAAAATGCAGCCTTCAGATAGTTACAATAAAGTGGTTTTCTGTGTGTTTTTTGTTGTAGGTTTTTTTTCTTGTTGTTCCATGGGGAATAGTTGCTTGTGCTGTAGTTAATGTTTGGTTTTAATTGAACTACTAACCTATCTGCTCTAGTAGGTTCCTTTTGTTCAGTGTAGATGATTTAGCTATGAATGGCAGATGTCAAGTAGGGCAAACTGAATATTTGCCATTTGAAATGAAATTTAACACCAGGGTCAACACTTAAACATTTGTGGATCTTAACCAGTGTGGAATTTTCTCAGAGGAATAACTGACTATAGAAATCCTCTATTTCGAGCCTAATTTAATGGAAACAGTAATTGCAAATTCTAAGCACTTCTCCTCTGTTTATTCATAATATCTGTAGTACTATTTATCCTATTTCCAGCAATTTATACTACTTTTGTTTTCACACTTCAGTTAGTTGACTGAAAAAATGAGAATTACTATATAAGCGAAAATGTACAGAAAATTTGTTAACGAGGTGCAGTTTTTTTGGGTTGTCTGATATTTTTTGTCCCACTGCGTGATTGTTCCCTGTATTTTAAGGTTAGTATTACATGTAAATCCCATTTGAGGTGGCTGCTTATGCATTTATAGAAATTGTGTACAGATACAGATAGAGATGGAATGCAGATGTCCTTGTGCATATAAAAGACATAGCACGAAAGAAATCCTCCTAGTCACTCTGCACTACTGTCATGTCTGGTTTTTTTCTTTATGTGATTGCTGAGAGAATCTTCTGAACATTAGGGCATTTAATGTCACAATGAAGAATATGTCATAGAGTAGAAATCCTTCCTGGAAAGTAATCAAAAATTCATTATGAAAAATTTAATTACGAATATCCTGCATCTTCACCTGTTTTTTCCTTTTTGTATAACCCTTGATGACTGGAGCTTTATCAAATGTTTGGAGAGAGGCCTCTCAGAGAAACAAGTCTCAAACTCCTTAGTAATTTATAGGAAAAATTAACACCTGAATTTCTTCCAAAACTTACGAAATCCTAATATATAGGAAGAACAGGTGCTGCTTTCCGTATGAAGCACCTTTTGCTAAGCTGTGTTCCTTGCTAGTGTCACTGGCAATATTGTGTATGGTTTCACATATGCCTTAGATTTTTACTGATGCTACAGAAATGTTGATTGTGAGAAGTTCAGTGTGAAAAATCTGCATGCCATTTGTGTAGCTGTGTGCTGACTCTCTGCTTTCTGCTTGGACAGTATTACCATTGCTCATTCCGAATGACAGGTGAAGGCTGGCTTCTTTGTTGCGGAGAATATCAAGATGTTCTTATTATTGATGCTAAAACTTTGGGTGTTCTTCACACTTTATCATCATCTCAGTCTTCTGATTGGATAAATTGTATGTGTATTGTACACTCAGCAAGAATTCAAGGTATATGTTTTAAATATATTTATGTAGGCAAATAAAATTGTGATAAAATATTTCTGTATAGATGGTATCATACTACCTGATTTAATATCCAATCATGTTTCACAGAGCTGTTATGTAGAAGATGTTAATGTTTCATTAATAGCACAAGAGGTGTTTTTAAGGCTCCTAATATTGGTCATGCTTTATTTAATATGTTTTTTAGAGAAAAACACCTTCTCTACTGCATGTAAGCAGCTAATTTCTTGGATTTAAGTATAAATAAGTTTTGTAATATCAGAGAAATTAAAGCCACAATTCCACAGTTATGCCTTCTGTTTGCTGACATGTTTTGCATTTCTGTGTATCATTTATTTACTTTTTTGTGTAAAACTGAGATTTCATCTAAGCAGTGTCCTACAGAATCCTTGTTTTAGTGCTGAGTAGCTAGGTGCTGTTTGAACTTGGCTTCAAGTTGACTATCTCACTGTTAACTTTGCACAGAAGACTCTTTGGTTGCAGTGTCTGTAACTGGAGTTCTCAAAGTGTGGGACCTATCTTCATCTCTGAATAGTATCCAGGTCAGTGATAACATTAATGTTCTCAAGTAAAGACTACATTGAAGCAGAATATGAATAAATTTAAATCTTCTGGATGTGTATTTAAATAGATTTTATTACTTTTGTTCCAAAATTTTGAAAACACATCTTCATAGTGTTACTTAAATTTGGGCCATGGGACAGCACTTGTCTTGACAGCTGTGCTACCCTTCAGCCAGGCTTCTTGTCTTTTCATATTCCAGGATGCTGAAGCTGTGATGCTTTGCTGCTATCCTGATAAAGTCTTTGAGCCCCTTCACTCTGTCCTTTAAGCTCAAAGCTCTTCAATATTGGCCTTTGTACTCCCTCTTCACCCTTGTTGCTCTCTTCAAAATGGTCCTTTAGGTTTTGTTTTCCTCAGTCTGCTTTTCACAATGCTGTCTTCACTTGGAAAAGGCTCTTGCTGTGTCAAGTGCCCTGTTTTTCTATCTTCAAGCTCACTTACTCTTTTTTGTGTTAATATTCTCAGCAGCTGTCACCTTTCGTGAACAAGTGCTAGAATTGGGATGCAATTTTTGTATTTTAATTAAACTCTAAAAGCTAGATTTACAAAGGGACTTCAACAGTACAGCTAAGTACTATGAGACAGATTGGCAAAATATCAACAGACTTCTCTGAACATTGGTAACTCATGACTGCCTGGTTCAACAAACTGCAGGGCATGGGCAGCACTACTTGTTCATGGGTGGAATCAGGCCCCTGAGGAGAGCCTGTCCAAAGTTTGATACCATCCCAGTGTTTTTGATTTATCTGCAGTGTTTTGGGGTGGGTGCATTTTTTCAACATTCCTAGAGCAAACCCCACTGCCATGTTGTAAAAATTGAAGACTCTGACAACTGGTTACAGATGTCAGAGGAACATATGGTGTGGTGCAGTCTTTTTACTACCTGGGGCCGCCTTTTGTGGAGTGACTGCCTCAGAGTTAGTAACAATCCAGCTAAATTCTAAAGAAGAGTATTTTAATAAGTATTGTTGGCTTTGCTTGGGACTAACTGAAGCTGAATGTTGTTGTAAGAAAATGGCTTTCAGTTTTATAGCCATGATTCCAAGCATATGTACCCCTTCTCTGAGAGGTTTTGAGACTGTTGATATCTTTCAAAACAGAAAACATCAGTTTTAAGTGATTTAATCAATGATTTATAAATATACCTCCAATAGAATAATTTTGAGCATGATGACTTTAATAAGTCTGCTCTTCACACACGAAGTGTGAAAATACATACACTGTTTTTAACAGTCTTTACATTTAGCAATACCAAGCTAAGAAAGTTAATTACTCTTACACTACCTTTAAAGGTGTTAAGAGCAAACAAGACATGGCAACACCAACATCTCACTGTCCTGGTTGCAACAAGAATTAGTGGGAAAGTATTATATTCATCAGCTTTTCTGAATCTGATGCTCTCAATTTATAGGTTGTTGTAGTTATTTTTTGACTGAGGAATACTTAGCAGATACTCATTACAGCAGATGTTATTTATGGCCTGCCTTTAGTCCTTCTCCACATTCTTTATCATTTCTTTAAGTGAGATCAAGGTCTGAGCCACACTGAATGTTTACATTCTTCTGTTAACATGTTAATTGTGAACCCTGTTGTCTTTCCATGTCATTTTTAATTAACAAGTATATGTTGCTTTGAATTTTGAAAGTCTCTTAACAGAAAGTTATTTTCAGTGGATTGTTTCCATCCTAAAAGCTCAGATACCTGAAACAAACTTTATAGCTTTTTTTTTCCTCTGTTCTGTAAAGGAGAGACAAAGTGTGTGTGAGAAGGAATCAAAATCTCTGGACTGTATAAATTGTCAAGCAGTAAGGTTTTGTACTTACACGGAAAGGCTCCTTCTAGTTGTGTCCTCCATGTGCTGGCAGGTATATTACTGAGCATTACACTTTCTTTTTAATGTTGTTAATTTTGGAAAGCTAATATGATTTTTACATGCAGATATTTGTTTTTCTCCTTAGGTTAAAGAAAATTTTCACACATTGTCAGATATAATTATGCCTGCAACGCTTCTCGGCTTATCTAAACTGTGTGAAAGAGATGAAGCTTTTATTTTTTATGAATGTATTTCTGCTTTAAAAGTTTAACACTAAATTGGCTGGAAAGAACAGGGATTTAAGTATTAGACAGTTTTAGAGCACTGGGGGTATTATAGTCCCCTCCACATTGCATTTGAAAGGCAGACAAAGATTAAAAACCCTGTTTAAGTATGACAGAAGTACTCACAGTTGGCAAGTCTTCAGTAGCCAGGGACCTTTGTTTGTTGATAGAAGCCAGCTAAGGACCCCAGACTATATTGCTTTTACGTGTAGCTGTAATAAAATAACTAAAATTAAAAAAAAAAAAATAGTAACAGTTGTAGAGAATACGATGTATTTAAACTGAAATTTATTGTAAAAATTCTGTATTTCTCTTTCCCAGTGCTACAAAATTTCTTACACTGATCACTCAGGATTATTTTAACGTGTACACCTGACTCAAACATCTCTGTGGGGACAGGACTGGGTTAAAAATTTTTACATACACCTAGGTCAGCTTTGAATAATGTAGTTGTAGACTATCCTTGAGATGTCTCTTGGGCTACTTAAATTCTGTACAAAAGCATTTATAGAGAAATTTCATGTGTAGAATGGATAGGCTTTTCATGGAAAAATATCTCTATCATGCATTGTTTTCTATTAATTTCTATAGTGAGACTATAAGACCCTAATGCTACTTTTTGGTGGGTTTTTTTTTAACTGTTAGTGTCTTTAACTTTGAGCTGTATGGTTTGACCCTGACTTTGCAGTGGTTTGTTAGTATGAAAACATGTTAGGCTCTAAAAAAAGCAGTTAAACTACAGAGTTGAACTCATGTTCTACTTACTGATCCACTGCCCAAACCCAGTGTAGATTAAAATGGATTTCCCAATACTATTTGTTTATATTTTATTGTTTTTCTGAACTTAGGTCTATGATTATTGTGATTTCTCCTTGCTTTGTACTGAGTTCTGTAAGAGTGGTCAGTGCTTTGCTGGTGGGGAGGTGCTGGCAGCTTACAGACTTATCATCTGGACAGAAGATGGCCACAGTTACATCTACCAGCTGCTGAACAGGTGGGCTCAGATGGGAAATTCACACAAAAAGTTCAGGTACAAGATGAACTTTGGGAGGGTTACTATGGAAAATCTCTGCATGTTGCAAATGATCAAAAACCAGAACAAAACCACTTTGGCACTCAAAGATTTGCCCTGAGTTTGACAGCCCTCAGTCTTTGTTTGACACAGCAGGGGACACAGGAATAAGATTAGCCATGTAGAACTTGGGCAGCTGGTGCTGTGATTTCAAAAAGTCTCCTGTAATTACTTATTTGGTTACTTTTAATTTAACTTGTGAATCTTGGATGTTACTGTTCTGCTTTCTAAAAAAATTACTTTCTAAACCTTGTATGTTTAATTTTTTTTTAATTACGCAGTGGCCTTTCTAAAAGCATGTACCCTGCTGATGGAAAGGTGCTGAAAGAAACAGTTTATCCTCATTTACTCAGCTTTACTGGTATGAAGGAAAATAAGGTAAATTCATAAGGGTTTGAAAGTCTGTTTATTGTCCATTCACAATTACCTGAATAATCCCCCAAAAAATTGATTAATTCATCAACAGATTTAATTGTTCTATTAAAAACATGAGTAATATTTATTCCTTCATTTTAAAATGGTTACTTACAAACTTGAAGATGCTCATAGCATATTTTGTCTTTGATTTTGGCTATATTTAGGTTTTTTTCACAGTGGAAAAAATCCTTCTACAAGTATAGATAGACTGGTTGTTGAAGTAGCTGGTGTTTCTTTTTTCTAATTTTGATAAAAAGAGAAATATTTTTCTAGCATAAAGATGTGGTCTAAAATATTTTTAGAAACTTTACTTTCAAATCTGTAAAAATTAGTAAAACTAAATAATAAAAACTCCCAACAAATAAAACCCTGTCATAAAACCAAGATCAAAAAAGACAACCCAGGAGCAAAATGCAAGCAAGTTACTTAGTTCTTGTTTTATTAAGGAATGTACACATATGTCAATGAAACCACATAAATAGATTGCTTCCCATGTGTATCCACCCTGAATTGAGGGGGTCTGAATATGTGGCATCTTATCTGGAATACTGGCTTGAGCCTTCACAGGCATAATCACATGCAGAACTTTCTTGCACTGTGAGCAGACTGCTGCACCCACAGTGCATAAAATTAGACACATGTGACTCTCTTCAGAACCATGGTCTTGGCTTGAAGAAGTCGCTAATGTTAAGAAAAGAGGAAGCTGGAAAAGTAGGTGATCTTTATACTTTCCTTCAAGAATTCATGTTTAGCAGAGCATGTCACACCAATTTCAAATTTGGAGTTACTGTGTAGACAAGTATCTCAAATGGACTGGGCTGTGTTGGAAAACCTTCATCTTCACTCACTTTCTATGTAGTGCTTTGTGTGACCACAAAAGAATGAATAAGGAAACCCAGTTGATTTAAAAAGTAGAATTTATAATTAGGAAGCTGGGGGATGGGCGGCAGGATATGTGGTAGGCCTTCTTACTTGGGCCAAAAATGGATCAAAACAAATAGATTATTCTGTGAGGCTTTGGTTCTGGTGTTTTTGCTAAGTCTGATTGCTAATGCTGTTTATGAAGTTGTAATTGTTGGAAGATGTGGATTTAATTCCTGCCTGAAATGGCATTAGTTTGAGTGTTTGTGTGACAGCTCAAGCAGCTCATTAAGCAGTTTTATGAAGATATGCAGCAGAAACATTTTTTGTAGCTGACTAGAAACACTGTTAAATATCTGCCTGTGAGGTTTTGTAGTGTTCTTTCTTTCTCTTGACAAATGTAGGCCCTTAGAAAGTATGTTTGTTGCATAGTCCTGTGAAGCCTGACAGATTTAATTTTCAGTTGAAGGGAAATAGCATAAGCCATTCATCTTTTCCCCAAGTGCTGTGATCTAAAATCAGATGGGATAACTGCTGAAGGATGCCAAAAGGTCAGGAAAGGTGAGGGAAAAGAAACAGCCAAAACACCTGGTTTAGCAAATAATAGGGTTACAGTGGTGGTACAAAGTTCATATATGCTTCCCCCCAAATACATGCTTTTTAAAAAATACTGACCTGTTCTTTTTTAGTATTTTTGCTTTAGTAATTACCTTACTACCTAAATAATTTTTATAGCAGATTTGTGAGACAACCAAATTGCCTGTGTGATGATCCATTTTGAACTACATTTTGGGACTGTAGACTGAACCATTTTACAGGACAGTTAATTATTTTGGAATGGACTCTCAAACTTCAGTGTTGTAAATAAGTATATCCAATATATGAGGTGGTCGTAGAGACTGATAAGGTTTCTCCTGAGCCTCCTTTTTTCCAGAGTAAACAACCCCAGCTCCCTCAACTGCTCCTTATCAGAACCATGCTCCCGACCCTTCAGCAGCTTCATTGCTCTTTTGAGATGCTTCCCCACCTCATGACTGAATGGTGGTGTTGTAGACTGTTACCTGTGTAAAAGCATAATTCTTGCCTTTCATTAGTGGAGTCATGCAAGCTGTGATGACTGAAGCTTTGCTGAATTTGTTTTGATGCAAAGATTATCAGCATTTCACTGCATTGTTTTTTCAGCCTGACTTTGGTGCTTATGCTGGTGAAACAGTAAACCTGAGGAGAACTCCCAGTTCACTTTTCCATTTGAGGTGTAGGTTTAGCCAAGAATACTTGCAAAGCAGAGGTGATCTTTGAGAGGCTTGTACCAGGCAGAGTGGACTTGGTCTGAGCAGGATTTAATGGCAAATGAGGAACCAACTGTGAAAAAAAGCCTTCACATTTACAATTAATTATTACATTGTTTTGTCAGTTTTCTTTCAGATTATTGATTTACTGTTCTTTTTCACAGAGTCTTCCCTTTGTCATGGGCTTCATGAATGAAAGAAAGGAGCCTTTCTACAAAGTTCTTTTTTCTGGTGAAGCTTCAGGACAGATCACTTTGTGGCACATTCCTGATGTTCCTGTGTCAACGTTTGATGGTTCTCCAAAAGGTTTGGCACTTCTGGCACACTTGCTACCATCTTTTTCATTATGTCTTGGGGTCAGTTTTCATTAAAATCTGAATTCTCATAAAAAACTTTTCATGCTAAAAAGTGATGCTCATTTATTCACTGTGTGATGATTGCCTGTAGTAAGAAGGAGTAGCAACTGCTGACTTTCCAACCCTAGACTGCAGAAAGGATAAGTTAAGGGAAGTGATCAAAAGATGAAAATGTGTGTTTTATTTAGTTTGACTTTTTATATTTTGTTTTGCATAAACAAAAAAATTGTCTCTTGCCCCACCCTCTAGAGATCCCAATTACAGCTGTGTGGACTCTTCAGGATAGTTTTGATGAACATCATTCCATGTCAGAGGGCATTATTGATCAACTTTGTGGATCTGAAGATGGATTTGGAAGTGCAGTTGTCAGTTCCTCTGTGTACATACCTGCTCTTGATAAGCTTGTGTGTGGATGTGAAAATGGGAAAATTTTTGTAACATTAGGTTTAAAAACTGCAAGAGCAAGACTTTTAGAAGACATATCTTTTCTTAAAGGTAAGTTTTAACAAGTTGTTCAGATTCATCTCAGTCAAGCACAGAAGACTTCATACTTCTGGCATCCCTTCCAGTGATCCCTGTAAAAATTCTCTGAAGAATAGGGCTGGTGGTCAGGGATGAAATGAGAAAAATGGAAGATTATGATGATCTTTCTTCTTCTGTAGCTGATCTATTGGATCACAGCTTAGCACTACCAAGGTGCTTTCCAGTATTAGGAATCTGGGGATGGCTGTGGGATTGGATATCCACTAGAAGTGAGATATGTGACATCTCACTCTATTGGCAGTTTTCTTTTTTATTTGCTCTCTAAAAGATCATTCCACTGAAGGGAACATAAAGGGTACATCTCAGTAGATGAAGCTCAGAGTGCAGACCTTTGTTCTCGGTTTTAGGAACAGGTCCAAAATACTTTGATCCCATGTGAAGGTTGGTTATATTTAGTTCTTTGAATATCCTGACTTTTAGGAAATGTACTGTAAAATATGGAACTCCTACTCTTAAAGAGCAAAAATAATTTAGGCACCATCTTGTTTCAGATAATCTACCTTACAAGGTTCTGAATGGTCACAGTAGCAGAGTCACTTGTTTGCTTTATCCACATGACAAGTCAGTAAGATTTGATCCAAGCTGGCTGTTATCAGGGGGCCAGGATTCTCTTGTGATCTGCTGGGATCTATTTACTGGAGGAATCCTACACCAATTTAATCTGCAGTCTGGTCCAGTGACAGAGCTCCTGCAATCCCCAGAACACTACAGAGTAAGTAAAAGCATAATAAATTATGTCCCCAAAAAATGATCTCTATATACCCATCTATGTGTGTGTATATATACAAGAGAAAATAAAAAGAAACACTGTCTGGCAGTACTTTAGACCACACCATTTTATGCTTAATTTACCTTCACTTAATTCTTGTCTTTGAAAGTTGCTTTTAATTTCAGGGAGTTGAGTTCTTGAGTTTGTGGCATATTGAATTGAAGCTCTTATTCTCTCATTCTATTCACCATTTTTAATATTGTGATTATCAATTTATATGTCAATCTGATTAACTATTCCTTCTGAAATTTAAAGTGTGCTCAGTTAAGGCTAGGAGCTTGAACACATTTTAATCTGATCTTTTCTATAGGTCCAAAATATATATATGCTTCATTTTGGTTGCTGACACATCTTTGTGGTCCTTTGCATGTATGCTTTTGCATTTTATGATATTTAGAATAATTTAAAGTTGTGTTCTAATTAATTGAATTTTGAACTTAAATTTAGGTGAAGATTTACTGTACTGAGAGTTCTATGTAACTTTGAATGTTGTATTCCATGGGGCTGGGATTTCCATTTTTCCTCTTAGCCTGCAAAGACACATTTGATACCTATGAATGACTCACAGTTCACTGACATGCCAAAATTAAGTAGTCAAAAAAATGGTTTGCAGTAACAAAGTTTTTAATGTTTGTAAGGCTCCTTTTCATCTTTGTTCTAAAAACTGAGTAGGATTTAATGCCTGCCTGGCTAGTGTTTCATCCTGGTTTAAAGAGATGAATTTTTTTTGTAGGGGAATTCCTCTGTGTGTCACCAAAAATTACTTGCAGGAAGGGAAGGCTTTGCAGTATCAGATCCATACAGTACGAAATCAATTTGTAACTTATGCAGGTTTTTTTGTTAGAAATACCTTGCCCTTGGCTTTTGTTTCTAGACCTGATACAATTTTATATCCCATGAGCACCAGTTTGGTTTAAGGTAGTTTTTTTTTTTACTACTTTCTCTTCTAGGACAACTGCTACTGTATATAATCACTGCTTTGATATGCTGAACATTGTGAATACATGGAATTTAAATAATTATGTCTAAAATACTGAAAAACCAAAGATGGTGGTATGTTTTCCTGTCAGGGAATGAGCTGTATAGCCAGCCTGTTGAAAACAAGATGTTGGCTGAAAAAACCCACAATTTCCTAAAATCAGTATGTTCTGGGAAAGAAATCACTGGAGTACTTTTACTAGGCCTGTTAAAATGATGTGGTTATGAATGTGGTTACAGTGTTGAAATTGGAGTTTTCTGTTTTCCAGTTGAGAGACCAGAGTATAGTGTGCTGTGTGTGCAGTGACCACTCAGTAGCAATTCTACACCTTCAGAAGAGAGCATGTCTCTTACATGCCAGAAAGCATCTGTTTCCTGTGAAGAAGATAAAATTTGACCCTCTTGAGAATGTGCTAATTGTTGGATGTGAAGACAATTCAGTTTATATTTGGGAAATTGAAACAGGTAATAACACGGAGGGTTGTTTTGTTCACTTTCCTGAAGGTTTGTCTGTCACATGGTGTTATACGAGCATAATTTATGGAAGACCAAAACATTAGTAGAAATACTAACACACTGATTATATTAATTGGAGAGTTCCAATGTTCCTATAAACAAGCAAGCAAGAAAATTTTCTTATGTTTCAAGGTATGCTACTAGTAAAATAGAATCGCTTAAGTCAGATCCTGACAATCAGAAGTTTAGCTGACTTGTCAGTGAACTGAGTAGAATATTCATTCATGGGAGCTATAAGTAAAAATCAAACTTATTAAAAAGACTGATGTTTTCAGTCTAAACAGTCCCAAGTTGGAGAACGAAGTTAGGCTTTCTTCCAGAAGTTCATGATCTGAGATCTTTTGATTTAATTGATAATCACTTAATAGTGGAAGATAATTGTAAAGCTCACAACTGTATAGTCAGCAGAACTAAAACTGAGTGTTTTCAGGTTAAACTGTAGATTCCCAGGGGATTTGAGAATGTAATGCTGATTCATGTGGGTAATAAGTGTAGTTATTTAAACTTGGACAGACAGAACTATTAGAAGTTTTAATGGTACTAGAGACGACAATATGAGTGTCCAAGCAATTCTGAGCTGTGTGTCCTGAGAGGAGAAAGGTACATTGAGTCCAGAGCGCCTCTGAAATGCACAGCGTGTTAAAACTGTATCAAAACAGTTTTACTAACTGAACACTGAGGTCACAATTTACAGGTTATTACAACACACTGTCTGCACTGTTTGTTTTAGACAAAACAGAAAAGATCAGAGTATATTTGAACTATCTCTCCTTTACTCATAAAAACGTTGCCTATTTCAAGATTAATGAGGAAGTAAAATTGGTGCCACTGCTCATGCATGTTACATATTCAGACAGGGTGCAGATGGATAAAATGTGTATCTTTTGTTTCAAGTATCACAGAAGAATGAGTGCCACAATCACAGTCTCTTTAAGAATAGCTGGTACACAAGAAAAGATGCTGTTATTTGCTATACAGTAGCAATTAACAAATCTTTTTTTTTTTTTTTGGTTCCTGTTATGCATTGCTGACTAAAAGGTGGCATCTAGGGTCAATACCTGAGAAAGCCTAGTAGGATATACTGTAGTTGCTTTAATGTTGAATTACATCTGTATTGCAGGAGAACACAAGAGGTCACGGCGTTGATCCTTGAAATTGGCCTGACCTAGATCAAGAGTTATGTAGATAACTTCAGTGGCACTCAGGCAGACAAAGCATTGTTCAGATGTATGACAGAGATGTACACAACATCACTGAGGCAGCTCTGCAGGAACACAGCACCTTTCATTAGGATTTCATCTGTTGGCAGATGAATGGGCAACCAGACATAGTACCACCTGCCTAAGCAGTTACTTCTGAATATGTTCCCTGACACAGTTAAATAGGATAAAATCTTAAGTGGTAGCCTTGTGCTTGAATTCCGTCATGGAAAGGGATATAAGATAGCTTTTATTGCTTCTACAGCCAGAAAGTGTTTGTATTTCTTCTGGCTGTGCAGTTAGCTTCATGACTGAGGCTTTGCCTCTAAGTTAAAGTCAGTGGAGTATTGTGTCAGACTCATCCATCACTGGTTGCAGTTAAAATACCGAATCTTAACACTGTTCCTGTGCAAAAGTTAACGGATGACTGGGAAACCGCCAGTCTGTTTATAATTTCAGGCTGTGGATTAAGAAATTTATATGAATATTCCAATATTTACACAGTTGTAGAGTCAGCAGTAATTCTGTTGAATTTGACAGATGACTTTTCTAAAGTTGAGGCCTAGTACCACTTAAAAACTGTTCTTCCATTAGGTAATTAATAGGATGACCCCTAAAGCAGATGGAAGATTTCATTATGCATAACAGTTCATTGTCCAGTTTCCTGTGACAGAGGTTGACACACTTGTACAGAAAGCATTCCAAAGGACTTAAAAATGTTTGTTTCAACAGGCTTTCATCATTACTTTATGGGGCAGAAGAAAATTTGCGTCCTAGGTTAAAATCTAAGTCCGTGCTACTTCATGTACAATTTGTTGTGCTCTCTTTTTGTGAGAATTCCAAAGATAACCTTATTTTACATACTCACTGGGAAGCTTTCTGAGTACTCTAATCTGCATATATTCTACATAAATGGGATTTTCAGCATAGTTTATGCTGACATGTTAAATACCAGGAGTGTAGGTGACTGCAAGTGTAATTTGTCTGTATCTATTCCCCACTGACTAAGGCAAAACTAAAAAAGGTGGGGAGAAAAAAGGGAAAAAGGTAATTGCCTGCTCTCTTACACAGCTAGAATAAGATAAATTTAATTACATCCTTGTGTTCCCTTGATTTACAGATCCAAGCAAAATAACTTCAAGTTTAGATGTTGGTATTGTACCTGCATGTGGGTAGTGATATAGGAAACAGTACAGAAGCCATGAAATGATATCTGTGTAGTGTAATGTATTTCACCTAAATTTTAATATATGTATATGGCAACTTTCCATTACAGTGGAATATCTTTCCATGACAATGAATATTGATCTAATCATACATTTGGAGTATTAATATAGTATGTGTACAGGATATGCTCCAAACTTGTGTGCTAGAAGACAAATATGAAAATCAATAACAAATTTTAGTCTAATTAAAGTGCAGAATATTTCTTCCAATAGCCACCACTTGAAATCCCCTTCAATAAGGAAATTAGTTGTTATCTGTATTGCTTTTACATTTTCCTAACCAGCTGGTATCTTTGCTTTTTTAGAAAAGTAAATACCAGTACAATAAGATATAGTAATAAAAGGATCAAAGAATTTTTCCTTGCTGTGAACAGCATATGGCAACATGTCTACTAAGCCACCTTTATATCTAATATGTATTAAGAGTGAGGAATCAATGGGTAGACTTCAAATAGCAGTCTTCCTTGCTCAGAGTTAATAATCTTCATTTATCAGCAATAAATTGTTTTTCAATTAGTACGAGTTGAAAATGAATTTATTCCTTGAAGTTCATAATACTTGCAGAATGAATCATCTACTAATTTCCTGTTACTTTTTTTTGCCTTGCGAGTCTTGCTCTGTTTTATTGTTTTACAATATGTTTAGTTTGAATTTAAAGAAATAATATCACTTAATAAAACTTCAATTTATTGTTACATTATCATACTACATATTTAGCTTTACACTGGCTAGATTGTATTTTTTTTTCATACTCCCCCAGGGAGTGCAAATTTTAAGAACTCTCTTACATGCTGCTAGCTCCATAAAAAAAAAACAATTGAAACATGCCTAAAGAGTATTTTTATGAAGTCAGATCTCCTGAATAGCCAAAACTTAACTCTATGCTTAAAACCCTTACTAGGAAAGGTCCAAGTCATCAATAAAAAATAGATAATTACTAAATAAACATCTAAATAGTATTTTGTTTGATCCACACTTTGTGTATTGCTTTCTCTGTGCTTTACCTGAATCCTTTTCTGAATAGAATACTTTTTCTTGTATTTTGATGTGTTGATTAGCCCAATATCTGAGTGATTAGTAACAATAGTTTTGCTATTTTCTTCTTCAAACTTTTGCATCTAATCAAAGCAGAAATCCTAAAAATGACAATGTTATCTATAGATTCATTCTTAGAACACCCTAGGTGGTATGTAATTTTAAAACCCCCATGTTTTGATGTATTGAGTATACCAGAGATTTACATAGAAGTACCTGCTGTCTCAATTCAGAGGTTCTCTTGCTATTACTACCTGGTTTTGCAAATGTAGCATCAGGGTGATACTTACGTGTTTATCTTGGGGTTTTCAGTAGAGGTAGGTGAAAGACTATCACTTCCATTCCCTGTAGTGAGACTGACTCTGCTTGTCACCGTGTGGAAGGGTCTCTATGGACCTCCCTCAGCTGGGGAAGCAGGAAAAGCAAGGTTACATCAAGTAATGCTGTCACTGTGGTGGGAGCAAGGCACCAGCATTGGAGGTGCAGCTCACAGAAGGCGAATGTTCAGCTTTGAGTCCATCCTTTAAGGCATGAAGTTTTTCTGGAACACTTGTTTCATGACTTTAACAAGAATGATAAATGGCTGGAGACACTTCTGCTGAGAACGAAAAAATCATGCCACTTTAAGGTAGCTGTCAAGCATAGAAAATTTTACCTCAAGCATTTAAAAGCTACACAGGTATCATTAAAAGAAACCAGGCTTTTAATGAGGTTGGTAGCCCTCATAAAATATGCAGTGTCTAACATTAGTCAAATCCATCTGTATGATCATTAAAAAAATCTTTACGAAAAATAGAGAAGAGCTCAGATATACACTGAAAGTATTTCTTGTTGTGTTAATGCCACATTGATAAATTGAAATGTTACATGAAACCTCTGCTGTTTCAGAACCATGCCTGCAATGGATGAAATGAAATTACTCTGCTGATAGTGATGTTATGGATCAAGTCTTTGATCATATTGATGGTCAAACATGCTGGAAAATTTTCAAACACTGTTTTGAGAAAAATTTTATGTAGTTATATATGCTCCAATATTTTTATAATTGGTGCCAACAATGAGCCTTCTAAATCTGTGGTAAACAGAAAGTATCACATGAGTTGAAGATTTTGTGAGGAGTGGGGTTTGGGTTGTCTGGTTGGCTTTTCTTTTTTCCTGAGTAAACCTTTATTTAATATGTCTTACAACTTTTCTCATCCCACCCAGAAATCAGGGATTAAACTGTTTAGAAGTCTGAGGTTTAGATTTCATCGGGTGGCTGTGGGGAAATAAGTTGTATAGTTTTAATGAAACTTAGAGCTCTATCAAAGTAAATTTGGTCATTACTAAGATTTATGCTTAGATAATTGTAGAACCAACAATAATTATGATTTTGTGACCTTTTTGTCCTTGTAAAATTTAGTGATTTACAGTCTCTTTTGATATCTTTTTCATTTTCCCTGTCTCTTTATTGGTATCTTTTTCTCTTTAGGTCATTGGTCAGAATTAGATCTGAGTGGGTGAATGTGGCCTAACTGATAAATCCTGTGGTTGTGTTTCATCTGCTGGAGGCCATGGTGTAGGGTCACAGTCATAGCAGTACTACATTGTTGTTTCTTTCTTAATGAATTTTGCCTAGCCTAAAAATCTGCTAATCTCCAAATAAGATTTAAACATGGATATATATGCCTTGTGGAACTTAGCACTTGGATTTGGGCGTATTTTTGTTTTAATTTGTCAGTCTTAAGTTAAAACTTGGCTAATGTTTTGCCTCTTTTTTTATTGCTTCTTATATTTTATGTGTGTAAGCCTCAGGTCAGTCTGTAGCTTGTAGTCGAATATTTCATAGCTCTCTAAATTTGAGTCATCATTCAGCAAATACTTATTGATGTAGAATAATAAAGGGTAGTGTAGCTTGGGAAAGTCTGTCTCAGAGTAAAGAAAAAAAAGTGTAATCTTTTCCCCAATTTGCAGAAACTGAGGATACCTGACTTGTCAGTATGTGAGAGTGTATCTTTAGATTCATATGTATGCATACACACGTACATTTTTGTACTTTATGTATACTTGGAACATGTATGGAATTTAGCTGTATGTGTCTGTTCCCTCCAGTTGATAATTGATCTTCGTTCTTATTAATAAATAATATTTTATATGTATAAATATAAACATATATATATGAAGTGTACTGAAAACTGATTGCTATGATCCAGTGCAGTCAGAAGAGTGCGTGCCAGGGAGGGGTTTCATTCCAGACACTGAGGGGCAGATTCTCATTCCATTTTACAGATTGTGACCAAGGAGTAGATGGAAACTACGTGCCTGTCTTCCGAGTTCAGAGCTGGTAATTTCTTCCATTCAGCCCAGTTTAGCACATTTACTGTGTCTTAACAGTTCATGTTACAGGATTATTGTCCTTTACTGTTTGGAATAGTTTAGATGGAGTCAGGGAGAGAACAGGGGAGTTTCCATGTCCTTTCTTTTGGGGTCTTATGCCTGCATCAGAAATCCTGAGGTTAAGAACTGGCTGCATTGGGGAATTGTTCTTTTTACCCACATATGTAAAACAGCATTGTAAATTAGATTTCAGTAGTATTTAGTGTTGTTCTTCATTGCTTTCTTCAGCTGAAGGATATTGACAGTAGTTTGCTAAGGCTCTTCTGAAAGTGTATTCTGAAGAATGTCAATAACGCACAGAGCTGGACGTGACAGAAATCTTCCAAATGCAAAAATCAGTAAGGAGGGTCTGCAAAGATGCATCACAGGGCATCTCCATTTTTAATCTCTTCCTACAAGTAAAATACCTTTAAAAATATTATTAGATTATTTTAATAGGCTGGGTTTTGTGTAATCTACCCCATTTCTATTTGCTAGATGGCATTTACTTTTGTCTTGGTATTAGTTGGAATATGTATTCTTAAGGCAATGTTTGTTCCCTCTGTTTTGGGCCAGTTGATGTTGGAGTGGTAGCACTAGCAATAAGGAGAAATATTTCAAGCAAAGTGCTTGACAGCTGTCTTGGAGCAAGAATTGTAGAATTGTAAAATTCAAGCATTTTTGTAGCAAGGAATATAAAATTTCTGTATGCCTCACTCTATCAGCATAGAAGAAAGCATGTTGGGAGGGTTTTTTTCAGATGAAGTAGGTATTTTTGGAAAGGAAGATCTTAACAGAAAAACAACCAACTAATGTTACAGATGGTACTTATGCTGAAAGGTAAGTTTTCTGTTTTGACTACTTGTAAAGAAAAGGATTTGTTCTCGACCACATGCTGTTTTTTAATAAAATCAATTCTGAAATAACTCCTCATTCACAGAGCACTGTTATGCTGTAAGAGTCATCTGAGTTACTAGGTCACAGCAGCACTGCAATATTGAGGATTTTTGATACTTTAGCTGTGACAGCGAACAGAAAGCACTGGAGCCTGATGATATGACAGGTCATGTGATGGCAGCAAATGCCTCGTCTTGAGACAGGAAAATATGCATGACCTCTCCAGTAAAAATGCAGCATTCAGTACAAGCAGAACCCAGAGAACTGTGTGGGCAGCACTAACACCAAGAGACACAATTTGTAGTACTTGGTCCACAGGAAGAATAAGATGTTGTAACAGTCTCTAGCCAGTCGCATCTCGTGGTCTAGAGCTGCCCAGGAGAGTGAAATACTCCACTCTTGTCTGTTCCTGAGACTTGGTTGCCATGGTCACAGCTTTAGAGAGATAAAGACTTTCTTTTCCTGTGTTTTGTACGTGTAGTAGGGGGTCATAGCGGTGGTGTTGCTGCCATGTAGACACCCCTATGTCTTCCTGTTCATCTGTCGTTATTTTGTGCTCCTCAATCAAAATCTTTTGGGCTTATTAGTATTTAAAATATTTCAGATTTGAGAGTGGATTTTATTGCTGTCCTCTTCCCTGTACTCTCATGTACAAGCTTTGTCTTTCCTTACTCTTTATTTTCCTTTAAAATCAGAGGCAGCATATGCCCAACAAATAACAGTTTCTGAACAATAACCACCCCACCCCAGTATTATTTTTAATAGACTGTTTGTGGTGGTCAGAAAGTCTTTGTCATATGTATACAGATTTCTAAATCCTTTCCCCTTATGCTCCCTGTTTGTTTCTCTGAAAGATGTATTCAGGCATCACAGAATACAGTTCTCTTCCTATATTTTGTCTCCCCCAACTATTTGCTCTGTAAATGAGTAATTTGGGCTCTTCAGAAGGGTAAAGTTAAGCATATAATATAAATACTTTGTGGTACTTTCATAATCACACATTTTCCTATGCGCATTTTGCCATTTTATTGCAGCTCCAGCTGTACACAGAAACCTGTACGTACAGATGTTCACATACAGGGAACAAAATTGGGCAGTATATGCATGACAGGATGGGGAGTTTTTAAGAAAATCTTCTGGAAGGTGCTAATTAAAAGGGATTTGAGATAGCTGTTATGAATGATATATAAATGATTTAAAGATGTAACTGAAGTTTTGAAATTGATTTTATGGTGTCATAATGTTCTGTTAGTAAGAAACGAAACTGATTGTCCAGGGTATTTGCTATTCCATGTTTCTGTCTATAAATGTGCTTTAAAAATAAAAATTAAAAAACCCCCAAACCTATTGTAACTTCTCTATGTGAGAAGCCAAGTCCTGTTTCTTGCATAGTGTGAACCCAGAAGGGATTTTTTCAGTTTAAAAGATGTTAATTTTCTCTTCTCCAAACTACTCAAAAAATGGTATGCTTGCGATGGCATCTCCTGACACACTTGGAGTTCGCTAGTAGCAGAAATGTTCAGTAACCTAACAACCTGTTTGGTGGTTTCTCACATTGCATCTGGTTAGTCTATAATATCTAGAAGCATATCTGTCATCTATTTAAAATAAAATGGTGTGCGTTAAATATGTAAAATATAAATTCATTTTCATGTACATTGAGAATACCTGTATATTCCATTCAGGCTGTTTCCTTGCAAGCTTAAGTTCTGCTGTCACATTTTCTGTATTTTTTACCACTTCTGGTACGTTTCTTTTTCTGTCAACTCAGATTTTTTTTTTTTTCTTCAACCAGAAGTTGAAAAATTGGCTCTGAAGTTGCCAGAGAATAGCTCTGATATATGAAAAGTAACCCAAGTCTGTAGTATGATAGCCTTAACTAAATTATATTCTATTATAAATCCAGTAGATTATCCCACAGAATGGTCTGACTCTGAGGCTGATGGTGAGGCACTCATATGCATCTGGAGCTAACAAGGTCTGTTTGCAAGTTCTGTCTTATACCAAAGACTATGCGTAATCAGGTCTTTGAAATTTAGTACCGTGCCCCCAAAAGTCTTGGATTTATTAAAAATTTATTGTAATTCCTCCTTAAAAGGAACATGATACCTGTTAATTTCACAAGGATGTTATGGTAGTCTTTCTGAAGCACTTGAGGAATCTGGCAGTGAGTTGCACTGACATAAGTGTTACAGAAAACAGGGTTGGATATAGGAATGTGTGCATACAAATATTCAGTGTAGTGGACTTGCCACAGAAGTTGTAGAGAAAGCTTAGTCCCCCCTGTTTAACAGTAGGAAGAGCAATGATTTCTTTGGTGAATTTTGTTCATATTTTGCTCTGAATAATCCAGATAGTTCTGTGGGGAAACAAGGCATATTTACAGCTTGAAAGGCTGCTTTACATCTATAAAAGAGGCCAAAATAACATTAGCTGAGTGACTGTATTATTTCCAAACTTCTTCACTTTGCAAAAACTGTAGCATTTTTAAGAATGTTTGCTCATGTCCAGTGTGAACTGTATAATCATCCCTTGTAGGCATCTGTGAAACAGTGCTTTTGTGTTCTGGAAATACTGAAATGTGTCAGTGCTGGGAGCTTTGTAGACAGTCTAACTGTGAAGACCTTTTGGGCAACTTATTTTCCTTTCAGTAGCCATCCTGTTCTGTAATGGTCCCTTGTACTGGCTGCAAGTCCTGAGGAAGAATTAAGAAAATGGCACATTAAAAACGATTTAGAGGCTTAGCCTTATTTCTTTCAGTGTAATATTACAGTAATCTGAGCTGTTCAACTGATTTTTATAGGGGAAAAAGAATCAGTTGCCATATTTTCTTCTGCTCTGAATTCAAAGACTTTGTCATGTGAGTAGTAGAGGTGATACTGCAGTGAACAGAAATGGATGCGTTTCAGAGAAATAATTTCAGATAAAGAGATTTTATACACACGTATACACACAAACACTTATTGTATGAGATCCCTCAATCCCAGTCCAATATTTTTAGCAGGTGTTACTGATAGAACTTCAATGTTACACATTTTTTTCTTGTAGCAGTGAAAGGGAAAATTCATGTTGTATTACTTGAGGGTAGAAAGAATTCAGACTTAGGGGGAAAAAATTTCATGTTATAGCTGATATTTAATACTTGAAAAATCCTTCAGATGTATTTTACCTCTGATATTTATAGGAAACATGCTACTTCAGCAATTTCTTTTAATTTATAGGAAATGTGTAGTATATAATAGTAGCTCATCTCAAATACATTTAAGGTCAGTTTATATATCTTTAATGTTAGTTATATTTAAATAGTATTACTAAAATTATTACTAAATAAAATTTTCACTAAAATAATATAACTGGGTATAGCAGCCAGGGGATTTAGATTCCAGAGAGCCACACAAGCGAGGAAATAGTCTGAAACATAATATTCATATCCCTAATGACTAAGATACGTCTATATCAGGTGTTTGCAAGCTACCTTTACATCTGACAATTTTTAGGAATGGAATGAAAAAAATTAAGCTTTCCCTTGCTATTTGTAATCCAGAACACTAGAGGACAGCACTAAAATATTACATAAATGTGTTGTTGTTTACACTGTTAATGATACAGATGCTCTGGGAGGGCTTTGTAAGGAGGAAACCAATTGCTATTTTGAACAGTTAGGGTAAGTGATATTTTTTGTGAATATTCTTGGCTCCCTTTGAAAACTGCGTCTTACTCCACATGTATAAAATATCTGGAGTTTCTTGTGGTCTGAAACAAAGTTATTTGTTGCAGTGATTTCTTTAGCAATTAAGCTTTTTAAATTAAATTTAATTTTTTTAATTGTAAAAATATAAAAATGTAAATAATGTAAAAAAAGTTATTTGCCTCATCTGTAAATATTTTCTGTTTTATTTACTCACATGAAATGTACTATGTTAATACTATGATAGCTGCACAAGATGTAATAGTATAGCTCCTTGAAAAAGTTACAACTCCTGTTGTGTTTCTCTAGGCACGTTGGAACGACATGAAACCGGTGAAACAGCACGAGCAATTCTTACTGCCATCGAAGATTCAGAATTCCTAGGGGCAGATGCTCTGCTTCCTGTATCTCAAGAGTCAAAACAAAACAAGAATTCAGGATACAAACAGTCCAGCTTGTATAAGCATGGCATGGGCCCTTATCCTGCTCATACAGAAAAATCTTCAGATAAGGTAAGAGTGAAGAGTAGACTGTAACTCAAGAGCAGTGGGTTGTGATCCAAATTCTTTACCCTTTCACCTACTGATGTGTAAGTGGGATGGTAGCTTGGTTTTAAGTTTATAAAGGTTTCTTCTGGCTGGCTCAGTTTTTATGCCTTCAACCCCATTTCATGGACGAATGGGGAAAGCAGGCAGAGGGCCTTATGTAAGGTCATCAGTAGATAATCTCAAAAGGATTTTCTCAGACTTATTACCTGTAGTTAGACCCTCTTTCCTCGTGCCTCTAGCTTATGAGTGCACCTGTTAGTAGTACCCTCAGAACAAATGAATACACCTTACACCAATTCAAATGTGTATGTCTTGAGAACAAGCACACCATGATCCAATGACATTGGTCTCTCACTGCTTTTCTGATGAGGCCACAGATTCCTCTTGTCATTCAGTGGTAGTTTTGGGCATGTGTTTTCTGTTAGCATCATCTCAGAATAGACTGCAAGTGCCTTTTGTTTTTACTAGTGTGATTAAATTTGGTACCTTATTGGTTAAAAAGAAGATGGTAATGCTCCTGGGAGGTACTGGGCTGCAAATAGGTATGACCATCTTCAGGAAAGATTTGGCCAGGGAGAGATTTGTATTTAGCTTTATCTAGAAATATTTTTCTACAGAGATCATTAAACCAAATAATTGTGACTGATGGAGAAGATGTGCTCTTTCTTTTTGTTTCTGATAAGTAATAGAAGGAAATAATATGCTTAGAGTTAATGTGCCATTAAAACGGAGAAAATGAGTACACAGGCACCAAATCATGAGAAGTAAGGTTGAAAATGTAATAGTCTCTCTCTTTTCTTGTGGCCTAGAGATATCTATACTTTTATCAGGTATTTGTAGGTATTTAAAAAGTCTATTTTCTATTTGTAAAACTGATTATTAAAACTGTCTAATTTAATATGATCTCAAATTCAATGAGATGGGTATTGCCTTTTTCATGTAGGAAAAAAAAATGGTGCAAACCTGTTTTCTTACACCATGTTTGTTCATCAGGAGGTAATATATTCACTAAACTCTTCATCAGAGTGTATCTTAAGGGCTCTCATGTTGTTTGTTCTTGCTTACCAGTTTTTAATTAATGGGGTTTGGGAATTCTGTTCTCTGCAATAAACAGAGGAAGTCATGTCTGCTGTTCCTCAACCCTCAATGTACGTAGAAGGTATTTTACCACAAGTATTGAGAATGAAAAATGCTTCCCCTCAACTAAAACGTGGAAACAGCCTTCAGAATGGTGTCTGGCCTTTTTTCTGGCTTTATTAATTATAGGAAATGAAGTACCAGGTATTTCAAAACTGTCTGATAAAATATAGCGTGATCCAAGTCCTCACTCTTGAATTTTATGGTATTTTCTTCATTGAATCTGCAAATTTACATATAACACTGAGTTTATAATGATTTTCGTTTAACTCTTAAAATTTTTCTTTGACCTTTTACTAACCTTAGTCTGAGTTCTAAAGTTATTTTTGATCCCATTTTCTGAAAAGTCTTATTAGAGCGTAATCCTGCTGAGCATGTTGTGGGGCAGATGGTGCACTAGTTGGCCATTGACACAGAATCTGATCTCCCTGTTAGTTTGTTAAATGGAATAGTTTCTTCTTGCCTTTTTAAATAGGAACAAAAGAAAAAAAGTTTTGATAGTTGTTTGGTGAGTAGTTTTAGGTATGTCTATTAAATTGAAAATTCCATGGATTTAACAAGGTGGGAGGAAGGAAAATGTGCTGATTATGACATATGGGAAGAGAGTTTTTTGTAAACTTTCAAGTGCAGAGTTTAACATGCTTTGGGAATTTCATGATCTTAAATTTGGAGAAATATCACAACAGAAAATGGTGGAATTGTAATGATTTGTAGTGCCTTTCTTCGATCTGATGCACATCTTGCCTGCTCTGATTTCTCAAAATAATATTCTGTTTTCTTGTTTAAATATTGTTCATGGATTATCTTGTTCAAATGCAAACTTACTAAGAATACTGTTGATGTCTCTTAAGACTTCTGTTGAAATTTTTTTTTTAGTTTCACGATCTTTGTCATTACAAACCTGTTAGGTTTGTTTAAATTCATAATAAATGAAGTTCTGTACTTGGGAAAGCACTCTTCATTCATCAAACATATGTCATCCAGTACATTCAGAGTTTCTTCCCAATTGCATCTGCTTTAGAGAGGATTCTGTGGATTGGTGTGGGAGATGCTGGAGGCTAAATGTATATAGTGTAGGTGAACCTGGGGAAAACACAGCAGTGGAGGTCCCCTTAATGCTATTGCAGAAGCCCAGGGCTGGCTACACAAAAGGAGTGTGGAACTGCAGCTTTTTTAGCACTGTTCTGTTATTGCTGAAATGAGGGCTTGCTTTTAAGTCTGCTGTTTTTCTTAAGTTTTGTGCAGGAAACTGTTCTTAGGTTTTTCAAAAAGTGCACTCTTGACTCTTTTGCATCACTGTGTTTTAGCATCTTGAAATATTCTGGAAATTGAGATCCCATGTAGTTAGTGAGAGGATTGTGGGTATCAGACTTCAGCACTCCATACCCTATTAATTAAAGCATATAATTACTATGCACATGAAACTATCACAAAACTTTCGGATTATCAGAGGGTTTTAATATAGAATGATATTTCATTACCAATTTCCTTCTTTGGCAAATTGTGTATTAGAAATTTAACAACATACTGAATTGTTAATAACTTTTCTATCAAAAAACCCCACCATCATCAATTTTAGCATATATTAATGAGCTCAATTTCAGAAGACTTATGTGACAGGAAAAATGAGTGGGTAGGTATTCTGTCCTGTAGGTATTGTGAGTGGTCCTTTTGTATGAGTGATCCACATGAAGATTACAAGTAAGATTAAGCATTTATTCTTACTATTATTACTTTTTTTTTTACCATTCATATTATATTTAAGATGAAAGAACATTTTCAAAATAATGGTCTCTCTTTCCTCCATCCTAAGAAAGAGATAAATATCCTGACACAGTAGTCCAGCTTCAAAGGCTTTCTTTCAAAACGTTTGCCATCATGTAAATCACAGATACAAAAGCAGAATGTTTTGATTTCATGGTGTTTTGACCATTTTAATTCTTTTATTGTGCTGCACGTGCCGGTGGGAGTACCAATAACAGATGACTGTGACAAATGCAGTTAACACAAGATCCATATTAATGTTGTAAAATCCCCTTGATATGTTTAAACAGATTTTAATTATTTTTAATGTCAAAAGACCCAAAATATATAGCTTAATAGTTCTTCAAGAAAGCTTTACTTAATATGTGAATGTAAAACCCTCTCATAAAAATGAAACTTTTATATCGGCCTTAGTCATTGACATAGGGTATTCATCAAGTCAGCAATTTGTGTGGCAAAGTGCCATTTGAATAGTGTATTGTTAGAATACTTATGGTCCACTTGACAAGGGCTCTTGCTGTAAATAGTGCAATTTGACTCCAGCTGTTAAAGAGTGGCTTTGACAGCAGCCAAATAGAATGGAGATGCTTTACTGCACCGCAGAAAAATCAATATTGGGTTCTTGTTCATAGTAACCTGTTTTCTCTTTTTTTTTTCAGATTTATACAAGACTATCTAGAGTTCATTTGCGAAAGTTTAAATATTATTTTGAAAGTGAGGCTGTTTTATCTTCAGATTAATGTTGGTGGTGAATGATGCTTGTGTTCAGTTAAAAAGAAAAAGACAGTGCTTTGTGGATTAGATAAAAATGTGATGATGCACCATTATTTCAACTCTGTTTATAGGGATGGATGTTAGGATGTGGTTGCATAAGTTGTGTAACTAATGACAAAAAAATGTTCTTTCCTTCCTCTTTGTGTTTGTTTTCTTTTTGCAGTGCCACTGTAGTATCCATGTCGATTTTCTAAGTATAGGGTTTTTTTAAAGCAGGTTTCTTTGTTGTTCTCCCTGCTACAACCCCCACAGATGTTGACAATCTGTAGTGCCATTGTAGATTTTCCTGAAGCATGGTCTTGCTAGTGCTGAACAGTTTTCCAGCAGTATTCAGTGACACAAGGTTGCTATGATACCTGGCCAGTAGCAATAGGTATTGAATCACTGGTCTTAATTACAATAGAATCCACACTAGACTGTGCTCATGGTGTTTATATGGAACTAGCTCTCATTATACCTTTAAGTCATAGTTCTATTTGAAAATTGGAGCTGTGTGAAAAACTGGTTTTAAAAAAAAAATTGAAATGTTTCAGTGCGTCATCTGAAGATTTCATTGATGCACATAAAAAGCTGGATGTGTCTGGGAATTGTTTTCCTGATGTTCCAGAAATGGTTCATGTTGGAAAGTTTCCTACCTTTTCAGCTTCTGTCTTTTGGCTATAAATCTGTGTTTTTCATGCACTAATATTTCTAGTGATTTCAGTAATGTAATCAGAATGGTCTGGGTAAAAACACTGGAGGGAAGAGCAGCTTATAAAATCTGTGCAATAGCTGCTAAACCTTGAAATATTAAATTACACTACTGAAAATCTAGATCAGGAAAGGACATTTTTACTGTGTGTATATGACAAGGCAAAGATGGGGGAGAGAAATGGATACATTTATATGTGAACTTTTAAAAGTATATGTATTTTTGATATATTAGCTTAGCAATTTCTGAAAATACCTTGTGTTAGGAGTTCTAAAAAGCTTGATATTCACTTACATAATAGCATGTATATTCTGCTCTGAACAAAAATACGTAAAGGCAAGAATGTCCAGAAGTTATAAATGATAGAAGTATCTACTTTGTTGCTTCAAAGAATAAGTAAAACACAAATGAAGACTGTAGGGCAATAGCAGCTATTTGTTTTAGTATAGCAAAGGAAGCAATTTGAAAACAAAATTGTTATTGGAAGATTTGAAAATCACTGCTAGTTAAATCTTACTGATGGAAAAATTGCCAGAAAAATAGAAATCATATACAAGCACAAATACCAAATAATACTTAGCAAATAGGTAATCAGGAGTGATACCATTAACAGTGGTGTCACAGACATGAATTCCTTTAATTTCTTTCCTTTTATAATATCTAGAGCCTTACTATGGTGAATTACATATCTTGATGATTTTTCTGAAGTGGATTATTAAGCACAAAGCAAAATGAAAGCAGTAGAATATTTGTCATTAAAGTTGGTAACATCACATTGCTGCTGCAAGGGTATTTCTTTTTTTTGTTCTGGGACTAATGTTCAGTAGCTATATTTAGTAGTTTATTAAGTAAGTGTAACAGGAAAATGAGTGAAGAAAAAAGGACTCAATATATACAGATTTTTTTTCTCTGTAATTCAGTTGCAAAGCCTTTTAGTACTACATTTCCTGTGAAATTTCACAATTAAGTATTTTATCAAGGGACCAAGGTAGCAACATAACTACAGTGAAGTAATAACTTTGGAGTTATGAGATTAAATTTGTACCAGTTAAAAAGAATTATGATCCTGAGGGATATTGATAGCTTTGACCACATGCCATCTTTGATGGAAGTTACTGTAGTTTTTGAATTTCCCCACCAAGTCAAGAGTGTTGATTTGTGTTTTCTCTGTTGACTGCCTCAAAGCAAAATTAAACCAAGAAGTTGCCATTGTGATATTGTGGCACATTTTAATCTTGCAGATGTGGATAGCAATTAACACAGGATGACAGAAATCTGATGTTAAGTCTTAACTATGTATTTCAATGCTTCTGACACTGGTTCTTTTCTGCTCTGTTACTGTAGGGAAGCTGACTGGCTTAGAACTTTTTTCCCTTCCTAGACAACTAATTGGAAAACATACAGTTTCTGTCTTATGGAAACAGTGTTCATGGTATCGTATTTGCCACATAGGACTGTTTCTTTTAGGTCTAGGTGTGGAGCTGGGCACAATTTGAATTTTCCTATCTTGGATGTTATCTTTACTACTCTGTAGTCTGGAAGGTGTGACTTGTTCTGTAGATAAGCCTAACTGATCTTCCTTCTAAGTGTTCTACCTAATTCTAAAATAAATTACATAATCTTTGTTATAACCTCGTATATTTTCATGTTGTTCAGTGGTGTTCTTTAAATTCTTCACAATTCATGATAGTCGTATGGTGGAATCTTTGCCCTTCTGATAATCATCTTTTCTGTTTTAAACATTAATTCCTTGGCCTCTTACAGTTAATTTAGTATTGTTTCAGTGAAGAAAAATTGTAACAAGAATTGAGTGAATTCAGTGTGAGACCTTTTCCTAGGTTTCCACCTCACACATCCATTAAAATAAAGAAAAAAGTAATTTTTTCAGAAGCACATCATCATCTTACATGCAACTTTAGAAATAGGAATTGCAGCAAACAAACGTTACCCTGCAAAAGAAAGACTTGCTATCTGCTAGCTTCCTTCTGATAGCTCATTGAAACTCTTGTCTCAGTTACACAGCAGAAATAAAATCCTATGTTAACCTTGATTTCAAACAAAACAACAGCAGTGGTTATTTGTATATTAATTCTCAAATGTTTACTTGTTCTAGTGGTCAGATTTGGTTCTTGTAATACTTACAGGAAAGGATGACTCATCCAAGCAGACATCTGAGAATGTTTATTTCCAAATACTGTCCTTTAGGAAGCCTCTGCAGTAAGATTGAACAGCTTGGAAGGAAAGAACAGTTTGAAATCTGTGTGTGCAGAAACTTAGCTGCTCTCCTGATACATTCTAGAATGCTGTAGGATCTGAAGAAAGTCCAGCTTGCCTATTCTTGAATTTTTAAGAATGCCACTTTCTAGGTGCAGAGGATTTTTGGTTTATTCTTTTTCTATAGTAGAAAGTCACTTGCTTGTGAATTGTTCTGCAACTTTTATGAAGATAAATTTTCTGGGTGGGACTCTTATAATTCAAGATGGGAAATGCACTGTCAGAACAGCCCAGAGAAAATACGTTGTTTCATTTGAAGTCAGCACTCAGACATGTATTGCTAACTTAATTTCTATTTACATCAGTCCTTCTTAGGATAAAGCAATATTCTCAAGCTCCTGAAAGGTCCTGTTGGCAGTATCTCTGTGTTCAGCATTATGTCTCACAGGTATTTGGATCTTCATTCATCCAGTAAATTGTTCAGTATGATAATTCCTAAATCCTGAGCCAGCAGTCTGTGGCTTTGGATTGCTGTGGCATTACTTGTCCAGTTGATGATCAAGGAAACTTTGGAGATGTTCCATCTTTTCTTCTAAAGTGCTGAGTGAGAATGAAAATTTTTCACTACCACCCATCTCTGAGCTGCAAATATTTCTAAAGATATGGTTAGGAAATTTACTTTTACATTCAAAATAAGTTAATATATTAAGATGTAGGTAGAGTCTTTGAATATCGAGTGTGTAAATAATACTTAATTTAAAAACCATCTTATTCCTTCTATCTACTTTTCATGGCACAGAGACTGTCCATATCAGAAATGGATCTTAGTTTGGGATGAGTGGATCTACAGTTCACTTTTATATTCTTTCTATGATAAAATTATTAGACAAGGTTGTCAAAAGTATTGTTTAGAATTGCCTTTCATATAGTGTGCCCAGACAGGCATATGAATTCTAGAACAAAGCAGAAGTTGTCTGTAAAAAATAGTCTGTACATTTCTTCAAGTATTTTTCTGAAAAATAAAGTGTATACTTGTTTTCCTGGTGTTGAGAACCTATGAAGAATATTCGGTATATTAATTTTACTTGCCCGTTGTTCTTTGATATCTTTTAAAGATTTGTCTCCAGAATCACTTTTACATGTACACTGTAATTAAATCCAGTAGAAAACTCTGTCGAGTGTTTGTTATGGAGAGAGAGCATTAACTTTAAAACAGAATGTGCGAAACATGAAATTTTCATACCAGACCTCTACATTGAGCAATAGATGTGTTAGCAGTTCTTCCCAAACAATTGAAATGTTTGTGCCCAGTAGATCCATCTGGACAACAATCTGCCTGACAGTAGCCTTCCATATGTGATAAAAAGAGGGTTTATTCAGTTGCTTAGACTATTCATCACACAGCTTGAGCCTGAAGACTCCTTGGCTTAATTACTTACATTGTGCCACAGATGCATCAGGAGTGAGGCTGCAGTGGCTGTTCAAAGTGCCATGAAGATGGCAAAGCCTTCCACTGGGATTTAAAAAAAGAAAAAAGAAAGATGACAGTGTTGGGGGGAAAGAGGGTGACTCTGCTTGTGTTGCAATTAAGTTGATAGATAAAGACTGGTGCAAACTCAAAAAATATTGTAGCCTTTTCTTTATGGGAGGTGGATTCTTAGGAGGATCTGGCATCCTCAGTAATATGACCAGAGTTGTCAGGAATACCATAATAAAGGTCATGCAAGGTAAGTTCCAAACAGCTTATTTATATTAGTTCATATGGGAACATTCATCATGAATTGACAAATTTGTTTGGGACTGCATTGTCCAAGTGATGAAGCCTCAGGTCAAGCATAAATTGCATGTGAAAGCAAACTGGGGCACTACTACCGACTCCAGGCTTTTTAAATATAGTCCTTTATATATGAGTACAGAGCTTTAAAACGGGTAAATGAATAAGAAAAAAGTTCTGAATGCCTCTATCAAAGGGATCCTCTGTCCTATGACTAGGTGAAGTGTCTGGAGGTAAGGAAATATGAATGACCTTGGGATAGGGACACCATAAGTGTGTGATACTCACCCTGTGCACGAGGCCAGCATTGCTTTGTAGCAGGTAGGCCCAGCCTCTTTGTGCACTTTGGGGAGACCATGGGTTCTCTTAGTGACAGAAACTCTTCACATGCTCCTTAAATTCGAAGCTCAGGAGGTAGGCAGGGTTAGACAGGGGTGTGATGTGTGGACTGCTGATAGGAGCTAATATTGGATTAGGAAGTGCATGTGGTTTTTATGTGGAGATGAGAGTGTAGCCCATAATTTGCATCCTTTCTTCCTCGGCAGGTTCTTTTAGAGATGGTGTATGTTTAAGTGCTATTTCAATTGTATACTTGCTGCTTGTAACTATTTTTAAATAAATGCATCTTTGCACGTATCCTGGATTGCTCATCCTTTCAACAGAGCAAAAAAATAAGATAGCTGTGTATTTGCAAAAAGGTTATAAGCTGAAGAAAGTAGGTTTGCTGGTGGGTTTTACCTGAAATAAGACATCATTCAATGCTTAGATTATTTTTAACTTATAAATACCTAAATAGGATTGAAAGACCATATTTCTATCTAATTATTAACATTTCTTCAGGCATGAGCCTGAGAATTTGAAGTTTCTTTTTGGGAAGGCTTGGACCTTCATTTCAGATTTCTGTCTTGCATTTCTTAAAGTCCTTGCTTTTTAAATTATTGCATCAAAATTCTAGTCATAAAATACATGAGTGTTCTGTACTCTCCAACTGCCTTAGTACTCTTCCACTGAATGGTGTTTGATCATGTGCTGTATGCTGTACTGTTGTGGGAAAAGGTTATACTAATTTTTCTTCTTGCTCGTCTTTTAATGATCCAAGTAATTAAATTAGGCTTTCTAAATTTGGAAGTGACTTAATACTAATAGGCGTGTAAATTACATCAAATTTTTAGTTTTATATTTAGAAGGCACATCCAAAAAATACAATTTCCTAGTAGATAAAGAGATGTTCTGTTCATGGTGTAGGTTTAAGATGTGCTATTTGAAATCCGAGGTTTTTGTGGAACTTGCTAACAATATTTTATGCTCATAAACCAGTTTGAAGCCCCAAACACAATTTCATTTATCTTTATATTCTAAGCTTTATAGAGTCTACAAAAGTGTCCATCTGTTCAGTCGAGATTGCTTCAAATAGTGAGTGGTCAGAGACTTAGCTGATAAAGGTCAAAGAAGCCTCTTGACCCCGTGATTCTTGCCAAAGCAATTGGAGCGTGGGGACTGATATACAGTTAGATACAGCTTGCTAACGTGATCTCCACTTTAATTGGTAATGATAGCAAGAATACACAGTAAAGTCATTGCTGAAAGAAAACAAAAAGTATCCAATATAGTAATTTATTACCAGTCAGTGGGTTTCACACACTGGGTTGTTTTACCCCTGCAGTGGTCAGAGAAAGCAAAAAGGTACTCTAACACTTAACTGAAAATGGATGCCCTGCTGCTATCAGAGATGCATGGTGGTCAAACGATTGCCTGTGCCATTAGCTTGGTAATGTTTTCTCTATTGTAAACTCAGCTCCCCATGTTCTTCCTGTGCATCAGCTGCAGATTGAAGGCTTTCTCGTTTGTCTTCTATTTGTGCTGCCAATCATCAAGCTGCTGTTCACCAAGCACATTTCAAGGAGGCAATTTTTTTTACTCCTATCGACTACCATCTCTAGCAACTGAGGGCTCAGAGGATTTAGAAATAAATGTAATGCTTTAATTTACACTGTGCCAGCTATTTTGCACATTGTTTATGTATTTGTTTTCTGTGACAATTCTGAGACAATTATAAGTTTCCTATTTTACCAAAACTATGCGTGAGATCCATGTTTTGGGGACACATTTGCAGGTACTTATGCTTCTATTTTCATTAGAAAGGTTGAAGAGAAAATGTCTTTGCGAGTAAAGATAATTTTTAACCGAGTCAGTAGTTAAAAATACACCAAAAATGCAAACCCAAACCCAACAAAAGCTAACACAGATATTCCTTCCCACCATCAAGGATAAAACGTTATGTAGAATAAAATAGAGCTATTGTTAGCAGTATAAGTTACTGTATAAAACCCTTAGGTTTGGTAACCATGCTTCAGTTAACAGTTCTTCAATCTCCACAAAGTATAACAGGAGGGTAAGAGTGGCTAAATAGCTTTTACAAGCAGTTGGGTGATGTAGTTTATTTTTGTGAGCCCAGAGCCAGACCAATGATGAGATGTGATTCTGAGATGTTATGACTTCTGAACTTCTGTTGACAATCCAGTGTCTGGCCTGATCAAGACACAGAAAATTCTTAACTATCAATAAATTTTGTTTGACAAATTCTACTACCCTCCCCTTTCATTTCTGTAACAGGTTCTCCACTTTTTAGTTTTATAAAAAAAAATAGGTTATTGTCAATGTTAATGATTGCAACAGAGTTAATGAAGAGTGATTCACATGTGTAAATAGTCTTTAAAGTTTCTATTTTCTTTGTAGTGTAACAAAAAGTTAGACTACAGTAAAGACAAATGACAAAGAAAATTCTAATTTCATTGAAATAAGCACATTGATATTGCATTATCAAACATCATTGTGATATTTCAGAAATTATATCAAACTTCCTAGAGACTATAACATGTGGTGGTTTTAACAATTCTATATTAGGTTTTGTTTAAAAAATCTTGTTGGAAAATACATAGTAGAAGTGGATATTCTTCACTGAGCAAACAGTAGGATGGTGGTATTTTACTGGTTAAGTTTGCTTTACTTTATTAATAGTATGTATATTTAATAATGAAACAATTACTCTTTAAAACTCCTTCCGATAAGACTTATTCTTTTATAATGTACCTCAGTAGGCTGTTGTATTGTATCTATATTAAAAACCAATGGCATAATTGCTGTCAAAATAGAAAAGTCCATACCTTCAAAAAACCAAAGCAAATCAGAAATAGAAAATCCCTGACCTCAAGAAAAATGAAACAGCAGTGTACCCTCTGTGAATGAAAGAACCTTCCAGTCTCTTTGGCAATATTTCAGTTAAGCTCTACACATTCTCCTCCCCAGTCTCCCCCTGACTAATCTACCTAAAAATTCCCATTAAAGTAAGTTCTTCAATTTCTGTCTAATATTTTATTGAGCCTTTGCAGGTGGCAAGCAATGGATAAAGGAGGAGATTGAACTTGTTCAGTGTTAATGGATCAAAATATGTTCTTTCAAAAGGGAAAGCTCAAAGGAACAGAATTAAATCCCTTGAATATTGCATAATTTAAAAAACTTATTTAGGATCAACATATGAGCTATCATCAACAGGATAGCTCACGCATGCTTTGTACAACATGATTCATTCTGCAGGCACTGGGAACTTTGGGACCAATTTTCTGTCACTTTTATCCTGTTATGTTAGGGGTAAATTGAGAGTGCAGTGGATAAAGAAGGCCAAAAGTCTGGAAGAAAAGTCACATTTAATACTTCAGTACTCTTGACATAGGAGTTGCTACTACTTGCGCTGTGAGAACTGAGCAACTTCTATTCAGTGGTATCAAAGTGGCATCTGAGTATATTTTGAGTCTTGTTTGCCTTCTAGAATTTCTACTTTGTGATTTTACCACTTTATTTCCTTTATGTAAAACGAATGTCAAGACCATTCTTGTCAAATCTGTTTTTAGTACAAAACCCACAATAGAATACTTCTGGTAAAGAAAGCAGGTACGTGGAGAAAGTACATACATATGAGGAGTTGCAACAGTATGGGAATCCCTGCCAGCTAATGGAAGTGTGTATTTTGAGTGGAATACCATTCCCAGAACAGGTTGGATCCCAGTGGAAAAGGCCTTTAGAGATGAGAAGGCAGCTAGGTAAAATAACACTTGAATTGTACTTCCCATGAAATTTTTATGTGATATGTCTGTCTTAAATCTGTTAAAGATAATGGCATGTATTGATGCAGTTGGGGGCCACAGAAAGCACAGCCCCCTGCTGCCCCCTTCCCATACTGATTGGGAAACTTTTCCTTGGGTACTAAGGTAAGAATGAGTAAAGGGGGAAAAGATGTAGAAGAACGGGGCTGTAACTTTTGGAGCAGTGATGAATTGCATGCCAGAAAACTGGAACAGGCTTCCTAGAGAGGTGTACAATGCCCCGAGCCTGTGAGTGTATAAGGGGCATTTGGACAATGTCTAGTTGGACTAAATGATCCTTGTAGGTCCCTTCCATCTGGAATAGTCTGTTCTAACTCTTGTCTGATCCTGCCTCAAACATCTTCAGTGGCAAACTGGAGAGGTGTTAGGGGATACCAGCCATGCATGGAAAACAGCTTTTCATTTCAAAGTCTCCCTGTGCTTTCCTGGATGTAGAAAGCTTGTTCTGCTGTGGGGAAGTGATGCACAAGAGGTCCACAAGTCTCAGGATATAATTTTAGTCTGTTGTCAGACTTTTTGTTTCTTTAAAGCTAACAGTAGGTTGTCTGTTACTGTGCAGATACTGTAACAAAGAAATATCTCTGGACAGATTCTTGATGGATGTTTCAGGGATGTTGATTTCCCCAGCTGCATGGCCGGGGCTCTGCCGAGGAGCTGCGGCAGTCAGGGACCCGAGGGTCCTTCCCGCGCAGGGACCCGGAACAGCCGGTGGGGAACGAGGCTGCCCAGGGGCAGGGAAAGGCCGTGCCTCCCCTCAGAGCCCCTCTCCCAGGGCTGCATGGCAGGGGCAACGGCCCCTGACAGTTGTCCATGTCAAAAATAAAATTTAGAACCAGAAATGGTTAAACTAGAAAAGCTGAAATGTATGATGTAAATAGCTGTTAATCTGCTTTTCAGTAGTCAACAAATGCTGTTTCCAGCTCTCTAGTTTGTAGTTAGTTCTATGTGTTTCCTTCCATTCCCTGTAATCTTCTGTTGCTGGGAATAACTTGCACATATTTCCTGAATAGCATTTTATGTCTAAAGCTTTGGATGCCCACCTGCTTTCATTGGAATGAAATGCCTGTGGCAGAGAGCTAACATAACTTGGCAGACACTTTTAGGATCAATGTCAATAAACTTTCATATTGCCAATAAACCATAAATGTTTATCGTGGCTTCACATGTAGTGGCATCCCCAGATGTCTCAATGGATTGACATTGTCACTGTGTTTTCCTTTGTTTGGATGGTGATTTCACTAAAGGTTTCTAAATGGGAATCAACCAAATGTAAGTGTATAGAAAGAGAAAATGATGGGCCAAATAATAATAGCTTCAATTAATGTTAAAGCTAGCCTGTGAATTCCAGTGTTTGCATTCCATAGGGTTCTCCCTATCTATTAGGAAACAGCATAATTAAAGATTAAAATAATCCTAGTGTTTAACTACAATGTATTATTTTTTTAAAAATGAAAAAGGAAAGGTATAAGAAGAAAACATGAGCAAGCAGTTACAATCTCTTACTTATGACTCCCTATGGAGATCTTTAAATGAGATTATGTATTTAGAATACATCCTCATCTGGTGGGAGCATCATTCCCTAAATAACAAAAAGCCAAATTGTATTACTGCCCAAAGCTAAATAGTCAAATGACAGAGTTTATACAGTTGATTTTTTTCCTTGTGTTATATTAACAGTTTAAAAATAGCTAATTCTATAAAATCAGAATTTGTAATGTAAAAGGAATTAGGTAAGGAGTGGTCATGAGAAAAATGAGGTAAACCACATTGCATTCCAGCAAGATCTTGTTGCTGCCCTGTTTATTAACACTTGATGGTTCATTTTGAGATTTAAATATTTTCAACAGAAAGTTCTTTGCATTAGTGGAGTGTTTCAAATTATCATAAGAAATTTAAAACTAACAATGATCTAGAAAATTCTGTATTGCTAGTGATATGGAAGCTGGTATAATCGTTTGCAAAAGTATTACTAAGATGAAAAGTTGCTTCTTGACATGTCTTTCTGCTTGTAAAGGTGAAATAGAATGAGCATGGTGCTGAGAGCATAAGCTTGTGCAGGACAATAAAAACATACAAGTCATAAATGCTTAAAGAAAAGGGCAGAAGTGTCAACGAGGAGTTTATATTCCCTCACTTCTGGTGTTACCCTGAAGGTAAAAGATACTTCTTTAGCAGATGCAGCAGGATTATGATATAAGATGTTGTGTCACTGTGTGAACTCATCAGCTGATTTTCAAAAGTGCCCAGAGACATCCCTTCTACTGGAGTTTGTCACAGAATAGTGTCTACCCTATGCCAAGGACACTGGTAAAAGAAAAGATGTAGAATTTTCTTCTTAATGACAATTTACCATTTAAATAATGAAACTGCATGGCTAAAATGGAGTAAATTTTTTTTGTGAACATGATTTTGGACATTTCCCAATGTTCAGCTGACAGTTCATCATCATCAAGTTACTTCTACAGTTTAACATGTGAGTCTAAAGTTGTGAGCAGCTGTAGCTCTTCTCAAATCTTCTGGTTTCAAAAGCTGTGTTCTTTGGGCATTTATGAACCGTAATCAGCCATGTGTTTTTATATCAGCACAATTATCATGTCAGGATGTAGCACTGAAATGATGCTTTACAAATTAACCATTACTGTGAAATTTGGGGAAAGTTGGGGAAGAAGTATGGAGAATTCTAGAAACATGCAGGTAGGAAACAGGGTGGCACATGATAAAGTCAGATGTTCACAAACATTGTAGTAGCTCTGTAGCCTTTCCTTCTCAATTATTTTCAGCTAAGATAATTAATTGTATATGTGGTATTTATTTTGTGTATGTATATTTATTACATACGTATATTTATTTACCTAGGTTCCTTATTTTTCTTGGTATGTGCCTAATCTCAGAATGAAGACACTTTTAGATAGCTTTGCATGTTTCGAAATGGCAAAAGGCATAGTCTTTATCCCATACAAATCCCATATATATATATATATATCTATCTATATCTCCTATATATCAAATTGCAATAAGGCATGCACACACTCAGGGTTTGCCAAAATTTTGCAATATTGTAGGATTTGCTTCTCTAGCTTTATTTTGAAAAAAACAAAGGTTTTATTCTTTAAAATTTTCCCAAAATCCTTTTAGGTTGAAATGAGACAGCAGAGGAAATACCAGCCTAGAGTTTTTGCAAAGATGCAAACAATCTACAGTATGGCTGTGTAATTGAAGATGTTAAGGAGCCTGTTTTATAGTATTTACACACAGATGTTTCTGTGTATCTTAAGCTATTTAGAAGGAAATCTTTTTTACATAAGCAAAACTGAATAAATATAATTAAATTGAACTTAACAGAGTTATTACATTTTGTCTATTCCATAGGCAATTCTTTGTTGATGTCTTTAAAATTGCAGCATACTGTTAGATTTTTTTGTTTGGACATTTAATATTTTTCTTTCAGTTAAGTGATACCGGCTGCATCCAACAGCCCTTTACTATTTTACCAGCTAAGACAAAATGGAACAATGCAAACTTTCATATTCTCTTATTTGACCTGGAAAAACTTGAAGAACTTCTGTCATCTCAACTCAATGGATTAAAATCATCGAAATCATTCCATAACCAATACACTCTAGAAAGAGCTAAAAGTACTACTGAGAAAAGGTCACTGACATTAAAAAGAAATAAAACTGCTGCCTTCGTACCTCAAGTAGATGGGCAGGCAGAGACTGTTTGTTCAGACCAAGTTCATAGGGATAATAATGCAGCCAGGCCTGTGGAAGAAAGTGGTGGCATGAAAAGACGGAAAAAAATGAAGAGTTCAAGAAAGACCAGAATGCAGCCATCAGGAGACATTGATGTGAGCGTCACCCCTGATACAGCTAAACTGCTTTTGTCATGTCTCCTACCGTGGGGTGTAGATAAAGAAATAGACAATCTCTGTGTGAGACACTTGGACATCCTGAGGCTTCAGTGTCCTGTTTCTTTTGGACTTGTGTCAGATGAAAGCCACCTATCGCTAATGTTGCCAGGATGGAAGTGTACTGATTGTGGTGTGCTGGGACAACATGAAGTTTTCAACTTGTTTTCAAAAAGAGTCCTTGATTTATCAAAAAAATACCTTGCTGCAACTGAAGGACAATCTGCAAAGAAGGATGGACCTGAGAATAATGATTATGGAATAATGGATTTGGAAACGGTATTTTTCTTATTTAGCAGAATAGCTTTAATCAACAGGATAATTAACACACCTTCAGCAGTTACAGATGAAATTGAAAGGTAAGAACTTCTTCATTATGAGTCTTCTCTTCCTTTATAGTGGTTAAAAAATGAAAAATAGAACAAACTTTTCTTAAATGTGTACTTTTTCAATGGAGCTTATATTTTTTCTCTAAAGCTTTGTGACAGATGTTCTTTGAAGAAAAGGAGATCAGGATAAAATTATCTTTACATTTCTGTTCAGCAGATGAAAACTGATGCAAGAATTTTTTTCATTAGAACTTGAATTATCCAGCTTCACACCCAGTTTTTCCAGAGATTACTCTTTTCCTTGCAGTTCAAGCTAAGTAGAATAATGAGGTCTCTTTAGGCACATTGTGAGATGTGCGTTAAGGACATCTGTGCTGTTTAAACTTCCACTCCCTATAAGCAATGTACTTCCTTTGCCATGGAACCCTTGGCTTCACAGATAAATAAAACATAAGAGACAAGAATAGTCTGTCCTAGTTGTACTGTCTGGAGTACAATGCCCCCAGTAATGATGGCAGCTACTGGGAGTGAATGCCTCATCAGCCCTTGTGTTGTGAGAATCATCCCAAATAGCATTTATGTTACTCAAAACAAATTTATTGACTAAATGCTTTTTCAGCATTAAAAGGAAAATAACATGCTCGACAGTATTTGACCAAGCCAAATAGAGCATGCTAATCAGGCAATGGATATTGTCCATGGATTTTTTGTTGTTTGGCAAACGTAGGTTGGTCTGTATTTAGTTTTTTAGGGACAATTAACTTCAGTGTTGGTGATGCTGTGGCCCCAAGGCAAGAAGGGGGAACAGAAAATATTGATCTTGCTGCAAATATCTGCATCTCCCACAAAGCTCTAGGCACTCAGCATCTCTCAAGACATGTGCACCATCCCACAGGCCAAATGCACATGTCTCAGTTACTTTTGCTGTTAATCGTGTTGCCTCTTGGTCCATATTCAACACAAGCTCTTTCATGAAAGCTTGTTTCAGGATTCCGGCTTGAACATGAATTCCTTTCCATGCAAAAAAGTACTTTATGCTTGCACTGTGTATTCCAGCACTCTTTTTGAAAGACTTAGTGTAATTGAAATTAATCAGCGTACCAGAATCAAACATTTTTCCCAGACATGCACATCCTGGCTTTGGAACATACATCCTGTAAAATTACAAATACTGAAGTTGCTGCAAGGAAAAAATGTCTTTTTTTCCCCCCCCCCACCCCCCAAAACAATGCTATATCATTTTAAGTTTTCTCTAGGATACATAAAGGCATAAACCCTATATAACACCTTTAGCAAATGTTATTTTGGTGAGTTTTCCTTCTAAAAGTACAGTAGCATCCAAACCTCTTTGGACAGTTGCTTTAGCCAAAACTACAGTATGCTCAAGGGAAAAGAAAGCTACATACTGAATTCTAACCCACCACAGTATTTGCAGAAGTAGTTAGTAGCACAGCTCTCACAGCTTGCAAGGGTTCTGGTGTTTGTCTATCTGTTGATTTTTTTGCAACTTGACGCAGCCTGTGAAAATAAAGGAACCTGCAGCAAAATATGTTGGATCATAAAAGTGGGACAGAAACAGGAAGAATCTGGGAAGAAAAGATCTTCAAAGAATTTTTCTGCTGCTTTTTGACATTTGTGTGTCTAACTTAAAGCTCTCAAGCTGCAAGCTTTCAGAGTTGTTTGGTATTGTAAAGTCTTTTGAAATATTATGTCTCACTGTTTATTGTAGTGAATTTGAAAGGCAAATATGTTATTTTTAAATGACACATAAATGTAGCTTTTGCCAGGTCACTATAGCAATATATTTAAAAGAAATAGTTTAAAATTGTGCAGGGGTTTGGAATGGTTTTTTTACTTTCTTTCTCTGCCATCTATATTGTTTTCAAGGGTTGGGTTGCTGAGTTAGTGATTCAGAGCAAATATATGTACACACTAGTCTCCTGAATTGTAGCCATCTACTGAAATTCCAAGTATTGTAATGATACTCTGAATTATTTAGCACTGTGGGGAAAAAAAAAAAGGAAACCTATAAAAAAGACTTCTAGTTTCCCTTGAACTTTTGTCCTATGTGTTAGAAAAAAACCCAGGCAAGTTCTTTTGTGAAAATGATAGCTTAATTCAGTTCCTTACATATGAATTTATTTCTTTATTGAAAAATAAAACTTCACCTTTGGCTCAAAGCCTGTTAGGCTTAAATTCCTGCATTTGGATGGTATTTTTCAGTATTTGTGTATATGTGAATGTTTCAGTGCCAAGTTGTAGGCAAAAGAACGCAAGCAGCTTCCTCTGAGGAGAAACTAAATTGTGGTTGATAGTAACTGATAGCAGAGTACCTACTGTAAAAAAACCCCAACCCTACCTTAATACATAAGATTTTTTTGTATCTGTGTTCAGGTTTTGCAATAGTTTCGTATTCTTTTAGTCCACAGAAATCAGAATCTGTACATGACAAAGGGCGAAATGTAGAAACAGTAACACTTTCATGCCCCAGTTTTTATGGAGACTTACCAAGCAGTAAGTATGTGAAGTGGCAGTATTTACTTCTAAGTGTTATGCTTTTGCATGCTTTTTGTTGCTAAAACATAGAATTTAATTTCAATAATGATAAAAAAATAGTGCTCTTTGTGCAGTCCAGTCTGCAAACATAAACTGAATTCCTATGTTTTCTCCTGTAAATATCACAAAAAACATGTAAACAAATTGTTAACTGGAATCAATAATATTTTTCCTGTCATGACAAGACATTTAGCTGAGTTTCTAAAGACACTTTCTAACAATCTGAAAAACAAAAACATAATAAGACAAACACTGCCCTCTCCCCCCTCCTTCATCTCCCTCATCACCATTACGTGCCCACCCAATAATATATATGGCCCTCCAAGCAAACTGTTGCCTTAGTAATGCAAGAGCCATCCTGGCTGTTCAATAATGCCTTTAGACTTTTGGCTTAGGGCAGAATAAAGTAATCTGTTCCTGTTAATGTCCCACAGGCCATTGTTCATCAGTCTTGGCTTTGCAAGCCAGCCTTGGTTTGTTTACAGTACGTAACTAACCAAAGAATGTTTAAATAAAAGCCTAAACAGAATATGGACACTTGTCAGTACACATTCCCTGAAAAATACAGTGTTCTTCTTACAGAATAAGCCATGTCTAGACTGAAAACACAACTTCTTTTACATCAAATCCTTGTGCTGTGTAGGTAAACCTTAATATCCCCATCAAAACCAGTTGCCTTTCCTTCTCCAAGTCTAATATGCACCGTAACTGTAGAACTTGCAGTGACAGCAGAAATGTCCATTGGAAAAAAGAGATGGAACATAAGATCAAGTGACAATAGAAAAAAAGTAGGGGAAAGGCATGGAGATGGTGTAGAGGTGACTAAAATGTTCATTAACATAAAAATAGATTTTCTGAGCGACCTAAAAATTCTAGGGTAACATAACTCATATGCCATCCTAGTTCATACAGTTGTTCAGATTTGCAAATTAAAATCTCATCTGAGATTTGCAGATCTCAGAGGTTCTAGGAATAGCCTGTTCTTTAGCATCAAGGACTTGCTGGACAGCAGAGCAGGGAATGCATAGTTAAGTAGTCCAAACCAGAAAATATTCTTAATATCTTTAGAAAATCGTGATGAAAGAATACTCTATGGGATATCAGTTCTGTTAAAAAAAAAAAAAAGAAAAACCAACCAAATAACCCCCCCCAAAAAAGCAGGAAAAAAAAGAAAGCAAAAAGAAAGCAAAATAAACAAAAGAATCCCCAAAACCAGCCAAGAAACCTCAACACTAATTTAATTTCAGATGTGAATAAATGTTAAAGCAATAGGTTGTCTGAACACTTTGTGCTGATTGCATCAGATGAGAGCATGTTCTAAGAAATAACATTTTTTCAGATCTTTTCACGTATGTTGCTGAAATGAAAATTTTAAAATGTTAAAATAGTTTTCTGTTTCTGTGCGTCTGTCTATTGTCAGTTCATAAGCTATATATGTATTTTCAGGTAAGAGTAGATGTCATTCCCCAGGCTTTGGGAGCATTTCATTGCTGAAGCTCATTTGCTGTTGGAACGACCAATCTGTAAAGGTAGGAAATAGCCTGTGTCAGATGTAGCCATGTAACCCTTAAGTATCTTTTGCTGTAATTTAGTGTTTGGAATCAGTAATGTGACCTAATAGTTATAATTCATGGGGAAACTATTGCCTAAGTCCTGCCATTCAGGTCTGTGGAAAGCAGATTAGTATTACAGTGTGAAGTATGCTACTCATGAAACTGTTTTGCTTTAAAGTACATGTTTAGGTGTGACAAAGTAACTCTCCTGCTAGTCTTTCACCTCTTGATCATAGCATTTATTTAAGAAATGAGTTATCTCTTCTCTAACAACTACGTGTAACTTATATCAAAAATGCCATTTTATGCTCCAGGAAAACAAAAGGCCAAAATAGGGGCAGTGTCTATGCTAATGCATTATTATAGAAGAAAAAGAAAATGTCAAGTCCTTAATTATTACACCACTCTTTAAGATTGACTTGCAAATCATGTAATTATGGGTTCTTCAGGTCAGATGATGCCCATCCCTGTTGTTAGTGCAGAATCTGAAGTCTTGAGAGATAAATAACTGTTTGAGAGTTGACAAGCAGCAGTGAAACAATCTGAGCAGTAAAATCTAGAGACCATGTTTCATTTTGGAAATATGCATTTAAATAAAGTTATGTAGTTGTTTGAGTGAGTTAATATTCAGGGATGCAAAACTTAAAATGTTATACTCTGACCACAATGGATTTTATTCCAGAAAGGGGAAATACCTGTTACAAATCTAGTTTATGGTAATGCATTTGAAATTGAATGCAACTCTGTGCTACTTCAAATGCAAATATTTTCCAGAGCTGAGTTTTGCAAGGGTGGTGCAGTAATAATTCCCTGTTCTGTTAGACAAAAATGGTTTCTGCAAATATTCCCATTCAATTGATTCCAGCATTTCATCTTGAGCTTATCAGTTGTTTATTATATCCCTACTGTCTGCAGGTCTTCCATATTGTTTCTGAATTATTCTTCTCTCCCCTTTCTCTTACAGTAAGAGGTTTTTTTTCTTTTTTTTGAAACCTCCATAGCTACAATTGTCACGTGGAATGCATATCATCTCTTGCTGACGTGGTCAGCCACTGAAACTCTTTAGAGAGTAGTTCATATATTCATAAAAATAGTGCTTGTAGCATAACTGGTTATGTGAGATTAAGGTATTTATGTTTTGGAGTGTATTTAGCACCTGATCAGTGTATACAGTGATACTGGTCTCATCTAGCACAGGAGGTTAGTGTGCTGGAAGGTATAGAATAAGCTGCCTCACACTTTTTCACTTAAAAAAGACTTTAAAACACTGAAATTGTCAGATACTGCAAATATGCTCTCAATGCTTCTCAAATTTTAACATCATTCATGTACAGCATTGTAGCTGCAATAAGCTTTGTTAACCCACTTAGTAGTGCAGATTTTGGATTGATGACCACCAAAGTGCCATAAAACTTGTAAGATTCAAAAAAACAAGATGTTGGCAATAGGTACGATATTTAGTGACCAGTGGTTTATACAAAATTACAGTTTTTGTTGACAGTAACATGGTTTTGTTAAAACTTTGTTTATGCAATCACAGTTTAATGGCCAGTTTATTAATCCTGAGCAACCTGACCAAGCACTCAAGTACTTTTACCAAAAACATCACTTGTTACGCTGTTTTAAAAACTTCTAGTATTGTGATCTTCAGGGAAGGATGCTGGCTCTCAGGCATGACCCAAAGGAGTTACCAATTACTGATTGATTCCTCATCTCCTTACAGCACTGTAACAGATTCTGTGCAAACAAGGAAACTGAAAAAACCTGCTGCAAATGTTTTATCAGGGGTCTGCTGACTTGTTGAAGGCTGTAGGGAGGTCTTTTTCTGAACGAAATTTTTAAAATGTGTGTATTTAAAAAATACTTTTAAATTTTGTTTTCCCAGATGACTTGAAAGGAAAGGTCATCTTCATCTGTTTTGCTGTTCTTTCTGATAAAACATAGCTGCTTCTTGCCATACTCCCATCCCACCCAGAAATTACTTGTGTGTTCATCTTTTCAGATAGATATATGAAGAAAAAGAAACAGTTCCATAGAAGTATCTAGACAACTGTCCTGACAATTACTGTGCTGAATTAGAGGAAAGCACACTGGATAATTCAAGCTGATGTTTTGATCTGTATTTTTTGCTCTGTGATGTGACTGTGTTATGGAGGCACCTGGGGGGCATTTTCTGCAAGTCTCAGACCTGTAGAGGTTATGGCCTGAGCAATAACCAGGAGTGATATCTATTGACTCCTCTCCTTAAACCCACTCATTAGAAAGAGAATAGTAATCCTTGGAAGTAATTGATGAAGTATAGAAAAGAAAGCCAGGATAACTTAGTGTAGATGTAACAGTACAACTTACCTCAACTTTTGTTCGCTTGTCTTTTTGAATTATTCTGTATTATTGCTGCTTCAGAGTCAAACAATTGCCTTTCACTTTTATTTATTTATTATTTATGTATTTAGAGGTTGACATATGCTATTTATACTTTCTCAGTCAAAGAAGCCGCATAATTTCTGTCACATTTAACAATCCCAACTAAAAAACACAATGTATTTTCAACAGCAATTACAATTATAGGGAAAAAAATGAAAGCCTATGTAGCCAATAAGGTAGCCAATTGATATGCAGAAGGGCAGTAAAGATAAGTGGAAATGATCAAAGAAAATGAAAGGTGCTCATGTAGATTTGTTATGTGTTAGAAACAGGAAAAACTACTGGGGAGTGTTAAACTTGGTGATAATGATAGATATAAATTTTTGGGGTTAAGATTCAGTGAGAAGATAAAACTAAATGTGAAACCTCACCAAACACTGTGGAAATGCAGATTCAAGAAAGACACAGAAATAACATGCAGAGACATCTACAGGTGCTTCTACAGTAATATTACATTGTGCCATTTGTTGCACAATGGCACAATTTTTTGCTTTAAGATGTTAGAGGAAATTATTATAAATGCTGCCTGACTGGCATACACGGGAGTGATACAGGTAAAGAGCATCTGATCCAGATTAGTGACAGGTTCTTAGAAGATTTCTTTTGTGTACCTGTGTAAGAATTGTTTTGTCAAAAATTTCCCCAGGACAATGAAAACATGTCCATGTTTCCTTCTCTTTCTTAATTATTTTATTGTAGTTATATTGGAAGAGTCTGCAGCAAAGTCAGGATCTGTAATCCCCAAAGCTCAGGGTTGTATAGATGTGAGGAATTGGAAACTGCCCTTGGTTTCCCCTGTAAAATAAAGTTCTGTTATAACAAGATGAAGGTTTGTGCTATGTTGAATAACATAGGGCCTGGGTTCACTTGCAGTGAACTTTTACATTGTGGACCTGACTATAGTATATTTGTCTGTGATAAAGGATTTTGTCACAAAGGACACCCACAGCCTTTGTTCCATGTAAAGATTTGAATTTACAAGGGCAGTTAGAGATTTTGAGGACAGATACTTGATTAGTGAGTTCAAACAATCTCTCTTCCATGCAGTTTGAGGGATCCTGCATATCAGCTTCAATTCATAAGAAACTTTTACGTGCTTTATAAGTGCCTTAC